>NW_024609868.1:118121006-118721006 GCF_016920785.2 Ixodes scapularis | reverse complement strand
GCGAGGCGTCAAAAAGGGATGACGAATGTCTCACGTGATGCGCGATCCGCGGAGGAAAGGAGCGAATTTGTCCTTCGTGTGGATACCCCATATGGGGTATGCACACGAAGGAGAACTTAGCGGACGGATGTCGTGAAGTGAACAACTCGGGAAACTCCGTCTCCGGCTCCGCCGCGTGCACCTGCGGAGCTCTCATGCTAAGAGTACGAAGCCTCCGCGCCTCCGCCACAGAGGAGAACGGGAGAACGGCGCCGCGAGGCGTCAAAAAGGGATGACGAATGTCTCACGTGATGCGCGATCCGCGGAGGAAAGGAGCGAATTTGTCCTTCGTGTGGATACCCCATATGGGGTATGCACACGAAGGAGAACTTAGCGGACGGATGTCGTGAAGTGAACAACTCGGGAAACTCCGTCTCCGGCTCCGCCGCGTGAACCTGCGGAGCTCTCATGCTAAGAGTACGAAGCTTCCGCGCCTCCGCCACAGAGGAGAACGGGAGAACGGCGCCGCGAGGCGTCAAAAAGGGATGACGAATGTCTCACGTGATGCGCGATCCGCGGAGGAAAGGAGCGAATTTGTCCTTCGTGTGGATACCCCATATGGGGTATGCACACGAAGGAGAACTTAGCGGACGGATGTCGTGAAGTGAACAACTCGGGAAACTCCGTCTCCGGCTCCGCCGCGTGCACCTGCGGAGCTCTCATGCTAAGAGTACGAAGCCTCCGCGCCTCCGCCACAGAGGAGAACGGGAGAACGGCGCCGCGAGGCGTCAAAAAGGGATGACGAATGTCTCACGTGATGCGCGATCCGCGGAGGAAAGGAGCGAATTTGTCCTTCGTGTGGATACCCCATATGGGGTATGCACACGAAGGAGAACTTAGCGGACGGATGTCGTGAAGTGAACAACTCGGGAAACTCCGTCTCCGGCTCCGCCGCGTGAACCTGCGGAGCTCTCATGCTAAGAGTACGAAGCTTCCGCGCCTCCGCCACAGAGGAGAACGGGAGAACGGCGCCGCGAGGCGTCAAAAAGGGATGACGAATGTCTCACGTGATGCGCGATCCGCGGAGGAAAGGAGCGAATTTGTCCTTCGTGTGGATACCCCATATGGGGTATGCACACGAAGGAGAACTTAGCGGACGGATGTCGTGAAGTGAACAACTCGGGAAACTCCGTCTCCGGCTCCGCCGCGTGCACCTGCGGAGCTCTCATGCTAAGAGTACGAAGCCTCCGCGCCTCCGCCACAGAGGAGAACGGGAGAACGGCGCCGCGAGGCGTCAAAAAGGGATGACGAATGTCTCACGTGATGCGCGATCCGCGGAGGAAAGGAGCGAATTTGTCCTTCGTGTGGATACCCCATATGGGGTATGCACACGAAGGAGAACTTAGCGGACGGATGTCGTGAAGTGAACAACTCGGGAAACTCCGTCTCCGGCTCCGCCGCGTGAACCTGCGGAGCTCTCATGCTAAGAGTACGAAGCTTCCGCGCCTCCGCCACAGAGGAGAACGGGAGAACGGCGCCGCGAGGCGTCAAAAAGGGATGACGAATGTCTCACGTGATGCGCGATCCGCGGAGGAAAGGAGCGAATTTGTCCTTCGTGTGGATACCCCATATGGGGTATGCACACGAAGGAGAACTTAGCGGACGGATGTCGTGAAGTGAACAACTCGGGAAACTCCGTCTCCGGCTCCGCCGCGTGCACCTGCGGAGCTCTCATGCTAAGAGTACGAAGCCTCCGCGCCTCCGCCACAGAGGAGAACGGGAGAACGGCGCCGCGAGGCGTCAAAAAGGGATGACGAATGTCTCACGTGATGCGCGATCCGCGGAGGAAAGGAGCGAATTTGTCCTTCGTGTGGATACCCCATATGGGGTATGCACACGAAGGAGAACTTAGCGGACGGATGTCGTGAAGTGAACAACTCGGGAAACTCCGTCTCCGGCTCCGCCGCGTGCACCTGCGGAGCTCTCATGCTAAGAGTACGAAGCCTCCGCGCCTCCGCCACAGAGGAGAACGGGAGAACGGCGCCGCGAGGCGTCAAAAAGGGATGACGAATGTCTCACGTGATGCGCGATCCGCGGAGGAAAGGAGCGAATTTGTCCTTCGTGTGGATACCCCATATGGGGTATGCACACGAAGGAGAACTCCGGGGACGGATGTCGTGAAGTGAACAACTCGGGAAACTCCGTCTCCGGCTCCGCCGCGTGCACCTGCGGAGCTCTCATGCTAAGAGTACGAAGCCTCCGCGCCTCCGCCACAGAGGAGAACGGGAGAACGGCGCCGCGAGGCGTCAAAAAGGGATGACGAATGTCTCACGTGATGCGCGATCCGCGGAGGAAAGGAGCGAATTTGTCCTTCGTGTGGATACCCCATATGGGGTATGCACACGAAGGAGAACTTAGCGGACGGATGTCGTGAAGTGAACAACTCGGGAAACTCCGTCTCCGGCTCCGCCGCGTGAACCTGCGGAGCTCTCATGCTAAGAGTACGAAGCTTCCGCGCCTCCGCCACAGAGGAGAACGGGAGAACGGCGCCGCGAGGCGTCAAAAAGGGATGACGAATGTCTCACGTGATGCGCGATCCGCGGAGGAAAGGAGCGAATTTGTCCTTCGTGTGGATACCCCATATGGGGTATGCACACGAAGGAGAACTTAGCGGAAGGATGTCGTGAAGTGAACAACTCGGGAAACTCCGTCTCCGGCTCCGCCGCGTGCACCTGCGGAGCTCTCATGCTAAGAGTACGAAGCCTCCGCGCCTCCGCCACAGAGGAGAACGGGAGAACGGCGCCGCGAGGCGTCAAAAAGGGATGACGAATGTCTCACGTGATGCGCGATCCGCGGAGGAAAGGAGCGAATTTGTCCTTCGTGTGGATACCCCATATGGGGTATGCACACGAAGGAGAACTTAGCGGACGGATGTCGTGAAGTGAACAACTCGGGAAACTCCGTCTCCGGCTCCGCCGCGTGCACCTGCGGAGCTCTCATGCTAAGAGTACGAAGCCTCCGCGCCTCCGCCACAGAGGAGAACGGGAGAACGGCGCCGCGAGGCGTCAAAAAGGGATGACGAATGTCTCACGTGATGCGCGATCCGCGGAGGAAAGGAGCGAATTTTTCCTTCGTGTGGATACCCCATATGGGGTATGCACACGAAGGAGAACTCCGGGGACGGATGTCGTGAAGTGAACAACTCGGGAAACTCCGTCTCCGGCTCCGCCGCGTGCACCTGCGGAGCTCTCATGCTAAGAGTACGAAGCCTCCGCGCCTCCGCCACAGAGGAGAACGGGAGAACGGCGCCGCGAGGCGTCAAAAAGGGATGACGAATGTCTCACGTGATGCGCGATCCGCGGAGGAAAGGAGCGAATTTGTCCTTCGTGTGGATACCCCATATGGGGTATGCACACGAAGGAGAACTTAGCGGACGGATGTCGTGAAGTGAACAACTCGGGAAACTCCGTCTCCGGCTCCGCCGCGTGCACCTGCGGAGCTCTCATGCTAAGAGTACGAAGCCTCCGCGCCTCCGCCACAGAGGAGAACGGGAGAACGGCGCCGCGAGGCGTCAAAAAGGGATGACGTATGTCTCACGTGATGCGCGATCCCCGGAGGAAAGGAGCGAATTTGTCCTTCGTGTGGATACCCCATATGGGGTATGCACACGAAGGAGAACTTAGCGGACGGATGTCGTGAAGTGAACAACTCGGGAAACTCCGTCCCCGGCTCCGCCGCGTGAACCTGCGGAGCTCTCATGCTAAGAGTACGAAGCCTCCGCGCCTCCGCCACAGAGGAGAACGGGAGAACGGCGCCGCGAGGCGTCAAAAAGGGATGACGTATGTCGCACGTGATGCGCGCTCCGCGGAGGAAAGGTGCGGATTTCTCCTTCGTGTGGGTACCCCATTACGAGCGGTACTGGTTGGCGGCGCGGTGCGGATACCTCAGCATTCGCGACGAGTGCAAGCACTGCATATAAATGCTGGGAATTATTGGTCTTCTAGCGGTTAAATCACTTTTAAAGATACATCAAGTTTATTCGTGTCTTCTCTGACGTTCGAGATCTTTCCGCGGTTTGGCAGGCCTAGCAAATCGAGCGAGCCAAATCTTTGACGACGAAGATTATCAAGTTATATTAATAAAGCAGACTGCCTCTTTGCACAGTGCGTACTTCGCAGCATTTTCTGCGAAACGTTTGATATTCCGGGTGCAGACGACACGGTTTGGCGAAACATCCCCTGAATCGATACGGCATATTTCTCACGCGTAAACTATAAGTGTGAATTAGCCGATTGCGCGAAATCTCATTTCTGCAAACGCTCGTAGATGGAGAATGTGCGCCGCGTGAATAGATCCTTAAAGCGGACATGAACAGTCTGTTTATAATTCTAACTTTCGATCCTTCTCGCGATCATAAACTAATCTCCATAATCAGTACAAGTTGCAATTTGAATAATATAACTAATTTTGCTAACTTTAGTTTAGGCATAAGTCATCAATCCGATGTACTGAATAAAATTAACTTACTTCGTCAAATTATCATTTGTAAAGACAAAAATGCCATTACCCCTGCCGAACCATATAAAACTAATAAGTACACGCTCATAAAATAACCTTGTGTGAGAACAGGTTATTGAACATTATCGAAATCGAGTATCGATTTTTTGCATGTTC
This sequence comes from Ixodes scapularis, assembly GCF_016920785.2. Classification (NCBI taxonomy): domain Eukaryota; kingdom Metazoa; phylum Arthropoda; class Arachnida; order Ixodida; family Ixodidae; genus Ixodes; species Ixodes scapularis. The sequence goes on along the minus strand of NW_024609868.1, from coordinate 118,716,353 downwards.
ACTACGAAGACATGATAAAGGTCCCATATCTCTCAGATTTCTTCCTGAGAGCGCGAGAAATTTTAGTTATACCCCAACATATGACCGTTTCGAAACTTTTGAGCTAATTTTGATGCAAGTTAGAAACTATACTTGCCCAGGAGATATAAGTGAAAAACGCTTGGTTGTAAGGATGGGATACCTCTCCTATTTCTTAAGACCGTCACGGGTCTTAACTCTAGCTTGTTGTGCTCCGTTTTCGAGCGCTAGGAATAAAAATTATATAATTGTTTCAGGAGTTTTTTTTTATTCTTCGACTTTGCGCCGGAGTGGTATTTTCGTACATTCCTCAGATTCACAATAAACTTCTCGTTACGTTCGGATTTTTCATTGCTGGTGTGGCTGTTGCTCCGCGACTTTTCGCCTTAGATGAGCTAATTTAGATGGCTCCAGCCACACAGCTTATACGTCATTAGAAGAAAGACAGTCTACCGAGACTGCCCGAGGCGTGTTTCTCCCTTATTGTATGGCAGTGTCACAATGCCCATGCAAAAACTCCTTGCAAACATGTTCAGAGTGTATATCTTCTGAGGCAAGCATGCTCGTATCACGCTGCGAACAGCCTGCCTTTTGTTTGATGTGTGATGACAGTGACTTGGATTAGGTTTTTGTTCCCATCGTCGCGTCGTTGCTCTGCTTCTCGCCTTAGGATGAACTAAGCGGAAAGGCTGCAAGCGCGAGCTTTTTACGCCCATGACGCTGCGTCTCTTTAATTCACTTATATTGGAGTTTGCTTCAAGCGTGACATGCAGTGCTAATCTTGAGTGGTACGCAGCTCGAGTTATGATCACTGCGGCATTTTGGAAGTGAAACGTGCGCGGAATATCTTTCAACTGCAGTGCCCTCAAGGTATACAGTGAACTATAGTGCGTTTCACATTTGTCGTACAATGCTGCCAAGATTACTGGCGCGCGCACGTGCGAATAAACGCTAAAGTTAGATACACACGTTCCAGCAGCTTTCTCAGCGTTGTAGAGTAGACGCATGTTAAAAGTAGGGCCAGTCAACTTATACAGTGTATTGTCAGAAATTTGTCCTTGTGTATATTATTGCTAATGTATTGCGTGAGCACTCACTCCTTTACACGTGCAAAAAAAGTTAGGGGCTTCACGCAGGTTTAATTGTCAGCGTCACTTTACGGCTATTGACATAAAAGGCTACTCACATATAATATACCTAAGCAGAATCAAATAAAATGCATGTCAACCATCTTTCCGGTTTTATAACGTTGCTTCGGCGGCTCTGCGCGCAGTGCGCTAGTTGTTCAACGTCGCAAAAAGCACAGCAAGTTTGCATATCGAAATAGAATGAGATTGTCATTTGCAATTTTCAAACGCGATGAGTGATGCAGGCGCAAGAGCAAGTGGCTCACGCCGATATATTCACACTGCCCTTGTATCTTTTCGCGCGCTCCCTTCCTAAGCCCGCCGATGATCCTACGGTGCAAGAAACCACCCTCGTTATCCCATTTATGGCTGATGATGCCGCTAGTGAGCGTGGCGGCGACAGCTGCGAAGGCCTGGGCCCATCCGACCCACACTGCCCAAACCACCCGTCGGTCGCGTTTTGCCGGCGACAGCTTTTCTTTTAGCCTCGAAGGAGCACGAAACCTCCTTGTGGCTCTTGTCTGTTAAAGCCAGACTCTTACTAGCGCGACAAGCAGAACCAAAGTACAGCGGCAAGCCTCAAACCAGTGTTTTGTGATTTGACAGGATTTGTAGAATAAAGGAGGCTACGCTCAAACACGAGCATCATGCACGCGAGGGCATCTTCGGCAGGCTTGCAATCATGCTCTCGTGCTTTTTTTTCGCGAGCACCGAACGACTGAATGCCTGCCAAAGGTACCATCGCGAGCATGCTGCATGGGTTTGAGCCTTGTCGCTGTCGTTCGTTTCTCCTTGTCTTTCTAGTCGTACTTGGGCATTGTGATCTTTTGTTTTGGTTTTTGTGTGGAATATGACCCGGGTTACCTCTCCAATACTAATCGTTGTGCGGACAACAGCTGCCGTTTCTGTTCTTGGTAAAATTTGAAGAGGCGACATTCCTATGGGTCATTATTCTTGTATTCGTTCGTCACCCGGTAAGAGACGAGACCCCCTCTTTGTTTTCTCTCTTTTTTTAATTACAAGATTTCGCTCGCCTGTTTAAAGCAATCAATCATCAACGCCTTTGCGGACTTTATCGGCGGGTGCTCATAAACCCGTATTCAGGAGCCAATCCCGTAATTGCGTATTCGGTGAATTATGCGAGAATACCTCTGTGAGAAGAACAATGAGCAGAGATTATAAGCTTTCTTTATTGGACACTTTTAGACAACATTATTAGTTATAATGGAATCACATTTCGAAAATTTTTCCATTTAAGAAACACCAAGCAAAAGCGAACAGGCGCAGGATCATGCGTGAAATTACCTTGTGCGAAAGCTTCATGTATCGTTCGAGGTAATCGACGTTCCCACTCTAGTTAGCATAAGGTGGCCTGAGTAGCTTACACAGAATCAGTTCACACAGATATTTGTTGTGCTCTCTTTCGGCGGTCACAAGGGACTTCCCGAAGCTTCTCGAAATATGTTAAGAGGTATCAGTTGATTGTTGTTTGAGGTGGTAATACTCGAATTTACTTTCGGCGGTGATTTGATCCTATTGATACCTTTAACATGTACGAAATTTTATGACTATTCTTTTTTTTTTATATATCGGAACGTACGCGAACAAAACGGTGAAAATGTAATCATAGGGTTTTGTGTTAGAATCAGTTTATCCTCCATACATTTGTATTTATCAAGAGTTCCATCTCTCAACGAAGCCACTGGCTCATGAAGGGTTTTCTGTTCGCCCGTTAACGTCTTTATTGGGGTGCAAAATATCCATTTTGATAAAAAAAATGAATATTATGTTGCAAAAATAAACAATGAATAATGATAACCATTAAGATGTGTGTGATGAGTGAATGCGGTTCTGACTGATTACCTGAAATAAATAAATACAAAAAATGGAGAGAGATAGCAACTCTTGGATAGTGAATATTCTGGTACTGTTTTTCACCGTCGGTTTTATTTATTATTTCATGTAAAAAAAGTATGTGTGTTTTCGCTCCGAATTATCGCAGAATTCTTAAAAAGAAGGTATTGCTTTTACGTCTTCTTTTTTATGAACGAAATAAAAAAAAGTAGGGGTGTGCGAATACCGAATAGTAAGTCTCGAATCGAATACCGAATCGAATCAAGAAAAAAAAGCCGAATATCGAATCGAATATCGAATAACAAATTTATTAAACAGGAGCTCAAATATTTACAAGTTCTCATGCAAGAAAAGCAGCTGTTGCACGTGATCAGGGGTCAGATTCTCCCTCCGGGCCGTAACAATGTTGCCAGCCGTCGAAAACAACTTTTCGCTTGGTACACTTGTTGCTGGAATGCCCATGTACTTCATGGCCATCTTGTACAGTCCTGGGAAGTGTTGCTTGCCTGTTTCTTTCCAGAATGTTAGAGGGTCTTCGTCCTTACTGCAAGTGGGCTCTCGAAGGTACCGCTGAAACTCCTCGATGTTGGCTGTTTGGGAGGAGTGTTTTCTTTCTGATGACGTTGCCAGCTTCTCAATGCTGTCCCAGATACTGGTGATGCGCTCCGTGTTAGCTGTAGACGTTGATGTTTCAATACAGTCGCTTGATGCTGCCCCTGGAGAGCTCTGCAATTCAGTTCTTGCAAGCTCCAAGAGCTTTGTTTCCTGGAACGTTTGAGCACAAAAAAGTTTCTTAAACCTTGGGTCACAGGCAGTTGCCAACACATACTCCTTTTGCTCGTTCTGCCCTGGAAACCTTGTTCTCATGCTCTTCAGCAAGTTTCTTGCAAACTCTGAGGTCTCATCATCTGCTGCAATGCAGTCTTTCAGGACCATTTGTGTTCCATAGAGAAATGGTACTACTGACGACAAAGTTGCATACTTCTGGCCACTAAGCTCTGTGGTTGCCGATGCAATTGGTTCAAGGGCTTTGACAAGCCCAGCCACTGCTTTCCACTCCTGTGGTGTCAGGTTGGGCACAGTTGTCTCAGAGGTGGCAAGTTCTAAACAGACGGCTTCTTTCAGCTGCAGAAGACGCGAGAGCATGTCATGTTCACTGTTCCATCTTGTTTCAACGTTCTGAATAAGCTCCAAAACGGATAGCTCCATCCGTCGTTGACAATCCTGCAGTCTTGCCGCAGCTTGGGCGCTGTGTTTATAATGGCCAACAATAGCGCGGCACTTCTTGAGAACAGTGGGAACTCCTGCTGTTTCTTCCTTGGCATCTTTAATAGCTAGTTGCAGTGTATGGCCCATGCACTGCATTGGGACACAAGAAATGCCTCTAAGGGCTGCACGAAAATTTCGTGCATTGCCCGTCACCACATAGACTGGCACTTTCTGAATAGGCAGCTCCCAGTTATCTATCATTACTTGCAGGTGCTCCTGAATGTTGCAAGCTGTGTGGCTTTCGGGCACATGCCGGTTTTCCAACGCGAAGCTTCTCATCTCGAAGTTGCAAGTTAAATAGTGGCAGGTGAGGCTGATGTAACTTTGGTTAGACCTCGATGTCCAGATGTCACTTGTAAACGAAATCGACTCTATGCCTTCCTGGAAGTCCGCATGTATCCTCTCCTTGACAGCCTTGACTGTGTCTCCGTACAACTCCGGGATGATTGTCCTCGAAAACGTCGTGCGGCTGGGTATCTTGTACATCGGCTCCATGTGGTTCATCAGCTCCTTGAAACCTCGATTTTCAACACAGCTGTACGGCTGAAGGTCGAGCGCCAGCATTCGGGCAATCCTGGTGGTTATCGCCGTTCTTTCGCGTAGCGATAGGCCCTTGCCCGACTTCAGCGCACTTTTGATGAGCGGCTGTGCAACGTCCGGTCTTCCTTGCTTCCCGCTGTCTCTCATAAACACGCTGTGCAAGGAAAAATGCTTGTTCTTGAGATGGTTCGCTAGTGGCGTCGTCGTACTCGATGGGGTTCGAAGTTTCGTTTCGCAGCTTTTGCACGTCGCCTCTTGGGCAGAGTTCTTCACGAAATGTTTCCAAATGGCACTTTTCGTTCGCTCACTCATGCCGCCCCCGACCGAAAGCAGATCCGGCGGACCACGTTTTCCGACAGGTGATGCAGGTGAAATTCGGGAGCAGAAAACGTCAGCTTGGCTTGGTTTCCGATCACGAGGGACTTGGTCAACCCTATTTGCGGAATGCGCGGCAAAGCGACGCGGACAGAGCCAACAGAGCCACAAAGACAAAGCGTGGACGGCGTGGACGCGGATAAAGCCCCTCGATATGTCTTTAGACGCGGAGCGCGCGGGGCGCCACCTCTATTCCGCCTCCAAAAGTAGGAGAGAAATTGGTTGGTTCTACGGCCGAGAGGTGGCGCGATTGCCGCCCTCGCCGACTAGCGCCCACCACGCGCCGCGGTTACGCGGTTCGCGATGGCGTGCTTTTGTTTTGTGCTCGCGAATTGCTGTCGCCGATCCCTGTCCAGTGTATCTAGAACTTTTGCTTGTGAAGGAAATGACTCGAGACATTGTGCAACCTGTGCAAGTGGCGCAAACAAATGACTGTTTTAGTTTCACGATTCGGCTGTGTTACGACCACAATTAAACCTGCGTGCTATCAGGTTCGTGGCATTCAAACTTCGTGTATTAAGAGCCTGTTCGCTAGACCATGATGGAACAGTAGAACTAAAATGTGCTTCGCATATTCCCCGCCAATTAGGCTCGCCGAATATATCGAATATTCGAGTAACCGAATACTTACGATTCGATTCGCGAATCGAACTATTCGAGAGCTTACTATTCGATTCGTATTCGTAAATTCGAGTATTCGCACACCCCTAAAAAAAAGTATTAACGGTTATAGGCAATACTTTCCATGATCCTTCCCATGCAAAAATTGTCTATGGACGTTTATAGAAAATCATATAGTGAGCTATCACCATTTATAGTCTTCTATACCCACCATAAGACACTATAATACACTCTATAGCCAACTACAGAATAGCATACTGTTTTAGTGTAGCATTTCTGGCTCTTACGTACGAAATACGCAATAGTTTAGCGTACGCGAAAAACTACCTGCTCGGACTGATTTTATTTGTGTGTTCCGCTATCGTAGCCAAGTAAACATTTCGCACGATAGTCTTCAATTAATTTGCCAGATCCGTACGATTCGGCGTGCTTACAGCGCCGCGATGCCCCTCGAAAGAGATACAAGATTAAAAACGTTTCTAATCAGTTTATTACAAATAAAGCCAAGCCGCAGCTGCCTGGTCAAGCGCGCTTTTCTGTAGGGTACAGGGGCTACCAGTGCGAGTGCGTAGCCAAAACTCGATCCCAGAGCTCCTGTTAATCGTACCGTTGAATACACCTTCTATTAATGCTATCGCGGGAAGAAATTCATGACGTACTGATGTGCAGTGCATGGCGACCGCGATTTTTTGAAGAGTCGTTCGTCCGTCGGCGATGAACTGCGCGAAGAGGCTTATCATTGAGCAGATAGCAACGTTCACGCACATTGTTGAGCGGCGTACATCTTCACTATGCACCCCTTCAACTGCACGGCAATCTGACCGAACTGCGGTAGGTCCCGGAAAAAGATTGCCGAGCTGAACACCACGCGATTTCACGTAACACTGATCTTCATTAGAACACCTCGCCGCCCATGCTGCGGCAGTCGTGGTAACCGCCATGTTGGAACGGTGCTCTCTCTGGGCTCGAGACTGCTTGAGAGCTTCCCGCAAAGCCCGCTAGCCCGCAAGACAAAATCCCTTGCGTTGCGTGAGTACGCAATATGCTAGCTCTTCTATGGTGTTCTAAGCGTGCGCACTCCTGACCCGCAGTTTCTTTGCGTATGCGAAGCTTTTGCGTACAGTCCACTAAAACTGTCTACTGTATATCTCCAAAGCTAAAGAATGTCGACCACTCAAATTTATATAGCTGGGTACAGAAAAAAAAATGTCTGAAAAGTTATATGGCCGCGTGCATGTTCAAGAAGATAGCCTCTCCGCTCACCTAAAAGATTCGCCTACTCTTATCCCGAGAAAAAAAGATAAGGAGGCCAGAATGATGCCTAGTCAGACTCGCCCTAACTCCTTGCCGAAAATTCTAGGTCGAATATTCTAGATGGCAAGCATAGTAGATGAAGAGTCGTGCGCAACATTGCCGATCCCTACACTGATTCTCTCTCGCGATATCCAGCTGTTACGCCGACGCAGCGTCGCTTGCTGCTGCCGTCGTCGACGCTCGCTGGTGCTTTCTAGACGTGTGTGACGTGTGTTGTTCTCTTTTGTTGCTGGCACAAGTTCGCCCCCGTTAAATATTTAGTTCAATCCGTTTTATCTTGCCTCATCGCCTGTCATTTGTGACAATATACCCGCGACCATTTCATTTTTTTAGAGACCAATAGAAATGCGAATGCCACTAATGCGAGACTATCCAACGTGCTTTAGCGGGCTATTGTGGTATGTGTGGCCCTAAATCTACAGACACCCGACGATTGAATTTTTCTTTAGACGATTCAAAGTTATTTAATGTCACCTAGGCTATAGGTGTGCGACCTTTCAATGTGGCTCAGCCGGCTATAGAGTGATGCATGTCTCTAAAGCTCGTGATCATTCACTTTTCTTTCGCCAGCTCAACGGTGCTTTATGTCGCCTAGGCTATAGAACCGCACCCTCTTTAGCAAAGAAAAGGTAGGAAATTGGAAGGGTGTCAAACATGCACTTGCTTAGAGCGAGCGAGCGCATCCCGTTCAATGTTGAGAGCAAGTCATCTGCTTCTTGCGCAGGAGTTGCGGTGTCGTCTTAACGAGGCCGAGCTTTGATTGGCTCTGATTAAAAGAATAGTGGGTAGGGCTCAATGATAGATGTCTTGAGGTCTACCCACTATTTTTTCAATCAGCCAATAAGAGCTCGGCTTTCTGACATCACCGCAGCCCCTGAGCAACAAGCAGACGAACTTGCGCTCCGTAAGAATTAAAAAAAAAGTGTTGGTGAATAGTTACGTATACTTGAAAGAATCAAACATTGAGGCTGGGGACGGAAAAAGGGCTTCTTTCATTTAGCAACCACATAAGATGAAACAAACATATTAAACCACACTTCAAAGATGTCAACCCTCTCGAAGAAGGAAAGGAGCAAATTGTGAAAAAAATGAAGTAATACCGCGTGCATGATCGAGAAGATAGTTTCTCCGTTCATCTAAAAGATTCGCGCTAGTTTCGCCTTACCTCTTTCCCAAACAGTCTAGGTCAACAACATTCAAGACGACGAGCATAGTAGAGTGCGAAGAAAGAAATGTTTATGCAATTCCACTAAGCTGCGGCTGTCCGTACGTCGAACAAGCGGGAAAGTGCGTTAACCAGCGACTCAGAGAACAAAATGTGGAAGTATCAAATGCTTGAAATGAGTCTTTTGACCCAATTGTCGTTCACAGCCGCACATGCGATGACTGTACTCCTTATTTCTGTGATGCTAGAATACTGGGCTGGCACGACAACACATTTTGGAGAAAAATCATTGAATCATTGGCCATGGAGACTGTCCCCCCCCCCCCCCCCCCCTAGCCAATAACATTTTTTTACCTTCATTATCCCTGACGAAGACAGAGGTCGAATTTCTAACACCAGAGATGACTAGATTACCGAACCCTCGTCGTGACGCTAGTGTTGTTTAACCTTTTTAATTTATAGTACATTTCCATTTGGGATTGTCAACAACAATATATCTGCACCTTCGTTACCCCTGATAATGACAAAGATCGCCTAGCACCAGACATAACTAGATTACTGATAGCTCGTCGTAACGCCAGCGCTTTTTATACTTCTAAATTCATAGACCAATTCAACTCTCCGACGTGACACAACAGCGGTGGCGCTGCTGTCGGTAGTGCGCATACGCAGAAGCTTCACTCCTCCCGAATTCGGTTCCTGCGCACGCGCAGTGCCCACACCTGGTGTGGGCAAAGCGGCCTTGCTTGGAAACAGTGTTAATCGATAGGAAATTTCCCTTTCTCTTTTAACGCCTTTCTCCTTCCTTGAGAACGGTGAAACCTCTGGGGGCGGTTTTATACTTTGTTCGATTCTATGATGTTGCTCAATGAAATAAGTCCTGTGCCCGTCCCCGTCCTCGATGTTTTATTCTTTCAAGTATTCGTTGCCCTCCGGATTGTCTTTTACCGGCTATATATAGAAAACTGTGTGTTAAAGCTATGGACAGCCGACCATTACATTTTCTTTAGACAGCTTAATGGAGTGTATGTCGCCAATGTTATAGACCCGTGATCACAAAACTGTCCTTAGTCCCGTAGAGACATATTGCAGTTTTGCCCAGTGCCCTAGCGCGCGCCCGGGAAATGTTTGATTTCTACGCTCTGTATCCGGCTACTCTCCCTTCGGATTGCATTATCTCCCCGTTAACGTATTCTCAATCTTCCGTTGTTTAGATTTAATAATTTCCTTCTATCTGTTCCAGTGTATCTTTATTGTTTTTAGGTACGTGTATATTGCGTCGTTCTCGACGGGGACGTCAACGGACATCACGCCGCTGCTTACACCGCTGCCGAGGTGAGTTCTACTGTTGTCACGGCACTCTATCGCGCTGTTTACTTGTCTTTTTACCCTCATGTAGTCCAGAAAAAGCTATTTAGAATTTCAGTTCACATGTTGTCAGTGTAGGAAGAGCGACGACGTAACAATCGCGACGCAAGAGCCGAGTGCGCCTCGATCTGGCACGCGAAGGATCCCTTTTTCTTTCTAACCAGCACACACTCAGGCCTCGAGGTCATAGGTATGACGTAAACACCCCAGTACTGCTCAAGTCCACAGCACTGAGCGCTCGCCGCCTACGTAACTGGACACAGCACAGCCTGAGTGCGGACGTAAGCAAGCTGCGGTACCTCATGGTGAGGTGCGCTCAAGTGCCCTATCCCACGTTAGAGCACATGCCCAGATCCAGGCACATTTCGAGTCCGTACATGAGCGGGCACCAGTTCCTAATTGCGGGCTGCGTTTAAGAGTAATATTCCATGCGCAGCGAAAGTACAAAAGGAAAGGAACACCAGCCGACTGCGTCGTGCACGACTAGTACAGTCTAAGCTCATTATAACAGACCTGGTTACAACAGACATTTGGATATAACATACCGATTTGTGAAGTTCGGTTGGTTTTTCTCTATGTTCTATTGACTCAACTGCATATCTGCATACAACATACTCCTTTTACAACAGACCGAAATCTTGGTCAAAATCAAGGTCTGTTATAACGAGCTTAGACTGTTAAACGCGAAACACATGTGCGACGAAACCGTCCGATCCGACGCCCGAGCAGGCAGTACGACGGTCGGAGGCGAGGGTTTTCAACGCTCTCCAGTGCTACGAACACCCTCGCCCCTCAAGGCCATTCCGGCAGTACGCACGTCGGATCGGACGGTTTCCCCGTACATGTGTTTCGCGCTTAATACGATACTCCGCGAGAAACGTCTTCGTCGAAACCCATAGAAGAGTACTGGATTGCTTCAAAGCGAAGCTGACTCGAATAAAGTTTGTACTACGCATCCTTCGGCAGAGTAAAAACCAATCACAAAGCGTGCACAAAAAGCACACAACCAAAAGGAACAGACCTTCAAACTTAACACACTTCCACATCCGTTTAAAAGAAATTGTTACACTTTGTTATTAACTCTTTTTAATATGTTAATATTATACCTATAGTGTGCGAGTCCCAAACAACGTCGGCAAACTGATGTAAATATGTTGCAAGTATCCTATAGCCGATTATCCTTCGTTTCATACTTAATATGCAACGCTGTCATAGCTACTGGCGCGAGAGTGTGGCTTCATCTATTGTTTCGTTCGCGCGAGAGCGTGTGCAAATGATCAACAGGATAAAGTGCCGTGCTCGCGCAAGCAGCTTTGACAGCGTTGCATATTAAGTATGAAACGGAGGATAATTTTGCATGATTCGAGCCGTCTTCCAGTCGTCTTTTAATGATCCACAATCTCTTCATTGATTTGATTGCAATAAAGTCTGCAGGTTGGTTCCTCAACGTAAATCAGATCTTCCTATTAATCCTAGTTGTTTGTACTCGAATACTTCGTGAAGTGTGTGATCTCTTGAAGCCCTTTTCGTAGCCCCTACCCACTATAGTAAAAGAAACGTACCTGATTTCCGCAGAATATGTTGACAAGTGGAGCTGACTCGTCACCTCCATCGAAGACCTTGACGTAGTCGAACCCGCAGGAATCGTGGGCCTCAATGTCAAAACCAATGAACCTTAAGCGTACGTGTCCATCTGGCGCTTTTATGACCCAATGGCGATCAATGTTGTTTTCATAAAGCTGGTTTCCGTACTCGGCATGGGAGTAGATGCTTTGCTCACTGCCTCGTTTCGCCACACGATCCTTTTCCACTTGTGTGTAGGTTGCAGAAAAGCCTTTCCCTTGCACCTCGTTATCACTCACGAAGACCTGCGTTGAGAGACTGTAGTTAGAATCACCCGTGTCTCAACGGTGGATATCCATCTTCCGGACACACAAGGAAACTGCCGTATTCTCGAAGGTAAGGGATGATTACTCGTAAGTGTTTAGAGACTTGCAGAAATGTATTACTTACAACCAGTCTACAAAAACATAGATCGATATATATAGATATGTAGTCCCACAATAATGACTGACACCGGAATTCTGTCAAAGCTAAAAACAATTAGGTTTAGGTATTTTCCTAGTTTAGTCATAATCACACTGTAGCAATAATAATAATAATAATAATATTATATATAATAATAATAATAGTAATAATAATAATGCTTCTTCCTAGGATTAAACTAGCGTACATGTAAATAAAAAAAAAATCTATACCTCTTTTCAGGCTGTATTCACAAATAGCACCAATTTATAACGCCCGTTTTGTTACGAATCGAGTTTACAATAGGTAATTACTAGGTTTCTTTAATTTCTGTACGAAATATATAAATCGAGTATACAGCTTCAAGGGAAGTGATGGCGCTGGTAAAGCATAATTACTTGAATATCTTTCAAAGTACCGAACGCGCCAGTATCTGCCCGAGAAGAGAACGCGGATGTCAGACATGGACATTTCCAAGCATTCACTGCAGATTTGCCTCTTTGTATTAATTGTTTGTGTACTTCTTAGAATCACCATACACACCACTCGACGTCGTTGCATTCGAATCAGCTCAGGAATAGTTTTGGGGTGGCCGAACTGTGGCTCGCGACCCGAATGCGGCTCTTCGCGGGTCCGTGTGCGGCTCGCGGCTTGCTGATAAGCCTGCCTCCCTCCCCCCCCCCCCCCCCCCCCCCTTTTTTTCTGTCGCCAACAACAAAAAAAGATATGTAAGTGAAAAAAAAAAAAAAAGCGCGAAGTCTTGGCAGCCTTGAACTACAGTTTGCGTGTATATGGATGACTTTCGACACATAAATGTGCGCAGTGACCCTCTCTACCACTCGGGAAAGAATTTCGAACCGTATACGAAAAACCGGCGTCAGGGGCAGTAGCTGGCTAGCAAACCATGCATCCATATTTGCTTAGCGTTTGAAGAAACGTTCTTCTGCGAATATTATTAGTTGTAATCGACAGTTGTACCTGTCCCCTTTGGAAAAGACTGTTCTCTTCATATCGTGTCATGATAAAGCTAGCCCCCCCCCCCCCCCCCCTTTTTTTTTTCCCCCTGAGGCTTTCTGAACTTTTGCCATTTTGTCTGTGACGCTTACCCCATGTAGCTCTGGCCAACCCTGGTCTATACATATACGCCGGGATGATGAATGAAACGCGTCGACATTTGGTATGTCCACTGTCCTTTCCCATCCCATTGTTGAAAGTGGTCCTGCAGCGGCAACCAATGGCGTCGCAGAAACCGGCGTGTCTGGCTCTCAAATGTAGCGATCCTGGCGGTTCGTCTTAGAAACTACAGAAACAAGTAGAACCGTATGAAAGTCTCGACGTCGTCGCGACGTCCCAGCTTCCTGCTTATAAAAATTGCGTAGACTGTCAAGCAGGAGGGCGACCTGCAACAGAACAGGCGCCTGTAGCATACACCGGCTACTCCTTCGCCAAGATCGGAGCAGGCAACAGTTAGGCAATTTCGTGTCGTCTTTGTTGTGTTTTGTGTGAATTCTGGCACCTCGTCTAGTCTTGGTTTCATTTGCTCAGTTGGCAAAATGGTGTCATTGTTTATGTATACTATATAGGATGACGTCCTGAAGAAACGGTTCTTTTTATGCTCTAGCATATATTGCCCTGGGCATGCAGCCGTCTTTTGTTAGGACAGTCCTAGATTTGACGGGACGGGACTGCTTTCGTGAGGCCGAGGCGCTGTTCACGCCGTGATCTTTTGTTCCGTTCATTCGCTCGTTACGTCAACATATCCTCTTATAAGAGGTTAAGGGTCTTCTGACACGCTTCCAATAACGCACCGCGGGAGCGGTAGCAGTGCTGATCGAGCGGCCGTGGCACAACGTACACTGAAACATAAAACCGAGACGCAACGACGACGCCATATGCGTGAAATCGCCTGCACCAGGGAGTTAAAATTCGCTCTTTGAAGGCAATCGTATGCGCACCGTAGGCAGCGATCGAGACAAGTTTTAGTTGCTGCGTTCGAAAACCGCCGACAGCCGAGAAAACAGATGGCTCTCCGAACACAGGAGCATGCGGACCGTTGCGAGGTTGGAATTCCCATCCTTCGCTGCTTGAGTCGGAATCCCCGCGGAAATGAGCGTAGCGACAACAGCGATTTCAGCATCGTTTCTTCGTCGGTTCCGTTGGCTTGTCATTACATAGCGACGAGGATGTTCTACTCTTTCTTCTTCGATATGTTGCACGGTGAACGTCGTCTTTCTTAACAAGCCATCGCAATGATCTTTGCCGGTTTCACGTCACCAGAACCGATCCAGCCAACAGCGGGCCACACAGCGGTGGGCTGGTGGCAGTGGCATGGCTAACCTGTATCTGTTTGCGTTTAACGCAAATGATTTCCCTCCGGAGCGAAGCGATACTTTTCTGCTACACTGTTTGTGAGTTTAAGGCCAGTGTATTTTCCACACGCTACTTGCCCCGGAGCCCACGAATGCCGTCAAGGACATACACTCTAAAAAAAGTTTGTGCATCTACTTTCACGCACAACCCTCGGAGAGCCAATCATGCAACTTACGGAGGCAGCTCGGCGAATGACGATGCCGAAACATATGTTTAGACCAAAAAACTCAGTCTGAGTTGTGACATTAAGTAATGCAAAACGTCACGCTTGCATTGCTTAATGTCAAAACTCAGTCTGCGTTTTTTGGTCTAAACATATGTTTCGGCATCATCATTCGCTGAGCTGCCTCCGTAAGTTGCACTGATTGGCTCTCCGAGTGTTGTACGGGAATGCAGACGCACGGGCTTTTTTTAGAGAGTAGATGCAACGAGGCAAGGAGGACGATTACTACATCGCGGTCGTTTCCTTGGCTCATCAGTTTGCTACAACTAGCAAACTTATCAGTGGGCGCCACTGCATCGCCGGCGTTTTCTAACTCCAGGCGAGCCTATTCATTACCTTGTAGGCTCGCTACGAGCGCTTGAATCATCGTGTTGCTTCGCGTCACGAGGAGTCCCGGCGAGACCAAACGTGACCGCGGTGTTTTCTGGTCGCGTTTGAGAACGTATTTTGCTGGAGGAGTTTTCGCTGCCGTTTTCTACCGTAGATTGAGTGAAGAAATGTTGAATTCCAGGTTTTACGGACCTATTGCGCTGCACTGGTTGGTTAATGGGGGGATGGGGGTGTATGAGGATCAAAAATAGACGCTGTTGCCGTTTTAATTGCGACGATCCTTTGGGGACGGCGGCGCAGGAGCTGTTGGTGATGTTTTGGGGCGTGGACGTTAGCGCGGTGTTCTTTTGCTCTGTGACTTGAAGTCGGGCGCCGATCGGGGAAGCTGCCGGGTCCTCAAGCATGTTGAGCATCGACTGCCAGAACTTAATGGGAGCTGCGCCGTTCGTAAGCTGTCCTGGACAGGCGTACGCCTGATGCGAGTTGGGCCTGATTCCTCGCTCAAGTCTTGCAAGGGCAGGGGTCCGGGGTTCGGAGTATTACGGGCACTACCAAACCAGGTTCTCCAGGTTCGCCGTGACGTGGCACAACCTATACGTGCTGAATGTAGAAGCTAGTTCCCCTCTGGTGCTACTGTTGCAGCCGCTGGTTACTGCTTTCTGGTGGAAAAGTTGTAACAAAAAGGCGGTAAGCAATGTTCCGGTTTGGATTGTCTGGAGGGTAACGCTCTGCTGTGAGTAAATGATCGAGAAGGGCAAGGGGGGAAGAGGTGTGGGCTTACCGTTGCGGAGAGGTAAGCTTGTAGTTATGCTTAGCTCGAGCGATATCGTTTGTAGAATCTGGGGCAAGGGGTTCATTCTTGACGTCTTTTGACTGAGAGTCTAATTGTTGGTGAGTGAAGGCTGGAAATTGCAAGGCGGATAAATGCGGTTGCGCAGGGCGATGAGCCTTCTTTTTTTCCGGTGCACCTCCGTGTCCGGGAACCCTTGGAATGGTGAAGACTTGTCCTAGCACGCGTAAGTATGTACACTCTCCGGCAATATGAAAGACCCACTGGGAGCGCGTGGCCAAGGCGGTGGATGGCGGGGGCGCTGCGAGCACTACGGGCAATTCCAATCTGCTTCGAGGAAAGGATGCTCAGTCGGGCTCAGCTAAAGCGAAACGCGCTTATCAGATTGTGCTGAGCCCCGAGTGAGCGTCCTCCCCTCGAAGCAGAATGGAATTGCCCGGAGCGTTCGCAGCGCCCACGCCAGCCACCGCCTCGGCCACGCGCTCCCAATGGGTCTTTCATATTGCCGGAGACTGTACTTATAGACAAAGCTGGCTGACCGCAATGGATATGTATCTTGCGGGGGAGGAGGGCCTCAGTGACGCCTGTGGAACTGTAAAGACGTGACGGTGACTGACTGGCCGGGATGACACGTCACGTTTACATGCCTAGCGTAATCTAGGAAGACTATGGTTCCTGAATGGATAGGATTCCATTATGTGGAACATTTGATCCTGATGGTCACCGATTGGTCTACATCATGTTGGCAATTCTTGAGCCATCCGTGGGGCATGCAGTACCTGTATAGATAGTGCGTTGGTCGCTGTTGGTTATGATGAAGCTTACCCATAGAGGTGTTTCTTTTTATGTGACTTGCGCCTTTCAATCTGCTTCAACTTTATTTGCTTTGCTAGAGGTTTGAATTTGATTAACTGAGCGTTCCCAAGGCAGGGAGCATCGTGGCAGCAATGGTAGTTTGTCAGCGACGTGACCCAGGTTGGCTAGCGTATGCCTACCTACCGGGGTGAAACGCAGGCACGTTGCTTGGGTGTGCTTCTAAGTTTTAAGGAGTTCATCATGGCCATTAAAATTCCGGCAGCTTTTTAGCGTGTCAAGGCGTGTGTGGCATGAACGACGCGTTACCCTGCGTTGCACTTCATGGTTTAGTCGCTCCAGTGTTTTCATTTGCGTACGGCAGATCGGATGGTAGGAAATAAGGAACATATCTTGAGACCGCGAAATTATGAGCCAATTGGCGCATGTCGCGCTATTATAAGCACTGAGTGCGATTGGACACCTGACACCATCCATGAAGTATTTGTTTCGTTGTCCTGAGGGAGCGATTGAACCAGGTACTGGCCCTACAGTGCTCACCGACGTGCATGCCTACGATGCAAATTGTCGGCTTCCTTGTGATAAGGCGGCGGCCCATAGGAATGTCGAATACTGTCTTTTCCTTCTTTTTTTTTTTTTTGGCCTTCGTGTGTCTGCCACTGTGTACAACGACATATTCTGTCTTCTGCGGGGCCGTACTGAGACCCACCTCTTCGGAATAGGCGTATATGGTATTGAGAGCCGCATGGAAAGCCGGCCTCCTCTTGCTGATTGACATATTCAGAGTGTGTCCAGACGGTCACATCATCGGCATACACGGCGCTCTCACGATTCGGGATCTGGGACAATCTGGGGGATAGTTGAAACTTGGCCTGGTTGAACAAAGTCGGGGGTATTGCTGATCCTTGAAGGACCCTGAATTTGTTGTGATGTTTGGTGCTGATTGCTTGTCCTATCTGCACTTGAAATCATTTAACTTGGAGAAAGGCCGCAACGAAGTTGTGTGCGGGTCCATGGATGCCTAGGATCTGAGCCTTGCTCTCAATTAAGTCGTAAGGAACATCGTCAAAAGCTTTACGTATATCAACATCAACCACGATTCTACGCTTTGGAGATGTTGAGCTTAACGTGTCTTCGTGTAGTCGTAGGAGAACTTCATAAATGGACAACCCTCACCTTAAACCATACTGCGTTGGCGCGAACAGTTGTTGGTCTTCTAGGAACCAGCTGAGGTGAGTGTTCACTATAACCTTCATAGTTTTACACACACACCCGATGTTAGCGAGATGGGTGTTAAGTTTGTGAGGTAGTGCAAATGCTCGCTGGGCATTGGCATTGGTTTCACGAGCAAGAATTTTTGACTTGGTCGGAACTTCGCCTTGGTATTAAATGTGGTTAATTTCATCTAAGATTGTATGTTCATAAGCCTCAGGAACGTTACAGAGGATTGGGATGATGGTTTAGTTCAATCTGGGGTACTTAAGGCATCGGAAAGCTGTATACCTTGCTGAAGCTGGGCCATTGTGAATGGACTGTAAATGACCTCATAAGTAGTAGTCAGGTTCGTAGCAGGTCGCGCACGCTTACCAGCAGCATGTTCCACAGAAGCGTTAACGCTTTACGCGCTCCTCAAGGGAACTACCCCTCACCTCGAGACTGTCGTCGTTCGCTTTTCTTGCTAGGAGGCCATTTATCACACAAATGTTTTTTTTGCGTTTCTCGCTGGCAATCCGGGTCATGTCCTTGTTTACCAGCACACTGGCCGCTATGTTTTGTTTTTGTGCGGGCGAATTGGACATTTAAAAGAAGTATGCCACCAGAAACGGTCGAGCTCGGCTGTTCACAAAATAGTAATTGACGTCTTGGCTGAAAATGAAGCCGCTCAAGTCAGATTGGCGTTCAAGTCGGGCAGATCACTTTGCAACTCCTTGTTGACCTTGGCTCATCCCTGTTCATTTTGTCGTGACGACTGTTCGAGCAGCGCTTTTCGGGTCTAGCTCTTCCTGTTGGATGCGTTAACCTGTTTGACTTTTCGAGAAGGCCTATTTTAGTTCGAGGATAATTCTTCGCCAAAGCGTTCTTTCAAAAATGCAAAGCGCGGCTTCTCTCCTCTATGGTTGAGCACGGAACTTCTCTCACTGGCTCTGAACTTGCGCATTGAAGGGTTAATTATGCCATCCCTTCAAACTTGCTCAGTCTCAGATGAACAGCCTTCTGCTGCCGTCCCAGCCTTCGGCCCTTAAAACAGTTCAGGCCTCGCCAAAACGTTTCTTCACGAAGTTAAGATGCCCTTTGATATCTAGTGCATAGCATTAAAGCTTCGTCGCTTGCCTTCATTTTTATAACCTCCAGAGTCAGCACAACTTCACCGCATGGAAAGTCCTTGATATCACTGAGTGCATCGATGCGCCGGAGTGGGTTTTTTCAATTGTAATTTAAAAGGGATCTGGTTGGGTTCTACTTTGTGTTGACCTTCGCGAAACCAACAAGGCCATCGTTCCAGAAACCTTCCTTTTGCCAAGCATGAAAGAACTGCTTTATGCACTAGTGAGAGTACCCCACTTCTCGAAACTCGACATGGCCTCGGCTTACTACAAAGTCCTGCTTCGTAAAGACAACATATATAATTCAAACTACAAAGCCATGACGACTTGTTTCGTTTAAAAGGGGTTTGCTTTGGATTGGCCTCGGCTCTAGTAGCCCTACAGCGCCTGATGTCGTAGATTCTTTATGGCTGTGCTGGCGTCATTTTTTTATATTGATGACATTATTTTTTGGCAAATCCTTTCAGGGACATTTGCTAAACTTGGGAAATGTCCTGCAAGGCGTACAAAATACAGGCCTTAACGTGAATAAAAAATATTGTTTTAATGTCAGAGAGCTGACATTGTTAGGCCGTAAGGTGACTGACTGCCAAGAGCATTTTACCACTATAAAAAGTAGCTTTCACAGTGAACGCACTCGTGAGTCTCACAAGATGTCTTTTTCGCAAGGACCAACCGTTCGTTTGGTCCTCCCGCGTGGATGCTAGATTTTGTAATGTCAATCGTCTACTTTGTTATTATCTGGTGCTCCTCAAGTTTTACCCTATATTCCCAATCGTCGTGGCGACAAACGCTTCTAGTAGCGAAGTAGGTGCACTCCTTTAGCAGCAACATGGACAGGCACTTCACACCATTGCTTTTGCTTCGCGTGCTCTTTCACCTGCTGGGAGAAAGTATGCAAGTATGGAGTTGGCGAAAAAGAAACATTAGCATGCCCCTGGGGGTGCGAACTCCGGCACATGTTTCTCTGGAGTCGCCTATTTGTTCTGCGAACAGGCAACCAAACCCTGGTCACTCTTCTCTCCTCGCGTGGTTTGGGACGACGTTCGCTTAGAGCTGCACGCTAATGTGCAGGAAAGCTCTGCTACATTTTGGCAATATTATAGTAAAATGGTCGACGACACGGCGTGGAGGACCATGTGCGCCCGTAGAACTTTTTTAAACGGTAGGTAAACCATATTTTTCTGCGGTGGAGTGGGGTGAGTGGTAGCCCCTCGAAAAAATAGAGTCTGAAAAAGGGGAAGTCACCACGAGAGCGCACGACATAAGAGCGGCGACAGCAGAGCGAGCAACAGGAGGGCGCCGCGACACGAGAGGGTGCGTCACTAGAGCGCGCGTCACAAGAGCGTTGAACAGCTGCAGTCGCTAAGGTGTCGTTCTCGTGGTAGAACATTCAACTATGGAATCCTCTTCTGTAATTATCTGTTACGTGTAATCAATGGGGCACAGTATGTGAGTGCAGCCTTCAGATTTCTGCAATAATCATAAGAACCATGAGATTGATTTCTAAGGCGTTCCAAGTTCGACGTTTTCCTGACGTTTGCCAGAATCAAACATGATAATGATGTAACACATGCGCACTGGACGTTTCCTCACGCTCTTGTGTCCTCCTCTCCCTCAGTTTCTGAGCGTATAAATCTCAGCATTTACGGCGTAGTCAATCCGGTAACTTTTGAATCTACCTCGAGTATGTGGAGACTTCTCAAATTTAAATACTTCACAGACGTCCATATGCGGTCCGAAAAATAAATGAAGTATGGGAGAATGTGGCTCACCATGTATATTTGGTTGGAGGAGGAAAGAATAGGCAAGGGCGCTGTGTTTCCGCAGTAGGTACCAAGAATAGGAGCGCTCGTGTCGTTGCCGTCATAGACAGACACATAGTCGGTGATACATTTGTTGTCCTTCTCCAGTTCAAAGTCGTTGAATTCCTGCGGTAGAACAATCCCGAGTCAGTCACCAAGGTATGGCAGTTTTCACAATTTACGGAACTCTGTGTTATAATACAGCTCGAGGATTTACGCGTCGAGAAACTGCGGCAGAGGGAGAAGACGAGAGCGCACGGGCATGTTTGATTGCGGAGCTCTGATTCGAATAATTAGTGGCTAGACCTAAATCTGGCTTCCTCTGTCACCACTGCACTTGTCGAACGTGTTCGAACGCGAAAGCCAAACGCTGTACGCCGGCGCTCTGCGTTTTAAAGCGTTCGACAATCACAGGGGAGACAAAAGCACCTTGCAACCGATCACGACCGAGTGAAACAGGACCGGTCTTTAATCCTCTTGCAACGCCGTAAGTCCAAATCGCAGCTGCGGAGCAGGTCCTAAGCCGTCACAAGAGCCTTAATAACCGGTCTCGTCTGAGTCGGTCGTACTCGGTTGCAAGTGTGTGAACGAGCCTTTGAAACTATCTCCAACCATTCGAAGAAGAGCTCGGAGTTCTGACGGCACCGTGAATGTCCCCGAAGGCGACATTCACGAGGAAACCGAAATCGAAACTGAATGAATAACTCTATCTTTCAAAACAGTGAATGATATTTCAGAAGAACATCGTTTGCCCGAGACCAGCTAGCTTGTTAGGACAAAAGGTTTAATTTAAATCATTTCCGAGATTACTTTGGGCATTTTTCGCGAGATTTGATTATCAGCCAGACGTTTGGGACAGCCGCAAGTTATTGTTTGTTTATTCAGTGGGTTGCGCAAAGCGTTCCATGTTTTTTAGGTTTACATTTCTTTCGGTATTATTCCATCGGGTTTTATTTTTTGCTCATATATTCAGAGTTTTTCGGTGTCAATCTTTGGCGTCGGACGGAACATTCGGATTTATCGCGGTTTATATTAAATAAAGCAAAACCTGGTTATAAAATTCCCCATCAACCAGGGAACATGTGAGTGAGCCGAATAATTGCAAACGGCCCCGTAGCGACAAAAAAAGAAAGAAAGTACATAAGTTTTATCTATATATTCCCTTTATTTAGTGTGAACAACAAATGAAGCTGTAGACAAACTTCTCTTTCGTGAAGCATGAATATATTTTTCTTGCTCGAGTATGCGGTGTCTGGAGACCCGGACTGGAACGACCAGACCTGAGCGCGGCTGCAACGAGACTCTATCTTTAATCTTTTTGGTAAAGAAGAGGGAAATGAAAGGGCAAAGGACTGAAAAAGACGAAGTGACTGGAAAGTAATTAACTAGGAGGTACATTTTCCCTCCGACTTTAAGAAAGTAATTGAAAGAAAGACAAAGCCTAAAGAAAGTAATTGAACAGGTTAAGAATGAAGGGGACGTATAGTACCTTAGTTACACAGGCGCTCTGAACTGTCGTTGAGTTCAATCACAGTTATCGGCCCCAACTGTGATTGAACTGAACTGAACTGAGATGGTGCTACACGGCTCTCTAGAACCCAGTTGAAGCTAAATCGGAACTAGTTCTTGTGCCACGTGATCAGTTTCATTGTTAAGGCAATTTACTCGGAGACATACCTTTTATTTATTATAAGTATATTGTGCATTATGTTCAATACCTTGTTGCTTTTTTAGCGGCGTTTACACGAGTACCAAAACAGATTCACGGCTAGGTTGCGCCTATTTTAGGCTAGGTGGTGCAAGGTACTGCACGCTACGATGGGTGCACCCATTACTATTGTCCATTTATACAGCTGGTCCCTCCGCCATCTTCGCTCGTTTGGTGGCTTGGCGGCAAGCCGACATCGTTTTAGCGGCAGCTCGGACGCCTAAACCTATTCCTTCTTGAATATTTTTTTGCTACGATTTTTTCTAAACACCTCCCCCTGCATTTTGAAACCGACAATAAATAAAAGAGAAGTATA
Organism: Ixodes scapularis; assembly: GCF_016920785.2. Lineage (NCBI taxonomy): Eukaryota > Metazoa > Arthropoda > Arachnida > Ixodida > Ixodidae > Ixodes > Ixodes scapularis. The sequence goes on along the minus strand of NW_024609868.1, from coordinate 118,693,998 downwards.
AATGATCATATACAGAGTCAAAAGGTTTTTCATCTTGAGACATAGCCCCCAAACCGCACTGGCGGACGTCGTTTCCGCCGTGGTCGATCTGGCCGCGGCACGTCTCCCGCTGGACCTGGGGAAGCTGCCGATAGAGGTCGATTCCCAGTTGGCGATGACGGCCGAGGAGCTGACCTCGTCAGTTGCCCGTTTGGCTTTGGAGAACCAGCTGATGCCCGTGGTGTCTGCTGGTCATGCTGGCTCCGCCAGCCCAGTGGTGCAGACGGTGGTTGTCAGTGGTGATGGTCGGCTCATCTTTGACTGAACTTCCTCGTTGGTACCGGGTTTCTTACGTCCAAACCAGAGGATGCCGGTCCTGGAACTGCTGCTAGCTTCGAGGCATTCCATACTCTGTCATATTCTAGTCGAAGTGTCAGCGACCTACACGCTCGACAATCCGCAAGGAACTGCTAAAGGCAGAGGATCCTTTTGGAATGGCTTTTGGCTTCTTCGCTCAGACCAGCTGTCTGACCTTGAACTTCGGTGTTGTAGCTCCTCGTCTTCTGTGGGCGTCAGGTTTGGTCTTGTCTTGTTGTTGTCGAACACGTCGACGAAGTCGCTGCAGTTCCTCGAAGGGATTACGAAGAAACTCTGACGATGAGAGACCCAGGATGTTCCATTGCGTTCGGGGTTTGCAACCATGAAGTAGCAGAGCAGGAGAGAGCCCTTCCAGTCAACACACGATATCCTCAGGACGTTCTCAAAAGGTACAAACATCCTCACGGTTTTCAAGACGTCCTCATTACATCCTGAGAGCGTCAGTCGTTGGATCATCCTAGAAACGTCCTTCCGATAACTTATTGAGGACGAAGGATACAAAGTTAGAGGTAATATATGCGTCCTCAATTTGATTGCATTTAAAAAAAAATGAATGAATGAAATGGCGGTAGTATATACAGTTCATGTTTACTGCTAAACTAAATTTTACATACGAATCATTACATGTAGTTGTGTAAGTTTAGGACATCTTTTAACTATAGTTTTGATCAAACAATTCTTTAATAAAACCAGGACGTACTTCAATTATTATTAGTTTGTATTTACGCAGTATTTTGAAATTCAGTTTCATTCGCAACATTATATCTAGGTGGCGCAAGCTACCACGTACTACAAGGCGTGCCGTTATTGCATTTATCCACCATCCCAGAGACCCAAGCAAGCTAAGCCGTTGGTAAAGCTAAGCCAGGACAGAAACAGAAATAGCCTCGAGGTTGATGATGGTTTGATAATGTGGATGCTGGGCAGTTGCTAATTCATGCTTGGATAAAACAGCGCGGAGACAGTCACACTCACAGGCACACAAGAAGGAAACCAAGTAAACAGACTCGCAGCGCTCACTAACAATTTAGGCATATATTTCTACTTCCTCAAATCGGCATCTTCTTCTTCACCGTCATCAGAACATTTTAATTTTTTAAACACCAGAAACCAAATAGCCAATAAATATTAATAAGTAAATAATAAAATAAATAAATAAATAAATAAATGACAACTAAAAATAAATAAAACAAAAAATATTTTAGCATTATTTTTATTATAATTTATTTTCTGAAATTTTTTTTTTCAATTTTCTAGTTTTGTATATTTTGGTTGTCATTTATTTAGTTATTTATTATCTACTTATTAATGTTTATTGGCTATTTTGTTTTTGTGTTTAAAAATATAAAATGTTCTCATTAACGGCGAAGGAGAAGACGACGACGATTTGAGGAAAAAGAAATATATCACTGAGGTGCGAGTGAGCGCCGCGAGTCTGTATATCCGCGCTATTCCATCCAAATTATTAATGGCAGCAACGCAAGGCAGTGACAAAGGTCAGTGTTTTTTTATATGTAGTAATTCTTCGAAATGGCGGAAAGCAGTGAACGACAATTTCAGCGGGAAGGATGCCGGCGCGTAAACGAATGCGTCGGGCTTATAAACTGTGCGAAAATAGACTCGGTAGCAAGGACACCTTCCTCACACGAACCGCAACCGTCACAACCATCCTCGGTGGTGTGCTCTTCTCCTAAGTTCGATGAAGATGTGCGTGTGCCATTCGAACGCTTTTCGCTGTGACTGTCATCACAAATAAAATGTTTCAGGGGCAGTCAAAGCGAATGTTGAGTGTGCAAACAATGCTGACGTGGAGACCATAATCAAAGTGTGGCTGCGCCACGCTGGAGAGAAACTGAAAAAGCTGCAGTCAAAAGCTGGAGATGTTCGACATGGTGGTAAGTCTCTCACATTACCTGTTCTTATTATTAAAGTAGTATTCGTAGCCGGTGAGGAAAGAAACCACAGCCGTCCATGTTAGCTGAGTAACTCCTTCTTCCCCTAAGCCCCAGGGCTTATACCACATCTCCCCCTCTTTATTTTTCCATCTTTTCATTTGTATCTATAAGTTCAGTCTCTGAACGGGTCATACTACACGTCCGCTTCGTGTGACTGGAAGTTGGGAAGTCGACGGCACCGGGCACGACAATTCTTGACTGCGGACGGTCTCGTCAGCTGCTTCGGCGTTCCCTGCGGGTATTGCCGTCGTTTCTTGACTGCTGACGTTCTTGTCAGCTGCTTGGGCGTTCCCTACGGGCATTTCCATTGGGATCAAGTGGAATCTGTTCCGTCGCACTTCCCCTCTTGGCGTCTTTACTATGTAGGACCGGGGTGGTCCTGCAGTTGTCTTCACGAGTCCATCGGTCTTCTGGTCAGTGATCCACACTTTTTCCCCTTCCTCAATTGGCTTCAAGGGGCGTGCACCGTGTCTTTTGTCGAAGTTGGTTTTCTGTGTGAGTTTGTTCTTTTTTTCCCATTCCCGGAGCTCTGAGTGATCGGGAGTTTTTGGCTCCAGAAGGTGCTTTGCTATTGGAAGGGACGTGCGAATGCGACGGCCCATCAGAAGTTCTGCAGGGCTGAAGCCATTCCCCAGTGGCGTTGCTCGGTATGCCTGCAGTGCCCGATAGGCATCATCAGTTTTTTTTCCAACTGGCCTTAATTATTTTCACGCCAGCTTCCACAAACCCATTGCTCTGCGCGAACTTGGAGCTGGATGTAATATGATGAAACTTCCAGTCTCGCGCAAACTCTGTAAACTCGGAGTTCACCAGTCGTTTAAACTGAGGTCCGTTGTCACTGTACACTATCTCTACTGTACCATGTCTGGCAAAGATAGACTTCAGGTGATTAATTACTGAGCTCGCTGACAAACTGCTCAAGGGAGCCACCTCTGGGTACCTGGAGTAGTAGTCCGTTACAAGTAGATACCACTTCCCTTGCAAGTAGAAGAGATCCATCCCGACACGCTGCCATGGTCTGTCTGGATATGTAGTAGGGATGAGACGTTCAGGGCGATTGCTTCTCTATTGAATGCAGCGTGTGCATCGTCTCACATACGCTTCTATTTGTGTAGACAGTCCTGGCCACCAGACAGACTCTCTCGCTCGCGCTCGACATTTGGTGGTACCTTGATGACCTTCGTGTATAGTCTCCAGGATTTCTTTTTGCAGTGAGGCTGGAATGATGATACGGGACCCTCTCATGAGGAGTCCTTCTTCCACAGCAATCTCGTTTCTGTGTTGCCAGTAATTCACGCATCTGGTGCCCACAGAGCTCTTAGAGGGCCAGCCATGCATGGTGTAGTTCCTTAGCAGCTGGCAGGTGTCATCACTTTCTTGCTTTTTTTTAATTTGTTTTAGTCTGTTCGATGATGCTGGTAGACTGAGAGTAATACCTTGTACATAGGCTGCTATTTCGTTTTCCATTTCTTTGTCTGGGTCAGTCTGTAGTGGGTTTCTTGACAACGTATCAACAGCCACGAGATATTTGCCTGGGATGTGTCTAATCTCGTACGAGTCCCTCATCATTCTGAGTTTCATGCGTTGGAGTCTTGGTGTGATGTCCTCCAAGCGCTGTGACGTCAATATCGGAACCAGGGGCTTATGATCTGTCTCAATCATGATTTTCATACCCGTGATGAAGTCCCAAAATCTCTCACATCCCCATACTACAGATAGCCCTTCTTTTTCTATCTGAGCGTAGCGCCTCTCTGTCTCGCTCATTGTCCGTGACGTATAAGCTACAGGTTTATACTGTTCATTGTCTTGTTCCTGACGAAGTACCGCCCCGATTCCGAAAGATGAGGCATCAGTGGACAGCACAGTTGTCTTCTTGGCATCGAATAAAGCGTGTACTGGACTTGAGGTGAGTGCCAGTTTCAAGTTTTCGAAAGATCGCTGTTGGTCTTCTCCCCAGCTCCAGTGATTCTTAGAGCTAAGAAGTGTGGTCAGAGGGTGTGACACTTGTGAAAGGTATGGTATGAATTTTCCAAGGTAATTCACCATTCCCAGGAAACTCTTCAGTTCGCTGACGTTCGAAGGTGTCTTCATTTGTTTGACAGCTTCCACCTTTGCTTCGTCAGGATGAATCCCTTGGTCAATGATGTGTCCCAAGAATTTGACGCGCGTGACTCCAAACTGGCATTTGTTCACTTTCAATGTTATGCCTGTTTGTTGAAGACGGGATAAGACAGATCGACGTCGCTTATCGTGCTCCTATCTGGTCGACCCATAGACGAGAATGTCATCCATATTGCACACTTGTCCTTCGATGTCACTCAGGACATGACTCATCTTGCGTTGGTAGAACTCTGGAGCAGATGTGATGCCAAACGGTAGTCGCTTAAATTTGTATCTTCCGAAAGGTGTAATGAATGTTGTCAGGATTTGTGATTCTTCAGGCCAGCTCGAATTGCCAGAACCCTGAATTGGCGTCCATTTTCGAGAAAAATTTCGCTCCACTTAGCTGTCCCAGTACGTGTTCGGTGACTGGGAGGGGGTGCAGTTCGCGTTATACATACTTGTTCAGTTCAGTGTAGTCTACGCATATCCTGAACTTCCCATCTGGCTTTTGTACGATCACCATGGCAGAGCACTAGTCTGTTGGCTCTTCAACGGCCTCAATTACTTCTTGTCTGACCATGTTGGCGATCTCGTCTTTGATCTCGTCCATCAGGGGAAGTGGGATTCTTCTGGGAGGTGCGAGGGAAAGAGGTACTGCATCCGGACGGAGTTTTATCGTGTAAGGCATCCTCACGTGACCAAGGCCATGAAAAAGTGCTGGGAACTCGGTCCTCGGGTCCACTGTCGTAGGTTGACACGAGAGTACCTCGTTTATTCTTTTGACAACACCCATGATCTCACTGTCTGCTCTGGAGAGTAATGGAGTCTGCAACTCAGGTATCACGTAGATGTCTGTTACAGTAACTTTGTCGCGGTACTGGATTTCTGCTTTTAGCACACCGAGAACCCTTAGTCTTTCTTGACTGGGCCCCCTCAAGGCCCGTGTTGGTGTCGTCAAGGCCGCACTGCTGAGGGATGTTTTGTGTAATCTCTCAGGAACAGCTGGGACGTCGGCTCCTGTGTCGATTTTAAAAATAACCGGCGTGTTGTTGACTTCCACAGTCACCTCCCAAGATTGTGTTCCTGAGGCTTGAAGAACTCCCAATAAATACGGCTCCTCCGGTGCGTATGTGGTTACCTCTCGGACGTAGGTGCCGCTCCGGCAAACGCTTGCGAAGTGACCAGGCTTCTGACATTTATTGCTCTTGGCATTTCGCGCTGGACAGTTACCTTTGGAGTGTTTCTCCCTGCCGCACCAGTAGCATAATTGTTGTGTGTTTGCCTTTTGGGGTGTCTCTCTGAAAAGGGCTGGTGCTTTGAACGATTGAACTCTGTTGACGTTGTCGGTTCCATGTAAAGCGTCTTGTTGGTTTTTGACTCTTTCCGACAGGCGCGCAATTGTGGTTGCTGACTCTAAGGTTAGTTTTTCATCAAGTTGCATTTTCTCGGATAGTTTTCTATCTTGGACTCTCACGACGATGCGGTCACGTATCATCTCGTCGTGGAGTGCTCCGAAGTTGCAGTATTTCGCGAGCGCATGCAGATCGGTGATGAAGTTTTCAACGGGCTCGTTTTCTTCTTGTTTCCTTGTATGGAATTTGCTTCGGTCGTAGATGATATTGCGCCGAACAATAAAATGGTCTTCGAAGGCCTTCTTAACGGCTTCGTATTGTAGTGACTGGTCGGCAGTAATCCTAAGTGAGAGTAGAATGTCTTCTGCCTTTTCGCCCATGCAATATATCAAGGTGTTCACTTGTTCTGTTGCGGACTTGTTGTGAAGTCCACTTATGGCTCGGAATCGCTCAAAGCGTTGTATCCATCGAGGCCAGTCTTCCGTTTTTGTGAAGTCGAAAGGTTCCGGTGGTTGACAAGCGAACACAGAGGTAGCCATCTTGGGCGAAGCGGTTGCGGTGGTTCCCTGTGTATTTGCGCTTGCTGGAGTATTAGGCTTGGACTTCGGTGGACTTCGGTCGGTGCCTATACCCTCTGGAGATGCTTGGAGGGTAAGTTCACGAAGGAATATTGTTAAATTCGCTGCCAGTATTTTAGCGTTCGTAGCCGGTGAGGAAAGAAAGCACAGCCGTCCATGTTAGCTGAGTAACTCCTTCTTCTTCCCCTAAGCCCCAGGGCTTGTACCACAATTAATGCTTCTGGAATTGATTTTTTTCTAGATCCCCCTGACTATTCGGACTAGTGCTGGCCAAGATGCGAAGCCAATTGCATGTCTGGTGCAGACATTGAAAAAGTCATGTATACCATTTGCTCTCTAAAACAAGTATTTGTGGAACAGTTACCTTTGTTTGTAATAATGAATGGCATGATCACGCTCATAGTTACAAGCTAAGAACATAGGGCAAGGAAAGACGCAGTGGAGAAAGCAGACGGGATGCTGGATGGGAGAGGTGTTCCCTCCTCTTCAGCATTCCGTCAGCCTTCTTCCCCCTTTCCTTTGCCCTATGTTTTTAGCCTCTCACTGACTTGTAATCTAGAATTAGTGTGTGAATTTCACTTTAAAATAGTACACAACAATAAATTTCTTTCTGCAGGCAGCTCTTGCAGACATGTTCAGGTTCAAACTCCAGTTGGAGCAAACTTAGAAACAATAAAAATGAAATCATCCTAACAGCTCAATGAACAGCTGCACCTGCAGTGCATTGCCCTAAAAATGTACTAGAAAAATCATTGGCTGCCCTCCTGAGGGCGTTCTCAGGATATCTTGAGGCCGGACAATAGGACGTTTTTAGGATGTTTCCAGGATCATTTGAGGAAGTCCTCAGGACATAATGTCCTCAAAAGGTTGTCCTAAGGACATCCTGGGGATGTCCAAGTGTTGTCTGGGCTGTGGTTGTATGTCCTGTGCATCTATGGATGCCCAGGTAATTAACTGGATGAAACCCTCGAGTGTTCTATTAAAACATTCAACTCGCCCGTTGGCTTGCGGGTAAAAGGCCAAAATCAGATGATGTTTGAGTCCACGAGAACTTAAGAAGTCTTGGAATTGTTAGAAATTAAAACAGGTGTCGGAAACTAGGCGGTCTGGTAAACCTTCTCTGGAGAGTACCAGGCACAAGAATCCCATCATCGCTGCTAGAAAGGAAGTGGTGTCTGGAAACCCGGTCTAGAACGACCACAGCTGAGCGCGGCTCCCACGAGACTTTGTTGTCGCAATTTCCATCTCGCGAGTAGCGCTGCCAAATTCCCTAGCGGTAGTTGTCCGCTACCGCGATCACCATCACGAGACAATCAATCACTTCTTCAGGCCCAGAAGCGAATGGAACGTTGTCATGTTTCTATTCAGCCGGCCCCGTCCTCCTGGCCTTGCAGTCTATCCACACTAGTAGCAATTGGCGACAAAGAAAAAATAATCCCTTCAGGTTCTATGGGTGGCGCAAGTTCGCGACGTATTTTACAGCTACAAGGCTTTTTTCAAGCTCCTGAGTCTGCCATGCCCACGTTCGGCAGAACTGAACCTTTTGAGGGAGATGGGGAGGACTGGCCGTCATACGTCGAAAGTCTTAAAGCTTTTTTTTCAGCGAATGACGTTGCCGACGACAAGAAAAATACTATTTTTTCAGTGGTTGCGACGCGAAGACTTACTCCCTACTGCGAGATGTGGTTAAGCCCACCAAGCGGCAAGATGAGTCCTTAGACAAAGTTTTTAACGTTCTCGGGAGTCAGTACAGCCCCAAGCCTTCTGCGTTGTTCAACGTTATCGTTTCGATTCGCGCGTTCGCGCGGAAGGGGAAACCGTAATGAACTTTGTCGCAGCATTGCAAAGCCTGTCGGAGCACTGCAATCTCGGAACAGTGATAGGAAACATGCTGAGAGACAGCAGTCTGCGGAATAAACAGCGTTACAATCCAGATCGAGCTCCTAGAGCAGCCGGACCTCACGTTCGAAAATGCTGTGAAGACCGCTTTGGTCATGGAAGCCGCGACGAAGGACTTCGGAGAGATTTTCCAGGCAAGCTCTAGCAGCAATGCGTTCACTAGTCACCGCGTCACAACCTTGGCGGGATACATCACCTGCAACCGCTGCGGAGATGGACACCTTGCGTCCAACTGATTGGATGTGAATACACCGTGGAACTATTACAGGGTGTGGGGAGGCCTGTCGAAGGTGTGTAATTTAAAACAGAAGAACGCCCAGTCGTCCAAGAACAAACCTGCGAAGCAGCGTTTTTCAGGGCCAGGATGCAAGTCCCGTCCACCACAGACACTTCCAGTGAACGCTCTGGATGACAACGCTGAAGATACCGGAGTGACGAAGTCCGAGGTTTTCGACGTGTGGCAGGCTGACAGCGCTGTGTCGTAACCGCCTTTCACCGTCACTGTCAACGTGTGCGGCAAGCCAATTTTCTTTCTCTTGGAAGTAGAAAATGCAAAGGGTAGAAGACAACGAAGTGACCGGAAAGTAATTAAATAGATGATACAACACAGGTTGTTGTTGTAAGCGCTTTATTGACGATAGTACAGGGTAAAGGGAATAGGGAGTGCATCAAGTAGCTCTTGGCTTGGACGCTGGTACATTGGGCGAGAAGGGATGGGATGAAACACTTAAGAGGTTGTGGGGAAGGGGATACTTTTAAACAAAAAAATTAGCAGTAGACGTCGGTGCCCGCCTCGAAGATGAACTTAAGCAGCGAGTTTAGCGTCGTATTTCTTGATTTGTCACAAGGACCTGGTGGGTGAGTCCACCCCTCTAGTGCGATGATTTCCGTCGGTTTGTGTTTGCGTCTGCATGCCTCTAGTCCGGGACAGTCCCAGATGAGGTGTGTTTCGTCGGCCTTCTTCGTTTTGTCGTTCCAGAAATTGCATCGGCCTTGGTTTGAAGAGGATGGTGATCGCGACCATGAGGCTGTTCGCGCTGGCGTACATGTTGTGTTTGTTTGTATTCTCGTTAGAATAATTTTTTCTCTTCGGCCGAAACCTCGAGGAATTGTTCCCGGTGCGTCTGGGAGGAGCTCTCTGAGTTTCTCCCTACACTCGAGCTTGACAAGTTGCCGCTCTTCTTCCGGGTCATAATTAGTCTCCATTTCTCTGGCACGATCTGACTCTATCGGAGGCCGTGCGTAGTCATGGTTTGTTAAGTGTGGAATCTCACGTCTGGACTCGCGGAGGAGAGACAGAAGAGACGCGCGAGCCAGTGCGTGAGCATTCTCGTTGCCCTCAATTCCCATGTGTACGGGAACCCAGGATATCTTGGTATTGGTGCCCAGCTGTCGAAGTTCACCGATCAATTTCTTGATCAGCTTCACCTTTCTGCTGGCGCTTGATCTTTTGCCCCATTCCGAAATAGCTTCGGCTGAATCCGCGAAGATGCGGATGTCTTGCGGCGTTGCTGCTTCTGCTTTCCGTAGGTCCTTGACAGTTTCGAGTGCTAGGGAAATTGCGGAGAGTTCCCCACCCTTGACAGTTGTTCCCTTGGGAAGGAGTTTGAATTGCGTCTTGCAGAGTCTGGGTATGACTACTGCTGCACAGATCTCATTAGCACCGGCATCATGCGCCGCGTCCGTGTATATTGCCAGGATCTTCGAGGGGTCTTCCCAGCATTGGACCATCTTATGATGGGCCTTTGCTAGCCTTTCTCTTCTTTCCTGGTTCTGCGGGTTCGCGTTCGCTTGCGTTGTTGGTCTTCCGTCCGTGATGTCGAGATGCGATATCCACGGCGGATTTTCTCTTGGTAGTGAAGGCAACATATACGCCATGTATGCCATGTTTGTTTGTCCTAGTATGCCTCTCCCGGCAGCTGTGTGTTTCAGCCGCTCCATGTGTGCCTTCTCTCTTGTCTCCACCATTTCCCGCATGGAATTGAGTTGGACGTATTGTCGTAGCTTGTTCAGGGGAGTGAATCGCGGCAGACCCGTGATCACCCTCATGGCATGATTGTTTAAAGTCTCGAGTTTGGACCACTGGCGTTTTGTCAGTTTGAAATGTTGTGCGCCGTAACACACCCTTGAAACGAATAGTGCCTTGACCATTCGTCGCGCTACTTCTTCCGATGCTCCGCCTTGTATTGAGCAGATTCGTCTGATGATTCCCAACGCCGCGTGGCAACGTTTCTGTGTTGCATTGATCCATTCCTCTGCGCCGCCAGTGTCCTCAAATGTGGCTCCGAGGATTGTGATGGTCTGTGAGGGTTGGATACGTTTCCCATCTAGCGACAGAACGATCCTATTTTTGACGTCCGCTATTCTTTGTTTTCTTGAGGCCACCACCATTTACGTGGTCTTTTCTGAGGACGCTCTAAGACCAACCTCGGTGAGATGGGAATCGACAGCATCGAGTCCGCTCTGTAAAATGGATTGCTGCGTCGTTAGGTCTCCGTGGGTAGTCCAGATCGTCACGTCATCAGTGTACACTGTGAACTTCAGGTTGGGGATCTTGTGAAGTAGCTTCGGTAAATTGGCCATAGCTATGTTAAAGGGGAGGGGTGACAGGACGGAGCCCTGTGGTACTCCGACTCCGTTTCTCGCCGGTGCGCTGGTGAAGTCTCCGTAGCGAATGGAGTATGTTCGGTTTTCGAGAAACGATTTAATAAAGTTGAGTGCCCGGCCGTGTACTCCCGACTTTATCGCCTCTCTGATGACTGAAGCATGGGGCACGGAATCGAATTCCTTTCGAACATCGATTGCTACAATGGTCTTTGTATCTGTGCCTAGTGGCTTGTCTGTCTTGGACATGTCTTTTGAAATAAGGAACAAGCTTTCCTGTGTACCCATGTTGGCTCGAAAGCCGGTTTGGGCAGGGTGAAAGGCTTTGGTATTTGTTTCCAGGTACCAGTTGAGCCTGTCGAGGACCATACGTTCCATGAGTTTACAAACACATGGCGTTAACGAGATGGGCCTGTAGTTGGCAAGGACTGTGTGGTCTTTACCCGGTTTCGGGATTGGTATAACTATTGAGTGTTTTCATTCGGTGCGGACCTCCCCACGTTTCTGAGCATTTGTACTGTAACTTTGTCGTGGCCGGGTGCTGTCCGCTGTTTGCCGCTTGTGAGGGCTGTTTGGAATTCGCCTTTAGTGAAGGGTGAATCCATTCTGTCGTCAGAAGCCAGCATTTCAGGTTCGTAGCATCCCGTGTCTTGGCAGTGGCTATGCTGTGGGAAAAGAAGATTTCCGACTTCTTTCGCCATTTCTTCTTCTGTCTTGTTCTCTCTAAGCGCCATGGCCTTGGGAGCTTTTTTATTCTTCTTTTTGCCCATCATGGCTCTGCAGGTTCCCCATAACGCAGTTATGGACGTTTTCTCCGAGAGAGAAGCGCTGTAGTCTAGCCACCGTTGGCGCTCTAGACGCTTCGCGTAATACCTGACTTCGATCGTTATTCTGGTAACCTTTCTGCGACCGTACACCGTTTTGGGTCCCGTCCTGTACGCTTGAAGTGCTTGCAGCCGCTTTGCCCACAACTTTAGAAGATAGAGATCGGGTACCGGAATATCCTCGTCTACCTTCTTGGTTATGGTGGCAATCTTGAGGGCGTCTGTGAGGCGCTTTTCGAAAGGGGTGTCGTCCTTTCCTAGTGAAGTAAGTGCTTTTCTGTACTCGTCCCAGTTCACTGTCCGCGTGACTCTCTTGTTATTTACGTCCTTTCTTTTTTTAGTTAGTGACATCTTCACAAAAATCGGGAGGTGATCGCTGCCCCATGCGTCTGGGCCGCATTTCCACTTTTGGTGTTTCACAAATTTGTTATTTGTCCACGTCAGATCCGGAGACGTATCCTGACTTTTAGGCCCCAGTCCGGTTCGCGTCTTTACGCCTTCCTTGTTCATTAACGTCATGCCGTGCTGCGTCATCTCCTCATAAAGTTCTTTGCCTGTCTTGGAACTCTTCCTGTAGCCCCACGCTACGTGCTGAAGGTTAAAGTCCCCGCAGTATAGTTTTTGATCTTTTGGATATGTCTGGTGCAGATGGGCAATCCAGCCGTTCCAAAAATCCGAAGGTTTCGTTTTCCTGTTCGGTCTATAATAGGCCGACACTAGTATGATTGCCTTCTTTTCGATCTCTGTTCGTATTGCGACGACTCCTTGCTCGTCATTGCACCACCGAGAGAGATCGATTTGGTGATGTGGACAGGCATGGCTTATGAAGATCGTCGATTTTCCTGGTGCGCCTCCCTTCTTGTCCGTGATAGTGGGCGTTGAGTACACTGCGTATCCTCTGATACATGTCAGGGTCGTGTTAGTTTCCTGCATCAGCAGAACGTCCGGACGATCTTGTGATCTTGCATGAAACCGCGCGTTGAGCTCCGCCGCCCGAAGTCGGAGCCCTCCGCAATTCCACTGCACGACCTTGATCATCTACGGGGATGCGGTAGCCTTAAGTTCGGAGAGTGCCCCTCCGAAGAACTTTTGAATGAAGTTTTGTGTCTGTTGCTGCTGTTGCTGCATTTGCTGAAGCATCTGTTGCTGCTGCTGGAGTTGCACTTTCCATTGTTCTTGTTGAACGACAAATGCTTGTAGAGTTCCTTTCAGAGCTCGCAATTCTGCGCGAATTGATTGGTTTTCTGCTTCAGCCAGGCTCCTACACAAGGCGTTGGCGCAGGAGCTTGCCAATGAAGTTGGGCTTGGGGTTTTGTCGGGAACCGTTGTCTGCGGCGTCGCAGTTGGTGCTGCAGGAGCTGCTGTCTGGTTACTCGACGGGTCTGGTACAGGGTCGATACGAGCTCCAATCTGCGATGATCGAGATTGTGCTTTCATTGCCTGGATGGATGCTCTCATCCTCCTGTTATTTTCTATTCTCGTTGCGCAATTCTTGTCCGTAGCGAGATGGCCTTCCTTTTTGCATTGTTCGCTTTCGCTCGTGTCCGTGTTCATTCCTTCTCTCGGGTGTGTCCTTCCGCATCTGGCGCAGACAGGGTCTTGAACACAAATGTCTGGCTTGTGCCCCGTACGGTGGCAATTCGCGCAGACTATCGTTTTGGGCTTGAACGGGTACAGTGGAGCGTGGTACCTGTTGAATAGTATGGATCGAGGCAGTTTCTCTCCTTCAAAGGTGATCGCTACAGTCTTGGTGTTGCCCATGGGTCTTGCTGCCACGACCGGGACTTGTTTTGAATCGACGAGGTCGATAAGAGATTCTGCCTCTCCTATTATATCGGCGTCATAAATGACTCCTTTAGTATGTTTCTTCCAGTAGGCTTGGTACGTGCTGACTTCAATTTTTTCTCTTTTCGCAATCTCGTAGGTGTAGTTCTCCATTATTTTCTGGAGGACCTCCTTCGAGTCTGTGCGTACGGATATGGTGTTCGACTTGGGAAAGTATTTGAGAGTGCTATCCTCACGTTTAATTTCCAGTGTCTTCTCTAGGTAGCCTAGTATTTCAAGTTTCCACTCTCCCATGGGTATCGTGGATTGTGGGCGAATCCTGACCTCCTTGAGATGTTCGTTTGGTTTTTGTGTATCTGGCTGCCGTTCCCTTCTGGGTCGCTTGCGCTTGTTTGTAACTTTGATGAAGCCGTCGTCGTCGTTGTCCGCGGCGTTTTCATCCTGCCCACCGTGCGTTGTGTCCTTGCCACGCGTTGCGGCTGCCGTAATGGCTGCTGCTCTTCGGGTGGTGTTGCGTCATTCGCCTGCTGGCGTGGCGTTGATGTAGACTTCGCAAGACTCTCTTGCGTAGGCGTAGCGCTAAGCTTCGCGTTCGAGGTGGGAGAGTCTTTGGCCGTTTCAGTTTCCTTGAGAGTTTTCGATCTTTTCCTCGAAGTTTTCTTTTTCGCGGTGATTTTCGTAAGGAGGCCCAAGATTTTTGTGATGAGATTTTCTTGAGATTCCTCTGCTAGAAGCTTTGCAAGGATGCTTCGTAGTTGACGGTGTTTTTCTGAGACTGTTGTGGGCTGATCATTGTCCTCGCTTTCCGCGAGGTTTGTGGCCAGGTCCACGTTCGTCTTCCGTTTTCTTGCTCTCCCCTGCAGGGTTTCATCGCTGTTTTGTCCGCAGTCCATTTCATGCATCTCACGTGCTGCGTCGGCATCGTATACTATCTGGTTAGGCTTACCTTCCCCTTGGGGAGGAACCGTGTCCATCAAGCTGGGCGATGTCGTCGAGCGTCTGGAGGCCTAATGCTTGCTGAAATTGCCGACCAGGCCGTAAACTCTCTGGTTCTTGGCCCCCTTCCAGACCGGCAGATAGAGGTTTTGCAAACTAATCAGGAAAATAAGCAGAGCTCGAAAAAGAACGTCTATATACAGGCGCACTTCTTCTTTCTCCAACAACACAGGAAAGCTCCAATTTGGTGTTATAGGTTTTCTACGATTTTGGTAAAACCGAATCTGGGATTCATTTTTAAGGATTATTGGCATTAAACAAAAACTCTCAACCCTAGTTATAAGAAACAACACGAAGCAGTTAGATTTGAGTTAAAGCGTGACTAAACATGCTATGCCAGTGTCACGTTTCACGGTAAAGAAAAAGAAGAGAAGCGCGATCGTCAATGAACCGCTGGCGGCCATTCTGAAGAAGGACTGGTCTTCGGCGTCGCTCCGCAGAAACTGCACTAGTGGCTGACCTGGCTCCAGCGCCACTGGGACACTCCACCGGCCGGGTATTGATAGCAAACAAAACCAGACAGCGTCCCAATAGACCTTTTGCTCAATTTCCTAAGCACCGAGGTTCATGCTACGAGTGTAGCTACGCGCGCTGCACGTGCTGGCGTCTGCAGTTGTAACTGCTCGATAGCAAAAAGCCCAAAACAAATCTTGCTTTGCAGGCGCGTTCGTCGAAGCCTTAAGATGATTATTTACTTCGAATCTTTTATAAAGGGAAGGCCAGCGCACACTTCCAGCGTTCTCCTCGACGCTTGGGTAATTTACTAATAGGTCTATTTTCACTGGAGACGAATTAGAGGTTTTTTTTAAATTTATGATGGTGTTTTATACAGTTCTTACATGCTGGCCAACCATGCTGCCGGTGTACCACCCGTCTTTCACTGCTCACTTTGTCCTTATCGTTTTTAGGACGGAACTTCGCCGTTCTCTTTCGAACTTGAACGAAAATTTCAATGAGGCTCGTCTTCAATTCAGGCAGCCAAGCATTTAGAATGTTGAAAAACAGCGAAACTAAGACGAGGACACAAAGAGACGAAGAAAACACAAGACAAAGCGCTTCTCTTCGTCTCTTTGTGTCCTCGTCTTAGTCGTGCTGTTTTTCAACATGAACTCTCACCAACTCGCCCAGTTGTCTATCCTTAGCATTTAGAAATTTCCAAACGAGGGTTAATTTAGTTTTACCTTACTCAATATCTGTACCACGGGCGACAAAAATGTTTCTTAAGCTCAAATGTATGCAGCGCTGCGTCACGAAAACTCAATGGCGCGCGTTTTTGGATCCCCCTTTTCGGGAACTTTTTTCACAGAAGTTAATTATATTCGCTTGAACCAGTAGGTGACAACAGCTACCACCCCATAATAAAACACGCAGCTATCGCTCATCCAGCCCTCGTCAAACTTGGCTAGGCACTTGTTGGTACCTAGTAGGGAAGGGCGGTTAACTTTTAACCGCGGTTAAAGTTAACCGGCTTCAAGCTAACGGGCCCATATGCGACACATTGACACATATTACAATAGGATGGATTCCACGAATAATGCACCCAACGCAGGACAAGCGACGGCGGAAGGCGCGGACTTTGGCACTCGCTCGGTCCTGTAATACCAGAGAAGGGACCCTACACATGGAGGCTTCCGGTCCTGCGAACGGGGTGGCCACGCCGTGAAAAAACTGATGGAGAAGTGATAAGAGTGGCACCGGTGCAAGGGAACTCGGTGGAGCAAGTGGTAGAAGCTACCATTGCCCTCGCCTTCAGCTGCAACTCCAGAGCCACAGTCATGACCGACTCGCAGAGAGCCTGCAGGAATTGTGCCCAAGGTATCCTTGGACGGTCAGCGTTACGAATTCTAGCGAAAGGCCAAATCATAGGGATACATGTAATTTGGGACCCTGGATACATGGGGTACACACGAAGCGAGGCGGCTTATGCCGTAGCCCGAGCAGCTCTCATCCGGGACTCGTCTCCATGTCCTGAGAGTCCATTACCAGACATGCGTTATAGAACGTACTCAGTGATTCAACGTAAAGCGAGACGGGAGTTTCTACCACCACACAAAAGCTTAGACAGAGAGGAAGAACATCTCTGGAGAAGATTACAAACGGACACGATCATCACACTAGAACAACTTCACATATGGTATCCAGAACGATTTCACACGCTGAGATGTCCTTTCTGCGACGCACCATGGGTCTACCTGCATCACCTTGTGTGGGTATAGAATCAGATACCCGGCCTTACACGAACTGAAGAACCTTCGAAAGAGGAGTGGGAAGCAGGACTGCTAAGTGAGGATGCCAACAACCAACACGTGCTTGTAGGAAGAGCTGTCGTAGTTACCACTGTAATTGGAGCCCTGGACAAAGGGCACCTACCCATATTCTCTACAACTTTACTTCCATATCACCCCCTTTTTTATTCCATCTATCATTAAACAAAGTTTTCAACAACAACAACATAAACTAATAAAAAAATCACGAGCCATTCCATTCTCTGAAGGTGGATGAACAGCGAGGCTGTTCAGCACATGAAACAGACCCGCCCCGAGGAGCCGGAGAAAACTAGAGACACGCGACGGGACCGCCACCCGGCGGAAAGTAGACACGCGCAACGGGACCGCCACCCTCGAGAGTGTAAGAAAAGGATTAGGCACGCAAGCGCTTGGAACGACGACAAAGAGAGGGCGGTGCGAGCGTAGACGTGGCCGACGCGGGTCGCACAGCGGCAAATTTTTGAGAAACCTCTATTATCTACCTGAGAGTCTACTGATAATTAAAATGGTACTTAGTGGTACTAATCTGTTGAATAGCCATACTGCTGAATTACCTAAGCTTTGAAGAGAATGCAGGGAATGGTGTTCCTTGCGCCGCATGTGCCGGTGTCTGCAGTGGTATTCTAAAGCAAAAGCCTAAAACAGATGGCATCTTGCACGCTCATTGTCACCGCTTTACGTCAGCGCTTTATTTTGTTTATTGCCTTCGAATCTTTTATACGGGGAAGGCGTGCGCGTGCGGCGCCGGCGTCTGCAGCAGTAACAGCAGCAAAAGCCTAAAGCAAAAGGGATGTTGCACGCGCGTTCGTCAACTTTTTATTTTGGTTCTTCGAATCTTTTAAACGGAGAAGGCGTGCTCGTACGGCGCGTGCGACGGTGCGAGCACAGAGTTTCTAGTGACTGCACACAAAAAATCCACGGAGCCCTAGCCATAAACAGCTTAAAAGAAATGAAAGACGTTTGCAAATCTCTGTAATGTGAAACTAGAGCGCAGCTCATGAGGAGGAGGAGGGGAGGGTACGGAGGGCAGAGTATGCCCCTACTCCTCCTCTCCTCCTCCTCCCTCCATCCTCCTCCTTTCCTCGTTCTCTATCCTGCCGCTGAATTTGTTCACGGGTGACGTGACACGAAGTCGTGGCGTCATTTTTCCAGCTGATACTGAATTGGTGTTGAGGTCACGTGACGTCAGTTTCCCCGCTAAATGTATCGGGGAGACTTCACCCGCTAAATTTCGCAGGGAAACATTTCCGCTAAATTCAGCATCAAATTTTTCCGCTAAATATAGCGGAAGAATTTCCACGCTAAAGTTGGCGGGGAAAATATTCCCGCCAACCCAAAAGCGGGCGCCTGAGAGCTGAGCTCTAAAAATAGCTGCATGTGCACATCTTCTTTCGTGAAGCTCATCTTTTTGAACCAGAACAGCTCCAATTTTCCATTTTAGCTGGGAAACTTAACCCGGTAAATTTATAAGGAAAATTTTAGCGCTAAACTTGGCGGAGAAATTTTCCCACTACAGTTGGCGGGGAAATGTTTACGCTATATTTCCCCGCTAAATTTAGCGGGAAATTTTCCCCGCTAATTTTAGCGAGGAGCGTCCCATAATGCAGCACGCAGTTACGCCGACGCCGACGCCGGCGCCACTCAACCCGCAAACGGGCGCCTAAGAGCTGCGCTCTAAAAATAGCTACAGGTGCATATCTTCTTCCGTGAAGATCATCTTTTTATTCCAGTACAACTCCATTTTTTTTTTGTACGATTTTTGCCGATTTTGATTTAACCGACACGGGGATTAATTTCTTAGGGTTTATAGGTATTTCTCGAACACACAAAAATATAAGTAAGTACACGCAGTACTTGAACAAACTAACGATGACATATGAAATTAAAATTATGGAGGAAGGTTCAAACTTACCAGACTTATTCCAAAATCCGGATTGGTTTCGATGAGCCACGAACATGAAGCACTATTCGGGTATATGTTGGGATAGTTGGGACTAGAAATTCGGCCATGGGGACCAGTGATGGTGTAAACGCACGAATCTATATAAAAAAACATGAAACTATTATTTAGAGTCACATTTAACGATCAAACGAGGCTTGGAACACGAAATCTATTAAACTGTCTCCCGCAGTAGGTGAACCAAATTTTTTTAATCTGGAGGACTACGGCACCGGCGTGCGTGCGTAAAATGTCCTCTGCGTGAAGAGCTGTTCGAACTGTACATGCTACACAGCAGATGCAGTGCACGGCATTTGCTGTAACGGAGGTGAAGGTCTCCCTCCAAGCGCAATCAGCCGTAAAAAAAAAAAAGAATATGTATATATATATTAGCGAAGGAAATTGACTGGCTCCTGTGGATATAGCAAGAAATATTTTGTGATAATTAAAAAAAATTCCCTCACACAATTTATGAGAAGAGGAGGAGTATTTCGCAACATCTAACATCCATAGCTCAAACGCGCTAGCCCTTTCGGCCACTGACCCCCTTAGGTTTCGGCACCAAAGTACTGTTGCTTTGCTTTATTTTATTTATTTATTTATTTATCAATACCGTAGGTCATTGAAGACCCATACAGGAGTGGACATTTGTACAGACAAGAAGCACTACAGCGGTATGAGACATTCGTAATAAAAAAGACAAAAAAAGAAAACATATAAGCGGAATGTTATGGTAGTGCACAGAAGTGAGAGTCTCGGCAAAAAACTGCTCTGATGCACTATTTACGATTTCTACCGGTAACTTATTCCATTCGTCAATAACACGGGGGAAGAAGGAATATTTAAATGTGTTCTTTTCGGCTGAATACGGCCTAATCGTCTTGTTATGGTTGGTTCGCTTTGAGTGCACAAAGGGGCTTTGAGGTATTTTTCTTGTGCTATATTTGTTGTCGGTACAGTGCGTACAAAATCTTTAGGATAGCAATTTTTCTTCGATCTCTTAGGGTGTCCAACCTTGCGTTCGGAAGCATAGCGGTAACACTAGCCTTCCATGAGTAATTAGAATGGATGAACCTTACTGCGATCCTTTGCACTTTTTCCAGCTTATTGTCAAGGTAAACCTGATACGGACTTCAGATAATACTGGCATATTCCAACACTGGTCTGACCAGTGCCTTGTATGCTGACAGTTTAGTTGCAGACGTAGAGTTTTTTTTTTAATTTTCTTCTCAAGTAGCCGAACGTCCTAAATGCATTACTGCATACGTTTGTGACATGTGTCTCCTACTTAAGGTTACTGGAGATTTTAACCGCCAAGTACGTTATTTCATTTACTTTCCTAATAGTTTATTTATCTAACATATATGAGAAGTCTAGCGGGTTTTTCTTGTTAGTGATAGTGATTACTGCAGTTTGGTCGTGCTTGATTTTTATACCCCATCTCTTACACCAAAGGCTTATGTTTTGTAATGATTTGTTAAGAATTATCTGATTCCCAGGTCCAGCTACGGTTGTATATATGACGCAATCGTCGGCCAAGAGTCTCACTTTCACAGTTGGATCAACACAAGCCGGCAAATCATTTACATACAGCACAAAGCAGATGATGTTAACTTTAATTTAAGGAAACTAATTTATTGACAGTACTGACGATTCTAAAGCGGCTTGCTGCGCTCAATTGCTTCTTCCTTCAGTCGATTTTGAGCTCGTCCTTCATCTTTGCTTTCTTCTTCATCCTTTTTTTTTTGCGTTCAGCAAGTCCATAAATTACAAGTGTTGTGCAGATAAAGGCAGTACTGTGGAGACAAAGGCAGCCTTTGTCTCCACTGCACTCTTCGATTGGCATCCGGCGTTTGGCTTTCGCATTTAAACGCGTTCGACGTGTGATGCAGAGGCAAAGGTTTACGTTTACCCACTAATCATTCCAACCAGAGCTCGGTATTTCGAACTCTCACGCGATCTAGTCCTCTCCTCTCCCTCAGTTGTTGTCCACATAGGGAAGACGAGCACATGCAGCACGTGTACCTACGTTTCTAGCATTCTCTTTGTTGTCTGGGCAATTTTGCGAAAGGTCTATTGTCTTTTGCTAGCCCCAATTCATGTTATCCCCTAAACGACCGATTAACTCTCTTCGCGATAAAAACCATTACTTCGCTTTAACCAGGCAATCTCCTTCTTTTTTATTTTTATTAGTTGGTAAACCTACGAGCCGTTGGCAGCAGGGGAAATTAAGAATGCTCCGGTCGTGCGGCGCGCATGAGTCTGCCATATTGAAGGGCTTTGCGTGAAGCTATACTTTGTTTCACCTTACGTACGAGCGAAGCCGAAGCTACAAGCGTGAGCATTCAGTCTGAAACGGTGCCCGCACTATGCTCTGTAGCTTTGACTTCGCTCGCGCATAAGTGAAACGAACTCTAGTGCTCCCGCAAGCCTTCTTTCACCTTCATGAATTCACTTAACACCGAGTTAGTTTCTAGAAAAGAAATCTGTTCAGATACGTTCCTTTGCATGGACGAAGTTACAGTAAGAAGACTTGACTGGTGAACACGTACCGTTCCTTCTAGTTGATACACGTGTTCGTGCAGCTGGTCCCAGAATGAACTGCCCATTGGCGTCTCTCAGTCCTTCCCGTACGTTGACTGTATACGTTGTGCCAGGCATCAGGTCGACGATACTTACCGACCCGGGCGTGAAAATTGTTTTACAGACACCATTTTTGTTGCAGTATCGCACTTGATAGTGAGAGTAGCGGCTAGGCGTAACGTTTACTTCGAATGAAGTCATGGTAACGTTTAAAACTTCAAAGAATGGAAGATCTGAAACACCAAAACGAAAACATGATATTTTAATTTTCTATTTAAAATTGTTACCAAGATAGGGCGGCGTAGCAGTCGCCAGCAAGACCATCGTGCGTTAGGTTTTTTGTGCTGGTCCTGCCTTCATAAAATACATTCAATTTTTTATCAACTCATGTAATCTGCCCGTTTCTGCTGACCGCATCAACAATGTTACAATACAGTGCCTTCCAAAACTAAATATAGTTTTGTAAACGTAGAAAATGATGCGCCGGTCGATGTGGAATCGGTCAGTTTTACGTCAAAGACACGGAGGTGTTTTCAGTTAAGGGAACCTACTAAAATTGAGCGATTCACTAATAACGTAGAAATCACACGTGATTTATGTTGTTTGTTTTTGTTTTTGAACATTAGAGTTGTTGGCATTGTCACCAGATCTGCAGGAGAGTTTAAAATTTTGGGCGCTTGGTGCAACACCAGATTACTTTGCAGAACAATTTGTCATGGTAGTGTGACTGAGGACACGAGCACTTGCGTCGGATCGGGCAGGTTTGTCGCGCATCTGTCTCGCGCTTTAGACTACGTCTGCTCCGTGCCTGTGATGTGCTTCACCCACCCGCTGTCACGGCTGGATTTCGATGCTATCGACGCAACAAAACAAGTGTAGATACGCACACGCATTCCCATTGCGAGGGAAGGCGGCAAACGCGTGCTGGAAGCAGGACTTGTACAGCTTTCTCAGCCCGGTGCCATTCTCTACGTTCGTGCATACGGCACATGACACGCTCGCTTTCTAAAGCCGCGCTATGACGACTCGCTCTAGACGGCACTCCCGGCGCGATGTCTAGAGCCGCCGCCAGGTAAATATGAGCAAACAGCCGTATAACACGGCAAAATAACGCGGTTATCTGCTTACTTGGCGGCGCCATTAACTGAGGTTACTAAATTACAGTGAGCTTGCCAATAGGCAAGCTGGTGATATTGATTGGTAAGATGAATAAAGAAACTTGAAACTTGAAACACCTGAGAGTTTCGTGTGGGAAGATTAGCCCGCCTACGCTCGAGTTTATTTTTTCCCCCGAAAGATGTATTCCAGTGGTCGAGTTTTGTTTAAAAAAATAGAAAAAAAAAACTTCCAGCCTTTACACTCTAGTGAAGAATGAAGACCAGCGGAGGTGTACAATGGAAAGTAATAGCCGGTCGCAAGTCGTCAAGCCAGAGTGGAAAGGCTGCCGCCATCTATGAGCGACGGCGGCAACCAGATACGTGGCTTGCCGCCGTCGCTCATAGATGGCGGTAGGTGCCCAGAGTTCGGTGTCTTGATTTTTTTGCGGGGGACACGATCCTAGGGAAACTGCCCCTTAACAGCTCCACTGTAGAAATGGTCGATATACAGTTTTTTTTTTTTTTTAATTTAACGTGTTTTCAAGCTGCTTAGGTTAAATTAAGGAGCATCAGATAAAAAATTTGAAGGCGAATAATTGTCACCTTTCTTGCGTCCGATTTATTCTTGCGCGTCCACTTACATGATATTCCAGCGGCTTCAGATGCATAACCTGACGTACTTTACAGAGCTTCTTTGTCGAACGTTGAGCTCTCATCCCTCGAATTCAATCCCGAAAAAGTGTTTGAAGCCTAAATCGGAAGAACCAGTGCTCCCATTGGCACGTATGTGAAGTGAGCATCACGTGCATAGAGCGTCTAATTGGAAAACTATAAATAGCTCAGCAAAGGAAAATACCGTGCGAATATAATGTTTATTGTTCACAAAAAGTCATAGCAAATACAACCACCGCCCGCAGTGCGTGCAGTTTTGCGTAGTAAGCGCTGACTTTCAAATGTGCAATCACCGCTTTAAATCTACGGCCACGACCGTCAAAAGGTGAAAAGACTTTCAAGTCGAAGAAAAAGACATCAGTATAAAAACAACTAGGGGGAGACCTTGCGGCCTCGGTTACTTCTGTTACACTTCGCTCCATATATGAAGCACACGGACGCCACCTCCTCCATATTATGACCGCCTTGCATGCAGCGCAGGCGAGCCACTGTTGCACGTTAAAGCCTGCTATACTTAAATCGATAGAATAAAAATAACAAACTGCCGAATGTATTTGTTTGAAATGTTGGAAAAGACTCAAATAATTTTTAAAAGCCGCTTGATAAAAATCAAGCCGAGGTTCGTAAGAAAACAACATTTCGATTGAAAATAACGCAATTAACAATAGTAATTTATGAACCCTTTCTTGTAGGAATATGCGAAAGATGTAATATATATTTTGTGGCGGTGTAAGAAGAGTATAATATAGAAGACGTGATATATGTAAATATCCTCTAACATACTGTTTGGTGGGAACAGCGCAAAAAGGACGTAGGACCAAAACGATGAAACACAGAGATAGGGCGCTGACTTACAACTGAAAGTTTATTTCTCTTTTTGCAGAGCAATAAACTTTCAGTTGTAAGTCAGCGCCCTGTCTCTGTGTTTCTTTGTCGTGGTCCTACGTCTTTTTTTTTTTTTTTTGCGCTGTTCCCACCAAACAGTATTTTCCACCAACTAGCGAAACTACATGCCTTGTTGCTCCTCTAACACCGTTAGGTTACGAGCATGCTAATTTCCACGAGAATATGTTTAGTCTTTTAAATTTGATATAAAAAGCTACTGAAAATTTTTTTTTATTTAAATCGTGCTGCCCATTCTTATTGAAACTGGAATTGAAATAGGTACATTTTCGGAGTCAAAATCCTATATGTAGTATATATCTATCTATATATATATATATATATATATATATATATATATATATATATATATATATATATATATATATATATATATATATATATATATATATATATATATATATATATGTATATATGTATATATATATATATATATGAAGAAAGCTCGTAGCATACGCTAAGAGCTTTCTTCAAAGCTCTTAGCGTATGCTACGAGGTATCTGGGCTTCCAGATAATAGGAGTTCAAAAATTAAGAAAAAGATAAAGATATTTTCTATACTAGTTCTGGTAGCATTTAGAAATGAAGAACTGTTATTTCCAATTCTAGAGAGTATCGCGGCTCATACTGACAAATAAAAACTGATTCAACTTACAGTCTGATTGTTTGAAGATGGGCGTCGCAATTCCAGGCGTGCATTTTCCCATGCCACAGCTCTTCACACGAACTGATACATTTGACGATGGATTCACCTTATGAATCGTTATGTTGTATACTGACGCCGCATCTTGTTTGGCCGTCACATTAATGAGGACGTCTTGTGGATTCAGAGATGTGTTGTTACTTGCGACCTGTACAAGAAAATGCGACGGGATAGAGTTAGGCGACGGTCATCGAAGGTGACGAAGGTCACATTATTATAGGGCGGCCACCCCCCCCCCCCCCCCCCAGCACATCTTACGCTGAAAAACTATCCGGAGACCCGGTGCCTGCAGAAAAAAAGTTCGAACTTTCACCGAATACGAATTGGAGCGGCGGACTAAATCGACAGGTAAAATTTTAAGGTATAGCTTGCTTTCTGTGAAAAAAACTAGACCAAACACTTGCCAGTGTCAATGGCGAGCGGACTCGCAGACAACCGAGTTAGCGATGGTGGTTGCGAGTGGCGCCAACTCCCCATTAAGGGTGTAAGCAGAGGGCTAGAGCCCTGCGCGGAAAACAGTTTCATCGTCCGTATCCGATCCGCATCCGCAGACGTCGTATTCGCAGTTGAACAGCATGCGCAATGTGATTAAATAATTGTATCCACATCTGATCCGCATGCGCGGAGTTTGTATGCGTATCCGAATCGCGTTCGCTAAATTCGTAACCGCATCTGACTCTCAATCCGGGCAGTCATTTTACTTCGTAAAATCAAGCGCGGATAAAAATTTAAAAAAAAAGCATCTGGGTCTATTTTTGTTACAGAACACTCTTCGCGTCACGATACGCTGAAATCATTTTATCGTAGTCTGTTTTATAGTATTTATCAAATAAGCGATCATCCTTCCAGGGACACTTCGCATCACTCAAAAGATGACGGCAGTTATGAGATCGAATTGGGAGTCCGTGTCACTGACACTAGGTTCAAAATATGTGCTCAAACAGAAACAAAATATATATTTATTTTTCTCTTTGATTTGTAAAACCCACTATAAGCAAGACATATTTTATAAACTTGAAAATGAACAAAGCACAGACAAAAACAGTGTGTTATTCTTCTTAAACCAAACAATACAAAACGGCGAGAGCAAACGCGCTCACTGGCAGCAGCAAAATACTCGTGTATGCACATGTGGTAAGGCGCAAGTACACCACTGGAAAAACATCACCAAATTCAATTGTAACACCCCTATCGATTTCAGTTTTAAAAGTGAATTCTCAGCGGCATGCTGGGAATCATATACTAAAAACAACTCAATGCCAACTGTCAAAAAAAAAAAAAAAAACACACACACACACACATTCAACGTTTCACTTGTGGAGGTTGCTGTGTACATAAAACTAAGGTGCCTAGAACAAACATGATATCGCCTTCATGAAAGGATGCAGACTGGCTCCTCTTTCTTAAAATAATACCCGCTAATGTGAAGTTTCTGACTATTGGTGCACTTGATGCAGGGGTGGCACCCATGAACTGCATTACAAGAATGAGCTGCGCAAACTCGTGCTGGAGCAAGTTCCATCAATTCAGAGGTTCGAATTTAGTCTCCTCAATCTACTTGTAGGTCAAGAAGCCACATGCAGTCCTCTTCCACTTTTTTGTGGCTTGTACGCTTAGGGATTTTTTCGCGCAAAGAACCTTTTGCGCTCTTTCCCTGCCAAACAGGACGACTCATGCTCCGGCATTTTTTTTTTCTAGGGACAGCATTTTTGGCGAGATAGAACGTTCTGAAGCAATCTTTGGTGAAAATGAAATCTTTCTTGATGCAAAGAACAACTTTCGTCCCGATTGGCACGTTTCATCTTAAAGTATTTGGCTCCCGCAACGCATTCGATGATACACTTCATAGTATCACTCAGTCATTCACTCTACTCTATGAGGTCGCATACGTGTATCGGAAGCCTCGGCAAAAATATAGGTCCGGACCCGCGGATATCTACATCAGATCTGGATGTGCAGCCCCGCATCCGCATCCGGAATCCGACAAATCTGATTCATTTTTATTCGCAGCTGAAGTTTACTGCGAATATTTGCTGATGATCAGGGGGTAATCCGCGGATATGCAGGGCTCTACAGATAACACAGTCTGTCGTCTACTCGCGGCGCCTATCGGCAGATGGTGCATAGTTGTAACCCGAGACTGGGGATACGGACAAGGGACAAAACACAGAACGAGTTAGCGACGACGGCGCTAACTCAGTCGTAGGCTATCCTGTCCTCCGTGGTCCTGGCAAGATTTTGGTGCAATATGTTTACAGAAGGGAAGTTATACCCTAGAACATAGCAACCTAAACTGCTCCACTCAGCTCTTTCTTTGTGAAAATTTGAGCTCTATGTGCAGGCACCTACTTTTCCGGCTCGTTTTACAGCATTATAGACTGTGACCACTCTATAGTATATAAAGAGCATGGCCAAAAGCCAGCTTAGGAATGTGTTTGTCCCAAATAAGGCGATATGCGGAGGGTTTTGATGACATAAACATAATTCCAAATGACAAATCATCATTGCTATTTTCGCGTGAAAGATACTCTCGCGTACTTTTATTCGTAAGGATATTTTTACAGCTCGGGGCCACATGGAACTACCGCTCTTGAAGCAGATCGTAAAAATCAGCTCTGCACGCTATGGCCGTATCATTTACCATGAAAGTGAGACTCAGACGCGCATTTATTTTCTGAAATCTTTGAAGTAAGTACTTGTCTCATAATTTACCAATAAAAAGTTTCCCATGACTGAAAGGAAGGTATTTTTTTTTTAATTCAAGGTAAAATATTGCTGCGAGTCATTAGAAAGCATGATTAAAAAAAATAAAGAAAAATTGTTTTGAATTTGCTGAAATTCCTACTTTTCCTGAATCAAATACTCAAAAGGTCCCCAATACCACTTTTTTCACTTGAGTTTGAAAAAGACTGAACTCGTTATGGAGCCATTGGTACATTTTTGTAAACTACATTGTCGTCCCACGCAAAGCGCACTTTTGGGGTTTATTAAAACTTGATTTAGATCCATTGAACCTACGCCTTAGACATATGTGATGGCCCCCGAGCTCGTGGGAGCTAAGGACCGCTGGCCGATTTAGTACAAAATGAAAAATCTCAGAAAAAATACGAAATGCGTGAAACCTTATTGGCAGCGACCGCAAAATACAAAGGGCGCTTCACTAGCTATAGTTATAATTGTTTATGACGTAGAGGTTAGGGGAGACAGAGCAGATGACGTAGGTTCCCCGGGTCGTCAGCTTGCTTTATGCCGTCGCTTCATGCGTTGTTTGGGTAACACGCTAAGTCCTGTTTCACGCCTTATGTTCGTCTTGGGAAATGTGTAAGGGTAAATACATTTCATCGAGGCTTGAAGTTGGGTTACGGGTAGTTGTAATGTGCGAACACTTTTGGAGCTGAAGTGTTAAAGCTTAGGGGCGTTAGTGTACTGTTCTCTACCACATAACTAAAGTTCTGGATAATTAAAATAGACTATCGAGCGCTTTTCAGCAGTACGGCAACTATGACAGTGAACAGGGTGCTCCTCCTATCAACATTCGAACGTGATGAAACCAAGAAAGGAATGACTCACAAAGTAGAAAATGGGCAAGCCAAACCTGATAACATCTCGCGTATATAGTAAACACTTAAAAAAATTCGGCAGATACACTTAAGACTCCTTACGCGTAGGAATGCGAGAGCATTCCTACACGTAGGAAGCTTTAAGCGTAGGAATCCGAAAGCATTCCTACACGCAGCACATTGGTCGAACTACACTTAAGGAGTCTTAAGTGTAGGAATGCGCTGCGTGTGGGAATGGGAAAGCCTTCCTACACGCAGCGCATTGCTCGAAGCGGCACGCCACTTCTTCCATTTTCACACGGCTCTCCGGCGGTGACATCACGCTCCCCCACTGCGCAGGCGCGGCACACCCGCCGGCTCTACGGGTTCCGTGACAATGAATGTGCGTTGCTGCGCTTTTTTTTTTATTTCTGAGGCGCGTCCGCTTTGACATTGAGCGCCCCGCCGGCTTCTGTGACGAAGCACCTGATATGAAGCGTCGCAGCCAATGGGAATTTAGGTGACGCTTTCGCTGGACTGACAAAGCCGGCTTCGCTCCATGACAGTTAATGATTTGTCATTAATAAAAGTGTCATCGCGTACCCTATTTTACTCCACTCTGTTCTGTGAGTGCTGGCATGTTTATCACTTCCAAGTTTTTTGTGTTTTTTTCATTTTTCAAACTGGCGAACAAATACTTTCACGAAACAATTCGCGGTTTCTGGCTCTCGGAGTTGTTTCAACTACAGTTGTTTTCACCTAAAAAAAATATGAAGTTTTGCGAATTGTTTTATACGCCGCGCGAAGTAGTTCTTGCGAGATTTGGTTGTCGGAGGAAGCAGAGTTGCTCTTGGCGGTTGAAACCTGTACGTCTTGATAAGATAACATGTATACAATGAAAAATGCACCTGCATATATCTTAATACTCTACAGGAAGAGGGAAATTAGTAATACTACGCGAGAAGCCGGACTTTTTTTCCTACGCCTCTGAATGTGAAATCGAGTTCCGATGCCTATTTATACGCAGTGCCGGCGTGAAGCTTGCGATATCACCTCCACTACCAAGGCCTGTAATATCGACGCGTAGTAATTCCGCGACACTTTAATATCCCTGAAACGAGTGATACACCTGCTACGGACTACGACCTATTGTGTGTTTGTTCTAGCTGACTAAAAATCGCGAAAAATTTGTGGTGTGCGTCTCAGCGAAAGCTTTAAAAATTATTATAAATCATTAGCGAAGACTTGAAAAAAAAATCTATAGCCTTAATTCGTCGGGTCGAGTACGGCAATTAATGAAGTTATGAAAATTGTATCCTTTTTTTTTTCGACCAAAAGCCATGATATGGCAAACTACTTTCCCACACGTTCGGTGCGAAAAAGGGGAAGTACAAAAAAAAAAAAAAAAGGTTTAAACTTGGTCAGCACGCGTCCGTAAGAATGCTCGACAGAAGCTGTCGATCCATACTTGAAGAGACGGGTTGATATATGCTAGCCGCATTATCAAGAACAGGTGTGCGGCACCAGCTAACAGAGAAGTGCGTGCGTGTAGTCATGAGGTGACAGCACGTCCTAGACTCTGGTGACTGCACAACCTTCTCTTTCTAGAAAAGTGAATACAATTTAAAAAATAAAATAAAATAAAATCAGACACATCGTGAAGAGGGCCGCGCACGCTGTCATGTCAAGCTCAATGCTTAATTTTGAACATTTTAACAATTCTTTCTATAAAAATCTGCTTAGAGATGCTGTAATTCAGCGGAAAAGAAAATACGTATGATAACTGTGCTGGTTAAGCCATGCTATCATCAGAAAAAAAAAAGGTGATGTTTTTAAGTATCCTCATCTGGATGGACTTTCCCTTCTCAATATTGGGTGAAGAGCAATTTGCCGGGTGTCCCAAGTAACTGAAAAGAAGTACGGTTGTCTGGCGGGCCGTCACAAAAGGCAACCGCATGGCCTCTCCCCCCCCCCCCTCCCCCTTCCATATGACACGTAATAAGGCAAGTGTTTTTGCAAATCTAGGAGCAGGGAAATAAATTCCATTTTTGGCTGGAAACAGCTTTGAAAATAATTATGGTTAATATCTCTCCGATGGCAAACGAAGTTTTTGCTCGATCTAGTGAAATAAGATAGTTTTAACGCAGCCTTCCTGACAAGCATCAGGCAGGCTCCCACGCGTTTGAACAGAACAAGGTCAAAAACGTACGGCTTCATCGTCGTCTGGTACACTTTGTTCCTTCTTGTCTGTTTGAGAGGTATCCAGGGAAATGGCTGAAATCTGAAAATACCAATTGCAAAACTGTGTAAAAAAATTGAGGTTTGAAACAATGTAATGAATTGTTCATGCTTCCCCGAAGCCTCGTATAAATGGCCGTCTTGCTAACTAACGATTAGAACATTCCGACATGGATGTTCAAGCATCCGCAAGATAAAAGAGTGCAGCCGTTCATATTACATGCGCAAGTCGTTTTTTTTTTACATTCATTAATTTACGTGTGATTAATTTAGTATTGTAAAACCAGCACCCATTTCAAAGCCGTAACCCGTGACGTTCCTGAATTCTAAAAAAAACTGTCGCGAACACTTGGAAAAATCCAAATAGAAATGTACCGTCGCCACGAAAAAAACATAGATTTATCCTTTCCCTTGTGTATTTAGCGTGAGACATTTTGTTGATAAACATAGGAAAATAATTCTACATATACTCGTAGATTGCTAAAACGTCCACATGGACTTGAAAGAAGGTTCTGTCACTTTTTGATTCCGAGACGGGGTTTCGGAACGCCTACGTCAGTTACTGATTTTTCACTTTAGAGCTTGATCGCCTTAACCGACTCAGAATACGACTAACATAAATTAACACTACGTTTCACATCAAAGTCCTATACAACATGAGATGTAGTTCATAGTGCGATTGTTTCAATTGCTTGGTCGATATTAAACAATCGTTGCGGGATTAAAGACCCTTTATTTTTATCCGTTTTGTGGAAACGTATTTGGTATGTCACTTGACCATGTGTGTTTGCGTGGGTGAGGGGGGGGTGGGAGGCAAATGGAGAGGAAGACAGGGCACTCTAGGAGGGTGAGGAGAGGGATTGGTAGAAGCGAGAAGGATGAGAAAATAGAGAGGAAAAGACGGGAATAAAAGGGAAGGGAGGGAGAGGGAAAACACCGTAGGAGAATGGGGAGAGATAGACCTTTTCAGCCTCCGTCGCATGAACGCTGCCATCTTGGAACCACGTGACGCAGCCGCCATAAGGTGGCTTTAATTCGTCGCTCGTCTCTCCCCTGTGTACCTTGTCGAAGGCGTTGCATTCGTGTTTTTCGTCGCGTTTCATCGCGTTCCTCACCTTATTTTTTAAAGCGCCTCCCGATGATTACAATTACAATCTAATTTCATGCCATCAATATGTACACGACGACATTTGCAGTTAATTTTGTAACATATTTTCACCGTCGGCGTACCGGATACATGTGAGGAGGTAGGAGGTGCAGGAAGCAGCGTCAGCCTGTTCTGCACATTGAGCCCAATTATTTATCAGAACTAAAGTTCGCTAAATAATAGTGCGGAATATTTCAAACGAGTATAGCGCAATGTATATTTGTGAGAGTGCATTTAGGATCTTAAGGATTGGGACCGAAATACTTCGCATGTGAAGCTATGTGTGTTTCCTGAAAGCGTCGTGCTTTGCTTTCATAAGAAATTTAGAATAGTTGTTTTTGGTTCGATAGGGGTATATAAGCTAGGTAACGAATGTTTAACTCACATTTTATCTGATGCTCTGGATAATGGTAATGTCCACATCAAGCGATTTGTTTGCTCAGGATATTACACCTCTCGGGCGTACCTCAAGGAGTCGTCCTGGGACCGCTCTTGCTTTTATTCTTCATCAATGATTTCAAGGTACAAAATTCACCCGTGCAAAGTCGCCTTTATTTGCTGAGGATTGCGTCTTATTCTCTAGTGTAAACACACTGTCAGATCCGTTAGAGCTGAATCACTGTCGATTCACCTAATTCAAGGTGTGTAAAATGAAAATGGTATTGAATTTCAAGAAGTGTGTTCGAATGTCTCCTACGCGAAGATCTTCACCATTAGTCTTTTACGTACTCAATTGCTCCTGAACCACTTGTGACAGTTAATCTATTTGATATCTTGCTGTTTCAATTACTTATGAAATAATCGGGAGCACTCTTGTAAACTTTATCGCCCAGAAAGCTTTGCAGAAACTGTGGTTACTTAAACGCTACCTGTAAGGATCGACGAGGGGTCCGCGGGTGGGCCGCTCGCACCAGGGAGATTTGACTGGGGGGAAAGCATTAGTGTAAACACTTCCCTTGGCGGGCGACCTCGAGAGACAGGCGTACTTTACGACGCAAGGTTCGGAACGCGCGTTTTCTGCTGAGAGAATCGGAGCGTGCGTTCCAGGCCGGGAAAATAAAGTTATACCACCCACCACCACCAGAACGCGGTGGCTCTGGTCGGCGCTGTTTACACGGTGCGTTTACATCGGTTTAGTCTTTCTCGCCCGAGTGCGGGATGACTTTATTAGTCGGCGCTATCCACAAACGGGGTCGGTGGTCCGCTTCGCCTTGCGAGAAATGGTTTTGCTTGCATCCGAACTAGCCCGACCTTTGACCGTGAGATGTGCGCAGACCGTGGGTTCCCACCCGGTAATATAAGCAATTGCCACGTGGCGAGAAAGTGAGCAGATTGGCTGGCGGTGGGAAACGCCTGTCTCACGACGCGTCGAGGATTCCCCGGTCCACTAAAAGGGGACGGACCAACGAGTGACTTCGATGGGAAACTCAGCGAGTGAGTTTAGTTTTGTGCTGGGGCTCGAGGGCTGACGCTCCGTAATCCAGTCAGGTCGTGGGATTCTGAGGGACATTGGACCCCGTAATCGGGACGTAATCACACGAGCCAGCCAACTCCCGAGCTTGGATAAGCTAACACCCAACCCCGTTCAGGGGAAGTTACCCTTTTGCAGCATTGTTTATCTTTGTATTTTCATTCGATACAAATGTATTAAATTGTTTCTTGAAAAGTAATTTCCAAGTTGAACCGAATTAGTCGTCGAGGGCCAAGGGAAGCAACTTCGTCTCCGGCAAGACCCGAGCCAGCTTCCCACAACAGAGTCCGTCAACCCATCCGGACCTGGCAACCCTGACGGCGCAAGGTGACCGAGCAACAAAAGATCCCCTACTCTACCTTTCTCACTGTACGACAGAGACAAAGTTGTAGGCTTATCTATCTATAATTAGACCTATGCAAGTATACGCTAATATTATATGGGGTCCCCTCACCAACTTGTTTTCTTATGTACTCGAGGCTGTGCAAAAAAAGCATTACGGTTTGCGTCGCTGCAGTTTTATGAGAAATATCTGAATTCTATGTCCTGTCAGCAGAGCCCGGTTTTCCGACACGAGGACAAACAGATCGACTTAAGTTTTTTTTTATAATATTGATAATGGTAATTTGCTAATTCGCATGAACGATCATGCGGAAATTAACGAAGTTAGGTCTACAAGAAACAAACACGAACCAACAATCATCGAACCTTGGTGTTGAACCAGATTATTTAAATCGTCCTTCTTCCTAACAGAAAAGCGAATGGAATAATCTTCTTAAAAGTTTTCAATTTATAATCACTACCATTTTTAAGGACGAGCTACTCAAACATTTATTTCTCAATTAGTTTGCGTGTACTGAACTGGTATGTTAGGTTTTTGTTATTTTTGTTGCATGCATTTTCTAACTTTGCGTTCATATAAAATTCTTGCAGTCTGGACAAATAAATAAATGAGTACATAAATAAACAAATAAATAATGTATTAGACGTTGTTAATCGTTTTTGGAATAGAAATATTTGCTTGATTAGTTCATTTCTGAATTTAAAGAAACTACATCATGCTCTAGCTGTTTCATTTCTGGAGTCTTAGAAGTGCGGTCACAATTCTTGAGTTGCAATTTAAATGTTGTGGCAAGCGACATGCGGAGTGTGCAGTAGCGCGGCAGTGGCCGATACAAACCGTGGGCACGGGGCGCGAGCTCGAGCGTCTTGTGCGTGGCTCACGAGGGGCTCGGCGGGGCATACTCGAAGGGACCGGAACGAAGTAAAGGTGTGTTTTTGCTATGTCCTGACTTGCGTGTCTTTCTTGCGGGCGAGCAGTGGCACCGGACCCTACATCATTTGGCGCTTAACGCGGGGCCTACTGCTCTCCCGTGGGATGGACCGCAGGTCTTTTAGCCCATTTTAGGCGTTTTAGCCGGGTTTTTCCCGTTTTGACTTTGCCCTGCCCGTTAGGCCTACGTGGCCGTTCGACTAGGCTTCGGCCACCGGACGCCACCTTTGCCATCGCGGCTTGGCCCTCGTCTCTAGTGTGCATAGTGTATATTAGATGTTCTTTTTCTGTTCTTTTGTGTTCTTTCTTGTTCGGTTTTTGTGCTTTTTCCTTTTCGCGGCCACTTTCGCGATGAGCCGCCGCAGAGCCGCCGCTGACCAAGCCAAGAGCGGAGACGAGCCGGACGCGGAAGGCCTTATGGCTCGGGTGGCCAACCTATGTGACACGGTCACACAACGTCTGCTGCTGACTGACCCGGGACTTCAAGGTCGTGGCCCGCGTCCCCAGGTGCCGGTCCCTACCTACACCGGCTACGACGACCGGAAGTCCGTGGCCGACTTCCTCGCAGAGCTGGCGGCCTACAAGCTTGCTGCGGGCGCCTCGGACGAATACGTCCTCGCGCGCGTTTTGCCCCTTGCGTTGCAGGCGAGTGCAGCCCGCTGGTGGCGCATCGTGGCCCCGTTCCTGTCCTGGGAAGATTTTCGGCGGAGGTTCCAGGACGAATTTCTTCCGCCTGGGTACCAGTCTCGAGTCCAGCGAGAACTGGAGCGCCGAACCCAGCACCCGGACGAGACCCTGGTCGAATACGTCCGGGTGATGCAGGAGCTCTTCGATAGGGCCTGCCCAACGACACCGGAGTCGGACAGGGTTGCTCGGGTCGTACAGCAGAGCCATCCCAGATTCCGAGCTTACCTACATGGCCGCACCTACGAGACCCTTGAGCACCTGGCCCGGGACGCTCGCGGCATCCAAGAGACGCTTCTGGCAGAGCTCCAGTACCGGCCGCCACCGTTGCCCGAGGAAGCTCTCGAACCGTCCTGTGCCTGGTCAGCTCCCGGGCCCAGAGGAGGTCCGACTCAGCGCCAACCCCAGGAGTATGGCGCGGTCCTTCCCCCCCGCGCGCTGGACCCCTACGCCTTTGGACAGCGGGAGCGCGGGAGAGCACCACCCGGTGGCTTGGACCCCCGGCCTAGTGCCTGGCCGGCTGGATCAAGACTACGGCAGGGTGAAAGCCGTTTAAGGTCCTTCCCCCGTGATTCGCTCCGGGGCGCGGATCGCTGGCCCAACGAGGGAACCAACAGGCCACAACGACAGGCTCTAAGCAGCCAGACACGCGACACTGACCGCCGCATTTCGGTGAGCTGCTTTGGCTGCGGCCGACAAGGTCACTTCCGCCGAGACTGCCCGGATTTGGTGGGCAACCGCCCTGCGGTCTTGGAAAACCAGCACGGCCGACGGCGTTGACCCCTGAGCGCCCGCCGACCGCGGTGACCATGGACAACTCGGCAGCACTACCATCGGTATGTCGAATCCAGCCTGACCCTGAGCTAATTGAGCCTCGTATGACAGTTACAGTGCTTGGAATAGCTGTGGCAGCGCTGATTGATACCGGTGCGAGTCTGTCACTTATTGGGGACTACCTGATTGAACGCTGCAAAGAGCAGAAAGCTAACCTGCGTGAGACTAACGTGCGCTTACAGCTAGCGTCAGGACCAGAAATGCTCGCGAGTCAAGCGGTGAGGTTACAGATCGAGTTCAACGAGAAAAAACGCCGTCAGCGTTTCGTTTGCTTACCTGGTCTCACGGTACCGATTATTTTGGGACGAGATTTCATTTTCGGGGAGAACCTGGTTCTGGACTTTCCGAACAAAGGCTACCGGTTAGGTAGTGACACGAAACTGATCCCATTTACCAGACGAGAGGATTGTATCGTCAGTGTCGATAACGTTGGCGTTAGAACGCATGCTTTGCGACTCCCATGTGCGGTAAGCGATTCTTTGCAGAAGTGTCCTGCTACGGACCAGCAAAAGCGGCGTCTCCAAAGACTCCTTGAGGAGTTTTCGCCGATGTTCATGGAGAACCCCGGCAGAACCGGTGTCTTAAAGCATTCAATTGACACCGGGAATACACGGCCTCTACGCTGCAACCCTCGACCAATCAGCGTACACAAGCGAGCCCTGCTGGACAAGGCACTCCAAGAGATGATCGACACGGGCGCAGTACGTGAGTCACAGAGCCCTTGGGCCTTCCCGA
This sequence comes from Ixodes scapularis, assembly GCF_016920785.2. Taxonomy (NCBI): domain Eukaryota; kingdom Metazoa; phylum Arthropoda; class Arachnida; order Ixodida; family Ixodidae; genus Ixodes; species Ixodes scapularis. The sequence continues at coordinate 118,657,461 of NW_024609868.1, read as the reverse complement.
TCGTCCTTACCCCCAAGAAGGATGGAACGGCTCGGCTTTGCGTCAACTATCGACGCCTGAATGCGGTAACCGTTCGTGACGCGTACCCGTACCCGTCGATTGAGTCGATCATGTGCAACTTGGGAAACGCGAGCTTTTTCACGACTCTTGACTGCAGTCGCGGTTTCCTCCAGATAGAGGTCGAACCTGCTGACATCGAGAAAACCGCATTCACGTGCTTCAGAGGATTGTACGAGTTTGTGCGCATGCCTTACGGCTTGAGCAACTCTCCTGCCACATTCCAGCGTCTTATGGACATTGTGCTTGGAGACGCACGACACAACTACGCCATGGCGTATATGGAAGACGTAGTAGTCTTCTCACGCTCGTTCGAAGAACATCTTGTGCACCTTCGGACTATACTCGAACGCATGCAGAATGCTGGTTTGACAGTTCACCCGGGAAAAATGCAACTGGCAACATCCAAGATTAACCTGCTCGGTTTTGTAATCGACGATGGATCGCTTCGCCCTAACGAGGATAAGCTGAGGGCCATAACTGAGTTTCCTCCCCCCCCATGATGCAAAGGGTTTGCAGCGATTTCTGGGAATGGTTGGATTTTATCGCCAGTTTATCCCCCACTGTGCAGAGATAACGCGGCCTCTGAACGAACTGCTGCGCAAAGGCGTCAAGTGGCATTGGGCGGAGGCACAGCAAAATGCCTTCCTTCAACTGTCCAGAGCTATTGCTGAGACAGCATCTTTGAAGCTCCCAGACCTCAACCGTCGGTTTGTGCTGCAAACCGACGCGAGCGGCTACGGTTTAGGTGCTGTGCTGCTTCAAGACATTGATGGTGTCTTACGACCCGTAGCGTTTGCGTGCCATACGTTGACACCAGCTCAGCGGAATTACAACGTTTGCGAGCTTGAGTGCCTAGCCATCATATTCGCCCTGCAGAAATTCAATATGTATCTTGATGGCGCGCGCTTTGTGATCCAGTCGGATAATGCAGCCTTGTCCTGGCTTCAGCGTTTGGAAAATCCGGCAGGTCGATTAGCACGCTGGGCACTGACGCTTCAAAAATATGACTACACCGTTGTGCACAAGCCAGGCTCACAAAACAAAGTTGCAGACGCTTTGTCGCGCGCTCCGCTCGGCGAAGAGCACGTGCCCGAGTATGCCAATGATTTGGCTGCAATAGATGCTGGCTCCCGCTGGGGTACTTTGATTAGCAGAGATGAGCTTCGGGCTGCACAGCAGAACGATGGACTTTGTCGCAGGGTCTCTGAGTGGTTGTCTTCACGTGACCGACGTGGCAACAGAGACGCTGACATGGGTTTAGACTCGTACTTACTGGCCAAAGACGGTCTGCTGCTCCGGTACATACCTCAGATCGACGACGAGGAGGGTGGCTCCACAGATACTCCATTTCGAGCCGTGATACCTCGCCGACTTCGCACGTCATTCATTAGATACTACCATGACTCCGCTTTGGCTGGTCACAGTAGTGGCTGCAAGACTTTTGAAAAGTTAAGCCGTACTGCAACTTGGCCAGGAATTCGTCAGGACGTGCTGAGGTACGCTCGTTCATGCCCGGTTTGTCAGAAAGCCAAACCGCGCGGTGGTCAGCCCCCTGGTCTAATGCAGCCAGTCGTAAGTCGATCCCCATGGGAATGCGTCGCTGTCGACGTCATGGGCCCTTTCCCACGCCGTCCGCGTGGCAACCAGTACCTGTTGGTTGCCACGGATCATTTTAGCAAGTGGGTGGAGCTATTTGCATTGCGATCGCTGACGTCCAAGAAAATCTGGTCGTGTCTGATGGAAACGTTCACACGCTTCGGATTTCCTTCAAAATTGATTAGCGACAACGCTACTTATTTTGCCAGCAAAGTGTTCCGAGACTCATGTGCCGCATTGGGCATACAACACAGGCGGACGTCTCCCTATCACCCGCAGGCAAATATTACCGAACGGGTAAACCGAAATTTGAAGTCGATGTTGATCGCTCACACCGAGCGCCACCGGGATTGGGATGCGAAGCTTCCAGAACTTGCGTTCGCAACCCGAACCACGGTTAACCGATCTACAGGTTTCACACCCGCGCGCCTTAATTTTGGCAAAGAGCTGACTTTCCCGCTCGAAAATAGTTATTCTGTCGACGATCCGGGTGCTTCTCGCTCCTATGGCCAGTTTGCAGGCAATCTACGACTAAGACTCAGGGACATCGTTCGTTATGCCCGGGAGAGCTTGGACGTCGCCCGACTGCAACAGGCTGAGCAGTACAACCGAGGTCACCGGGACGTGCAATTCCACGTTGGAGACTTGGTGCTGCGCCGGACACACCCACTTAGTAACGCAGCCAGAGGTTTCACGGCATCCCTGGCTGATAGGTGGGACGGTCCATATAGAGTACGTGAGAAAGCTTCACGCCTCACGTACACGCTCGTCGACTGTGAGTCTCGGCGACTCACGGGACCTGTTCATGTCACCGACCTCAAGCAGTATTATGATTCGGCTGATGAACTTCTCTCGCAGGTGGGAAGTGTTGCTGATCTGGCTGGTACTTAGTTTACCGCCTACGCTCTCGAAGACTTCAACGTCGGTGACGAAGACGAAGATTATAGAAAGAAGATTACAATGGGTTTAGCCGAGAACCAGCATTTTACCGCCTATTTTGATTGATTGCGCGCGACTTTGAGCGGTATACATTTGACTGTTCTCGCGAGCTTAGCTCACCTGTTCTTGCGTTTACGTAGAAGACGTTTGCTTTTTTTGTAATGGACATTACTGACATCCTGTTTTTTTATTACTGATTTCCAAGCATGCCGCGAGTCAATCAGGCTGCCGGACGGTCCCCATCACCACCCCGGCACTGGCGACCCAGACACTACTACCAGCCCAGGGGGACGAGACAACCCGAACAACCACCACCGCCGGGGATCCAGACAATCGCACCAGCGGTCTACCGCCACCTGGGCACCCTCGACAACCACGGACACCCAGTGGCCTGGTCGTCCAGCCTCGCTTGGCACGACCAGCCGCGCCCTTTGACGGTTGACATGGACGCCCAAGTGCCTGAACCTTTCAGAGGCTTCCCGCTGAACACCCACCGCCCGGCGAACCCACCACAAAGTTACACGGAAGACGAGCGCCGACTCCTGTGTCCGCTCTGCGAGGTGCCAGAAATCCACCGCCGTACCCACAGAGCTGGAGCACTTCATCGCTCGCGGGAGTCAGCAGCCGCCGCAAGGGCAGCCATCTTACACCTCGAAAGGATGAGGGACGACGATCTAGCACGCGCCATCGCCGTTATCAGGAGGCTCCGTCCTGCTCTCCTCCGCCCCCCATCCCACGCAGACCCGTCACCACCAGCTGCTGCGGAGATCGCGATAAACATTGATGACGACGAGCAACTCTGAGAACAGTTCCTAACGCCGCGGGCTGGGGGGGGGGGGGGGGGGGGGGCGGGGGGAGGGGGGAAGTGTGTGGCAAGCGACATGCGGAGTGTGCAGTAGCGCGGCAGTGGCCGATACAAACCGTGGGCACGGGGCGCGAGCTCGAGCGTCTTGTGCGTGGCTCACGAGGGGCTCGGCGGGGCATACTCGAAGGGACCGGAACGAAGTAAAGGTGTGTTTTTGCTATGTCCTGACTTGCGTGTCTTTCTTGCGGGCGAGCAGTGGCACCGGACCCTACAATGTTTATTTTAATTATTTCAACACAAAGGTCGGGACAATCTCGGTGAAAAAAGTATGTCACAGGCGGCTTGAGAGTGCCCGGCTCGCATTACGTGATGCCGGATAGGAGCTATCTACATGGAAATCAGCCGAGTTCAGCGGAGTTGATTCAAGATCACATCAGTTTCAATGAAGGTCTGTCTATACAGGTTCGTGAAGTGGTGCTTGACATTCAATTTCAGCAAAACGTACGGGTGATCACTACACTGGGGCCCTTCTATTTCATTTGGCAAAGTGTATGCAAAGACAAAATTATCGACTTCACTTAAAGGTACACTGACAGGATATGTATGCTGGCCGACGTTTTTTGGTAGTAAATGACATATGAGAGCCCAATTACCGAGAACAGAATTTGCGGCTCGGAATTCAGTTGCTTTCCGCCCGAAAACTGCAGATCGAGAAGTGGCCCCCTTGAGTCGCGCTCACTCTCTTCTCCGTGGTCACGGGCCGTTTTCTAAAGTTTAGACACAACCGCCAAATGTAATCAAAGTCATGGGCAATTGAAAGAGCACACTCAATATAAAAATAGAAAGAAATATAGAAACCATTTCTTTTGTGGCTTCTCAAAAGCTGCAAATAATTTGGTTGAAAAAAAAAGTTCCACAGAGAACGAGAAGCATTCTGCGCGTTCGCTGCATAATTTTCAACATGGCGTCGTATCGCGTATCGCGGGGCTCGCGGGCTGGACGGCGATGGCAGCGGACGACGGACGTGCGACCTCTACTGTCGTTCACGGTACCAGCAAATCTGGCGTCCTTCGAAAGATAGATTCTGGACCGATCAAAAGAATTGGTATTCATCCCGTACGACACGCCCGACCACCAAGCCGATTTGCAACAAGACTTCGCCGAGCCGTCGCCCCTTCTCGTGGCTGAAGACATCGCGCGTGCAAATGTCAAGCACGAAGTGCGTACTTCGAGTTGAATGTACGAGCGTACGATTTCTTTACTAGGTGCGAATGTGGCCAATGTGCGGTACTGCCTGCTTCGAACCGGGAGGGCCCTTACTGGAGGGAAATCGGCAGCAAACTTTCAGACCTACAGTCGACAGGCTGCATTACTACGAAACAAAAGTTTCCCCAGTAGCTCAGTAGAAAGGTGTCGCTTCCAACGCTGCGGGCGCAGGTTAGATCCCTAAAATGAACGTACAATTTTTCTTTTTGTAAACATTTTGCGATATTTACATTTCTCTTTTTACAATTACCACAGAAAAAAACACATGTTGTCGACGACACGTTGATGAACTAAGTGGTATGGGATTCCCTTTTAAACACCTGCGAACTCAATGTAATTACTTTCCACAATATGGAAGGAGCATATAAATCAGGTAGCATCCGCTTTCCGAGGTGCCCGTAACTGTTCTGCAGGAATCGTAGCCAGCCATTTGTCCCGATCCAGTTGATCTTTAGGAAACTTGTGCAGACTCTGCCGCACAATGCCACTTTCAGAGGCAGGACATGTGAGGCAGCTCTTCACGAAACATCTTGGGGTTATTCTTTTCAGATCAATCACTGGAATTCTCCACGGGCACTCACTACTCATTTCCGATTCGTCCATGTACAAAGCAACTCATCTTGAAGTACAGAACAGCGAGCGGAACAAACATAACTGCAAAGCAATCGTACGGCAAACGGTTCCCGAAAGGCACGTCGTCTGCTGCGTGCGATAAAAAAAAGAAAAAAAAAGGTACGGAAGGAAAAATGAGCACGATCGGTTGTAGCCACGTGACTTCCTGCACTCTCCTCTATGTTTCTCCGACCACCGTGTGCAGGTTTCGGTTTCGGTTTTGAGCAGTTGCGTTTTTGGGGTTTATTAAAAATATGCGTTACTCTGTAGCAAAATATTAATTGGGTAGTCTTCCGACACTATAACAAATCGCCTAACAAAAAATTAAAAAAAAACACATTTTGGGTGGTGTTAATGTCTCTTTAATCTACCTGACACTTATCTCATATGCTGAGCGCGTCGTAATTAAACGGCAGTAAAACAAATAGTTTATGTTTTAACGCCAACGTCAATCGCCGACGAAAGGGGAGAAGGCGAGAAAGGGGGCGGAGGGAGACTTAGGGAGCTGGAGGTAGGTGGAGAGGGAATTGTCCTTCACGTCACGTATATTTCCCCGCCAAATTTAGCAGAAAAACTAAATTGCTGTATATGACACGTGCCAGCCATTTCCACCACTCAATTTAGCGGGGAAACTGGATCGGTGTTTAGGCCACGTGCCGTCAATTTTCTTACCATTTTTAACGGGGAAGCTTAATTGGTGTGAAAGCCACATGACATCTGCTTTTCCACTTGGTGTATACGTCACATGACGTTAGCTGACGTGACGTCAATTTCCCCGCTAAAAAGCGCGGAAAATGCACGAACAGGCGGACGAACGGACATAATTTTGGGGATTGGGTAAATAGTTAAAAAACATTTTACGCTTTAAAGAGGGTTGGACCATTTTAGCAGGTGTTTAGTGGGCGGTTAGTGGCCCACTGCCCTTCTGACTCCTATGATCGCTGAGCGTCAGCGCTAACGAAGTATAATACTCCTGAAAAGATAAACACCCGCTTGCTTCGCCTTCGCCAATATCCGCGGGCATAGTCGCTTCTTAGTCGCCGATTCTTCGTTTAGCTCGCAACTACTTATGGCGAATTCCACTGGTCGTGTTGGAGCGTGCCGCGATCGACTTTTCCGGAGCGATCCTATTTTACTGGGTGATCGGGATCGAGACGGACGTGTTCCACTGGTCGTTTGGATTAATTCCCGCTCCAGATCTCGATCTTGATCCGAGAAAAGTCGCTCCGCCGATTTCGGCGGATTAAACCAGAAACCAGGCGGGCCAGCCCTCGGCGCACACACGTGACTTTCCTTCTCGCGGGGCATCTCGCCTCAGAAGAATTCGTAATGGCCGCTCGGGAGGTGCCGCCTGTACCACCCGCCTTACTGCTGCTGCTGCTTGAAGACAGTTCGTCGTCAAGTTGCTCGAGCAGCTTCCGGCATTCCGGCAATCTTTGCTAGAAGCTCCTGAGCCATTCCTGCCGTTCGTACGCCGAACACGTGTTAGCACCGCGATTGCGAAAACATCTTCGAAGCGACCGCGGAGGCCGCGGAAAGGGGATTCCCGGGCAGGTGAACGACGGGAAGGTATCCGCCGATCCCGGAGCAGTGTTCATCAGAGTGTCGAACCGAATTTTTTATCGTTACCGTTCCGGTTCGGGTTCACGGCTTTCGGTTCAGCTCCGGTTCAGTTCCGGGGAGTCAGAAATAAAGGTTCGAACCGGTTCGAACCGCAATATTGAGAATATATTTTCCGGGTTCTTTTAGCACTTAGTACTATTTCAACAGTGAAACAAGTACTATATAGCTTTTTATAATTCGTAGAGTCCACTTCTATTTTCAGGTACCAAAAATAAATTGCGTTATTTAAGTGCGATGAAACAGTAAAAGAAAAGCTAGACTAACATATATCACTCAAGATCTGCTTTTTTACCTCAGTCGCATATATTTTACCTTAATCGAAAGGTTATCAGTCTTGTAGGTCACAAATACCCGTGATTGGTACAACTTTGTGTCGCAGTATTAAATGTCAGATCCTGTTGTACTGTAAAACTTAGGAGTTAATTACTGTGCATAAAATCAGGAAATGGGCCCACCCTAAACATATATATTCTGAAATCTAGTTTACAAAATACGTTTCAAATTTTATATGATGACGACCTAGTTGAGCTAGAACCCATAATATTTTCAAAATGATAGGAAAGTTTAGAAACAATCCCTTTCAGTCTACCTTCTATAGAAACACTGAGAGGCAGTCAAAACCTTTGCTTTCATGACCAATATTGTTTACCCTCAGCACCGTGATGTAGGCGAATAATCATGCGGAAAAGAGGGACTTTCGTACTCAGATCGAATTTGGCCTAAAATAGCGCGTACCGAAGAGAATATTTTCGACATAGCTTGGCGTTTCAGGTTTGCTCCTGACAGGATGCCGGTCACTTCAATTTGCAAATAAGCATCACCCTTGCTATTTTTTTTGTTAAATAAAGCAAAGTAGCATTTTATACCCTACTCGACATCGCAGTTACTTAATTTGTCACTTTCTGACGGTCTGCGTGCGCAATCGTCATAGATCTGCCAAGCGCCACTGTGTACTTTGTTTTCGTCCAGCCCACAGACACGTAAAATGTTTGTTTTTCACATCAAAGGGGCCACACACTTCTATTTGTTTTAGAAGTTGAATATTCGTCAGGAACCCATATTTTATTTAAATCAACTTCAAAACAAAAAAAGTAAAAGAAAAAAAAATGTTTAAGGTTCTCCAAAATCACTTAGAGACGTGCCTATCGAGGATAAAAACACTGAAAAATATTTGCAGAGCCTACTTCAAATAATTTGGGTGTGTATTTACTTATGATGTATATATCTTAAGGGTGACCGGCCCTTTATTTATGATGTGAAGTCTTCAGGCAGTAATAATTTTTTTATTGTCATCAATAAATTTGACTGTATGAAGTTCACATAACCGCTTGAGACCGACACGGGAGGACGATACACGAAAATACGCTATCTGTTGAGTCTGCTCACATAATAGATCTGAAGGCAAATACAACGAATGTGCAGAAAGAGAGATAATCAGTGGTATTCTAAATAAACTATTACACGACGCCTTACCTACTGCAAAAAGAAATATATAGAGATGCATGTTTTAAACATAAACACGTTTGATGGAGCTCCGTCTGGTTAGGTTTTGAAAAATACAGACCTTCACCAAAAGAAATCCTAAACAGTGAGAAGCCCGACGTTTCAATAGGCTGGGCTAAATAGGTCGACAGGCACTTGAAGAAGACAAAGTGAGTGATGCAAACGACACACCGTAGAGGAAAAAAAGCTGTTGCTCTTCACGTGAAAATAGTCGCTCCTGATGAAAAAACCGTATCAGATTTGAAACTTTGGGCACCTAACTGTTTCGGAATTTGTTGGTTATGATGCGTATTTCTGTAATAGAGATGCATGCAATGATGTTCCTAATTACACATATATAGCACAAGTTCGAAACTTCGCGGAATACTCTATCGGGAGGCTAATGCTATATTCGGTTTTTGGTGCACTGTTGTGCACGTAATTTGGACATCCCCTTTTGCTATACTTCGGTTTAACTAAAAAAAAAATGTTTTTTTTTTTTTTTTAATTAGTCTGGCTGGGGCACGCGCGTCAAGAAATCACTTTTACCCGAAAACAATGTTCAGAGCAATGTTCACGGCGCTTGATTTCGTTTAAATTCTGCGCGGAAAGTCCATGACGTCACAAAATGGTCTACCCTCTTTCCGCCTCAACGAAATAGTTACACGCCTTGTCCACCTCAATGTGATCGCCAAGCCGAACCACCTTTCCTCCATGCGCTCGAAATGCCGCGGTACCAAGCAAGTGGAAAGGAAGTGGCTACCGACTAAATCGCGTCTCGCGCAATCAATATTGCTTTACAAAAAAAAAAAAAAAAAAGAAAAAACGTTTTGTGTAAAATTTATGTTTCGACAAGCCTGCCCCAACCAGCCGGTTAAAAAAATATATATATATATTTCTCTTTTCAGTGGCCCTTTAAAGGGGCAGTGCAAAGGGGCGAAGAAAACCAAATGCTGCTTCGAAAGACGTGTCTATCAGTGTTCACAGGGGCCTTCAGTGACGACATTGGTCTAGAGCGTCGGATAATGACGACATAGAATTTTAGAGGTAGGACTGGCTGAATAGGTGCGCATGACCCCTCTGATCCTTTCAAGCACGTCACTCTCACTCAAATTTTTGCTTGGAACACGCGCAAATTTGTGGGGTGTTCGCATCTTCATAACTGGATGTTAATTTCCGACACTTGGGAAGATCGCGCATGGTTGTTGGACGCTCTTGTCGTTTCGATTCTCTATTGGTTCAGACTAAGGACGTCATCAACAAAAGAAAATGTGCTCGAAAGTTTGAACTTCTTTCACCTATTATGTTCAAAATACGAAACATTTATTATTTATTTTATGTTTAATGTGTTTCTAGAGTCCCACTGACTAGTTCGAGAGAATGCGATGCAAATTAAAAAATGGGCGAAAATTCTTTGCAGGGTCGCTTTAAGTTCAGACGCTGCCGATGCTACGTGCGCGAACAGTGCTTTCACTGCACGAGCGCTCGTGCTTGGCAAGGACGCTGAAAGCCCGGAGTTCGCTCTTGTAGCCTCTGCTACACTAACACATAAAGTGAAAAGGAGTATTGTGTTGAGAATATCACATTTCACCAGAAAACTAAATTGTTTAATATGGTTTGCGCGTGACATCTCACACTTTATGCTACTGGACAGGGAAATTTCTTTTGCTGAGAAAATCTAATCCGGTGGTGCACAATGCACGATGCGGAAGGTTCGCGCTCAGTGCAACTCATGTATTCAGAAACAAAAATTCTTTTTGCATGGTGCAGCGTCGTGCGGAACGTTGCGAGCGTCTCGCACCACGAAAGGCACTTTCTGGCAGGAGCGATTTTGCAAAGGAAGTAGTTTTGCGGGATCACGCTGTTTGCTCCTCTGTACCGAAGATGCGGAAGAGAGGAACCTTTACAATGCAGTGTTTTTTTGTTTTGCTTTTAAATACCTGCCCCCCCCCCCTTTCTTTCTTTTTTTTTTATCGGCGCTTTTCTAGATAATATATATATTTTTTTTTATTTCTGAGGCCCTCCCTCCTCCGTTTCGGGGTGCCATTTCGTCAATTATATTTGTGTCATTTCATAACAATAATTTTTTATTTCTTTTATTTTGCACCTAAAACTGTGAAGTTCTGGGTGCTCTCCCTCTAAGGCCATTAGAATATTTGTTTTTTCAGGTATTCTTGCCGTACACATTTGTAGTTCTATTTATCGTCAGATTAATAAGCCATACTTAGTCCTTTCAGTGCTATCTATACTCGGGGAGTGCGTTCTGAGATAGTTCAGCAACAACGAAAACATGTTTGGGTGCCTCAATGATGGGTACCTGTAAAATGGGTCGTGCAACTATTTTTGTACTTTCAGTAGGTACCGCTAAGAGCTAATCCCTGATGTTGATGACTTGTAAAAACACCCATTAGTCTTTCTCTCCGTTGATTGGAAGCCGCAGAAAAAATAAAGGATAGAAACAGCTTTCTCCGCCTCAACTCGCTATTAAAACAAGCGCCGATGTGATCTGACACTAATTGTATACCGCCAGTGTTCATAATAATGCGATAGGTTTGGCAAATAATGGAGCATGGGTTGAGCTTTAGACATTGTTAGAGTTCGGCTATTCTCATCTTTGATTGAAACATTCGTGTTGGCTCAACACGAATGTTTTGGTGATGCTGATCGTCAAGAACCCGATCACTCGACTCGGGCTGATGACAATCGAGTACGTCATGGTGCCACATGGCAAGCGGTGAGAAGTCGCGACGGCACGTGACGTCACGCTGTCACGTGACTGGTGGTGAGAAGTCGCGACGGCATGTGACGTCACGATGTCAGCAACGCTAATACATGTAGTGACGTTCTCAATTTAAGCAGACTTGACGCGGTAAGTCACGCGACTATGTCACGGGACCACTTGACGTGACATTATTAGACATCATGTCTTGATACCATGACGTCACGTGACCACGTGACACATGATTAATGGTAGTGCCAATACAAAAGCGCCACGAAAACCCGGAATTTCACACGCGATATATGACCATTTGATGACTACATAGAAATACAATTGTCAATTTTTACGTCTCAAACACTCATTTTGTAATAATGGAAACAAAAAAACAAAAACAAAAATACCGCGAACCGTTTTGAACCGGTTACCGTTATATTTTTTTTCCGGTTCAGTTCCGGTTCAGTTCCAAGATGGCGGCCAAGATTTCGGTTCGGTTCAGTTCCGGTTCGGCTAAAATTAAGGGTTCGGTTTCGTTTTTCGGTTCGGTTCGGTTCCGGTTCGACACCCTGGTGGTCATATTCCACTGGGGATCCGTAGGCGGCGCGACCCGGTTCGGATCGTGTGCTCCATTCTGGATCTGGTCAACTGATCCCGGCGAGCTCCGAAACGCCCCAAGAATTCGCCATGATACGCGCTACTAACCTTAAAACGGCACTAGTTAGCCGAACCCCCTGAGTACGGTTAACAAGGTATGCGCAAAAAAACTACTGCTATAACTTACCTCAAAGTATTCCACAAAGCTTTCGCTCCTCCAGGTGACGGTCACCTCGTGAGGTTCAGTGGCTATCGCCGTGACGCTAACAGGGTCCGTGCAGGGAACTAAAAATAAAATGTAAGATATCCTATGTCGCTTCAATCAATGTTCATTACATTAAATTTACGTAGAAAACACTAGCGTTTGAGCGAATTTTTTTATATCAGGCAAACATGTTCCAGAACCAATATTATAGACGTATTTCAGCTGCTGTGCATGGGCGCCGCCTTTAAGGACCTTCAGTTTTTGCCTCGTATTGTTCAGTTTATTTCACCTCATTAGTACCATATCACGCCAAGCTATTGGAATTTTAGATTTTATTGTGTTCTTTCTTATTATGTTTGTAGGCATAAGGTAGCCTCATGAAACATCTGTTTTCAGTTTTCCATTTGTATGCAGCCATCCGTGACAATATTCCGTCGTCTCCTCAAGAATAATAAAAGTAATATCTATGGCCGAATATTTTAACGTATCGCAGCTTGGAGCATTTGGAACGAAAAAACGCGCTGCAGAACCCCCAGGGATACGGAAATCAATCACCACCTCGCCCTGTTTTAATATGAATAAGCATTGCACCGGAGTGCATTGGAGTAACACCAATACCTGATGCATGTTAAGTACTACGGGCTGTCATTCGTACTGCATGGGCCAAATTGCTCATCTATGGTGGGGACACCAGTTATCCCTTTGGGCTAATTTCCGCGGAATTCCTAATCCCAAAATTGTGTCCATTCGTTCGTCCGTTCGTCCGTTCTTCCGTCCGTGCGTTTCCCGCTAAATTTAGCAGAGAAACTGAACTAACGGATGGGTCACGTGACTTGAGGTCACGTGGTTTATGAACCAATTAAGTTTTATGCCAAGATATTTGGGGAAATCGATCTCACGTGACCTGTCATCACGTGGCCCATACACCAATATGTGTCCCTATTAAATTTCGCGGGAAAATTTATGTCGCATTACATAAGCCCCCATCCAGTTTTCCCGCTAGATTTAGCTGTGGAAATCGACAACACGTGACTGATGTTACGTAATGTAAGCAGTTCAATTTCTCCGCTAAATTTAGCGGTGAAATTTACGCCACATGACACACGAATTCCCTCTCACCATCCCTCTCCTCTCCCCTCCCTCCCTCACCCCCTCCCTTCCTCCTCCTAGGGCGCGTCTATTCTACAGCAGGCAAACAAGTTGGGTCGCCACACACAAAGTAAAACGGCATTAAGATGTCGAGAAGATATTTTGTAAAATATTTCTTTCGAAACCTAATTCTTTTGAGCCATGGTCTGAAATATTAAGGGAGCGGATGCCGTAAATTTCCCTCTTATCGTTCCGCAAGCTCTTAGTTCTAATCGTAGATAAATCTTGAAATTTGAGTGAAATAAAACCCGCTGGCATGGTAAGTTACTGTGGTGGAATATTGTACCAAAATAAGAGTTAAAGAACAACAACAGTTGTCAGTCAAATGTGCAATGCAATCAGTAGTTCCTGTTAAAAAAACAAACAAAAAACATTTGTGCATAAGCTCTCCGTTCACTCCACTCTGTATGCTGTCACATTACTGCGGGTAGCACCAGAAGACGAGGCGGCGTGCTAAAGAATATACGATCCTAACCGCGATCCTAACCACAGAGCCATAACATTTCATCATAGAGTGCCTGTAAGCAATTCACATGCTGTTGGGTTCCTATGAAGTGACATACGTGACCTCCAGGTTTTTATGCCTGTGTACATAAGTTAAACTTTATCTTCTTGCAAACGCTGCATTGGGACCTCCTGGCATGCAGCAGAACTCAGGGTAACACAATACCTTGGCCAAAATACGTATCTGTCAGACTGCATGGTCCTACACCTAACACTTGGAGATCCGTTGGCCTGCACTGTTACTCCGAGAAGCTCAGAGTCGTTGGCGACTACTTACACAGAATAAAAAAAAAAAGCTGTGCTAAACCATTAGGAGGGTACTGTTACTGACAGTGCCGCGGCGAAACAGACCGATGCATTATTCTGTGTTACTTTACCGAGAGTAATAATAATGATAGTGCAATCAAAGCATTGATGCAATAATGATTGCATCAAAGAGCAATCTTAATAGAAATTGCACTTTGATGAGAAATGTTAAACTAGTTACGAATGAAATATTCTTTCGTTAAGTTTGTTAATAGATGAAGCCGCCATACATTTGCTTCAAGAGTGAATTGCCGTAGTTAACCCTCACCTACGATGGAGGTGGAAACTTCGGGGCCCGTGAAGCTTTCGTTCTGATGACCAAAATTCTGCACTGAAGTGTGGAGCCCGTAGTGTCTCCCAGGTGGAAGGTCCACGGAGATCTTCATGTATTGATTTTCCAAGGAACGTGTTTCAGGTATGCCGAAGTAGGCCTGGCCTCTGCGCTCTGGCAGACTGTCCAGGGTCTCCCAGCGAACCAAGTACCCGCCTGGATCGCCATTCCAACGGAGTGGATCTCGAACTTTCATCGTAATTATCTCGTCCTCTACAGACAACACTTCAGCATAGGCCGGAGCCGTTGGAGCTGCATAAAGAATATGAACAGAATTTTTTTCTATTGGCCAAACTTCAGTCCACCGATGTTCACAAAGGCGTCCCTGGCTCAGGGATGCTGCGGGCAAGTGTATTGAAGTTGTGGTTGTATAAGTATGCTTGCGTGCAGTGCGTAACTTTGAAAGCCAATACCATTTCATGACTCATTCAAGGAATAAGATTATGGTCATTGTTTTATAGCCAATGCATGAATGTCTTTTAGAACTCATTTATTCCCGAACACTTTCTTCAAAAAACTAAGCAAATACAACTATCATTTTTTTATGTACCCGAACATGTTTTCCATTCATATCTACAGGATGTTTCACGAAAGGCGGGCAAATTGGATATACCGAAAACTACGTATCGCACAAAAAAAAAGGCTTCTGTTGTTTTGGTCCTAGGCCAGGGGCCTATTTAGGTAAATTATAAAAGTTCTTGATAATTAACCATTTTTTAGACCACCTGAGACTGGGTGGAAGAAACACGACGACGTCTGAAGAGGTGTAGGAATATATATAGTGTCAATATCTCATGTTGTACCTTGTGCTGCTTGTGAACGCATTCATGTATGAATTCCTATGGTGTCTGTATGTCGCGTATGTGCGAAGCAGACTTGTGCCCGTTACTCCAAAAAGTAATTAATTACAATTGCAATTGCTTGGCCTAAAAAGTAGTGGATTACCGTTACAAATTACTCCCCGTAAAAAGTAACGGATTAATTACTTCGTTACTTTACTCAATTACTTTTAACTGAGACGTCGTCGTGTTTCTTCCACCCAGTCTGAGGTGGTCTAAAAAATGGTAAACTTACACCAGCTCGCCTGCGCCCTAACTGCTTTTTGATAATTAAGTTGTGAATTATTTTCACGTAATTCTTTTTTTTTAATATTGAGTTTAAGGGCATTGTTTTATTTGGAAACTTGCTAAGCATCATTGAAAAACACTACATAAAAGCATCGGAGTGGGATAGAAGGCACGCGTTTCATTTTACAGCTTTCTAAAAAACAGAACAACTTCATCCTATTCTTAAGTTTCGGTTTTCAGTCTGAGTGCTTCTCGGCATCGACGGCACCACGCCCCGTGGAGAAATAGTGCAAACAACATCTGCTTCGCTGCCCTCGCGCAACGAAGCAGAGGCAGGTTGCACTATTTCTCCACGAAGCGCGGTGCCGTCGGGGCCAAGAAGCGCTCCGATTCCAAACCGAAACTTAAAAACCCTTCAAAGTTGTGCAGTTTTTCAGAAAGCAGTAAAATGCTGCACGTGCCTCCTATTCCACGTCATTTTTTTATTTGATGGTTTTGGATGATGCTCACTAAGTTTCCAATGAAACTACGCCCTTAAACCCAATATATTAAATAAATAATTGCGAGAAATTATTTAACAAATTATTTATCCCGAACTTCAATATATTTCCTAAATAGACCCCTGGCCAAGGACTAGAACGACGTACGCCATTTTTTTTTTGGTGAAATGCGTAGTTTTCGCAATATTGAATTTGTCTGCCTTTTGTGAAACACCCTGTATATACTATATACAGTGTTTCACGTGATAGTGACAAATATTCGTCCAATTGGTGTATTCAACGGAAAAAGATAATTTTCTCAGGACCGCACACTCGCAGTGGTGGACGTTAAAAATTCGGGCTACTTACTAATTAGTTCGCAAATTAATGGACAATGACTAATTGACTTTTTAATTAGTGCATATAGACTTATAGTTCCAATTAGAAACTTGCGGAGTATCCTCGAAAACGACAATAACAGTAATTTTCACATGTACTTTGAGCGCATGAAAAGCGTAGTAGTGCACCAAAGTTACCACTCGTGGAGCATGTACAAAGCTGGCGGTTGCGGTAAGGCGCCCGCGCGATTCTTAGCCTCTTATGAGATACCCAGTCTTGTACCTGCTCCCCGAGTGGTAACTTGAGTGCACTACTGCGCTTCTCACGCGCTCAAAGTCTTTATAAAATTACTAATTTAGTAGTTCTGGATGGCGCTCAGCAAGATTCCTATTTGGAAACATATGCCTATTTTCACTATTTAAAAATAATTAGTCCTTTTAAATAATTAAAGAGTTAATTAGTAAGTATTACATATTTTCTCACGTCCGCCACCAGAAGTAATGCTGTCCCAAGAAAATTGTTCCTTTACCGTGAATCGACTAATTTTATGAAGTTTTGTCACTCTTACGTGAAACACCCCATATATAGAGAGGCATTCTTTATTTCGGCAATTCTGACGACGGGGCTGGAAAAAGCCGTCAGTTTGCAGCTTGAAAGGTTTCGAAGCCCCTGAAAGTTGGTCCATCCGTTACGACAACATACATGTATATATAAACCCATTTTACGCACACGGGCACATAAACCCATATATATTTAGTTTATAGATATGTACTATTTCAGCTGTGTAGGTCAAATAGAGCAGCGTGAATTCAAATATGGCAAAGTAATGATATAAAAGAGGAATGAAGATTAAACAAATCATCAATAATATATTAAAAAACTTTCATGTATCAGGGAAAACACTATAAAACATATCTGCAAAAATATTAAATAATTTACACCTTACCTGTGGCTTCGCTCCAATATATTGTATATGCTGCCTTTCCAACTTTGTAAATTGGTTGAACAGAACCATCAAAAGTGTAGTACGGTCGTAGAACTATTTCGTACAGTGTCCACGGCTTCAGATGCGAGACACGGTATTCATTGACTTGTGCCGTAAAAGTCTTCTTAAAGTTATGATGATCTGAAGTTCCAGAAAGTAGGTATCCAGCCAAATGCACGTTTTCGCTGTCATCGCTGTCGCTCGTAAGTTCAACTTCAGGCTTCGCTATTGAGGAATCTTCAAATGACCACGACATCAACAAGGTCAAATTGTTTTGGCTTTGCTTCGTCAAAACCAATTCTTTGGGGGGCAGATATCGTGTTGCCACTGAAAGCCACGAGCAAGAAAAGATACAATGTAACAACAGCGACTATGATCGGACAATTTTAACGAACTTCAGGAAAATCAAAACGAAAATGTTAACGACCAAGGAAACATTGGTGTTTTTATGTAGTCCTTGTACTAGTTAACCACTGAAGGCTGATACACATAGTTACACTTGAGAGTGATAGACTGTCTCACAACCACTCGTAATCTCTTTCGACGAGAGAAAAGACTGGCGCCACTTAGCGAGTAGCTCAGGGGCACTTACGAACCGTACACACAGAGTCTTTCTTCGGGTCTCTCATTAATTCACTCTTGCGAAAAGTACGCATCATACAGTGGAAAAAGGTTACTAATTCACAAATTTAGAGGTACGAATTAAACTAAAAACATTCTAGATGGCATCGAAAACCACTAAATCAGCACACACATTTACAGCATACATGGCAGGTAAATAATATTAGTGTTTCAAATAGAAAAACAGAAACGCCCGATTTGGGTGCATTTTGCTGTTCCGGTCTCCAATCACAAGGCACCTCCTCGCCACAGTTCCGGCTCTCCCATGGCCAATGCGCGCAACTATTGTGCGCCGACACGCATTCTTCGCATGAAGGAGGTCGCTCATTGCGTCTACTCCCTATCACAGTATTTTTGTGTTTGTTTGGACGCTGCTCTATAAATTTTTAAGAATGAGCCAACTTGTCTGAATTCACTCATTCGTGAAACCAAGAATTACAGCTTATTCTTGTATTATCATGAAAGATGCACATCGTTTTATCTTGCCGGCTCGCGATACGCTTATCATTATCTCCCACGAGGAATGCGAGGCGGTACTTGCGCGGTTTGACCACAAGTGTCAGGAACTTTGGCGCAAAGAAGCACTTCGATGGGACACCGAAACCCAGAAACGGGTAAAATTGAGGGCTTGATTTCATGCCAAACGTATCACGACCGAGTGTGATTAAGACGCATTACACTCAAGACAAGGCACTATAAAACGTGAATATATCCACATCAATCAATGCATAAGTGTCCAAGGTATGTAGAAACGATGCTTAGTCACAATAACTATTATATCACCATAATTGGGCACAATTAATCGCCAACAAGCTGGATTCCCCAAAGGGATAAGCGGGAAGGGAACCCAGGCATCATTCGAGCAGCTGCCCAACGTTCTTGCTCGGCGCCACAACGATGTTTTTTTTTGTTTTTTCTTTACTGGCGCAACAAGGATCAGGTGAAAGAGGGCGCAAGCAGCTGGACTAAATCTGGACTAGGTATGGCTTGCTGCCGACGGTCGCCTGCTCTTGCACGGGACTGTCCGCAGCGAGTGTTACATAGTCCAGCATACTTAAATCGCATACGACAATTGGCGGCAGGTCGAACTCAGTCCAGTATACTTTGGCAGGAGGCAACTATCGTTAGCGAGTGATATGTGTCTAGCCTGCTTAATCCTCAGACAAGCATACGCGGCGAATTATACTTAGTCCAGCATAATCCGCAGGTGGCTGTCGGCGGCGAGTCTTACTTAGTCCAGCATACTTCGACCGGAGGTAGCCCTCGACGCGCAGACCTTGCTCTCAAATGACGAAGCGTAGCTTAATTCCCTCGTGAACTCACATCATGGGGCGGATTATAACGGACCAAGGAATATCGCAGCGGGTGTCTGACGTCACACTTTCGAACAAAATTCTATAGGTAGCGCAAAGGGTGCGAAAAACCTCTTCGCTTGTGATTACTTAAATTACTAGCCAATGGGTTTCTCGCACTCTTACAGCACTAAGATTTCTATGCCCTCCACGCATTCATAAAAAGTAGAACTCACGAAGGACGCCTCATTAAAGCATCCTCCTGACACACTTTACTCCCGAATAAATTTAAAATTGTCTCGATCGTTTTGATGAACCCGGAGGACACAAGAGTGTGTCATTGTGCGCAGTGCATCTAAAACCACACAACGCTCTCTGTAACCAAACACAGCAAATCAAAACGCGCCCATAATGCCGATACAAAACATTATGTGCTCCCCGATTACACCAGAATGATAGAGAACTTTAATTGTATAGGAACGCCCTAAAACGCTCCGCGTGCTTTGTATTTTTGTGAAGTGCTACAATTTAGTGGTTTTCTATTATGACCAGAAGTAAATTTTTAGTTACTCAAACGCTATTGGAAACATAACGTTTTACCGCGGCAGCACTTTTTGAGGCCTTAATTTCCATGCGTTTTTTGGCCTACGGTGAACCCCCTGTCATTTCCCTCGGGTGCGCCGTAACCCACCGGTGGGTTACAGACTTAAACTGCCCTTTCGTGCCACCGACAGATGGCGCGAGCGGTCTTCCGGTTTTTGCAGTGCCAAACTATCTGAAACTTGCCGAGCTATCTTAGGGATACTTCGCGTGACACATCGGTGGCCCACCTCACACCGTGCACCAAAAAACAAATGTCGACGAATGCTTTGATATTTTGCTTTGGAATATTGAAACATTAACACTCACTACAGAGCACACGGAAAAAGTACTCTCACAACTTACTCAAGGAAAAGGAAGGAAAAATTCAAATGAACCTCAACAACTGACAACTCGTTTTAAATAGTTTGTCTTCTCCTACGTCTGGAACTACTAGTGTACGAGTGAGTGTACAGTGTGAGTGTACTTTTGCAGTGTGCGCTGTAATGTGTGTTAATATGAGCAACAAACTCGCCCAAGCTGCTACGTTGATGCATTAATTTACTTTCTATGTCCCAATCATGGATCTTGGTACAGCGAACTCTTCAATACCGCGAATGTTCTACACTGTTAGCGAAAATGTAATATTTCGCCTGTTTACACCCCATTTTCACTCGTTAGCACATTTTTACACGCTCTGCTAGTGATAAATCGTCAAAAAATTACTTGGGGTAGTAAAAATTGGTGTTTCGGTTTCGGTTTACACGACTAGGCGTGTAAGCGACACTGAAAACACCCCAGCCCAACACCCCAAAACGTCGAGCGCCATGTTGCTTCTGCATTGAAGCGGTACGGCGGACGTAGCAGCCGAAGGTGAGTGTTTGATTTTTTTTATCAAGTTTGTATAGAATGTAGCACGTCTCAGATTTTTATTACATGACATTCAAGAACGTTAGATTTGCTTTGAGCAAGCCGGCTCAGGCGTTAAGCCCGATTCACACAACCGGCGTTTAGCCACCCCGT
This sequence comes from Ixodes scapularis, assembly GCF_016920785.2. Taxonomy (NCBI): domain Eukaryota; kingdom Metazoa; phylum Arthropoda; class Arachnida; order Ixodida; family Ixodidae; genus Ixodes; species Ixodes scapularis. The sequence continues at coordinate 118,636,888 of NW_024609868.1, read as the reverse complement.
CGATTGGAAACGACTCGACTGCTCGCCGGTTCTTTTGCGCGAGCTTTCGCTCGGCCGCTGTGAACCCTATGAACTGTGGTGCTCAAAGCTAGCACAATTAGGCACGGCTAGCGTCCCGGTGGAAGCTGCAGAGAGCGGAAACCGAAGACACCGTCGCATACGAGTGGCGAAGCCGCGATCCTGCGCTGATCGTTGTCCCGCCGCTCTCTCCGGCAATATCGACACTTCGCTGCTGGGTGTCTCGTATTTCGACGTTTTAGAGAAACTTGGCATTGGCAAGCGCGAGGAGTCTCTATATCGTTTTCTCCGTCGCCTGCGTGGAGGAAACACGGTGGCGATAGAAACATATGCTCATGCAGTCAGTCAACTTGGACAATCCCCCTGTTCCCCCAATCCTATCGCATTCTTTGACTGCGTTTGTGACAACAACGTTTCCCCAGTGTGAAAGCTTTCAGTCACAACGGGCTACAAACTGGGTTGTGCATTGCATGTAGCCCTGAGGGAATTCTTCGCCGGAGACACCAGCACATTAGTTTCATTGGTAAGGTGACCGGCCACTAACGTGTTTGGCAAATGAAGCGATCACGGGTAAGTAGAAATGCAAAAAATGTTGAATGAATATTAAGGTGGTTGTAGCCAGAGCCTGCCAGTTGAAATCAACCTTTAATAATATAGTCTGCGGTAACTTCTTTTTGCACTTAGGATTGCAATTTTAAACACAAAGCCACTCCACATAGCTGTAGAAAATCGTGTAAACAACAGCAGTCATCGTCCCCGGTTCGGATGAGCGAAGCCTCATCCGAACCGGGGTCAATCACAACCTCGCACAGCTGAACAGACAAACAAATCAAGGAAATATATCCCGCGCTGGCTTGCAAATCACAGCACACAAGCAGGGTACATAGCAGAGCAGAAAACACTGGCAATGAGCACACGGAGGCATGCAGCTTCCTTTCTTTTTCCCTCGGCGAATGATTGGTCTGCTGCAGCATTCCGTAAGCACGTCGACATTCAAAAGTTGAGCCTGATCTGTCTTGCAGTGCCTTGCGGAACGGCAAGTATCGCCCACCATTCCACAAGGCACTGCAGGACTCGCAAATGTATGAACAGTGCTTTGCAATAAAGGCCATGATCGGGCAGCAGGTGCCCATCTAAAGACATTTAATATTGATTGGCATTGAACTAACCTTTGGGCTTCATCACGTAGCAAGCATGGGTGAGGTGTAATTCAAGAACATTTAATGTTCGACGAGTTTAATACGTTGTGGTGCTTTCCCATCTGTTTCGGTGTCACGGAGTGGGGTTCAAATTAATAAAAATAATTCAATGATCCACTCTGAGAATAAACGAGAAATTACGGGAAAAGAACAAGAGAGCTAAGTTCGACCATTGACTAGCGCTAGGTCCACGCCTGGTGTATAATCAGTAGAGAAAGATGATGACACAGGGAGGATAAGCAAACAAAAGATTAGATTTAATAAAGTGAAAAACTAAGCTGTACACGGCAATAGAGCACTCAACACAAACCACACTCCAGCTCAAAGCTATGGAGCCCTGCGAGCCAGAAACTAATACTAAAAAGACTCGACGCTCATAAAACCGGAATAAGCCAACAAAACAGTGACGAAAACCCGACACTAACAACGAGAGCAAACCGAGATGGAGCTTGAACGTTACCGCTACACACATGGGATAATCCCCCAAAACAGTTGCGACAGAAAGTAGCACTGTGTAAAAATCTTCCCAACATTCAACAATTCGTACTTCAGAGCCAGAGAATGCAGTAGACAAGTCCTAGAAAACCAGGCTTAGCTTTCCGGTAGGTGCCGAGTCCAGAGCAGTCCGTAGTCTGGAGTTGTCGGCCGAAGAACGGCGTCTCGAAGTCCAGCGGTCCAATTAGAGGCTTGATGAGGTCGACACCGCGCACCACACAGCCACACATGCTTCAGCACAACAAACTCAAACACTTGTCCGACAGGCAGGGCAGAAGCCAAAAATTACACGTTCCAAGACTCATCTGCAGGGAGTAACCACGTTGAGTAGCGACCCGGCCAGCTCTGGGGTTGGACTACCTTCTTTGTTCCCGAACCCCCTTTTATAGGCTCGTCTACCGACCAACCTCCCGTTTCCCCGCCTTTCGGGTCAGTCAACTTTCAAGAAAAACAAAGCTACACAGCAACGACCCAAATGGCAAAACCTATTACATTTTTCAGACAACCAAACATATGTGCCCATCCATTCCCCCGTACGAGTCCAAAAACATCAATTATCGCCGATACATAGAACACGACAGGCGGCAGACTGAGCAAAGCCGCCGCCTTCAAAAAGCGTGCTAGCCAGCGTAAACATCTTTGTATCCCGGCGGCGCCCCTGCATGTCAAATCGGCACCATACGCGAGCCAGCATACGCAACCCTCTGTCCGCGAGGTCAAAGCCACAAACTGTGACCTGGGATGATCTACGTCGCCCGTTAACAAAAACCCATTCCGCAAACGAGCAAATTCGTTGGGGACTTAGAAAGGAACTACGACGGGACGAACTGAGATTAAAAGTGGCACCACACTCCCCCTTTTTGACCGTACCAACACTTAAAGTGGTCCAAAAAAAAGATCATAAAAGTATTTAAAAAAATGAAGAGAAGCCTGAATTTGTGACACCCGGTTTCTCCATCCTGTGTTTTTTTTTGTGCTTTTTCTGTTACGAAGCGAGACATTATTCCAGCCGTAGGCACCAGATGTAATTCCCGTTTGCGATCATAAGATTATAGGATCCTAAGTGCCGGCAGCTAAGTGTCAATTACATCCGGCTTGTGCATACAGTGCAACATCTTTTGCTATTCAGCCGATCATCACTTTACAGCCTGGGTATCTATTCTTGTAAACGACAGTAGTGCTACATGTTAAACGGCTCTAAAGCGATAGAGCAAACTCGCATCTCATTATCTTTTAGCTGAATAAACTGTTCGTTTGGTTATGCTTGTTATCCAATTTTTGTTTTAAATTTAATTTTCTCATATAAACACCTTACATTATAGAAAAAAAATCTTTTTATAGTACGGAGGTGTCCATATTAAGAAGACATGACTGTATCATCTTTGAAACTAGTTTGCCACAGCCAGTGTTATAATATGTATTGATTTTTTATGCAGTGCCTGCCTTTCCTCGCCCCTTGTGAGGACGACTGAGAAAGCGACTTTGCGCCACAACGACGGATGGCAAGTGTCCCAAGTGTCGTCACCTATAGTGGTCATGTGCTATGTGTTCGCAGCATTGTAAGCCGACCGTGGAGCACTTTCGAAAGGGAACTTTCGCCATGTGCACAGTATGGCCGTGTACAATACGGGGCACGTACAGTCAGAAGAATTATGAGAGGGAACATGCGGGCGCGTGTCACTTGGTACAGGCAGAGCAGCCTAGCAAGTGTCATGCTTGTGCACTGAGGGGCCCTGGTTTGAAGAGCCGAGGCAGAAGTTTCAGCGGCGGTGTCACCGCCCTGGCGGCTTGTCGCCGAAGCAGAAACGGGGTTAGCTAGCTTTGCTCGTGGCTGGCTTTGTGTAGTGTGTGTAGACCGGGAACGTAGGCTTATGAACTTCGGCAACAAGAATACTACACGGCTTTGGTGTTTTGGTACGAGCAACAAACGTGACACTATCTGCTACGACTAGCTACGACCACCCACCGCAGCGGTAAAGGCATCCAAGAAGCAGAACCTGTGTATTACGCCGTTGCCGTAACCCAACAGTGCTCATTTGTCACGGAGGGCTTTCCGCCCAGAGACTTTGCTCGTCACTGAGTGTTATTTCCCGTGTTTCTCTTTGTGTGCGCAGTGGCTGGACGGGCCATACAGCAGTTCTTCAGTCTCAAAGGTGACTAAAAGTTGAGGGTGGATGGACTTGCAGCAATCCCCTCGGTTGGTGCGTGTGACAGAACCTTTGTACGGCATCATCGGGAGGGTGCTGTTGTGAGTTAGCAAGTTGTCCAATTGTATGTTCATTATGCTAATATTTGAAAAAGCTTGTTTAAAAGGATGCTGGACCAAAATTTGGATTTCATAAAATATGTCTTGAAATATACGACTGTATACAGTCGTATATTTCAAGACACATTTTACTGAAAGCTCTGTGAAAGCACTTTGCTGAATAAATAAAACTTGAAGTAGCTCAAATCGAAAAGTTTTCGCCACCAATACTCAACGTGTCATAACATCTTGAATGGTTGCGAGCGAGTTATTGATATTCAAGGCCGTCTACTTTGTGCTCAGTGTTAAATCACCCCGAAACAATAAACACATATGCTCGACGTTCTCCGTAGAATATTACGAATTTTTTCGCCATTACACTCGCCTTGTTTTGGTTTGTGCTTTTCCTGAGCGATGCATAGTAACCAATGCATCCACCGTCTTCGGATCTTCCGTACAGTTTCATCAGCTCTCTCGAGTCCGTGGACACGCATTTTACTGTATGTCGTCTCGGAATTGCATTGAGGTGCGCCGAAAAAGGAACGTGCCACGTCCTTTCAACATTAAAACAAATGGGAACTTTTTTGGGAAATTAAAATTGTAATAGGGCTTTTCAATTTATGAAAGAAACACCGTCTGGGCGTCTTGATATAACAATAAGGTAAATCGCTCCGGACGCCCACGACCCACGTCCTACTGGGTATTATTTGTTTTGCGTGGTGTGTCGTGGGTCGCCGGTGGGTCGCGGTAAGTCTACTCAACACAGAGGTTTGTCATGAATAATAAAATCGATTGCAAAATATAATTTTCTCCGGCTTTCATTTAAAAAAAAAAGATCGCTCCCGGACTACAGAAAAGTAATGAATATTTGACTCCGCGCAGCTGGCAGATACGGCGTGACCCACCGCTGACCCACGTCGGATTGAGCCGCTGAAGCGTACAGAACGTCAACATTTGTTCTAAAAGGAGCCCTTTGGCACACACCAATATGAGGACCACCTTATTTATGCGCCATACGTATTTTCGCAGCGGAAATTTGGCCAGACCTGTGTGTCACAGAACATTTGTTTTGCCACATGTGCTTGTAATATTTAGAGAAAAAGTTACATGCTACCATTTTTCGAAGGTAGTGAGTAGAAAGGATCTCGCAAACAGGGTAGAAACCTTGTGTAGTTATACCTAGATCAGGAAGGGTCTAGGACTACTTGGTGGATGGTGCCAATGTGTTCTCCATAGTCATTGAGGTTATAAGCGGTCGTAACGCGATCGATCTCATTTAAACGCAAACGTTGTTACCAGTTTTCAGTTGTTTATCCATTGCTTTGTGTAAGCTTAGGGATGTTGGTTCACGCGGAGTAAAACTAAACCACCGGCACTTTTTGGGTGAGCTTTGTTGGTGAACATTGGCAGCTCTATGGTTCAGATTCTGCTGAACATAAGCGTGAGTGGCGGGAAGGTGGTCACCGTAAAGTTAAGACAAGCCTAACGCGATACTTTTCTATCCGGGTCACTTGTTGAACGTTTTGTTTATTGGACCGAAGCATAACCCGTAAATGAAGCATATCAATGACCTTTAATGCCATTACAATTTGTCACTGTTCTTGCTCTATTGCTCTATCATAAGTCTACAAAATCGTACCATTTGTATTTCTGCCTTCGGTATAGTTATTTTCTACTAACTAGTCGTATTTCTTAACATAATAAGAGCAAGTACCTGAGGACATTTTTTTATGGCGAGCTCCGAGAATAAATTGAAAACACGAAAAAGAAAAAAGGGACACAGCCAACCATAATTGTAAAAACGCGTTCCCTAACACACAAAGCAGACAGACATTTTAACTTCAAGGGCACACCAAGAAATTGAAAATTGGATACTAAAAACAGAAAGGCATGAGGATACAATATGAGTATTATTGAAAACAAATAGTTCAAGGAAATGCTAATAAATCATTAAAATTATAAAATATAGGCAATCCTAACAGAAAGGGTGGAACCGGATCTATGAAGGTGAAAATATGTTAATTGTAAGGTTGTGTTCGTTCACTTACCACACATATCAGAATCTTCATCGTCGGCACGGAAAGACAGCGTTGTGTCGTTGGGACACTGTCGTTTTCCATCGCACAGGAAGATGTTTGAGATTTTGACATTTCCACCGCACTTAAAAGGCACATGGTCGCTGTACCATGTCGCATCTGAAAGATTTGAACAATGAAGTCGCTATAAGGAGTCCAATTCACTCTCAATTTCTGATTAGTGTACCCAAAGAAAACCGCATCAATTAGAAAAAGTGATAAGAATACAAACGAAGTTCGTTCAACCGAATAATACTATTAATAATATTAAATATAATAATTAGTGGCGAATCAATTGCAACATGACATAGTTCTGCCGAAGTTAACAGGGGCTTTTGGAAGAGAACCAGGTTGGCCAAAAAAAAAGTTAGTTAAAACAAATAACCAAAGTAAATATGAAAGCCAGAAAAAGAGTAAAAGGTATGTTCACTTGCGTTCTGGCTCACAAAAACAAGAAATCACAAAAAAAAAGTAAAAGCAAACACAATATATTCTAAGTATATTTCTGTTTAAAATACAACCTTTTACAATATAGATGTTTCAGTGTTTTCTGCAAAAATTAATTGTCGAAATCGGCACACAGAACACAGAACTCGAAGTTGGGTCAAACAAAATAAAAGCTGCAGAAAAACAAGAAGTTACAACGAATATTTATTTTCCTGGTTTATATAGGGATGTCATAAATGATTTCTTGGTTTATTTTTAGAAGTTATGCGATTACAAGGACTAGTTAAGAAAGAATTAAGTACCCGCACTTCTTAAAATTCACGCATACGGGTTTGTAAAATACCGCATAAAGCTTGCTGGAATGAGGTAATATCAATCCTTCCACGGTTGCCGCAATGCCGGTCTACAACTTGAAGAAAACACAATTTTATTTGTAATTGTTCAACACTTCCAATAGAAAAAAATTCAGAATATGGGCCCTGAAACCATTGAAAATTAGCAGATTACTAAGGCGTTTCTGAAACATTCCTTTGTTTCTGGCAGGGGGTGTAACATTCTGTTTCACCTACCTGCCAGAAATCTCGAGCATTTGCCAAAAGCAGGTAGGAGACATGGAGCAAACTGCTGTAGGCTAATGAATAAAGAATGACCTAAGAAGACTAATGTATTGGTATTACAAAACCAGCGGAAAGCACCCCTTAACTATAAAAAAAGATTTGCGTGGGATGTAAACTTTACAGTAGTAAAAAAATGTTCAATGATACCTTTCAGCGCCTGAATAACGAAATTTAGTACACAGGCACAATGTATAATATGATGTCTGTCGGTAAAAAGGAATAGGTTAGAAAGCTGCTTATAGCTGAACGTGAAGGAAGATAAGAATTTCCTTAGAAACATTTAGGTTAATTAGCGTGCGAGAAAGCTAGTTTATAATCTTATGAGGGAGGCGAGGCGGTAGTTGCGCGCTTTGACCCCATATGTAGCAGGACCATTAACGCAAAATTGCGCTCCGATAAAAAAAAACAAAAAAAAAAACAAACGTAACCTAAAAACGTGTCCAGATTTAGTGCTTTTCGGAACTCCTTAAAATTCCGCATATGCCTGGTATTACAGGTAAAGAGCGCTGACTCAGTTATTTTCAACGATGCCTAGAACGTTTCTAATTCAAATGATACCTTGAAATGTATGAATTAAAATATAATTACTCAAAGTTCACTAAGAATATAATTATACTTAGCGCTAAAACTTTTCGCAAAAACGTCCCTTTGGCAGAAACCAGTACGACGTTAATCGTTAATCTGTGCGACGCGTCCTTTTTGCAGGAGAGATTTGGTGTACGTTTTGAGCATCCAAACTTTGTAAGTACACAGTAAAAATGATAGGCCTCTGTTTTTTTTGCAGAGCACTTGAAGAGTTTTAATATTAATCAACAAACAAAACCACGCCGAATGACTAAACTTAAACTACATTTTTACTTAAAAAAGGCAATGACGTCTATGCTAAAAAGAGAATAAAACGTTATCCCTAGTTGCTCATTGAAGGTTTAAAGTTTACTGTTTTGAATTTAAGTAATCTCAAAAGAGTCGACCAAAAATAGTGTGTGAACGTCGGTATAAGGACAGTACTACATAATATGTAGCACACAAAATGTAGGAATGAGAAAATTACTTTCCATCGAGGAATCAAGTTACGTGACAAATTACTTCACCGAAAACTCCACAAATTAAATTAAATTCCATTGAAAAATGCCAACGACTAAAAGTAATGACATTATATACAGATTAGTGAAGTCTAAAAGGAATTACAATGCCTTAAACTTAGATTTAAAAATTAAAAAAAAAATAATTTCGAAATTAATTTTAAATTTTTTCAAGCAGACGACTGTTTTGACCAATTTTTTTCGCAGCTTATATAGACACCAGCGCTCAGATATTCTTCTTGCACCGCAAAAGCCACACACAATAAAAAAAAACCTGGCCGTGAAAGAACTTTGGAGTGTCGTCGGTTTGTCCATATTTTGTGCCACAAGAGGTTATGTCAACCACGCCCTTCAAAGAGTCTTCTTGAAAAACCTGTAAGGGTTTCTTTTAAACTTCTTTTTTGTTGCAAAAGTGTTCTTCGTCACCCAGATGCCCTTCTAGTGCGCCAGGGGGCGATAGTGCTTGAGGCGAAACCGTTATTCACGAGCTAAAACAGTTCTTGGGGCCTTAAAGTGTCTTTCCAGCACGGATTTTTCTTTTTTTTTTTGTGCAGTGCATGCGCCTTGAAGTGAGCATCTAAAAGGTTTCTACATTTTAAATACGCGTTCTTTCCCATTGTGAACGGTAGCTTTGCTGGCGCAGGAGGCGGAATAGTTTGCCATGATTAACGGCTTTAGGATACTACCCTATTGGAAAAACCAGCATGAAAGTCAACCTGGCCAAGCTGGTAACTAAGCTGGTCAATCTGGTCAATGTGCTAGTCAAACAGGGTTAACTAGCAACCAATCTGGTTTAAGCTGGGCAAGCTAGAATTTAAGCTGGTCAGTCAGGTTTAAGTAAAAACCAGCATCGTCTGACTAGAATCCGGTTTTAGATTCAATCTGGTGTAGTTTGGAGCCAGTCTGGTCCTATCTGGTCAAACTGGTTTTGCAAGGAGCCAATCTGGTCCAGTTGGTGAATCTGGTCAAACTAATAATCGTGGTGGTCAAGCTAGTCATGCTGGGAGCGCGCACGCCAAGGTCGGCTAGAAATAGCCGAACTGGCATTGCTAGGAGCGCGCGCGCCAAGGTCGGCTTAGGCTGGAACGAGGCCACGTCCTGTTCTTTGTCCTCTCGTTTTTGGTAGACGGCCAAGCGCGTCAGGCGCGCTGTAAGCTACCTTTGTGTGCGAGAAACGAGAGAGAGAGGGAGTGAATAGGAACGGAGAATTTGAGACGCGTTTGGCTATCTTGGGCAGATTTTCGAAGGGACGGCTGTGTGCGCGTTGTTTGGAGACTTCTTGAACGACGGTGCAAGCGAAGCGGGTTTTGGGGAGACAACGAGCAGCAGTCCGTTCAGTGCGGGAAGATGTTGGACGTCCTTGCTGAGGCGTGGCTTCGTGTCTTCGAACGTGTGTGCGCTCGTGAATGACTGTGGTGCCGAGGAGTATCGCCAATGCCATCCAAGCCGTATGGATTTCCTCTCCTCTGCCGACCACGCAAGTTGCGGCTTCGCCCCCATCACTGGCGGGACCCAGGTTCGCTTCTCTCATCTGTGTAGTATTTTCTTTTGCTATTGCCTGTTTTTGGCGTGTGTCTAGTATTTTTCGTGTTGAAAGATAAGCAATCTGGTTTTATTAACATTCTTGGCTTTGCTCCGAGAACCGCTCTGTGCGTCGGTTAGTACTGTGTCAGCGCGGAGGATATGTAGCATCTGAGTTCATATGAGGCGGCCGCAAGTACGAAAATAATAAATGGGATGCCGCGCTGGCTTTTCTGAAGAGCTTCGCTTGTTTATCCTGTGTATTAATTTAAACAGGTTAAACTGGTTGGGATGTCCACCTCTATGATCAGTTTAACCAGCTTTACCAGCATGCCAAACTGGGCATGCTGAAGCAATAACCCAGCTTGAAGCTTGGACCAAATCAATTAGCATGACCAGCATGCCAAACTGGACATGCTGGGAAATAACCCAGCTTGAAGATGGGACCAGATCAACAAGCAGAACCAGTATAACCAGATCAACCAGCATGACCAACATGCCAAGCTGGGCATGCTGGGGCAATAACCCAGCTTGAAGCTGGGACCAGCTTAAGCTGTTTTTTTTTTCAATAGGGTATAGTCGCATGACGATTAATGTTGATGTAATAATGCTAATTTTAACATATAATGAAAAATTAGCATTGACCACAATACTGCTGAAGACATGTTGGTTGGTTGCTTAAAGTTAATAATAAACATGGTAGCACCGGGGTGACTAAAATTACGTTCATTTAGGGCACTAGCACATTCAAAACCGGAGTACGCTGCGGCTTTCTCTGCGGCTACCGATTAATCGAATAGTTAGTTAAAGGACGGCGAATAATAAAGCTATGTTTTAGTTGGCTATTCATTATTGACAAGCGCCAGAGAGAACTGTGAGTGACTGAAGATAAACTGTAAAGGAATATTTCACACTGCACTGGTATAAGGTGGCAGAGTGGGAACTGGTAGAGATGTGGCCTTTGAAACCCTCAATCTAAATCCAGGCCATCGCTTCTGTCTGTTTCAGAACCCTGTGGCCAGGCCCGTGCGTGGAATCCCATCAAGTTCTTGCCCGCTTCATAGCTTGCAATGATCGATCCTGGCACTCATTGTAACTCCAACAGCGTATCGTGTCAAATAGATCCTTTATTCAGATAAATGAGCGCTGATATAGATCTTGGAGGGGGGCGTAGTCCCCGGACTGCTAAGTGCGTGTGCGTGACTGTGCACTACTTCATACCTTCTTTTTTTTTTCTGGTTTAATTATCTCGTGATTAGAACTCTGGCATCGGGTATCCTTTTGGCGGTTGACGGGTTGGGTCACGTCTGCATAGTTGTGGTTTTGGTCTCTCCGATGGTTCTGGGGGGTCTATGGTTGCCCTGGAAGGTTGTGGTGGCGCCGGTCTGAGGTGTTCTCTTGTCCGCTGCAACTATTGTCCTTCCTCAGTTTCCAGGATGTACGCTCGCGGGGTGCTTGCCGTCTGTGCGGCCTTGACGGAAGACCACGTCCTGGTGGGCACGTTGTACGCCGTGACGGGAGAGCCAAGATGAAGCTCTTGAACTAATTGTGTCCCTCTGTTGTAGAACGAACGTTGCTTCCGCCTGATGTTTTGAAGACGCTGGCGTACCTCCTTGAGTGGCACGATCCGGGGCTCTAGGTGGTGGCTGGCACAGGGAGCAGCGTTCTGGTGTGCGGCCCATTAGTCGCTGTACAGGAGATTTCAGAGAGGTGTCACGAGGAGAGTTCCTCCACTCAAGCAATGCGGCACAGAACCTTGTGTTGCCGTAGCGATATCTTCTTAGGAGCTTTTTAGGTTCTTGTACAGCGAGCACGGCCATTCCATTGGAGCGAGGATGGTGCGGACTAGAATGGACGTGCTGCATGCCCATCTTACCGACAAAGTCCTTGAACTTGTGACTGCTGAATGGTGTCCCGTTGTCGGTGCATAGTTGCATCGGGAAGCCATGTGTTGCAAAGATGTCGGCCAAGGCTGCTATCATTTTGTCGACTGATGGCGTCTGTACCGCTCTGATTTCGAAAAAGAACAGATAAAAGTCAACAACACTCAAGTAGTCGGTGCCTTCGTGATGGCAAAAGTCGGCTCCGACAAATTCCCAAAGTAGAGATGGGACATCGTAATTAAGCAGTGACAGCTTGTGGGGATTCGTCTGGTCTCCCTTCCCCGATGGCTGTGATAACGGCCGCGGGTCGGAACGCTCGGCCTTCTTCGCCGTGAGCTCCGACCTGTTCGTGAGGCGGAGGGCCGCCTGGCTTGGGGGGCTCTCCTCTCACTCTCTCCCGGGGGGACCTCTTTCCGTCCCCCCGCTCGGATGCGAGTCACTGCCGACAGGCGAGGAGGTTTCGTCTCTTGTTTTCCCGCTTTCGGGAAAGGGACTTGTCCGGGTGACCGCGAAAGAGATAGGACGTGTGTCGGCGACTTCTCCGATGCTTCCCCGGTCTTGGCTCTCCGGAACCCCGCGTCTGGCCAGGTAAGGACCTTTTCTTACCTTGCTGGCGCGGGTGGCATTTTGGATGGTGACATAGTAGTTCATTTTAAGAGTGTTCTAATAAATGCTCTTGGACTCTGTCCTTACTCTGGTACGTGTGTCTTCTCTTACGCTATATTCGAGAGAGTGATACAAGGTAGTCGATCATTGGCACCGACGGAGGTAATTCATCGAACCGACCCGCGGTAATGTAGCCCTAAACGTCGTCTATATTACCGCGGAGATGTGGGGACCGCGGGCTACTAGGTTTGATGTCTCCTCTGAGATATCGCCGCTGTTGAGACAACCCTTTGGTTACTCTATCGGTACCTGTGTTGCTAGCTAGCAAAGGTCCCACATAAAATGGCTCCCAACGTGGGGCCACGGCTTCCTTTATCGTGGTCGTGGCTCCAGGCCTCCGTTCTTTTGTCCGGCCTATTTGCCGACCATCCTTGCCTTTGATCGCCCCGTACCACAAGCGTCCTGATCTCGCCACTTATGGCTGAGCGATTAATGCCGAGTCGGCAACCCGCAGTGCCACTCCTTTGAGCGAGCGCAGTTTGATTCGTACGCGCGTTCCTGTTTTGAATTAGCGTGCGTCAAGCAACATTCGTTGTTGCGGGAGACCCTTTGTTCTCCATGCTTGAGGCGAACCTTTCACCTGTGTGTATTTGGGTTCCTTGTGCGCCACCAACAACTTGTCCTGGGAAATGTATATAGATGTTTCGGTGACGCTTGTTTTTGAGAACCGGGTGGACTTTTATGTTCGGCGGGGAGCGAGGCTTGGCAGAAAAGAGTGGCGAAGGATCAGCAGTGCAATCTGGGAATGTAAATATTCGCGTTTTCTTTGACTCTGAGTAGTCGCGGACACTCATTTAGAGTCGGACGGTACGTCTGCCAATAACGTCGATAAGTAGCTGGTACTGCTACTGACGGGCTCCGGGAGCCGGGCCGCGTAACCGTCGGCGTCGAAAAGCAGTTTGCACAATGTTGACGCGCGCGCTGTATTCACTGCCGGTATTGCAGTGGGCGCGGAGGGTTTTCTTCGGGAAAGATTTGTATCTGCTTGACGCCAACGTACTCCTGCAGCCTGTTGTTGTTTTCCAAGAACGACACTAGTTTTGCGTTCATGGTGGTGGCGCTACGCGGTCTGAGGCGCACTGTGACAGTATCTGGGTGGACGAGTGACTCTAAGACTTTCGGAGGTTATGTTGCTCTGAAACCCAGGCACCATGTAGCCAGAGCGCCCTTTGGCGATATCTGTCAGACTCGCGTGATCCAGGTGGAAGAGCGACTCTAAGCCTCTTAGCAGTTACGTTGCTCTGAAACCTGGCCTTGCCTCAAAAGAAGTGTCCACACCGTTGTGAGCCCTTGATCAAGCCGTATCGAGTGCAAGACATGTTCTTCTAGCCTCGGTAAGCCAGCTAGCTCAAATAGTTGGCGAAACTAGCAGGTTTGAGCGTGTGAGCTGTGGCCCCTTTTGTCTTCCTCCCTGGGGAGCAAGATGGCGGCTATATTAATTGCGCGGGGACTTGCATCTTCCCCGCTCGCAGACGCGCATGCATGGCGGTTTGTTTCTATTTGCCCCTTCGAAGTCCCCGTATCCGTTTATCTCGACTTCCGAAGACAGGTCAGCTGCAGACTGTTATCTGTTTTTGGCCACTTATAGTCAACGGACTTTTCCGGTAACTATAAAACCGAGTATTGTAGGCAGCCTCTGTGTTAGCTGCCTGCGCAAAGGATTGAGAACTCGGCGTTTTTCCTAGAAGCTCTCTCCCCGGTGCCCACATTAAGCGAACTCAATTAGCTTGCTTGGTATGTGGACGCGTTTCGAACGGAGGGGCCCCCTTTTTTATGGATTTTTCTTCCGGTGTCGAATCGGGTCACTCTGGCATGTGCCTGTCACCGTTGACAAACTGGCCACATTTTTTGTGGTTTTTGTTTGTCGTTTGCTCTTGCCCGTTTCTGCCGCCTTTGCGGCCCGAGGCAGGCGAGCGCCGGTTGCGCGCGCCCCCTCGTTTGGACGTTGCGGCGCCCTTTCTTCCCTATCGGGAGGTTTACGGCCGGCTCTGGGCGTGTTGGCTGCTGGCGCATTTCGACTTCGCAGGTCTGCTCCGAGGTCATCCACCCCCCTTCACCAGCCCACTGTGGCCGAGATGGCGCCGAACCCCCCGGGCGGCGTGTCTGAGACTTCCCCAGCTGGTCTCCGCTGGTGGGCGGCGGTCGTTTGTCTTTTTGGTGCTTCCGCCTTCACGACCGCATGACTGCCCCCCACTGCAGGCCAGCTCGTACCGCGACACCTGGGTCCAGCGGCGTCAGCACGGTGCCTGTGATGCTCTGCGGTGCTGTGGCGGCGACTGTGAAGTGCTTGGAACTTGAACTTTCCGGGTCTTCGGTCCTGCGGGCCAGCTGTTGACGGCGGACACCGTGAAGACGCGCGCTGGGTGTCGCGTGTATAAGTTTGGGGTGCGCAGAGAGATATATTATTTTCTGAGAGCAGGTGCGCCTCCTTTATTCTTTATTGAGACCCACCTACCGTTTTAAGGGGGGGGGGGATGTGGGGATTTGTCTGGTCTCCCTTCCCCGATGGCTGTGATAACGGCCGCGGGTCGGAACGCTCGGCCTTCTTCGCCGTGAGCTCCGACCTGTCCGTGAGGCGGAGGGCCGCCTGGCTTGGGGGGCTCTCCTCTCACTCTCTCCCTGGGGGCCCTCTTTCCGTCCCCCCGCTCGGATGCGAATCACTGCCGACAGGCGAGGAGGTTTCGCCTCTTGTTTTCCGGCTTTCTGGAAAGGGACTCGTCCGGGTGACCGCGAAAGGGATAGGACGTGTGTCGGAGACTTCTCCAACACTTCCCCGGTCTTGGCTCTCCGGAACCCCGCGTCTGGCAGGTAAGGACCTTTTCTTACCTTGCCGGCGCGGGGGGCATTTTGGATGGGGACATTGCAGTTCATTTTAGGAGTGTTCTAATAAATGCTCTTGGGCTCTGTCCTTACTCTGGTACGTGCGTCTTCTCTTCCGCTATATTCGAGAGAGTGAGACAAGGTAGTCGATCATTGGCACCGTCGGAGGTAATTAATCGAACCGACCCGCGGTAATGTAGCCCTAAACGCCGTCTATATTACCGCGGAGATGCGGGGACCGCGGGCTACTAGGTTTGACGGCTCCTTTGAGATCGCCGCCGCTGTTGAGAGAACCCTTTCGTTACTCTATCGGTACCTGTGTTAGTTGGTAGCTAGCAAAATCCCACAAGCTTTGCACTTTTAAGCCTATACTTTTGACAAGTTTGACAGCGTCCAGCTACTTCCTCGATGCCGCTGCTTATACTCGGCCAAAAGACTACGTTCGAGCACGTGCCTTCATCATTTCTGCTCCCGTGCGCGCGGCATGAAGACAGCAGAGTACGTCGCCACGCAGGCTGGCAGGAATGATGAGGCGGTTGCTCCGAAACACGAGGCCATCTTGCGCGTGCAGCTCATCGCGGATGCTCCAGTAGCTGCGAAGCTCTGGATCGACGTCTGTCTTATTGTCAGGCCACTGCGAGCTTGTATACTGGCGAGGTTGGACCACGACTAGATCTTGGTGTGTTTCTTGCCGGACTTGACCCAGGGGCTTGTCAGAAACTTAAAGAGACGTGATGGCGTTAACACGGAAATCCGCACACTGCTCCTCAAGCTTGGCTGTATTCGGAAAGCGCGATAATACATCTGCAACGAGGAGCTGCTTTCCGGGTGTGTATTTGACGGTTATGGGGTATTTCTGCGGGTTCAGGCGCACGCGCTGCAGACGGAGAGGGCATTGGCACAAGGTTTTTTTTTTTTTTTTTTAAATCATCTCATGAGGTTTGTGATCCGATTCTACAATGACCTCTGGTTGTCCAAAAACATAGTCCTGGATTTTTTTCACGGCCATGTACAATTGCGAGCATCTCCTTCTCTATCTGTGCGTATCTCTGCTGGGCGTTTGTTACGATCGTGACGAATACGCCACGGGGTGCCCGTCTTGCAGTATCACTGCGCCAACCCCAGCTTGGCTGACGTCGACCGATAGGGTGATCGGTTTGCCCTTCGTGTAGTAGGCCAGTACCGGAGCTTTGGCGAGGGCTTCGCGTAGTACTTCGAAATTTGCCTGATGCCCGTCTTCCCAAACCCATGCGACATCCTTTTTCAAAAGCTCTCGAAATGGAGCTGTTAGTGACGACATGTTCGGTATGAATCGAGAGACAAAATTCGCTATACCTAGGAAGGTCTGTAGCTCCTTCCGGTTGTGCGGTGCTTGCACTTGGAGAATGTCTTCCAGCCTCCCTGGATCAAGGCTCAGGCCGTCCCGAGTCAGAACATGTCCGAGATACTTGGCAGCTGTCTGAAAAAACGGCACTTCTTGCTGTTCAGCTTGAGGTTGTGCTCTTGACATCGTTGTATTACCTTTACTAGATTTTCGTCGTATTCGTCTTTAGGCCGCGGCCCTAGACGAGGATATCATCCATGACTACTGCGACGCCTTCAAGACCATCTAGTGCTTTGTGTATTGCACGTTAAAATATTTCGGGTGCTGTGGAAATACCGAATGGCATGTGTAGGAATTGCTAACGACCGTACGGAGTACTCCTGGTGCAGATTTTGGAGCTTTCCTCGCCCAATTTTAACTGCCAGAAACCCGAAGCGGCATCCGAGGTCAAAAAATACTGTGATTCACTGAGTGAGGGAGCGGTGTCTTCTAGCGTAGGCATCGGGTAATGTTCCCTTAGCAGCGCTTTATTCAGTTCCGAAGGATCGAGACATATGCGTACCTTGTCGTTCTTAGTGACCACGACCATCTAGCTGGACCATTCCGTGTGCTCTGTCAGTTTGGCGATCACTCCTGCTGCTTTCATACGGTCGAGTTCTGCCTTTACTTTCTCCTGGACTGCAAATGGAACGCCGCGTGCTGGCTTGGCCACCCCTTGAGAACCTGGCTTGAGCATCAGGTGGTAGACGAACCCTTTGAGCTCGCCTAAGCCAGTGAAAACGTCTTCGTAAGGGACGGCCGTGGCGTAGAGGTCTTGTTGCTCCACTGAAGCTATCCGACGAAGCAAACCCATTTTTTCTGCAAATGCGCCGCTCTAAGTTACAGGTACGTTGTCTTCTACTGCAAAGAATTCTACATCGAACGTTCCGCCGGGACCGGCCATGCGTAGTTGAATACGTCGTGTTGCTTACTCCTGAGAGCCAAAGAAAGTGTTCAAAACAACGGCACAGCTTTTTGGTATATTCTTTTGTTATCTCTTGCAGCTAAGCGCTTGATATAACTGAGCAATTCGCGCCCGTATCGAGCTTGCAAACAACGGGCATTCCCTCGACTTTCACGATTGCTGTCCAGCTCTCGTCTTTTCTGCTGCGTTGTGATAACGCTTCTAACCAGAAATCGTACGTCCGGGCTTCAAGTTACGCATTTTTTTTCTTGCTCGCGGGAAGCTTCGTGGTCTTCGTTTTGCATGTTGTCGCGAAATGATCGCGTGTGCCGTATTTCTTGCATATCCGTCCTTTAGCGGGGCATGCTTCGCTGCTGTGACGCTCCCTTGCGCATTTACTACAGCGACGACTTTCAACCTGAGAAAGTGCGTTGATTTCCGCGTGACTTTTCGTACGAGAGTGGATTTCGTTACTTTGTTCTTTACCGTGTTCGCGAGCGCGGCACATCTCAGAAGTTTTAGCGAAGGATGTATTCTCGGAAAGAAGTTTTTCTTGAAGTTTTTTGTCTCTGAGCCCGAGAATAATTCTGCTTCTTAGCATGCGTTCTTCCAACGTGCCAAACTCACAGCTTTTAGCGAGTACATGCAGCTCTGTTAACCAGTAGTTAAAACTTTCACCGTCTTTCTGGTCACGTTTTGAGATACGGAACTCGTGATAGGCTAGATTTAGCGCTCGCTTGTAGAAAGCTCCAAACTTTGCTTTAAGTACGTCGACGTCGCATTTTTCTTCGTTAGCTTCAAACACTACGGTGCTACACGTTCTACGTGCGTCTTCTCCAATGCTGACAAGAAACGTGGCTGCCTCTACCTCTTTCGGCTGCTGGTCCAAGTATAGTTGCAGTTGCAAATAGTTTGAACTCTTGCCTCCACGTCTTCCACGTCTTTCAACTCTGCCAGACGTCTCCTGTTGTATCCAGGAATTTCGGCGGAGGCAGTAGCGTGGTGACGGGGGTGGCTGGCAGTTGGCGACGTTGTTGGTCTTCGAGCGCTATGTCTCTGGTCCGATAACTGCTCCGCCCAGGCTAGCGTGCTACCCGGTAGTTTTTACGTTTTTTTTTTTTTTTTGGTGTCGGTTTTGTGCATTGGCCGTGAACCGCCCACTTCTGGCACCATGTAACTCCGACAGCGTCTCATGTCAAATAGATTCTTTATTCAAGGAAATGAGCACTGTTAGAGATCTCGGAGGCGGGCTTAGTCCCCCGACATATAAGTGCTTGTGCGTCACTGTGCACTACATCACATTCATTTTTGTTTAAATTTTTCTTCAGTCGGATATTCCTAACACCATGTATTGAGGTACACTTTGAATTGCCGTACTTTTATATTTATCTGCATGTAATATTGGCTTAAGATTTTTCGCAGTGAATGTGGCTTTTCTGCTGCAGCTTTCTTTTCAGATGTATATAGTGTACGACTGAACACAATAAATACATCTGAAAAGAAAGCTGCATGTTCTTTAAAATGGCTGCCGAAAATAGTGCAGCCGGCGCTTAAAATCGGATCCTGAAAAAGAAATACCCAGAGCATTATATTGGGAACAAATATTGGATAAGCCAATGATTAAACTTGGATGCCAATATTGTTTGTAAGACTCACAACCAAAAGTGGTTCAATGATGACTAAGGTGCTTGTGAAATTGTGGCCAAACGTTGGCTTAAATGTTGGTTAAAAGACGGTCCTACGATGGTATGAATCCGGTTCAATATTGGTTTAAATATTGGTCACATCGTGGTCCAACAGTGGCACAAGTGAATAATCTAACATTGGATCGCGTAGCGCTTTCAAGAAAACCAGTTTTAGGCCAATGTTGGAGTCAATTATTGCCAGTGGTGTGAGCATGGGTAATCTACTTGACACTGGAGCTACTCAATTGCTCCCTTCTTGACGGTCTGCGTGCATGATCGTCATAATTAAGCAACGCTCCTCTGTGTACTTTGTTTTTGTCCTACCCGCAGACACATAAAATTTATGTTCCTGGCATAAAAGACGGCAATAACTAACTTCTGGATGTTTGAGGAGTTATATATATGCCAGGACCACATATAGTTATTTAAAGCCGCTTCATGATCAGAAATTTGTTTAAGGCTCTCCCAAATCACTTATAAACGTTCCTATCGAGGATAAAAACGCAGAAAAAGATTGGCAGAGCATATTTAAGATAATCTGGAATAGCTTTACTTACGATTTATATATTTAAGGGGAGCTGCCTTTTATTTATATTGTCAAATCTTCAGTCAGCAATTAAATATATTTTATTGTCATAAAAAAATTTGACTTTATAGAGTTCACAGAAGTGGTTGAGAGCGACACGGTAGGAGGATACTTGATAACGCCAGCTGTTGAGTGTGAGGAAACGTGCTTTTTTCTCGCTGATGGGCAGTGTGAAACACAGGGTCGCAGGGTATGCCAAAAAGAACTGCGTCCTGACATAATAGATCTGAAGGCAAATACCCCAAATGTCCAGAAAGCGAGATAAGAATTGCTATTCTTTTTCAATAATCTCATACCCAACACTTTACTTCAAAAAGAAATAAATAGAGATGCATTGAATAATATTTTGAATTACACATAGATGGCGCAAAGGACAGATAATATATTTCAAATATAAATCACATTTGAACATAGGCTTGCACGAACCCGAAACTTGACAAAAGGCTGTCTCGGGAGTCTAATGCTATATTCGGTTTTACGCGCACTCATTTTGGGCCCTCACATTACAAGTCTCTGCTTTATCGGTCATGCGCGCTCTAACATTTTATTAGGCTGCCAAACATCATTGCGAGACTGCTATATATACTACACAACTTTACGATTTGGACATCCAATATTGCTAGGGTTGAATATATCGAATTTCACCAGAAAACTGAACTTTTTAACATTGTTTGCATATGGCGTCATCACCATATGCAAACAATGTTAAAAAGTCGATTTGTTCTCTCTGAGAAATGATTCGCGCTCAGTGCAAGTCATGTATTCGAGAGACACAAATTATTCTTGTTTGTTGCAGCGTCATGACGAGCGGCATCTGCATCTGGTGACAGGAAAACGCGCCTGGCAGCAGCGTTCTTGCCCCCAAAGTAGTTTCTGGGACCACGCTTCTTGGACTGTGTGAAAGATTCGGAGCGGAGGAACCTTTACACCACAGTATGTTTTCACATCCCCCCTTTACTTCTTTCGGTGCCCTCCTCCGTTTGGGGGTGATAATTTGACAATTATACTTCTGTCATTTGGTAACAGTAATCCTACATTTCTTTTTTTTTTTACCCAAAAGCGGTGTAGTTTAAACAAAAGATGGAGGTGGCCAAAGTTTAGGGAAAACCTTGAGAACGACACTCCTGCGAGATTTTGAACCGCTGCCAAGTTTCGGCTGTCCCTCTAAGGAAACTAGGATCTTTCTTTTCGGGTCGATAACTGCCGTACACAATTGTGGTTCTATTTATCGTCGGTATAATAAGTCATATTTAGTCCTTTCAGTGATTCTTTTCTCGAGAATAACTTTCTGAGACAGTTCAGCAACAACGAAAACGTATTCGGATGTCTCAAGGATGCGTACATGTAAAATGTGTCGTGCAACAATTTTTGTACGCTCAGTAAATACCGCTGAGAGATAATCCTTGACGTGGATAACTTGCAAAAGCACCCATTAGTCTTCCTCCCAGCTCAATGGCAGACGAAAAAAAAAATAAAGGAAACAAGCTGCTCATTTCTTCCCTATACTCTATTAGGACAAGCGGTCACATGATCTGACGCTAGTTATATAGCGCCAGTATTCACATTATTCATGCACTGGGGTTGGGAAAGAATAAAGCGTGGGTTGAGCTTTAGACATTGTTAAATTTTTGTCTATTCCCATCTTTGATTGAACACGAACCATTACCCAAATGTTTGGCATTGCTGATTGTCATGAATCCGAGCAGTCGACTCGGGCTCATGACATTCGAGTACGTCATGATGTCACGTGACTCGCGGTGAGAAGTCGTGATTCGATGTGATGCCACGGTCTCACCAACATTAAGAAATCTAGTGCCGCTCACAATTTAAATCCACTTGATGCAGTGAGTCACGTGACGACGTCACGGGGCCACTTGACGTGTTATTGCTTGATAGCATGTTTTGACAGCATGACATCACGTGACCACGGGACACACGACTGATCATGGTGCCACTAAAAGAGCGGCACGAAAGGCCACACTTTCATGTACATTGCAATTCGGTATATGACAATTTCATTAATATATAGAGATACAGCTGTATTTTGTTATTTCTAAAATATTCATTTTGTAAAAAAGAAAATTTGCTGTGGACCTTTTTGAACTGGATACAGTTATATTTTTCCCGTCTCAGTTTCAGTTCAGCTCCAAGATGACCTTGAAGTTTTCGGTTCGGTTTAGTTCCGGTTACGCTAAAAATAACGGTTCGGTTCCAGTTTACCGTTCGGTTCGTTTCCGGTTTGACACTCTGCTTCGTACAGCCCATGCCTAAACTATAGGGAGTTTTAGTAGACCGTGTTTCCCCCTCCGCTAACCCCTCCGCTACGAAGAAACCGCCACTGTGCCTGCGCGCCGATGGCCTTGCCTGTAGAGTCCCGAGTCCCGGGTAGTTGAGAGGCTTAGCGGAGGGTTAGCGGAGGGGGAAACACGGTCTACTAAAACTCTCTATAGTTTAGGCATAGCCTCCTCTATACGGAGAAAGCCTGGCACATCGACGACGGAGCCATAGGGCGCGCGGCCGCAGGAAAAAGGAGAGGAGGAGCGCGCCGAACGGTGACCAATATGGTAGCGCAGAGCAGGAAGGGCAGGCCTAGACAGCGAGCGCTTGGGTCATGAGCGGCCGCTCCCCGAACCACGCTTGTTTTAGTGTTTTCGTCACCGTCGTTTTCGTACTCCGGGAGAAACGGGCGCGGCGATTCGAAAGGGCGCAGGGAGAAACGGGAAAGGGTGGAGGTTGAGTGTCTCCTCTCCACGATAGCGACAAGAAAAGAGAGAGAAAAAAAAAAGATTGTTTCTGCGTTTGGCCGCTCGCTCTTTTGTGGCGCTAGCGGGCAAGGTTCTCTCCGCTCCCGTTTCTCCGCCCCTCCTTTCCCATTTACGGCGGCCGTCTTTTCTTGCGACGCGCCAGGCTTTCTCCGTATAGAGGAGGCTATGGTTTAGGCATGGGCTGTTCGAAGCAGAGTGCCGAACCGGAAACGAACCGAAACGTAAACTTCGCAAAACCTTTTGTTCTATCGCTTTTTTTTTTCTAAAAACAAATATTGCCCCAAGTCTGCCTTAAAATATATGTTGCTTATTTTTCAGTAGGGTACGTTGTTGGGCTAGTTGGTTCGTCTTAGTAAAACATATAAAAAGCGCAACAGAAAGACAAGGACAAGAAGTATACAGGACAGGCCCTTCCAAAATTTTTCTCCCGAAATTTTTTTTTTTTTTTGGTGGGGGGATCAATATCACATTTTAGTTGATTTGTTTCCCTGATACACTTTTTTTACATTTCTCATGAGTTGAAACACGCAATTGTTCACACTCGTAGCGAGTACATCTGCGTTGGCTAGTTCATATCCAGAAGCTCAACCAAATGCTACCTTCTTTCCGTGTTTATACTATCAATATCATCGATGGATTTCCCTAAAAATGTTAGAACGAACTATTGTTTAATTCCCGCATGCCATATATGTGTTGGTCTTGTTTTTCGCTCGCATCGGTTTGTTGCGCTTCTCCTGTCAGTAATGTCTCCCGGCCCTGAGGGTTTCAAACTGAATAAATGACTAAATAACCAATATTTATTAATATAAAAAATACATTTGTGTAACAAAGTGCAGAGTCGTTATGTTAATTGGACGACGTAAATTGAGGCACTACTAGAAATAACTGGACGAAAATGACCGAAGCATAAAGAAAATGCGCAGGTTTGACACTTACATTCAGCGGGGAGAAGTAGCAAAAGAATCAAGGCCAACCACATCCTTGTAGATTTTGACAATCAGTGTTAAAGGCCGGCTAATCCAAAGCTTCTGAAACAAAAATTTAATACGATATAAAACCCACCTCCCGATTAAACCATTCCAGAACTGCCGATTACTATGGTACACAGCAAGTAGCGGAGAATGAAGCAAATAGAAAAGCATCATTCTTGTAAATATGACATGACGCGTTGAAAAACAAATGTCAGGTTCATTAGGAAACTTCTCTGCAGTTCCATAAATACCAGCGTATATATTGCGCACCATGCATGCCGAAAGCGAGTGACCCATGTGGTTTTAATTGGCTTACCGAGAGAACAACGAAGATACATTGCGCTCCAACTTTGATGCGGTTGCCTTAGACTTAGAGGCTGTCCAAACCGGATACGCATTCTGCCGTGTGGCGTAAAAAAAGCGTGCACGCTTCTCGAGAAACGTGAACACGCACGTATATTTTTTGTGAGGACATTAACCCCGCAAGCAGCGGCTTTTCTCCTCGCTCACAAATGGTAGTCTCCTACTCTTTCTCCTTCTTGGCTGGCTGGGGAGGGTTAACAAGAGCAGAAGCCTTAACGAAAGCCAGCAGCGAAGGTGAGTGGCGGCGTCCTGCCCTAAGCCATGGGCACGCTCCAAGACTTTGTCCAAGGACACTAGAGAAGGGTGACTTTCCTCCCGGAAAAGGGGAACAGTCTAAAGTGGGGTGACAAACTCCGCTTCCGTCCAGCAAATGCCGTGCAAAGCAGAAAGCGTGTCCAATGTGGGCAGCCCTTTTCCAAAAAGAGTACGCACACTTTTTGCTATTGAGATCGCATGTGCGGTGGAAGTTGACATCGCATGCCGTCCTCTCTGACCAAGCTGTTTTCAACGCGATAAAAAAATCGTCTGGAGCACTAATGCGGGCTTCCCTTCCTACCGCCCCGCGGAGAGGGGAGAGGCGTCAATTCTCCCCTCCTTCGCCCCTTCTCCATCCTCGCGGCGTAAGTTGCAACGCCGTTGGCGCCGTTGGTCGCGCTATCTATGACCTCACGCCAAGGTCTCCGCTCCGTTTCTGACCCAATAGGAGTAAGCATAGCCCTCGGATGGGTCCCGTATGAAGTTACCACTTTAAAAGTAGATGTCCGGTTGTATTGTTTCCTTAAGTGTGATGTATTGATTTCTGAGAATTTGGTATGTAGGCTGAGTAAATAAGATTACAGTTCAAATGGTACGAAATTTAAGACTTTTGAAATTCCCTGTTTTCGGGATTTATTTTTCTTGGACATAGAGGGTGTTTTTTGGGGGTTTATTTTTTCGACAGTTTTGGTGTTTTTCGATGTCGAATTCCGGGATCAGTAAAACAATCGGCGTTCATCGGGACTTACGCTTTAGAAAATAAGGCACGGGAATGAGATTTCCCGACATTCAGAGAACACTGGCTAATATCTGAATAGTTAGGCAACGTATTTGTATCGCAAAGAAACGAAAATTGGGTAGAGAATGTGGTTCCGAAGTATAAAACTATAAACTATGAAACGGCAAAAAAACAATTATCATCCCACCTACTCTTGGCTTTTTTTTTTTAGTCTAAGGCAGCTTTAAATCTAGGTTTATCGATATTTGCCCCCAAAAAAGGAACCCTATCTATAACGTAATAAATATCCTCGCGTATACTGTCTCGCGAAGCATTTAGAAACTCATGCAGTAATTGATATTTCTTACCAGGAAGACTAAAACAATTCAATTCACTTCCCTGTAAAAGTGCGTAGGCTAACTGGAAAAATTCGTAAGCCGTGGATCACGCCAGAATTACGGAAGGAAATGAAAATAAGAGATAACTTGTATAAGAAATTTTTGAATACTCGCGCACCCGATGATTTGATCATTTTCAAGCAGTACCGAAACAAAATAACAAAGAAACTACGATGCGCGCACGGAATATCACTCCTCATTTATAAACGATAAGAACTGTAGGCGTGACGTGATGTGGTCTAGATTAAATACAGTCCTGCATCGCGGTTCCTCACATGCCCCTCTTTGAAAACTGCAAGTCAGTGGAAAAGAATTATCCGGAACAGAATTAGCTGACGCATTTAATGATTTCTTTACAAGTATGGCTGTCGGCGATGACTCGGCTGGCACATGTTGTGATTATGTAAATGTACAAAATGACAGATCTATGTTTTTGCATCCTGTTACCGAGGAAGAAGTGATAACAGTAATCAAAAATATAAAAAAACAGTAATAGCTGCGATATCGACGGCTTACAAATAAAGCCCGTGAAGCACGTAGTTCACATCCTTGCACCGATTCTTACTAAGATATTTAATCAATGTATAGTGGCTGCTGCTTTTCCATAAAGGATGCAAGTTGCAAGAGTAACTGTTCTTTTTAAAAAGGGGGAGAGAAATAATCTGGCTAGTTATAGGCCAGTCTCTATTCTGCCTGTTTTTTCAAAATTATTTGAAAAAATTTTACATTCAAGACTTTCAAACTTTATCGATTAATGTAACTTGTTAATCCCATACCAATTTGGCTTCCGTAAAAACAAATCTACTGAAATAGCACTACTTGAACGAAAAGAATACATACTTACACAGTTTGAAAGCAAAGCTATTGTTGTTGGTATATTTGTGGATTATTCGAAAGCTTTCGATTTGGTAAATCATAATACATTGTTAAAAAAGCTTGCATGCTATGGTATTCGTGGACAATAATTGTTGCTTTTGAAGTCGTACTTATCTCATCGAAAGCAGGTCGTTCAAATAAATAATGTGTGCTCCAAAGTTCAACCCGTCCTTTGTGGCGTGCCTCAGGGTAGTATACTGGGGCCGCTACTCTTTAACATTTATCTTAATGACATTGTTAACATCAACCCAACAGCCAAATTCATTATATACGCGGATGACACAAGTATTTTCTTTTCTGGTAATGACATCCACAAACCTGTAGACAAATGTAATTTTACAATGAATGCAATAGAAAAGTGGTCAGTTTCTAATTCCATGCAAATAAATGAAGTAAAAACTAAAGCAGCCATATTTAGACAAATAAACAAGCCAGTTCTAGTACATAATGATATCATCCTAAATTCACGTTCTATAGAAATTGTTGAACATTTTAAGTGCCTTGGTGTCGTATTTTCTTCCACTATATCGTGGGATAGCCACATAAACCATATAGTAACTAAGATAGCTCAGATCACAGGCATTATAGGTCGTATTAAATACCTTCTTTCCACAAAAATTAAGTTACTCCTTTATAATTCGCTCTTTTACTCTCATCTAAACTATTGTCAATTGGTATGGGGAACAACAACATTTTCAAACCTTCAACTTGTTCATATATTACAGAAAAAATGTCTTCGGCATATTTACAATGAGCCTTATGGAGCGCCAAGTACTAACTTGTTCTACCGCTCCCATGTGATTAGTGCATTCAACTTGTATAGACCTTTTCATTTCAGTAGTTGCCTGACCAGCGGGTAGAGGGCGCTGGCGCACTCGCCGCCATTAGGTTGCTTCAAATTGGTCAGTTTCGGTTTCAACGTGCACGGGATTGTGATGCTGTTTCATGCCACTTTCGATTAATTTTGCGATATAAATTTCTTCCTTGTAACACACAGCGAATAAAACAATAGTATTGAGCCACTTGGCAAACCACGAAGTGGTTTCGAGCCTAAATTGCGATCTTTTTTTAGGAACACTATATATGCGTCTGATTCCGTCCATCGTTAACTTCGGCCAGGTTCGGCGATGAAACAACTTCGCTGATGCACAGGGAGATGTACCATTGTCCACGGCCGTACTCGCGGACACAAATTTGGCCTTATGAAATAACCTATTTCTTATATGGACATTTGCTTACGACGTTCTCAAGGTATGAGAATGGTGAGATAAGTGAATGGACAGACTTCAAATAAAGCCTGATATTCATCTTCCATAAAATTCGCCGAATGAATTGAAAAGCGCAAAAGAAATGATCACCGATACGTTTGGCTGAAGTCGAACGCCAGACCTGTGTAGAAAGCTGTTCACTGATTTCAAACAATGCGCTGTGCACATTTTGACGTCGTCAGCTACTGAAAGTAACTCCTTATTTGCCGTCGACAACCGGCTGCACTCAGGTGATTTTCATGCAGAAGGATTCTTTTCGGCGTCACAGTTTGTGAATCATAGGCACTATCAAGTTGTCTGTGACAGTTTCTTACGCGGGGAGTCCAAATATTAGTGTTGAAATAAATTAATTGAGACTACATGGTTATATTAAAACTGACTTAAGCAACTGAAAGACTATGGACATGGGACCAAGCACGATATACTATTCCGTGGAATTCATAAATAAACCGATAAAGCGAATGCTTATATCACACGCGATTAAGAACGTAAAACAGATATAGGTGTGATATTCCGAACAAACAAGTTACCTAATGCTAAGGTACCATTATTTATAGCACAAAAAAATAATTCAAACTAAACGTTTGTTCCCGCGTCTTGTCCGCAAGTTCCCTAGTGTAATCAAAAGAAACTGTTTACGAGCTGTTGTGTACTACAAAACACCATGCTTTCAGGAAAAACACGTGGCTAATTACGCTGAGTGTTTTTGTTTCCTCCCTTGACACCAATGCGCACTCATCCATATAATAACATTGGGCTTTTATTGCAAATGTTCCGCCCTTATTAGTAACAAAACCTCAGTTCTCGTAAGTTATTGGTATTTGAACCACCGAGGCTCTCTTCAAGTCATATATGTATTCAATGTGCGCAAGTGCTAACGCCGATTCCTGATCCTATAAAGCCTTTTCACACGTATCTCGCACGCCGACCGTAAAAAAATATTCAAAACGTGTTACAAAATTAACTACAGAAGTTGCGCGCAAAATGATGTAATGCAATTGCATGGTAAGTACAAGTATCGGACGACACTTTACGGAGTAAGGCAAGAGACGCGGTGAAACGCGACGAAAAACACGAATTCAACGCATCCGCCAAGGCGCGGACGGGAGAGCGGAGCAACAAGTTGAAGCAACCTAATGGCGGCCGCATCATGTGATACCAAGATGGCAGCGCCCATTCGGCGGAGGGTGAAAAGGTCTATAGATATCGATTAAGTTTGAGGTATAAATTAGGAACACGAAGCAATATTACTAACTTACGTGATTTGGCTCATCTTCAAATAAAGAACATAACTACACTGTTAGCAAAAATAACACGCCCAGACGTGTAAACCGTTGTCCCATAGCGGACACGTCGAAACGTGTTCGTTTTACACGAGGCCATCTGTGTTTTTCGTCTACACATGAGGTGCTGTGTAAACTTAACACGCTACACCGTGTCTGCCTTCCGCAAAACCGTTTCGAGCGTGTTCCTTATGAAACATGGCGGCCAGCGGCCGAGAACAGGCGAGAGACGAGCCCAGCGAGCCGCGCGCCTTTCAGCCGAATTGAAAGCACACAGGGCGCGTTAGTTCACGTTCGATGTCTTTTATACACAGTAAAGTCTCCAAGCGGCGGACGTAGCTACTTGCAAAGGTACGTACGTGCGTTGTCGGAGGTCGGCGGCGTCGGTAGCTTCAACGAGCCGCTAGACCAAAAAAAAAACGAATGCCGAACTCACATGGATAAATAACTTGAGCAAACTATTTAGAATCGGGCGGTAACTTACGCCACCTATCGAGATTTCTAGCAGCCTGTTTTTAAAAAAAATACGAGTCTGTTAACACTGCGAACGACCACGACTACACAGCAACCCTACATACAACGCAGGCAACACAGCACAGAGCTATATAGCACCGACATGTACACAGACACAATAACCGACACTACGCACTTTCTACTCGATATACATTTCTCCCCGCGGCGCATATAAGCTTGACATGTGCGGGTGAGCTCTTTGGTCGCTGACCATTACAGATTTATAGAAGAATACACAAAACACGGCGCAATGGACAGCCGTGTGTTAGAACTGTTGGCATTTAAAAAGTATGGAGGCAAAATCTATAATGTTAGTCCGTTGCAATAAATAACGATATGTTAATAATAAATCTTAAACCGGTCATGAAAAAGTTCAAATTTTTGTTATTTTCTTGCTTGACCAGTGTTATGAGCAGTCCGACTAGCTTGAATCAGATAGGAAAAAAAATTATTGGGATTTTGTCATTACGTATACAATAATAAATGAAAATGATCCTTGCGCAAAGCATTTTTTATATATTTTTGTGAAGGACATCCGGACATCCGCCCAACACTTCACTTCCGCTAGTTGCAGCAGTTGCAGCAGTTGCAGTACGGGAGCAGACGCCTTCACTTTTGGGGAATTTTGGTGCAGTTTGTTGTCGTATGTCGTGTCGGTGTCGAGAAGAGCGGTGGGGCTTGGGAGTTTGTGACCGGTGTTATTCGTGAACACTGGTGTGGGGCGCTGATGCGTCTTTTTTTATAGTGCCACCACCCCGAACTTTGAAGATACACGGGCCCGTAGCAGTGCATTATGCTGAATCGCGAGCTCCTTCTCTGTTGACGTCGCTTTCCTGGTACCACTCTTTGATACTGCAAGCGTTTAAACAGTGTGCACCGCCTATTGAAAAAGGCCAATATGAACTCGGCTTATTGGAAATATTGTATTCCAATGAAGTTGATGGAAACCAATAAAAACTTATTGTTATCCGATTAACCCAATACGCACGATGGGAATTCATACCGGAGCACAATATCCCGATATAGCATGTGGTTATTGGTATACAACAGGATATTTGAGCACAATATCCCGATATAACTTGCGGTTATTGGTATACAACACGATATCGAAGCACAATATCCCGACAGAACTTACGGTTATTGGAAAAGAATACGACACCGCGTGCATATTGGTAACCGACATGGACATACTGTGCGGCCACACGATATATAAATATCGGTCGTCGATCACGGCCCCAAAGGAGAATACAATATCGCGTGGATAAATCTCAGAACGAATTCCAAGTTACCAACATGAATTACGTCGGCATATACCGCGGACTAAGAGGATACGTAACACAGTATTGATCGCCCGTGAAGCAACATGTGGATATCGGTACGCCCACATATACGACATCGCGTGAATGATATCGTAGAACAGCAGGAGTTACCAAACGGCAATACGAGAGGGAACGATATTGGAGGTGGATACACACAGAACACAAACGTTCCGCGTTGCAAACACATTCACATTGATCGAAAGCGCAAGTGTACGTACGGCACACAGTACACAGAGCCTCGAGCGCTTGAAATGCTAGACAACCACCAAACCATTCAGAATAACTAGCTGGGACACCCGCGACCTACCTTTCAATGAGAAAGCCCAATAACGACGTGCTCATTGGAGTGATCGTTTTCAAACAAATGTTTATTTGCAGTTTTAATGCAACAAAAGTTAGGTTACCGATGTTGAAACCCAAATCGAACGCGATACGTGACAATGTCAGTTCGCACGATAAAATAATGAGGATTAATGGGCTTGACAGGTCACGTGCTTCTTACCCGCACATTTATCGATATTGACCCACCTTTCTGGGTAATCCTACGTCGTACACAAAATCCACAACCACACACGAGCACATTTCACCCACCACTATTCGTCGCCTGTTTCGCAAGATTCACACACTGTAAAAAACGACGGGAAAAATACGTGCATTTGCGCCATCAAACGATACGTTACAGACTCGTTTTATGAGAAAAGTTTCCATCGTCAACCCGCGCGAGCGAAAGCTCGAGCGCTCGAACTTCGGAGGCAGTTCGAATTCCGAAGGGAGGCGAGCCTAGAGCACTATATAGCTCCTTCGGAGCAGAGTAGCGCAATCTAGAACGCCGTCTCTCGGCGACTAGCGGCGAACGCCCGGAGGTTCCAACTGCGGTCAGAAATGCATGGAGAACGTGAGAAAATCGTTGTTTCTTCAGTAATGTGGGAATGTACGGAATGGCAATCATTTTTGACATAATAATGGAACATTTTAGAATAATTTGCGATAAGTTTTGTGCCATGCAAGGACGTAACTTTTTTAAAAAAATTGCCTGAGCGGCATCTTGCAGCAGACGACACGGCGACGTCACACCATTCACGTGACCCGCTCCGGCCAACCCGAAAAGCCCGTCTCCGCTGCGAGCAAAAATCGTCTGCTTCAAACGCCATTGCCCTGGAAATTGCCTTCTCAAAATTTGCACACGCATCCGATATTATTAAAAATTTGATAAAGTGTTTAGCGCCTTACTAACTTCACGACAGGCTAGTTTTGAAAAGTGTGAACTCGCCGTTATTTTTTTAATCAGCCGTGTTATGTCGATCTCCATGTATTCTCCCATAGGGCGGGCCGCCTCTTGGAACCCTGAGTACCACGTGACTCGCGCCTAGCTGCTCTGTCGGCCATGTTGTCGGCGAAACACGGGGTTCAAAGGATTGCGCTACTCTGCTCCGTAGTAGAGCACTAATAGCTCCTACGGAGCAGAGTAGCGCAATCCTTTGAACCCCGTGTTTCGCCGACAACATGGCCGACAGAGCAGCTAGGCGCGAGTCACGTGGTACTCAGGGTTCCAAGAGGCGGCCCGCCCTATGGGAGAATACATGGAGATCGACATAACACGGCTGATTAAAAAAATAACGGCGAGTTCACACTTTTCAAAACTAGCCTGTCGTGAAGTTAGTAAGGCGCTAAACACTTTATCAAATTTTTAATAATATCGGATGCGTGTGCAAATTTTGAGAAGGCAATTTCCAGGGCAATGGCGTTTGAAGCAGACGATTTTTGCTCGCAGCGGAGACGGGCTTTTCGGGTTGGCCGGAGCGGGTCACGTGAATGGTGTGACGTCGCCGTGTCGTCTGCTGCAAGATGCCGCTCAGGCAATTTTTTTAAAAAAGTTACGTCCTTGCATGGCACAAAACTTATCGCAAATTATTCTAAAATGTTCCATTATTATGTCAAAAATGATTGCCATTCCGTACATTCCCACATTACTGAAGAAACAACGATTTTCTCACGTTCTCCATGCATTTCTGACCGCAGTTGGAACCTCCGGGCGTTCGCCGCTAGTCGCCGAGAGACGGCGTTCTAGATTGCGCTACTCTGCTCCGAAGGAGCTATATAGTGCTCTACTCCGTAGGAGCTATTAGTGCTCTAGGCGAGCCGAGCGAGCCGCGCCGCGACTCGCGAGTAGCCCGGTAGCCCATCGAGCCAGACAAGCGGCTGTGCGAGCCGCCGAGTGGCCGAATCCGCCGATCCAGCCAAGCCTAGCCAAGCCGCCGAGATTACGCCATTGCGCAGCGACCGCGACCGCGCCAACCCGACGAGACAGCGAGACAGCGGCGATGGCGGGACCGACGGATAACGGCTCGTCAAGTTCGTCGCGCACTTTGCTTGTGGATTCCAAGTGAAACCAACGCACTTTCAATCGCTTCGAAAGGTACGTATAGACGACTTTATTACTTGCAGCATTGAGTGCTTTGGTATACACAGATCAAAGTGAACACTGAAGGACAGAAGGGATACATGATGTTTTGAAATCGCAGCTTATTTGAACGCATGCGTCCCCTGCTGAAAGCGTCTGGCTGTGCTCTGTTGCAGACGTCATTTCGACTGCGTGTACTCTGATGTAACTTCAGTCAGTGTTTACACTCGGCTAGCTATCACTCGGCTTGTTATCTCATGTGCGAAATAGACGTAGAAACCAGCGCTTCGTCTCTTTCGGATATTCAACCTCCAGCCCCCTGGCTCCCAGCGTGCTTACCGGCGCAAACCGTTCGACGTGTTGGATTCGTGGGCTCGCTCGAAGAGGCGTTGTTTAACGCTCGCGAGTCGCCGAAGTGTTACCGGAGCTTCTCTTTACGAAAGTCGCGATCGACGCTGGGCTCTGAGCTCGTACTTTTTTCTTCCCTGGTAGACTAAGAGTGCCGACCATTCATCTGTGGTGCCGACTGGCGCCGTACGAAGTTGAGAGAAGCTAGCGAGTCTGTCAGATTTTCGTGACGCCGTCCAACTGCTCTGCTACCGGCTGCGCTCAAAGAATAAAGTAAAAAAAAAACGCGTTTTTTAATTTTCAAAAAAAAAATTTTTTTTTTTTTTGCCATGTTTTATTTCAGTCGCCGCAAAGTAAATCGCGGCCGTACGTCGGTTGACTCCCGATTACTGTCTCTACATCGTAGATTGTCTCACCACAATGGTGCCTCGTTGGTGTGATCTTATTCTGATATCATTACATCTTGCTTTTTCATCTTGGCACACTTCTAGACCTTCTACACGTTGCACTCCTTGTCGACATGTCGCTGGTGTTAGAGACAAATCTGAAGTCGCTGTTTGCTCACTCCTTGGTGCACATATTTCATGTTCAACATCAGGTATCTGAAGGAGGCGCCATGAAACCCTGGAGTTTGTTTAGAGGTACCTCAACATACTGTATTCAAGTGTCGTTTTGTGTGTTATAGTTTCCTACAAAACCAAATTGCACTTTGTTCGTAATATACCCTATAACTGTTCACTACAATCAAAGTTGCTATGAAACATTGGCCACGAGAGGTGACTCGGCCAACGCAGCCTGAAAATTCCTCGCATAATTTTCTTCATGGGTCATTTTGGACATTGACAAATTTTATTGTGAATAATGAGTGTTATGCACATGTGTTCTACTTTTCGCACAGGTACTTCAGTTAGATAAACCCCAGCAAAGGCAGCAAGACAGTCTCATGGGGTCACACCAAGGATAACTGCATTCCTGCTCGAGTCCCAAGTCTTGTCACCAAACTTCACTGAACATAATGGTACATTCCGTTTCCTTAACTTTTTCTTCTGAAATGTTTTTTTTTTATTTTTTATTGTTGCTTTTTTCTATTGAAAAAGGGGTAGTACAACGTTTAAACACCCAATGTTTTTTTTGTTTTTTTTTTGTAAAATGTGTAGTACATCGTTTAAACACCCAAGCGTTCATAAATGGTCTCTGTACCAGACAATAGGGTGTCTTATACTCTGTTTCATACTTAGCGTGCAACGCTGTGAAAGGTACTAAAGTGGTGCGCATGAAAAAATAGAAAAAGTGTTACTCCGCGCGTTTCGTGGACGAGTGGTAAAAGGCGCTGCTCTGGCGATATTGACGTCTCGGTGGCCGTGGATTGAACCCATTTTACGCGCAAAGTTTTTTTTTTTTTTTTTCTTTTTTGGACATACTTTTTGTGCAAGATTGTGCGCATTGACGAAGTGCATATTTCAGTTCCTCCTTCTTGATTTTTATTTATAAGTCGCCGAGAGGCCAGATTTCTACCATCTGGTCTGCCGCTTTGCAAGTGTTATTTGCCTCCAGCACCGAGTTATATTTTCTTTCGTGCAGCGTGGAATGAGGAATCGCCCTGATAGCGGCCTTGTCCCAAAATTTATAATAAAACGTGAATCGACAATAGTTGTGGCCTGTACAGTTTATTTTGAAATAGCTGTCAAGGGTAGGAATCTCCCTCTCGGAGCACTTGTGATGCACCTTCAGGCGAATGGCATTCTGTGTGAACTCGTCATGCTTGACGGTCCCCGTGCTCGAAACTTTCATGTTGCGAGGTCTTTGCTTCGGGGACGCCACCTTGCCAGATGGGCACTGCGCCTTGCACTTCGCGACAGTACAGGGCACACTCCAGTGTCGTTACTGGCCGTCTCCAGGACTTCACGACCGAATTCTCCGGGGAATGTGTTCTTATACTCCCGTACACATTGGCGATCATCTGCTTGCACTCTTTCAAGATTTTCGCACAACTAATCTTCGAAAACATCCGAGCAGGAGAGGTACTTGAGCTTGCTGCATAAGACGCCATCTTCTCAAAACCAGCCAGTGCCACACAACCCGAAAACCCACAGCGGCTGCCACACGGATGAACACGAAAATAATTTAAGGTGGTTTACATTATCTTTTCCTTTTTCTTGAAAAACATTTGTGCTCCGTTGAAATCATAACGCCACTATTAGTTACTAGCCCCGAGGAGGCACATTTTCCGACTTTTAAAAATTTTTTTGCAGGGGACGCACTATCTTATGGGGCGAACGTAGGCACGGTCAGCAATGCAAACCGGTGCGCTAGCTTTGACTGCGTTGCACTCTATGTATGAAACAGAGTATAGGATCGCTTCAGATGGGGCAACCTTTCCAGCAATTTTGGGGCTGCTGGCGGGTTGTTCCCTAGTTTTCCCTAGATCGACACGAATTGCTGAGATTGGGTCCGGCTCGAAGCGGATGAGCAACTTTGACTACTCGGAGATGTTTGAAGCGGCAGCAGCCAATCAGGAATGCAATATTTTCACGTGACACCCCTGTGGTCGTGATGATGAGAACTGAGGACTTAGTTCAGGTTTGAAATGGATCATTTTTGAAAATAAACTGTTTCAAAAAGATGAGTTAGTATTCTCAGCGCAATTTAAAGATATAAAAACATGTTTTTAGGATATAACTGTGCGTCTAAATACTGTAAGAAAAATAAAATTTCATGATGATGATGGCAAGTCGTAGCAATTTGGTTGCTGCATGTGAACGCGGGCGGCCCGTGTTGCTGGTGTTGCGACATGAAGTTGCTGGGCGAAATTGTTCCGTCTGAAGCGGGCTTTAGGGAACTGAATTCAAGGGCCGTGGAGCTCTGGGTGCAAGCCCACCTGGAAACATTTTTTTTTTCTTTTCTGCCTTTTTTAGTATTTAAATAGATATATATACATATATACTTTTTTTAAGTTTTAACATATAGATGCATAATTTACACACTAATTCATTTTCAGAAGCGCTTTTATTCACACTCTGTGGCTTTCTAGTGCTTGCAATAGCTTCTCGGTGAGCTAATGCCAGCTCTGCAAAGGGAGAGGGATCTTCCCACGCTTTGCAGGCTGTAAAGCTGTGGCTTGCACAGCTCTAGTGTGTCACACCTCGCTCACTGGCTCCATCGCGAAGCATAGGTGCTTCATGAGTCGCGCCACACCGTAAGCCCAAAAAACGGTCGGGTGACAAACCTGGGACCATTTGTCACTGCACTCAGCTATGGTATGGTGGCATGGTCGGGGCATGAAGCAGGGGTACAGCTTAAAAATGCTGATCTTCTTGACATTTTAAACACATTTTTCATTACTTTTGTGTCGAGTTGTCAGCATTCTAAAGGTGAGAAAGCAAGCAGCAGCGACAGCAAGAAAAGAAAAATTTAAGACCGCTTTCACCAAGAATCAATTAAGAGCACTAGAAAGGCATGGAGGGTAATTAAAACGCTTCTAAAGGTGAATTAGCGTATAAATTAAGTACTTGTGCCTCAAAAATACAAAAAAAACAGTGTAAATATAGTTATACGGATAAAAATATACACCAGGAGGACTTAAACCAAAACTACATTCTGTAAGTTTGAAATTTGACACCTTAAACCACTTGGTCACCACCCAATTTTATTTCCAGGTCGTTCATCGAGGTATATGAATTTCGTTTGCAGCTGTCGGCTAGAAGAGAGGTTGCCTTATTTTCATTTACTTTACTATTCCCACCAAATATGACAAGTGATAAAGAATAGAACCTCATTTGGTTGGCCGAGGCACTGTGCTTGCATCAAGGCAAACTAGCCTGTCTTGCTGGGTTCATATTTTGTTTCATCACCTGTGTAGGATTCTGTTGTCTCTCCTCAAAAGAAGAAAAAAAAAACTGACTAATTCTGACTTATTCTGGTGTGCAGGTACCCTTGGCAGTAAACTCTGCTAAATGGGGCAATATATAGATACTTGTTTTAGCAAATATGCATCGTTTTAGCAAAATGAGCTACACTATTTGACTAACGTGAAACAGAGCGAGCCTCTCCACTTGGGTCTTTTTTCATCTCTCTCAGACACTATTTCCTGCTTTTTGTGGTTTGTATCAGACTTTTGTATTCTGTCCGGCCAAAGCATCTGTGTTACGCTAAGACTGGGTTCTTTAGGATATCTACAGGTATTCTTCGCAGCAAATGGCTTCCAATCAGGAACACGAGTTTGTTCTCGGCCACCGAGAGCAAGTATTTTCAAGGTGAGCTATTGCCCGCCTATATGAGTTTTGTATTTCATACCTCTTGAATGCCATAACTAATGTGTAGTGGTCTTGCACTAGTATTTTGTTGTCTCTCTTCTGCAAAAGCTCCCACGTTTAATTAAGACCGGGTTCTTTCTTACACATGCAGGTCTTGGTGGCAAGAACCAGCCAATCAAGGCCAGAAGTTTGTTTTTTGCCGCGCATGGCAAGTGTATTCAAGGTGAGTGATTGATGCCTATCTGAGTTGTTTGTTTCATTCCTCACAGACACTCTACCTGTCTGTATAGTGGCCTTGTTTCAGGCTTTTGTGTCTCTGTCTGGCCAAAGCATCTGTGTTAGACTAATCTTTAGGATATGTGCTGCAATTCTTTGCAGCAAGTGGCTGCCAATCAGGAACACGAGTTTGTTCTCGGCCACCAAAAGCAAGTATTTTCAAGGCGAGCTATTGCCCGCCTATATGAGTTTCAGCATTCATCAAGGAGCGCAAAATCAAAGCCCGGGGGTTGGCCATTGCAAAAATGTTGACTCGGAAGCGCATAGGAAGCTTTATAAAAGTATCCACCTGCTTCTACAAGACAAACCAAAACTAAGAATGTGGGTTCCATTTGAAAAAAAAAAAACACAACATTGTCGGCCCGAATTAACTCGGGGGCGGCACTGAGCAAACAAGCCACGGTACGAGTATGCTTGGTTCAGGCGTTTGTAAAGGTGGTAGATTATTCAGGGATGGGCATTGAGTCGGGATGTTAAGGTAAAAATTTCATCCACATGCCGGGATTCATGTGCCTTGTCCCCCTAGCGAGCGGGACAAGGCCTTCAACATTTTGGGTTCGCAAAAGGGGTGCGTCAGTATTGACATCTCATTTTACATCATTCGTCTCAATTTAAAACGCACTATAAATGACATGCCTGAGATTTGTTTGGGTGTACTTCCTCTCAGCAAGTATATGGTTCTGTCACAAAAAGGTCTAATCTGATGTTGACCGCTCCTCAGGTCTCCACCGACGATTCATCAGGACGAGACCCAACCGGGACACTAGGGAGGAACGGCTTAAGCAAGGGAGGCTACATATACGACAGCTTCTTGCGGTCAAGAAACGAAAATAGATAGATGGTGGGTGTTTCATTTGCTATGCCTTTTGGCGTGCACATTATGTTTGTTATGTTTCAAGATTCCTGCAGAGTTCGGTTTCAACTATTGTAAAATACCGAGCATGCGCCCAGGTCGCAGAAGCGCCTACCCTCTGATTCGGAACGATCCGCAAATAAGCAAAGGGCATACCAGACACCCATCCACCTGTTTTGAGCCGTGCTCAAAATATTGAAAGAGCACATCAAGCGCCAGGTGCTGTAGCGTCTTTGCCACAATAGCGCCAGTCGCAGAGCTGACAGATCCGTGACTAACGCAAGCCATGGCATGGCCTTTGGGAACCAGGGAATCGAGATTAAAGAAGTAGCGCAGAAATTGGAGGCGAGTGGTGAAGGTCAGCAGAGTTAACAGAAAACAAGGACGAAGGGAGTTCCGTCGCATGAGGCATCTGTGTCCCGTGCATGTAATTTTGAGTGTGCTGTAGGTGGCTACCCAAAAAAATTGTTACTTGGACGTAACTAATCGCAAACCTCTCTTGCAGTTTCCATGGCCCATAAGCCAGCCGGCGCCAGTTCGTTCTCGTTCAAAGGTGAGGATTCCAGATTTTCTAGATTGCTTTGAAGCAGCAATACTGAAGCCAGACAAGCGGTACGGCATATTTAATTGAGAGAACGACTGGGGACGCTTTCACTGAAGCTTGTTTTGCTGCAATACACGTGTGTATTGCAGCAAAACAAGCTTCAGTGAAAGCGTCCCTACTCATTCTGAGCTCCGTCAATTAAAGGTGCCGTACCGCCTGTCTGTCTGGCTTCAGTGTTGCTGTAGGCGACAAAACGTGTGCCCAGTTTTGTCACAAGAGGCATATTATGTCACGCACATGTAATTTTGAATTTATCCGGCTTAGTGTGCTGTAGGTGGCTGGTCAAAGAAATTGATACTTGGACGCAGCTAATCGCAAATCTTTCTGGCAGTTTCTACAGCCTAAGAGCCAGCAGGTCCCAGTTTGCTTTTCTTCAAAGGTGAGAATTCCAGATTCCCGAAGCAGGAATACTGAAGCCATACGACCGGTACAGCATTTTTAATTGACGGAGCTCAGAACGACTGGGAGCTCCTGCATTGAAGCTTATTTTTCTGTAATACAAGCGGGCGACATTGACACGTGCCCAGTTACGTCGCAAGAGGATATCTATGTCCCGCGCATGTAATTTTGAATCTTTCAGACTTAGTGTACTTTACGTGGCTACTCAAAGTAACTGCTACTTGGACGCAATTAACCGCAAATCTCTCTTCCAGTTTCCACGGCCTACAAGCAAGCAAGCACCAGTTCGTTTTTCCTCAAAGGTGAGCATTCCAGATACTCTAGTTAGGTGCGAAGCAGGAATAGTGAAGCCAGACGAGCGGATACATATATTTAATTGACCGAGCTCAGAATGACCTGTGGCAGTGGCATTGAAGCTTATTTTTCCACAATCAAAACGCAGACATAATTTTGAATCTATCCGGCTTGGTGAAGGATTGCTACTTGTCGCAAACTAATCACAAATTTTTATTTTGCAGTTTCTATATGGCTACAACTAGCAGGTGCTGTTTTCATTAAGGTGACGATTTCACATTCTGTTTTCAAACATCAAGTTTTTGAATGAGAGTCCTAAACAATTAACTTTCTTTTACAGTAAATGCCAGATCCTCCAGTTCAGGAATATGTTAAATATATTTGGAATGGATAAGTCCAGTGTTTTGCTTCTTTATTCACAATTTGACAACAGCAACATTTTTTAAATTTATCACTCAGAAATACACACAAGAAGAGACTGCGTTGCAGAGAAATGTTGCGCTAAACGTGATATTCCAACTCGTATATAGTTTTATTGGTAGCCGATATAATATATTGGATTCAAATATCCATAATACGCTGTGTATATTGGAATCGTAAACCCTTATTGGATCCCCATACGACAAATGGGGATCCAATAAGGGTTTATACGGTATTGGATTCCAATATTTTCAGCGTATTATGGATATTGGAATCCCATAACAAATCCTTATTGTAATACAATACAATAAATGTAATGTTTTCCAATACACTGTCTATATTGTATTGCAATACAATAAAAAGATATTGTTTACCAATATCCATAATACGCTGTTTATATTGGGGTTTTCCAATAGGGCACGTGAAACATTTTCACTTTTGCTCGCAATACTTTGTAGCCGCGTGCTGCGAGTTGAGTATTCTTCAGGGGTTCGAACAGTTTCAAGAGCGGCAAGTGCAAACTCAAGCCGGCTGTGACCATTACAGCATCCGTCCAAAGAAGAGCGCTAATAACATCGAGAAAAATAGTACACAATCTACAACTATAGTCGACATTTTGCACTGATTTTTTTTTAAATTTTTATAAACACTAGATTTGTTTCGGACG
This sequence comes from Ixodes scapularis, assembly GCF_016920785.2. NCBI lineage: Eukaryota > Metazoa > Arthropoda > Arachnida > Ixodida > Ixodidae > Ixodes > Ixodes scapularis. Next base: position 118,596,038 of record NW_024609868.1, on the reverse strand, counting down.
TCGAATCTAGCTCGGGCTACTCTCGGAGTTCCACTCACGCGGCCGATATGTTGAAGACGAGAAGTGAAACGTTTAAACAAAGGTCAAGTCTGAATCTAGACATGCCTTTCGACATGTTGCTATTCCTCTCTGCTATTACAGAGGTTCATGGAGCAGGTGTAGAGCTCCATTAATATACAATAGAGCATTTGTCTGGTTTGTCAAATTGTTGGCGTGCAATATTCTCAGCAGACGAAGTTATGACAACGTCTTTAATTCATTCTCTTGCGGGGACATTTTATATAGGGCTGAAAATTTTTTTTTAAACTATGAAAATATTAATGTCGTTGAGGGGACGGATGCAAATTTACAGCTGATGGAAACTGTGCTGAACTAAAACTTAATTTAAAAAAAAACCTTATATAGAATTAATTACCCCCTTCCCATGTGCTCTCGTGGATGGGTGTTTGAACGCGTTTCCTTCTACTCCAAAAGTAAAAAAAACAAATACGGGTACACTTTTTTCTAGTAACTTTTGCGAACTTATTTTGAGTTAAAGGTTCTATAATGTATTTCTGTACTTTACGCCTTTACGCATTATTGTATCTTCAAGCAAATATTCTTTATTTAAAGATAAACAGTGCATCTGTGTATTTTATACGCATTCCATTGCACCTTGGTGTTTGGCTTGGTGGTTGCAGAGTTCTTTTAATTGTCATTTTAACACGATCTTCATGACCAGTAACCTGCCATCTGATCTACATGCATGCAGTTCATTCCATTCTATACATCTCATTGTTTACGACAATCACAGCCTACATTTGTTAAGTCACAGCCCAGCACGCACATGTTCGTCGCTTTGGAAGGCGAGCAATGTACGCGCCACACGCACGAACGCTGAAAATGGCATCAACCAGAAGCGCTTTACAGAAATGGTCTGTAGATCTTTAACTAAATTACTTAAGCACCAAGAATTAAATTCATGCCGCAAGAGTAGTTACACGTGCTGGCGCCTGTAACAGTAGCTGCTCTAAAAAAGTCTAAAACAAATGGCACGTTCCTTCAGGTTACACGAGCGTGTGGGACATTTGTTCCCACATTCCGAGCCCTTTCCGTGGTGCTTTGGCAATTTGTCGAAAAATGTATTGCGCGACTTTTTGACCTTTCTTTGCCAGCCACCTTTTAATAAAAAGAGAAAGGATTTACTAGCAATATCCCGAAACTAGCGAGCCGCGACTTGAGCATAACGAGTTGCAAAAACAGTTTTCTCAAACTCAAAATGCTCCAGGTATTTTTTTCTTACTTTGTTATAGTTTAGCAGGTAGGCCAAGGTCATACTTTGTGCAAATATAGATAATTATCAACTTCAAATGGCGGGAACGCCTAGGTTTTCTCGCTGATAAACGCGAGAAAGGCGGGCGCGAGCGTACCCGATTGGCGGCCGCGCACCTCGCTGCCCACTGGTGACCGTCACGCTTAGGTGGCGGGAAAAACTGGGGAAAACCTAGGGAAAACAGTGTTTCGGTTTCGCCAGTAAACAAAATAGCCCTTTTTTAGTTAACTAGATTGAATTTGGGAGAACGAGATAGCATTTCGGAATCAGCAAGCCATCCGCATTCAGATTATGCCTTTGTAATAGGTAGCTCGAAAAATCAGCGGAGTTCTCCTTAACGGATGAAGGTGGGGATCAAACCCGGGAAGTCCTTCAGCGCAAGCTTTCGCTTCAGGCTCCGAGCTGAGACGCGTTAGCACATTCGGGCAGTCGGCCAAGGGAAATGAGAAATCCCAAGGTGGTTTACAGACAGCAAGGTCTACACTGTAGTAGGAAATATCTAGAGATTTCGACTCAAATCTGTAAGTAAGCAAGGAATAAGTTTTCTCGAATAAAAATTGTTTTAACTTCTCCTTTTATGGACCATTCAAAATGACACGAGCTTTCCACTGGGAATGAAATATTTCGGCTGTGCTTTTCGAGACCCTCGAGAAGAAATATTATCTACTGCGTCTTCAAGTTTCAGCTTGCATTATTTTTGTGCACCAAGATAATGGACTAAAATAAGCCTCTGAGCATCCACTTTGTTCAGACAAGTTGTTAGCCTACTGGTGGCCAACAACCTTTAGGTTGTCTTTTACAGCGGAGCTGTTAAGGGCTAGGTTCCCCAGGATCGTGTCCGATACCAAACTCCTGTCGACACAAACCAACACAAACCTCCGGACAGTTAACGCCATCTATAAGCGACGGCGGTAAGCACATAACCAGTCCGGTTGCAGCCGTCGCTCGTAGATGGCGGGAACCTTCCCAGCTATCATGGAAGAATGGATACTTGAGCGCGTTGGTGGGAATTCATCGTAGGAAACAGCGCCAAAAACAGACAAGGACGATGAAGCAGCACACGTGACGAGCCCAGCGCTCGTCACGTGTGTTTCTTCATCCTCGTCTGTTTTGCGCGCTGTTTCCTACGCTCTTATCAGTTTGGGTTTGGACTCAGGATGGGTCGGCCACGTGCCCTTTCGGGGAAAGAAGACTGGGTGCGGAAGGAGTGGCGACGTACGCAGCGGCGCGAATGGGTCCGCAACCGACGCGAAGCCGCTGTCGCCTCGACCTCCACTGCGTCCACCGCTTCAGACTCCCTTGCGAAAGAAGAGCACATCGCTCGTTTGTAAAGCCGCCGCCGAGAACAGAACCAGCGATGTAAACGGCGCCGGCAGGCCAACGCCACGGACGATGATCGTGCCACGGAGGCCAAGCGCAAGGCCCGGCGATGATAGCACTCCACGCCGGCTGAACAGTTCCCGGGTGCGACGGCCAGAATCTGGAGGGAGTTCGTGAAGGACCCTTTGGCGTCACGTGCGCCGCGTGTGACCGACTCTGGTTCGCCGGAGACGTACCCACCATCGGTGGCGTTTCGGACGAGAAGTAGCGGGAAACGGGCGCGTGCGCGTTGCGGCACTGTATTGAGTCGGCGGACGTTTACAAAGACCCGGCGTGCAGAACGCGCCGAGATTCCCTGCTCAAAGGCACGGTGCCCCGGTACGCGATCGTGAACGGCTAAAAGTACCTTAACCGTACCGGAGCACCTACCGAGGTTGAACGTGGTGGAGGAACGACTAGTGGTGCCTCGACTCCCGTTCATGAGCCTTCGGCGGTTGACGTGGTGTAACAAAGACAACCGGGGAGAGTACGGTTGTCACATAACCAATTACCCAATCACGCCTTAGTCCTTATATTTATAAATACTTCATTTGCACCGCAGTACAGCTTCGCTGGTCTTCCTTTTTCACGTGACAGGAAAGGCTGAACGTTTTTTGGGGAAAATCTGTTGCCTCGAACCAGTAATACAAGGACCTTTGGCAGCTAGAATTCATACTAATGGGAGAGTTTCACTCTTTGAGATGGCAAGTCTTTGCTGGACGATATCGGACCCAGTAAAATTTGCTTTATTTTCTTATTACACACTTTTAACAATTTATTTTTTATCATATCATACATTCAGGATTGTATTTGAGAATCCCCAACCAATAACATTTAACTATCTTTTTATACATACCTCACAGATAGTACTGTCTGCATACAATACTTTGGTAGGGCTGCATATTTACTTCACACTAGTTTTGTTTCTACGTAACAGATATCAGATTATAATTATTTTGTCCTCATGCCGCGGACACGGACATTTTTGATTGCAATTGGAGTATTTTTTTGCTAATATGGACATCTCCGTTCCGCAAAATAATTGTCCGTGATGTTAGTCATCCATAATCATGAATCAATGCCATGTGGTATGTTGTTTGTTTGTCATGTGCAACTATGGTAGGGACAAAAAGGCAAGTGACTCAGGCTGGAAACCCCTGGAACTTTTAGCCATTACCAGTGCCCAGGTCTTCTCTGACAAAAATAAAGCTCTGGGTGAATTCTGCAATCAAAGAGCTTCACCAATCTTTTTTTGTTTCACAATTGTTTTTCCTGTTTTGCATTTGTACGCATTTACAGACAAAAAAAAACAAAACAAGTAATTACTCATTTCGTTTTCAGATTAGCTATTCATATTTGGTACTCCGGGTTTTTGTATTTAACGTTACGAATTCGAATTGTATGGGGAGAAATCGTACATATTAACGAGACATTACCGCGTTTGTAAATCGTAAATACAGATGATATCGCGCCATAGTTGCACCTGAGTCTATGACACTTTAAATGGTCACTTGGCGAATAAATAAATATTTGGTACACGCCGATAGCCATTAAAAGTCTAAGAGCACTATGCCCTGTTCACGCTAAGTGTCGCATATTGTATCTTTACTGCATAACATCTTGCTAACGTAGATACTGCGCATATATTTTTTTTTTCCCATAGGAAGGCCTGTTTAAAGTGACAATGTAAATTATTTGTTGTCATGCAAATGACTGAATAAATACGTTAACAAGTGCGAAAAATGCTGCGTCTGTTTCGATTCCCTGGAAGACGCCGACGACAAGTAACGGACTGTCAACTGCTGGACGAAAGGTAGGCACGCGCAACTTACAATTCTTTGCCATAACAAGATGCATGACACGCGCGAACGGTAACCTTCCAAGCGAAAGCTTCCGCGGGAGCGGTACCGCGGCAGGGAGCAGCGGTACGGAATGGTTGACGGCTTGAAACGTGTTGGATTTGGAGCGACTTTGTCTTCGCAAACAGCAAGGAAGCCGCTCAACCCAGCTCGACGGCGTCAAATGTCATAATTAAAACGTTAACGCTCCATTCTGTGAGCATGACTTTTGCTTCTTATTTTAGTTTCGCAATTTATCGATAGAACAATTAGTGGCCGATTAGTTGTAATAAGGAGCACCTCTCATCACGAAAGCGCTCCTGAGCACCCAGTTTACCCAGAAATCGACTCCATTGCGTCTATGGCAGTGACTGAGACTTGGCCTAGCCCCCTGCGCCTCTCAAACCTGCGCGAGAGGCGCGAAATACAAGTTAATGCGGCCGGACGGACGTAACGACCAGAAAACCTCCTGGGGAATTCTTCCTCACCCGCGCAAAATAAACCAGAGTGGGATACGCCGTGGATGACAAAACGCGGATGATATTCATGTTATTCCCATTTTCGCATTGACAGCCTTGCGAATGCTGTATGAGTGGAAGCTTCAGCGCATCCCCGTCATTCCTCCGTGCTTCAGGCCGCAGGGAAACAAAGTTCATTAAAAAGGGATCTGTTCAGACAAGCCTTCAAAAAGGGAGACACAAATAAAAGCATCAAACAAAGGATCGGAACGGCCCTGAAGATTTCTACGAATATTCTGAACAATAAGACAGACTCTTCGGAATCTGAACTGCGCTTACTTCATATCTGGGCCAGCCCAGATATGAAGGCACAGCAAAGGTACCGAAGAGAGAACAAAGCCCTGCGTGCCAGTTCCATGCTGGGAGCGCTAAAGCTAAACGATACAGTATTTAACTAAAGTGGCAGAACTGACAAAATGGTTGTGAGAGCTTCATCAAGAAGACCGGCCTTAGAAGGGTGTGGAGGACATCGCGGAGCTGAACCAGCAAAGTGAAAGCCAAGAAGGCTGTGGAAAGCATTGCCCTCAAACTAGGGATTACAGAACAAGAACTCGCCAACAGCGTTGGAGACTTGTTCTTCCCCCAGGATACCACCGAAGGGAGCTCGTGGACAGTTCTGAGTTTTTTTTAAGCAACCCCCATGGACGCTTCCTTCCATTCGAGAAAGCTGATCCGGGCCCTGGTTCAGGCAAGAAGCACTACACCTGGCCCAGCTGAGATAACTGCGACTGCCCTGCGTAACCTACCGGAGAATGGCAAGAAGAAACTTTTGCAAACCTTCAACCATATATTGGAGAGCGGGAAAATCTTAAGAGATTGCAAGTAATTATCGGTGATCCCCATTCTAAAGCTCGGCAAGCTATTAGATACGCTGCAAACTCTCAGACAAATATCACTCACATTTGCCATGTGCAAAAACATAAAACAGATGGTGCTGGCCAAAATCAACTGGTAGCTGGAGACAAGTTAGGAAACAAGTCTCCCGCGTTTTTTCCTTTCCAGATGTACTTCCGTCCTGGCCTCAGCACTATGGACAGTATCGCTCTCATCCACATGGACATGGTGTTCACACAGACCTCCGCCAAACCGAAAACACTCCTAGTAATCGACGCCATGAAGGCCTTCGATTCCATCCTCCACTGGGCCGTATTTCGAGGCGCCATCAACAAAGGCCTCCGAGGAAGATGTCTCCGCTTCATCAGATCCTTTCAGGACAACCGAACCTTCTCGATCCACGTGGAAGCCACAAAAGGGACGAATCAAACCCTCAGCAGAGGAGTGCCACATTTGGTATCACCGGCACTCTTTAATATAGTAATGGCCACCTCGCCTTTGAGCTCCACAGGCAGAAGGACCTCGGTTACAACATTTACGTGGACGACATCTAAATGTGGTCAACGAGATGTACAGTGGAAGAGCAACAAGAATCCCTGCAGAACGGACTGGATGCAATTCGAAAGTTTTCGCAATGCGTCAACATGGAGTTGTCTGCGGAAAAGCCAAATTACACTATAATTGCCAGCGTAAGAAAAAAAGCGAAGTGCGACACTTATGCGACTAGACGTAGAAGGGAACGCTAACCAGAGGACGGCGGACGTCAGCATTTTCGGTGTGGTTTTCCAACCTCGTACAACTTTGTAGCAGGGCTACAAAGTGGTACGAGGCAATAAAGAAATATTGAAAGAGCACCATCCATACCGTTCACATGGTCACGAACCAGTCCTGGGAGCCCAGGTGCAAATCCTCTGGAAACTGGTAGGTGCGCTACTGGTGTCCAAATCTATGTATGGCTGGAATTACCTTTCCCTTCCTAGCGCACAGAAGGAAGGGCAGGAACGGCTCAACAATAGTGCACGGGGGTTCATAAGAAGGCTTTCCAATTGTACCAAGGTGGGGGATCTCGAAGTGATTGCCGGCATTTACAAACGCAAGGAAATAGCTCCCGAAGACAAGCAGAGCCAACTCCTCCACCTGCAAAAAATGCTATCAGGAATGAAGATCCTGAAAAAGTTGGAAAGAAATGACGACTCCCCTTCCCCCCCCCCCCCCCCCTTAGCATATAAAGCCTCAACCCTACCCAGGGAGGACACAAACATCAGAAACTCAAGAGCCATCACGCAAGGCATGTAAAAGCAACATACTCAACGCAGGGACACTAGGACAAGCAGTCACCCAAGAGAAGGGAAATGAGAGAAAACTCTGGCAATGCTATTTATTACACTGGTCTAGTGACGATCAACGCCGCCAACTGAAAATTGGTAGTTTCCAAGCTCAAGGAGACTATCGCTCCCAGGGAAGCAGAACTCTGAGCTATCCTTATGGCTTTCGACAACGCCGATCTACAAAATGACTGCCTCACATACACAAACTAAAAAATCCGCATTCGAGTTGTGCATAAACAGATTCATGTGCAACGAAACAGTCAAGGCTATCAAGCCTAAAGCCACGTACAGACCCAGCGAAGTACACGTGAAGTGAAGCCCAGGCCGCCAGGGGATACCTGCGAACGAGATAGCTCACGCTGCAGCACCGCGTATTCTTCCATCGCCCCCTTATAAACTCGGTCATGGTGGCCTTTTTCCGTGCTCCTCAGAAAAACAAGATTCACCAGCACTCAAGGCCACTGATCGGACAGCACGCGGGGAGAGACTGCAAGTATTCTGCAAGAGCGTCCCGCAACCTCTGCCAAAAGATACATGCTCCCACTGGGATAGGGTATGCCTTAGGAGCCAATGCACAGGGACCGCCCCCCATAACTAAAAAAAACAAAAAAAAAACGGCTAAGTTTTAGCGCTTCAAGAGAAAAAGAGCGGCCCGGGCAACTGGGTTCTGACAAGGCAGCACAGACTTTGTATATGATACAGGGCAGGTCTATGCAAACACTGCAAAGTAGACGCCACAAAAGAGCACATCCTCTGGGAATGCAGGCAAAACTCCACCAAAAGAACCGAAGTCCTACGGCGAATCCCCGCGGACCACAGACCAAAAAGTTGGGAGTACTGGGCTAGATTGTCCGGGCCTCCCAGGCGTCTCACCCATTTTATCTATTCGCGACTCCAGCGACCTATAGGAGGCGCTACCACCAAACAAACATGGCGGCTGAGTCCAGGTAGCGTCGGCTCGGCCGGGCCGCCTGTACAGGTGGCGCGCTCAATTTAACAAATTTTCTTTTGTTTAATACCCAATTTTATAGGTACTTGAACTCAGACGGTTAAGTGTAGCCGGTGCACATCAACTTGCAAAGCATAGCTTTGTTTTCCCGGTGTTTTTTGTTCTTTTCATGTCAAACTTTCGTTTCGAAGATTTCGTTCAAAACCGAAACTATGGGCTCCGGAGAGACGTTAATAGGCTCTAAACAGTTTTGATCATCTAGGGAAAGCGGCGATGACTACAGAATTGTTGCACCGAGAGTAATTTTCAGCTAACCCGCATACCTCGACAATTCGACTTATCCAGGGGTTTCCCCAGGATTCTAATCAAGGGGGGGGGGGGGGGGGGGTGTCCCAATGGCTCGGGGGGGGGGGGGGGGGGGGGAGGGGGGGAGGGGGGGTAGGCGATGCGAGGCGAGGCTAGATAAAATATAAAACTGTTTCTTTTTTAGTCCACTAACTTAATTACAGACGTCTATTAACCGAATGCTCATACCCGTAATGTATGTTTCCCTTTCTCTATATATACACCTGAGAGGTGGTGTTTTCTACTTAATCTGAAAAAAAAATCTTATTTTATTTTTTCCTTTTCCTTTTTTTTAGATTAAAGGGGGGTTTTCCAGGAAAACTAGGGGGGGTCCCAACCCCCCTAGGGGGGGTCTAGGGAAATCCCTGAACTTATCTGTCCGCGAAATCCAGCTTGTGTGCGTATCCGCGTTAAAGAAACAGCTCCAGTCGTCTGCTCGGTGAACAACACAGGCTGCAGGACAATTACGAAAATTAAACAAGCGCTTCTTGAGCCCAGAACCACGTTAATCCGCCGGCGCCCCACTAAGCAGCTGATACTCGTATTTCATTCAGGTTTTAGTAGCAATCGAGAAGTAATTTTGACGGGCGGGTTATGTATTATATTACGTAGTATAGTCCCACTAAAGCGATATTATTATATTCTTCGGGTTGAAATATCAGCCTAGTAGACTAGCAATTAGTTGAACTGCTGAATAAAAGCATATTTGACTAGGGATGCCGCGAACTTTTTTCGAATCGAAGTTTCGATGATCGATTCAAGCGATTTGAAAGGTTCGAAAGATTTCGAATTTTCGACCTTTCCATATCGAGAAATTCGACAAGAGTCGAATTTTCGAACTTATTAAACCAGGAAGTTCGACGCCTTTCGAATTTTCGAACTTATTACGCTGCAAAATTCGAGGCTTGTCGAACTTTCGAACTTGATCGACTAAAAAATTCGATGATTTTCGAACGTTCGAACTTCTTGCACTAAAAAGTTTGAAGCTTTTCGAACTTTCAAACTTCCTACGCTAAGAAATTCGATAATTTTCGAACTTTCGAACCTATTAATCTAAAGAATTCGAAAATTGTCGAACTCTCGATTCCTGAAAAGTCAAAAGTTCGACGAAATTCGAACCTTTAGGGTAAAAGTTCGAAGCCCGTCGAACTTCAAAAGACCGGCGGGTGGTTTCATTTGTATTCAAGCAGTAAGGTACATTCGTAATTTTTTTTTTTTCGTAATTTTACATGGGTGACGCATTCCTTGCGAAAGACAATGCCGTTTATTTCAATCATCTGGCATGCTTGGTTTTAGAAAAATAGATTCCCGAAGGAGCGAGGAAGGACGACGGGTTTTTGACAATTGTCGTTTGTGCCATATTTGAAGCGCGCTATAGCCGGAGGTATTTATGGTAGAGATGCTAAACTCTTTAAGAATGATCTATATATAGCCTAGGTGAGTGTCATCTTAAGATATGATTATTGTTGTTCAAGGCGAGTTTCGAATAAATATCCAAACATGTACCTACGGACAATGATGCCCTAAACTTGGTAATTTTTTTCGCCTACATTGTTTGGGTATCGTATTTGAATTAATACCAGAGACAGTACATATCATTGCCATCTGCAGAATACAAAATAATGTATTTATTGTTTTTTTAACGTTGAGGAATAAATTAACTCATGGGGGAGATTTCTAAAATTGTTAAAGTTCAGCGCGTCATAAAAAAGTTTTTTTTTTTCTTATTTTACGTTTTTGGGACGTGTTTTTTTTGGCCTGTGCACATTTTGGTCGAAGAAACTTGTTTCATAGTTCTGGGCCTCTGAATATGTAAGAATACAACACTTCCGGCGGGTTCTTGACAGTTTTTTTTTTTTTTTCTCCAGCTTTTTATTTTTGAATTTATTGTTGTGTTTATTTATTCATTATTTTTTACCAATGGCACAATTATTTAGGTCGAAAAGACATAGCTTTGAACTTTCGAGCCACCGGGCATGTGACGAGTAGTGCCTTCTGACAACGAGTTTCTAAAGACGTGTTCACACTAGGGTGCCTTCATGTGCGCTTTGCTTAGGGTGGAGACATGTGGCCATTTTATCCCACACTTTTATTTTTATTTTTTGTTCAGAAGCGCGTGAAAGAGCGTGTCTCTGCACGCGTTTGTGGCGCTGACTGTGCTACGGCGACATTTTGTTTTCGTCGATTTCTTTGTATTTTACCCGTAAGCGCGTGCTGTCGGCATCGGGTACTACAAAGGGTGTCATCACCCTAAACAGAAGGACATTGAGGCACCCTAGTTCACACATGCAGCGGAGCGCAACAAGCATAGCGCTGACCTCGTGATAAGCACGCGCCGACGGGAGCGTTCACCAGCTTTGTATCGCACCGACAAAACTGTTGCTCATGGCATACGATAAGTACCTGACGGCACGTGAGCAGCGTTACATCGAAGAGAAGAAGACCGAGCTCTGACGAACGGAAGGTATTTTGACTTCCTCTGTGCTTATTCTCAATAGGCCTTTATTTCTGACCCGTAGGCCTACGGGTCCCTTGCGGACCTGGCCGCAGCCTTGGGACACCCCTACAAAGGCGGTGGACCACAACAGTCAATGCAGGGCACGCCCGGCATTAAAATGACCGACCTTCCCGAAAACCAACTTTTATCCGAAACTCCGTTTTCCGAAGACGGCACTGGACAGCTGGAGAACACTCCGCTCTCGATGCAAGTCAATCTACCCTACCACCAAGTATTGTCAACGCCGGAGGTGAGTCAGCTTTTTCAAGTTCTGGCCGGCGTCATTGAGCGACAACCGGCGTTCCTGGAAGCTCTGCAACAACTCGATGCTCGATTCACGCCACAACCACAAGAAATAGTTGATAACCCGAACCGGCCGACGCTGAAGGAACCAAGGCAAGATCCACGATTTAGACGAAAAAACGAAAGATCTCGATCGCCCCATAGAACAGGTGGGAAAGGCGACGAAGAACCTCGACAAACGGCCCAGGAAATGCAAGATGGCGGCCATCTCACACCGGTACGCTTGATAGAACAAGATGGCGGTCGGCCTCCCCAAGCCAGCACACCCCCGCTCAATGAAGGCACATTTCAAGGACACCCTCTGAAGCAGACGAAACCACCGGCACCACCAAATTTGTTGCCGGCCTCCGAGACAAACGACGACATAGAATGGCCGCTCCTAGGAATTTCCTCACGGAAAGGAAAATTGAGCTCGCAGCCTATGAGAAATGCCAACGAAACGCCGAGGTTGTTCCCGGTGCAAACTGTGGTGCTTCGCTCTGTTGGGAAGAAAGAAGTAAGTGCATTCACCGGAAAAGAAATCTGCGAAGCCATTGAAAGTGCCGGCATTCAAGCCCACGCCGACTACACCGTCCATCGGAATGAGAGGGCAAATGCCCTAGCCATTACTACCAGGGACCCTCTCCTCACAGAGAAGCTTCTGAAAATCAAGGCAATCCGCCAAGGGGAGGACACTAACGCGCTCCAACCCTACAAGGCTCTTGCCGGGAACCAATGTCGCGGAGTCGTGTACCTACGCGGTCAGAACAACGAGGTTACTCCTGAACAACTCCAGGAGGATATTGAGTGCAGAACTCACAAGCTGGTGGCAGCACGCCCATTGGGGACGAAGGGAAACACGATACTTGTCACATTTGAAGGCGCAACTCGCCCCCAACGGGTGAGTTACATGCACGAAGTCCTCCCCGTACGTAAGTACAGCCCGAGACCACTCGTATGCTTTAATTGTCATGCGTTTGGACACAAAAAGGACGTTTGCCCGCGAGAGAAGGAGCGCTGCGGAACTTGCGGCTGTGAGCACGATGGCATGGAGAAGTGCTCGCAGATTCCGAAGTGCGCAAATTGTGGTGGGGCCCACGTGGCCACCAGCAATGAGTGCCCGAAGAGCGCCATTCCTCCGCGGCGCCCCGCCAAGAAAACAGGTCAAAAATCGGCGCAAGGGATAGAAAAACCCACTTTCCACCCCCGGCGGGAAGACCGGCGAGCCAAGATTCCGGGACGTCGTATGCAGCAGTGACGATGGGAGCCTCTCAACCAACGGTATCACCGGAGTATCCGGCCCAACGGCTGGACATGGCGACACAGGTCCTACAACTCCAATACGCGGGCTTCGCTCGGATGGAGAAGCAACTGGCCGAACTCACGACAGGCATCTACAGACTTATAGACACTCGTAACGACCGACAATAATCCCCCCAAAAAAGGTACAAGCACCCAAAGTGCCTCACACAAACCCAAACAACACAAACACCGCGGCAAACTGCAACCATGGATCCTCCAATGGAACTGCGGTGGGTTGCAACAGAAACTTTATGAACTCAAAACGCGCCTCACTGCACTTAAAAACAAGACGCCCGACGTTATTCTTCTACAGGAAACTAACGTAGAGAAAATTAAGATTAGGGGTTACAACACTTACATAAACCCCAGTATACAAAGACAAACCTCTAATTTTGGAATTGTAACCACTCTTGTAAAGAAAACACACCCACAGACACAACTGAACTCAGAGGCAGCCTGTTCTGACGACCGTGAAGTTGTTTCCACGAAGGTCAAAATTAAGGACACGCCCATTGATATACATAACACATACATCAGGCCAACCGTGGGCCCAAATGAAGCCAATTGGATCAAAGACCTGGTGAAGAAGGACAAGCGTACTATACTTGCGGGGGACTTCAATGCCAGACATACCGCGTGGGGATATCCGAACAAGAACGCCCGCGGCAAATATCTAAAAAAAGCCTGTTTCGCAGCTGGTCTTCACCTCTGCAACGAACCAGACACCCCCACGCGGCTGGCCCAGTGGTCCAACCAAAACGACACGTCCCCCGACCTAACTTGGACCTCTTCAAATCTACGGGTCCAGTGGCAAGTGCAGGCCGATCCAATGGGCAGCGACCACCTTTCCATTCATATACGACTTCTCATACGCACTTCGTCCCGGCGACAGGTCACTTTCACAAAATGGGACAGCTACCGCACCGCCATGACCCGCCTCGCCGGCGTCCCCTTCGCGGAACGCATCCAACACGCGTTACGGGAGGCCCGCACTGAGTACAACGTGAAAGAAGACACACCGCAACCCGACTTGCACCTTATCAACTTGTGGGACAGGCGACTAAAGGCCCTTATGCACTACAGAACCAGGAGGTCCCTCCAGAACAAGATCCGCCTGAATCACGCCACGGCCGAGGCCAAGAAATACACAATCGAGCTTTGCCGTACCAACTGGCGGAAACTGTGCGACTCCTTTAACGAGCGGATAGGCTACCGTGCGCTTTGGCGGGCCTATAAAGGGCTCGCCGGGAAAACAAAAACCTGCAACACCGGAAGCAACTTGGCCATCCGCCTCGACATTGCCGAAGAACAACTCGCGGCGGAGGTGGGAGATTATTTCTTCCCGCAGCAACCCGAGCCGCCCCCAGCAGATGTCTACGTCCGGCGGCCCACACAAAATCAACACCCGGCGGACGCTTTCTTCACGCTCGCCGAGCTCCAGGACGCTCTCGCGACAGCGCGAGCCAAGTCGGCACCTGGCCCGGACCTCGTTACTATCTCCGCGCTCCGGAACCTTCCGTCGAACGCCATGAAGGAGCTTCTTGACATCTTCAACGCCATCTGGGAGGAGGGTGAGCTACCTTCCGAATGGAAGAGATCTACAGTGATCCCTATTCTCAAGCCTGGAAAGGCTCCATACATGGTGGCCAACCTTCGCCCAATCTCCTTGACGTCAAACCTGTGCAAAGTTCTAGAGCGGATGGTCAATGCTCGTTTGTCCTGGATCCTCGAGTCGACTGGGGCCTTTCATCCCATGCAAACGGGCTTCCGTTCTCAACTCTCGACACAGGACAGCCTACTCATGCTTTACCATGACCTCTACGAGCACCGGCTCTTGAAAAGCCAACCGCGTACGCTTGTGGCCATTGACTTACGCAAAGCATTCGATTCCATACCACACAGCACCGTTGTGAATGCAGCAAAGAGGCGAGGTATTCAGGGCCGCCTCCTAAACTTTATCAAGACATTCCTCCAAGACCGAACATTTCAGGTGTCCATCGGTCAAACCAAAAGCCAGTGGAGAACTAACAACATTGGAGTTCCCCAGGGGCGGTCTTGTCGCCGCTTCTTTTTAACCTCGCTATGGTGGACCTGGCTCTCGCTTTCGAAGCCGTCCCGCAAATTCGCTTTACAATCTATACGGACGACGTCACCCTATGGACGACGGCAGGTAGGGCGGAAAGCCAACAACTTTATATGCAGAAAGCGCTGAACATCGTCACGACCTTCGCCCTCCAATCAGGCCTCGAGTTATCAAAGGAGAAGACCACTTATATGGTCATTCCCAGCCGACGCCGGAGAGCCCGTACAGACATTCAACTGCAGGTGGATGGAGTCCCTATTACCCAGACCGACTCTATCAAAATTCTAGGAGTCACATTCGACCGCAAAGGCGGTGCTATCACATGGCTCCGGCAGGTGAAGTCACAGCCCTATTGAAAAAACCAGCTTAAGCTGGTCCCAGCTTCAAGCTGGGTTATTGCCCCAGCATGCCCAGCTTGGCATGCTGGTCATGCTGGTTGATCTGGTCATACTGGTCATGATGGTTGATCTGGTCCCAGCTTCAAGCTGGGTTATTGCCCCAGCATGCCCAGTTTGGCATGCTGGTCATGCTGTTAAACTGGTCATGCTGGTGAACTTCCCAACCAGTTTAACCTGTTTAAATTAATACACAGAATAAAAAAGCCAAGCTCGTCAGAAAAGCCAACTCGGCATCCAATTTATTATTTTCGTACTTGCGGCAGCCTCACATGAACTCAAATGCTACACATCCTCGGCGCTGACACAGTACTAACCGACGCACAGATTCTCGGTGCAAATTGTCTACAATGTTAATAAAACCAGATTGCTTATCTCTCAACACGAAAAAAATACTAGACACAGGCCAAAAACAGGCAATAGCAGACGAAAATACTACACGGACGAGAGAAGCGAACCTGGGTCCCGCCAGCGATGGGGGCGAAGCGGCAACTTGCGTGGTCGGCAGAGGCGAGGAAATCCGTGTGGCTTGGATGGCATTGGCGATACTCCTCGGCACCGCCGTCATTCTTGGGCACACACACGTTCGAAGACACGAAGCGACGCCGCAGTCGGGACGTCTGACATCTTCCCGCACTGAACGGACTGCCGCTCGCTGTCTTCTCAAAACCCGCTTCGCTTGCACCGTCGTTCAACTAGTCTCCAAACAACGCGCACACAGCCGTCCCTTCGATCTGCCCTCTGCCCAAGCTATCCAAACGCGTCTTCGATTCTCCGTTTCTACCACTCTCTCTCTCTCTCTCTCTTTTCTCGCACACAAAGGTAGCTTGCAGCGCGCCTGACGCGCCCGGTGGTCTACCAAAAACGAGAGGACAAAGAACAGGACGTGGCCTCGTTCCAGCAGCCGACCTTGTCGCGCGCGCTCCCAGCAATGCCAGTTCGGCTATCTCTAGCCGACCTTGGCGTGCGCGCTCCCAGCATGACCAGCTTGACCACCACGATTATTATTTCGACCAGATTCACCAGCTTGTCTCCCAGCATGACCAGCTCGTCTCCCAGCTTGACCACATTGGCTCCATGGAAAACCAGTTTGACCAGTTAAGACCAGACTGGCTCCCAGCTACACCAGATTGAATCTAAAACCAGATTCGAGTGAGACCATGCTGGTTTTTACTTAGACCAGACTGACCAGCTTAAATTCCAGCTTGCCCAGCTTAAACCAGCTTGATTGCCAGCTAAACCAGTTTAATTACCACATTGACCAGTTTGACCACCTTGATTACCAGCTTGACCACCTTAATTACCAGCTTGACCAGTTTGATTTTCATGCTGGTTTTTCCAATAGGGAGTGGAAAGAAGGCCTAAACTTACTCAAGGCCATCTCAAACAAGGCATGGGGTGCACAGGAGGACCTCCTTCGACGCCTCGTCCGTACCATCCTGATCTCTAAGGTGGTGTACGGACTTAATTATCTTCGTCTCACCAAGAAACAAGAAGCTGCACTCACCACCATGTTACGAGCAGCCATGCGAGTTGTCACTGGACTTCCCCGCTTCACGCAGGTATACCAACTCGAGAGCATCGCTCAAATGAATACTATCCGTGATATCGCCGATGAGATGCGGCTGAACCAAGCTCAGCGGCTGCCTCGCACTCCTCACGGTCAAATCATACTCACGTCCAGTGGTCGCGCCCACCTCATCAACGGCCCGCTCATGCCGACACCAACTCCACCTTGGAACGCGGAGGCAGTCACCCCTGTCAAACCCCTTCCAAGTCACGAAGAACCTAATCGCCCCGAGAGACGAGCCACGCAAGCGGCCATGCATAACAAGGAAATCAGGCAGTTCCACAAACACGTAGAAGTCTTCTACACGGATGCAGCGAGGGACGATGGCGGCCGAACTGCAATAGCATGGCACTCACCTACTCGCAACGAGACGAGCAACTAGCTTACCTCACGTACACGAAGCACCTGCATGGCAGAACTTCTGGCGATTCTGTTCGCAGTGGAAACGGCCACGACCATGCCACGCCCAGAAATCTGTGAGACCCGCATATACACAGACTCCCAAGAGGCAGTGCGCGCCCTTGGGCAGTCGAGCACGTGCAACGTTACGGTTGCGCACATCCGGGAACTGGTTCGCCTCGCCGGGGCTAAACAGAAGATCACCATCGCGTGGATTCCTGGCCACGCCAACATTCCGGGGAACGAGCGGGCGGACGGGGCCGCGAGGGCACTGCTAAAAGCAAGTATTCAGCCCTCACAAGGCCCGGTCCCTTCGCCCGTTCAACGAGATGTTTCAAGCAAAGAAGTCTTCGACCTCCATGAGATCAAAAAAGAAGAAAGAAATGCCCGGAAGGCGCGACTTGCTGCGCTCCTCCCTGCTAACCCCCCTCCGATCCCTCGAGGGCTTCCAAGATGGGAACGAGTGGCCCTGCACAGACTTCAAACTCGCACTATGTTAACTCCCGTTTGGCTTGCCAAATTCCACAGGCCAACAGACCAGGAGGACACGGGACCTGACCCAAGATGTCCCCACTGCGGTGTCCCCGCGACTTGTGACCACCTCGTATGGTTCTGTCCAGAGACGTCAAACGAACGGGCGGCGGCGATCAACAACCTGCCACCTTCCCTTCGACCGAAGACCCTATGGGAATGGGCCCACCCGAAATCCTCAGAACCCGCGGATAGAACAGCCGTCTTTTCATCCCTCATCTCCTACCTCCGGTCCTCCGGAATCGGACGGTACATCTGATCCATCGTCATCGCTAGCTCCCTTTTCCCCTTCCCCCACGCCACACGAGGCCCACAAGCCAGAGGCGTGGTCTTTCAAATAAACGTTTCAATCAAACAATCAGCGTTACATCAGCGCTTCGCTGCATGTGAGAACCGGCCTTAACAATGACCATCTACGCGATCTTTTATGCAGTGAAGAGCGACAGTAGCCATACATATGCATAAATACTTTCAGATTCAAATAAGCTCGACCATGCCCTCTTTCCCCGTATTGTTTTCTTTAACAGTCCGAAATATCTGGGAGGGGGGGGGGGAGACTGGAGCTCCCCCCTCCTCCCCCGTTTTTCCTCTTCCGACGCCACTGGTATGGTAGAACGCTCCTCGACCTCACGTTGCGTCAGCTTCTCTGCGTTTTGCTCGGCGTTTCTTCCGCCCCAGAAAATAAACCTCCAAAGCAATTACAAACAAAAAAATTGTCAGGTGCAGGCGAGCTGGTGTATGTTGATCATGATGCAAAATCCCGAGACTGGGAATGAAATTCGCAAGAAATAGTGTAAGAAAAAAAAAAAAGGGGGACTGGACAACGTCTCAAACTCAGCTGAGTTGAGTTTGAGACGTTGTCCTGAGCTGAGTTTTGAGCTGAGTTGAGTTTGAGACGTTGTCCTGAGCTGATTTTTCAGCTGAGTTGAGTTTGAGACGTTGTCCTGTCCCCTTTTTTCTGTCTTCTTACACTTTTAAAGCGCAGCTCTTAGGCGCCTGTTTCCGGCTTGAGCGGCGTCGGCGTCGCCGTCGCCGTCGCCGTCGGCTTAACCGCGCGGTGCATTAAGGGTAAATTTTTCCGAAGGGACCCGACTACTCCCGAAGGAACCCGAAGTCGTCCCGAAGGAACCCGAGGTCCTTCGGGAGGACCTCGGGTCTCTTCGGGAGGACCTCGGGTTCCTTCGGGAGGACCTCGGGTTCCTTCGGGAGTTGCAAGCACCCGAGGTCCTTCGGGAGGACCTCAGGTCCCTTCGGGAGGACCTCGTGTTTCTTCGGTAGGACCTCGGGAGGACCTCGGGTTCCTTCGGGAGGACCTCGGGTTCCTTTGGGAGTTGCGTGCCACCTGGATTGCATGCAGCAGGTTGCATACAACTCGTTGTATGCCAGTTGCATGCAACAGGTTGCATGCAACCTGTTGCATGCAACTCCCGAACGAACCCGAGGTCCTCCCGAAGGAACCCGAGGCGCGTCCGCATCGTCATCGTCATCATCACTGATGACGTCATCAGTGACGTCACTGATGACGTCATTGACATCCGCATCGTCATCGTCATCACCACTGATGACGTCATTGGCATCCGCATCGTCATCGTCATCATCGCTGATGGCGTCATCAGTGACGTCACTGATGACGTCATCAAATCGTCATCGTCAAGGTCACGTGACCTCCTGAGGCCTCGTCTCTACAGTCGGCAGAGATTCGTGGTTTTGGAAGGATTTGCAAGGGTCCTCTCGAGCGGTGTGCTTTAACACCTTATGGACTGCCCGCTGATGTGGTGTGTTAACTGTCGAGACCCCTACCACAGTGAAGAGCTCTGCGAGCTCTTTCTCAGAAAACTCCCCAGACCTTTTTTGGCAAACTGGGCTGGTGACCTAAACAGCCCACTAGAGAATATATTGAGGCCTTCGCGGAAGCCTTCCCGAAAGGTGCTCCGCTTGTGAACTATATGACTCCCTTGGTCTGTTTTTAGAGCGCAGCTCTTAGGGGCCCGTTTCCGGCTTCAGCGGCGTCGGCGTCGCCGTCGGCGTAACCGCGCGGTACATTATGGGTAAATTTCCCCGCTAAATCTAGCGGAAAAAATTCCCCGCTAAATCTAGCGGAAAAATTTCCCCACTAAATCTAGCGGAAAAATTTCCCCGCTAAATCTAGCGGAAATTATTCCCCGCTAAATCTAGCGGAAAAATTTCCCCTCTAAATCTAGCGGAAAACTTCCCCCGCTAAATCTAGCGGAAAAATTTTCCCCGCTAGATTTAGCGGAAAAAAATTCCCCGCTAAATCTAGCGGAAAAATTTCTCCGCTAAATTTAGCGGAAAAATTTCTCGGCTAAATTTAGCGGGAAAAATGCCCCGCTAAATCTAGCGGAAAAATTTCCCCGCTAAATCTAGCGGAAAACTTTCCCCGCTAAATCTAGCGGAAAAATTTCCCCGCTAAATTTAGCGGAAAAAATTCCCCGCTGTCTAGCGGAAAAATTTTCCGCTAGATTTAGCGGGGAATATTTTCCGCTAGATTTCCCCGCTAAATCTAGCGGAAAATATTCCCCGCTAAATCTAGCGGGGAAATTTTTCCGCTAGATTTAGCAGAAATATTTCCCCGCTAAATCTAGCGGAAAAATTTTCCCCGCTAGATTTAGCGGAAAAAAATTCCCCGCTAAATCTAGCGGAAAAATTTCCCCGCTAGATTTAGCGGAAAAAATTCCCCGTTGTCTAGCGGAAAAATTTTCCCGTTAAACCTAGCGGAAAAAATTCCCCGCTAAACCCCCCCCCCCCCCCCCCCCCGCCCCGAGAACAGGTGACCCTCAGTACCCTTCCCTCCTCCTCCTCAAGAGCTGCGCTCCAATTCGGTGTTACAGGGAGTTGTAAACGGCTTTCATTTTTTGTGAACAATGAAGTTTATATTGCTGAAGTTATGCACGCGGAATCTGATTTTATATTGTCCTTCACAGATGAATAAATGGCACAGCTCGCGCGTGCTCGAGCGTCAGTTAAAACCGGAAATCATACGGCCTAGCTATATCCAACTATAACTTCTATTTTACAGTGGTAATAGAAACGGGGCAACAGTTACGTGAACAAGAAAACAACAATTCGCTCATACTGCCAGCAGAATGGAGCTTTAACGCGCAGCCTGCAGCTCAGTGAGCTTTTCGCAGAAAGAATCATGTGCTTTTTCTTTCAAATTTCATTCCCAGTCTCAGGATTTTGCATCATGTACAAACTAAACTTACTATATGCCAGCGTCACTCGGGCGGCGTTCGATCGGATTACTACCAGCGTGCAAGGGAGTAGGGGGGCAGTTTGCCAGATCACTTCAAGGTTTTTCTGAACCTCAACCACCTGCCTGCCCCTGGCCGCTTAGAACTGGATGAGTATCGTTAAACAGTGCGTCCGTAGGATCACTATTTCGTAATGCACGTTAATGACCACCCCGGGCTGGCGGTCACAATTACTGATCTATTGTTACACGTCACTGCACTGGCAAATATTCCAGCACATGCGGGGCACTCGTTGTCTCATTTAATTGCCTGACCAACTTTGCGCAGTATCACACCCGAACTTTTCTAAACCTGATTTCGTGAAAACCAGTGAGGCGTGAAAACGTTATTTGAAACTGAAACTGGTGGCGGAACATGAAAACCGGTCTTCGAACTTTGCGCACTTGACTTCAAAGAAATAAAAAACCTTCGAAGTTTTTTTTTCGAATTTAGCATTAAAAGAGAATCGAAACCTTCGACCTTTATGTAGAAAGAAATTCGAAATCTTCGAATTTATCGAACTTTATATCTTTAAAAATTCGATACGTTCGAATTTTTCGAATATTAGATCCAAAGAAATTCCAAACATTCGATTCTCTCGAATTTCAAATTAGGGAAGTTCGAAATCTTAGAATTTATCGAACCTCAAGTAAACAAATATTTGAAATAATTGAACCCGAACTTTTAGAAACCGTGAAACCTTCGAACTTTTCGAATTCGAAACCCCACGATTTTGGAAAGTTGCGAATTTTTCGAATTCGGACCTCCCTACGGTCGAAAATATCGAAACCTTTCGAATTCGAACCTAGGGTGGTTCGCGGCATCCCTATATTTGACATACAGAGATACTACTTAAACTTGGCCAAATGGTTCTATAGCCGGCAGCACGGAGACAAGCTGAAGAGAGTCTTCATTGGAGATTCACGCGGAACCTTTCTGCATTGAACTCTGCTTCGAATCCTCAACGAAGAAAAGGAGCATTTTTTGTGGCCGGTCAACCTGACCAATCCAGACGTATATTGCTGCTGGCTTCGATGGGGGTATAATATAAATATTGGAGGCGCGATAGATCAAAATGCCGTAACAGCTTCTAACGTTGCGAGACTCGTCCCCCACCTTTTGAAAATAGATAATTTCCCTCATTCATCATTTGCAGCGAGCAGGTTTTCCTGAATCAAGTAATCAGCCCAACTCTTTCAGTGAGGTGCAGAGGCTTGTTCGGCGAAAAGCAGCCAAGATGAATAGCCAACGCACCGACCGGCGTGGGTGGCTCAAACTTGAAGCTAACCGAACACAACCAAACCCAAGAAAAGCAGCTAGCGAACCTTCCCATTCACTTGACTGCAACATTGATGTTCCCTCCAGTGAAATGACTGGTCTGTCGTCCTTAGTCCACTGTTCTACATGCTTATAAGGAAACCACTTATCAGTTACCAAGTATTCGTCACTTTGAATGTGATTCGAGACACGCAAGAAATCAAAACGTTTTTTCCGTGATTCCTCCTCATTCAAGAAATCGAAAGCACGCGACCGTGTGCTGTGGAGTAAACGGGCTTTCAAACACGTAATAGAAGACAATCTACTGAGGCTTCACCACACTAATGATCAGTCGGGCAAACTTAAGAAATATTTGGACCTTCGTCGAATTACATTGTTCGCCACCGCGCCGATAACACGTGTCCGCGAAAGCCACCAGAGACGCGGAGGGGCGCGGAGCGACCTGGTCCGGCTGGTTCCCGGTTTTCCCGCTTGGTGGCGTCCGTTTTGCTGGAGTCGCGAATATCTCGTCCTTTTTTTTTTGTTATCATAATGTAGAAAACCCGAGACTGTGGTAAAAGCAAGGAAACGGAGTCGAAGAAGAAAGACAGGGGAAAACAACGTCTCAAACTCAGCTACTGCATTTATTTCCTCAGTCTTATATACCTACAATCTAACCATCGACCACCGACGTCACAATGTCATCCTTGTGACGTCGGTGGTCGATGGTTAGATTGTGGGTATATAAGACTTTGAGGACATAAACGCAGTAGCTGAGTTTGAGACGTCCTTTTCCCCTGTCTTTCATCTTCCACTCCGTTTCCTTGCTTTTACCACAGTCTCGGGTTTTCTACATTATGATCAACATCCACCAGCTCGCCTGCGCACTCAGTTTCTGTCTTTTTTCCTTATTGTTCCAATAAAGACACTGCAACAACAACTCCATTCATGAAACGCTTTTCCAACTTTTTCCTGTTTAGCTTTCCTTTTCAACTCATAAATCGCGCATTCTACCAAACAGTTCAACAAAACGGAAAGGGGGAGTCCCCTCTTGCTCGGAATGTCGTTTATGTACCGGGGCACAGCCATTCTCCCCCTAGAAGATTAGCCCGTCGCTCAAAATTCAGACAAAAGTTGCTTTCCCCACCACGTTCACCCCGAAGCTGGCAGTGCTGTGGAAGCTACGTGCTCGTTAAGCCAGCCACACTTTCGCCACGTGATCACGCTCTATCGCGCATACTCACGCACAGAGAATGAGGTCAGGTAGTGGAAGGGAGATGGCTGATTGGTCCGGCAAGCGTGCAGCTTCGAGTACAATGTCAGCTCAGGTGTGAAGGGATTAAGTGACGCCCGCTGCCGTGTGACGTGCGTTTGGGCGCGGCGACGCGCTCCGGGTCCGCGGACAGTGTATCACAGTGAAAAGGCAGAGAGCTTACGAAGGGAAGGAGGTACGAAATGGTCCGCTGTGGTTTCAAATTTTCGTACCGAAAGTCAGGCTTTTGACTTTCTACCTTTTTTTCTTTTAGACCACTGAACAATGTGCTATTAGTAAAATTCCGAAATAAATTGATTTATTCCAGGCCAAAATTCGTTTCATGGGCCCTTTAACCAAACGCTGGTGCAGATTGTGGTTACGCTAGCCGAATTCTCCGTCAGAAGAAAAAGAAATAATTTATATTGATTGTCCCCGCAGCTGAAGTTAAACACTGGAAGGGGAACTCTTCGATGACCTGTTCAATACTAAAATCACTGGCAGCTGTAATAAAACCCGTGACGTGCCTTATTGTTATCAAGCTTCTTGCTTCGTGATTCGTCCGTCTGCATTCGTAAACTAAACGCCAATGCCACAGCATCATTGTATACGGAGTGAAACTAGCCCGCCCAGGACTCACGACTCTATTTGTTCCCTGAGCCACAGTTTAAGTAACTGGAGGGTTTATAGTCACGAATATATCGACGACTTTACCCTATTTCAAAATGTATGTTAAAGGCAACGCCTCGGAAAAAGTTGAAGATCGCTCTCAAAGGACTGATAACGATTGCCGAAAGAATTCATTCAATTTGATACTGCATTCGCTGCATGCGTTTCTTTTTTTACGTCGAATTCGCAGCAAATTAAGAAAAATACGGAGTTTACTTACGTCCTGCGCACAGTGTGTTCAATACACACACGCAACAAGCCTCAGCACTGAACACCAGAACTTGAAAGACTGCACTTTCCAAATGATTTTTCTTTATCGGAGAGAAAACCTGAAACCGCTTTCCTGATAAGACCAACCCGAAACTCTGCGGGCTTATCCCCGGACTGACACCGCCGAAAACAAGCAAGAAGGCGACGCTATTCTCTGTTCCACGCGAAGCGCGACCGCAGCAAACCCAGAATCTGATGACCGCCTAGAGTTCTTGCATACAAGCTCTCGGATGGAGCAGAGTTGCGCGTTCATCCATCCAGGAATCCCAAGCTGTGAGGAAAAGCAGCTCTTTACGCGTGCAGGAACCGTGCTCCGACGAATACGGCTGTGTGGTTTCCGCCCGTTATTTGAGTTTTCATTTTCACGACAACATTACCCTCGATAATAAACTTGTAGAAATTATTTCGTCGAGGTATTTAGAAAATGCGTCAGGCAAGACGACACGCTACAAACTTTTCAAGTACACTTTTTCTCCACCAAATAAATTTCATGATCAAGCAGTTCTGTACAATGTTTTTTGCTTCTTCCAATGTTAATTAATTATCACAAAAATTGTATTACAGTACGTACACTAATTCCGCCTGCAGACGTCAAATGCCGGGGTTGTAATATGAGGGGCACAGTGCTTATTGAATGCGGGCTAATTTGCAGTTTAGCTTTTACGTCGGACTGTGAATCGGATATACGCGAGCGTGCTACTAGTAATCTACATAAGGAGTATTTATTACGCGCAATTAGAGCTGGGCACTAGATGAATAAACCTACCGATTAATTCATTAATGATTTATTCTCGATTAATCGTTTAGCAGGTTAATCGGTTCAATTTTGACAAACAAGACAAAAAATATACACGCTTTTACCGCGCAAACGAGGACGAGTACACCTGTATGAAGGCAAACTTCAGGTAAAATGTCTACTTAAACTCAACTGTAGGGGCGATATTTGTAACTCCAAACAAGTGGAGAAGGCTATACATGTACCAGCCACCTCAACGCCGAGCTAGTGTCAATTTAGCGAAGCAGGTACTGTTTTGGACGATGAAAGGAGTCGGCTATTGTCGGAGAATATCAACGAACCTCTTTGCATCTGCGGCTGATGTAATAATTTGTGAGTGTGGGTGTCTTGACTTTTCTCAACTACACATCAAATTTAATTTAAAAAAACAAGTTTGGTGCATTGTGCCGTTTATCACGTATTCACCAAACACACGAAAAGAGAGAAACGCATGTGTAATGTTGCCCTTTAACTATTATGCACGGAAATGAGTGAAACGGATTAATCGATTTAATATTCGATTAAATCGTGGCGATAAATCGGGTTGAAAATTTTAATCGACGCCTAGCCCTACAAGCATTGATTTTCGGCACGCGCCAGCCCTCCAAAACAGCAGGAAACAATTATTTTTTTTTTACATTAGGGCTATTTTATGTTTGCTTAACGCAGAGGGCACCTGCTTTAGTAGGTGCTTGGTGAGTGGCGTCACTACGAACCCCGAGCCATGTGGGTACTCCCACCACGCCTGGCTGTGCGTGGCTTAACCCGTGTCCGGGGAAAAGAGGATCGTGTTCGTCGAGCTGAGCCCAAGGTACTTTTGGACCCTTGGGCGAAGCAATATATTTCTTCCTGTTTATTTATTGTTCTTATGGTCACCACCCGTAACAATATACCACTTCGGCCCCTGCTTCTTGAAGACGGGTGTCCTGGCTTGGCCCGATCAGGATGATTCAGTCAGTCGCCCCTTCTACACTTTTCTGCCTTCTTTCCCTTTTCCTTCCACCTCTTTTTCTTTTGTTCCACACTCTCTTCCTTTCTTTTTTCATCTTTTTAGGCGGCAAGGGCCAACCTTGAGTGGAAACAGGTCCTGTCCCTGCAACCACGCTTGGGTATAGCGCCCGGGCAGCACTGGTAGAGTAATTGTGTGAGCCGAGCCTACACTCTAAAAATGGGAGGTGTATAGGGGTCCCATATAAAATAGGGGGTGTAGGGTTTTTTTTGTCCCATATAACTCCCCAAAACAACAATTCGATGTTCAGTCCACAGACGTCGAACCGACGATACCAACTTTCAAGAGCGTCTTGATAGTCGACTGAAAAAACTTATTAAAATAGATAATGTACGTGTTAAAGGCTGCAATAGGACAATCAAAGTTTTTTTGGCCCTGCTGCAGAACCTCAGTGTTTTTTTGTCTAAGCTTATATTCAACAGTTATATGATAAGTTATATTCAACAGCTATCAAACCGCTCATAAAAGTTAGTTTCGCTAGCTCGACGTCAGTGAACTGAACGCCCAAATGTAGTTTTGGGGGGTTACATATGGGGACAAAGGGTGCACTCCTATACACCCCCTATTTATATTAGCGTACGGCACATTACCTACCCCCTTCTTGGGCTCCGCGGTGGGCACCCAGGCACTGAATTTCTCTCCTATCTTTATGGGTTCCAGGCAATAAATCACTGATCGGGCCCTTAAAAGGGTCCACACCGAAGTAAAAGACCATCCCGCTAAACGTACTGAATTCTTAAAATTCCCAAATTTCCTAGTACTTCACTCAAAAGACGAAAAGCCACTTGCAAAGCTATTGATTTTTCTCGTATCAAAAGCACTTGAAGGTATTATTGAAATGAATTTTAATACCAAAAGATGGCATCGGGTGACAATTTTGTTGAAATTAATACAAAACAACAAAGTGAACTCTCCTAGCTTTTTACTCCGTCGCAGACTACAAAGTTATCATAACACCTCATCGCAAGCTAAGCACCGTACAGGGAGTAATCTCTGAGGATGACTTGCTTGAAACATTCGAGGCAGAGATCGTTGAGGGCCTTTCTGGTCGAGAGGTTGTAGCTGCGCGCCGCATCACCATCCGTCGAGACAGTTTTGAACGGAAAACCTAGCACGTTATTCTGACTTTTGATTTGACAACACTGCCAGAAGGTATGAAGGCAGGCTGCCTACAGTGCCGTGTGCGGCCTTATGTGCCGAGCCCTCAGAGGGGCTTCAAGTGCCAACAATTTGGCCATGGGTCACGGAGCTGTCGGGGAGCCGACATTTGCGCCCAATGCTCCTGCAGAGAACATGCTGTCGACACCTGTGAGAACGATCCGAAATGCGCCAACTGTGACGGTCCTCACCCGGCATACTTTCGCTCCTGCTCATTGCGGAAGCAAGAGAAGGAAATCGTTACTCTGAAGGCAAATGAAAATATTCCCCACAATAAGGCGAAAAAACTGTTTTCTTTCTTGGCAAAAGATGGGTATGCCAAGGTCTTACGTAGGGGGCCTGCACGGCCAGTAATGGCATCGGCGGGAGCCCAGACGTCTCCGGATGATCTGTGGGTCTTACCGGAGTCCCCACCCAAACCCACGGGAACGGTGCCAACGGCGACATGTCCCAAGCCCAGGGAGGGGGCTGGCCCGCCAGCATTCGCCCCAAAGCAATGGATGCCCCCCCCCCCCTGGCTTTGTGCTCCTTCGGGGCCGGGACCAGCCATTCCGAACCACTGCCCCGAGGAAGCCCCGTGAGTCGTCGAGGCAGTTGACTCCTAAGGGTCAGCTGACGGTATCACCGGAAGAGCCCATGGAAGAGTAGGGGCTCAGGTCCGACGACGAGGCTATCCTCTCAGGATCGGAGTCCTCCCCTGCTGCTTCCACTATCTATAATGACTGCGCAAAAAAAAAAAAAAAATACCCTGCGCATAAAAATTGATTTTAAAACTTTGCAACCTGTTTCTGACCGATTTTTGCAGTTTATAAATTAAGGTTTCTTTTTATTTTAGCACTGCTATGATTAAACAGCTAGGTGTCATGCAGTGGGACTGTCGCGACCTTCTTCGTAATATAGATGACGTTAATTTTTTTTCTCACTGAGCTTCGTCCTGTGGCATTCTGTTTACAGGGGACTTATCTGAATGACAAACACAGACAGGTTTTACGTCGTCACCAGGTTTTTAGGAAGGACCGCCTTTCTCCGAACCCTTTCGGTGGTGTCGCAGCAGTAGTGCAGAGCGGAGTTGTCCAGCTTCCTTTGCAAACGCCACTCGAGGCAGTGGCAGTTCTCATCCTCTTTGACCGTCTCATCACCCTCGTATTTCTTTACCTCCCACCCAACGTTCCCCAGCAGCTCCATGAGCTAGCTGCAAGGTCTCATAGATAAGCTGCCTAAACCTTCTTTTTTTAGTTTTATGTGATTTTAACGCCCACCACCCTTTGTGGGGAAGTTATCGTCAGGAATCTTGCGGAGGAGTTATAGAACGACTTTATCACCCGGGCTTCGTCTTCTGAATAAAAAGGATCCAACTCTTTTTTTGTGCTGCTCATAACACCTTTACACCAATAGACCTTTCCATATCGTCACCAGTTTTACTTCCGTGCTTTTTATAGAAAGTTTTAGATGATCCATTTGGCAGTAATCGTTTCCGCATAATTTTAGAAAGCCCCATACCCCTTCCTTCGTTTTCGACCCGCCTTCCAGAGTGGAAGTTAGAGAAGGCTGACTGGGCTCTTTTCGGTTTAGATGCTGTACTAGATCCATCGCTCTTTCGTAGTACGCTCTCATTTCATCATGGAGAAAGCTCTCGAAGAGACGATAATGTTAACCGCTTCGAAGCTTTTTTGTGACATGGACGACGCAGCGTTTTCTGAGATGGCTCCACCGGCTCCTTCTGCTTACCTTACTTGTGGGCTGTATACTGAGATCAAAATTACTTATTCCTTTCAGTTATACATCAACTTTTAATCAGCGCGATCGCTGTAAGCCTAGTTCAGGTGCCCTAAACGCATATGTTCCAGGCATTCGAATTCGCAACAATTACGTTTTGCAGAAATTGCTTCGTTCCTGTGTAGCGGTAGAGCGCAGGCGCTTTCTCAACAGTGATATGTAACTTACGTTCACTTTGACGCGAATGTGTTTACTAAATCACATGAGAACCTCGAAACCGCTATATGCAATTTCTGAGGAAGGGAGATGTGCTGGGGTTGTTGACTAATTATATACATGAAATCTTCAATTCCTTCACTGCTTTACAAGCGTTGTCCTCATTACACACACTCTGGGGAGAGAAAGAAAAAAAACTTCCACATCACCTAATTTGTTTGAACATTTTCATTCTTTAACGTAAAAATACGCAGTTACATCTTAAGTGACTGTTATTTAGACCTAAGGCATCCACTTTGCCGGGATGAATGTATCTCGGGCGAAACTATCGCCACAGGGAACCCCAATGAGGTGGAAACCTAATAAGTAATCATGAGTAGACTATATGGCGTTTCTATTTGCGTATTTTTTATAGACTGACAACAGACAACGATTGGTTACAGAAGAAAAAGCAATTGAGCACCTTTTTTTTCACCGATCATAAAACATCATGCTTTTTAATGGCTACAAATTTAACATTTTTGACGCAAAATCATGGTATGACTTCGAGTACATCACTTCAGCTTCGTTCAAGTTGCCTGGAATCAAACCTCGTACTTCGGGAGTGAAGAGGCTTCGTCATTCGACGGCAGAATAAAGCGCCACAAATCCGCTCTTGGTGCCGCTGTCATCCGTGTGAAACCGGAGCAGCAAGGAGTCCGATGATGAAGTGATCTCGCTTGGTAGCTGTTGAGGGTAAGAAGAGAACGAAACAAAGACGAGAATTTTATACAAGGCGATGGAGAAAAAATCTGGTGTTGTTTTAACACCACTCTGAAATCTCCCCACGCGTCTAATCTCGTGCTTGGTTGGCTTACGGTCAATAACTGCGGTGAAAAGATACAATAGAAAAAAAAGGTGTGATTATGACACTTTTTAAAAAAATGCCACGTGCCCTTAGAGTTAGCACCTGACGACTTTCCTAATAATGTAGTTCAGATTGCATGCTGTTTTGTAGGGACACCATCGACGTAACTCTCCGGTCTCAGTAGACCAGTGATCGATACTGTGCACTTAGGAAGAGTGGCGGATATTATATTTTTTTGTTTTGTTTTAGTTGCTGACAAGTACAAACTACAAAATACTAAATCATGTTTTGAATTGCTTGTTTAGATCAACTTTGTTTGTGCTGCAGAGTCCGGGCCCAGGGAAAAGTGAAGCAATTTTGTTTTCTGATATCAGTTCTTGGACCTCGACCGGTTATTTAAAGTATACTTAGTAGGAATATGTGTAAACAAACTATCGTACATAACTACACCTCGTCCTGTAATTGTTCATTTATGAACAATCCCAAAAGTACTTCCCAAAAGTTACCGTTATAAATAGGAAAAATTAAAAATTATATTTGCCTTATTTGTACCTTTCACAGGCAGAACCAGGGTACGATTACAAGATGTCCTTGATATATATATATATATATATATATATATATATATATATATATATATATAGTGAACTTCGTTTACCAGCATATTTACCGCAGCTTCTATCAAAGCATCAGTCTAGCGTAAAATTGAATGCTAATCAGGCAAGCTACGGCTCCATTCATAAATATACATACTTCATGTACAAAAACAATGTGCACTGTCAGAGGTTCTAGTAGTATGCAGAAACTTTAATACGACAGATGTGACCGCTCCTTGTTAGGTGAAATGTACCGCTCGTAAGTAGTTTTAAGCCCTCAAGCCTAAAGTAGGAAAAGAGCAAAGACTATAAAAATAAATCAAAACAAAACAGGAGACGCAAGTGAACAAATACGTGGAGTCCACATAAAGAAGGCTCACTTAAAAACAAAGCATACACGCGCACGTTCGCGTTAATTCAACCATGCTCCTACAGACATGCATTCAATAGATGACTCACTCACATCAGGCAGGAACAGATAAGCAAAGCTCAAAGCACGAAGAAAAAAAGTCATACAAACCACAACGTTAGAGGAAACGGAATGTCTATGCGTGTGAAGGGAGATGGACGAATGTGTGCCCTTCCCGAGCGCGAACATTTGTACACGTTTCACGAAAGTTTGATATACACGAATAGCTATACCTGATATCTTACAATGACCGAACATATGTTCTTAAATACTTTATCACCTACGCAACTCGCTCCCTATATAAGGCTGATGTGAGCAACACTGTCTTTTAGTCCAACCGTGCTCCGAAAAGGATGCATTCAATAGATGACTCTCACATCAGACAGGAACACATAAGCAAGGCTCAAACCATGAAGAAAAAGACCATACAAACCACAACGTTGAACGGAACGGAATGTCTATGCGTGGGAAGGGAGATAGACGAATGTGCGCACTTCCCGAGCACGAACATTTGTACACCTCTCACGAAAGTTTGATATACACGAATAGCTATACCTGATATCTCACTATCAGGAACATCTTCTCCTAAATATCTGTTCACCTACGCAACTCGCTCCCTATATAAGGTTGGTGTGAGCTACACTGTCTTGAAAATAAAAGTGACTCACAGTCGTCAGGGCAAGTAGCACATTTCGCCCCTTCCACTACTGAGACTTCAATGCAGTCACTGAACGCATATGTTTTCTGGCTAACCACCGCAAGCAGAAAAACTACCATACCCAATTAGATAAACTATAAATACTAGGGATGTATGTTTCTTCTTTCTTTTTACTTTTTGTTGAAAACAAGTCCGCTTGCACACACTAAGACGCAGACCGCTCTATCCCGCTCTCCGCTTTCACCCTTTTATCTCAATCTGTTAACACCGAGTCAAACGTAGTCGCAGTTTTCACCATCCTATAGACCCCTTTCGAAACACTGCCCTCTGTTGGCAGCTGTAAGATCTCTTCACAAAGACGGACTAAAACATCAAAGTCATCGCACACAGGAAAAGCACACCCACAGAAAAAGGTGATGAGCGCAGTGACGTTGCACTTTCGACGCTGTTTGATTGGCTCGTCGGCTCGTAGTGTTGGTCGACGCTCCGACGGTCACTATCCTATGGAATGACTTGCACGTTACTTGATGCAGTTTTTCCGCCATTGTGCAGGGGTACCGACCATCTAATAATCGGCGCGCGAATTTCGAAAGGGGGTCTATACGACGATTTAAGAAAAACAGGAAGCTCTCCTGGAAGGCAGCGTTCAACTGCTCTTGGGAAGTGGAATCGGCGTCGCACGAGGCATTGCCGATTTCCGAGAAGGACGTGAAACTGTTCTCGTGACAATCATTCGACGGGAGTCGCAGTACCTAACGAAGGGTACCGCCGTGGACTACTTCGAGCAACTTCAAGCGTCAGCCGCCATTATCGCAATCTACGAGCAACCTTCGCCGTCACAGTCCAACAGCACGCCGCATTCGCAGCTTGATGTCAACGCCTAGCTGCCCGCTTCAGAACGGCGACGGCTAGTTGAACTTTTCAGCGAATTCAGCAAGTGCTTCGCGACATCATCAAGGGTGCGGCAAACCACGGTAGCGAAGCATCGCATGGTTACTAACGGCGACGCACTGCCTATTTACCAGTCGCCGTACCGGGCCTCTTTAAAAAAGAGGTGAGTCATTCAAAAACAGCTATAAAAAATGCTCGATGACGAAATTGTCGAAACTTCAAGTAGTCCATGGGCATCAACAGTTCTCTTCGTAAAGAAAGAGGACGAAACACTGAGGTTCTGCGTGGACTACCGTGGACTAAATGCCGCGACGAAGAAAGATGTCTACCCGATTCCTCGAATTTACGACACCCTAGACTCTAAGAAAAAAATGGTGTAAAAAAGTAGCAACGGCGAGTCTTTCTCCCTTCTACTGACGCGCCCCCAAGCGGACACGAGAAAAAGGGAAAAACGAAACTTTCTTTTCCTTCTCCAGGCAGACGGCAGAAAGCTTTCGCCTTCCCGGCTCATATTCTTTCGGTTTCGATTTTCGAGCTCGCCGCGCACGTTGTTTAATAAAAGTTGTTGAGTTGATTGAGTTTCAGCGGCAGCGAAGGCCGCCTGTAATTCCGTCTTCTAGTCCAAACGTGCAGAACATTTCGGTTGCATTGACGTTTTTACCACTAATTTTATCAAACGAGCAAACGAAGCCGCTAGGAACAGCGAAGTTCCGGAGCAGTGCCAGCAGCGCTACGTACACTGGCTAAGATGGCCGTCTCCGGATTGCACGACCACCAAGGAGGTTATAATGGGCAGGAGGTGGCGTCCCTGTCCCCAATGCATGGAGCGAGGTGTAACGGAAGTAGGCGTGGCTACGAGCCGCAACGAGCATTTCTTGACCAATGGGAAGCCTAGTGAGTAGGCGCCGCCATTAATTTCGGGGCAAACAACCGCGTTGCCATGACATTTCCGTGGCAACGCGACTATGTGCACCGAAAGTAATGGCGGCACCCACTGTTATTTGAAACAGCGCTTAACGGGAGACTTTATGGTCGGAATTGGATGAGATTATCATAAGCGAACGCCTGGTTGCCCAGCAGAAAGTAAGTGACTAGAATTGAGACGCTCTAGACGACGCACCGTGAAGGATTTGGCGGAGCGCAACGCATTTTTTTTAATAAACAGCAGCAGCAGATCGCACGAGCGCGCATGCAAGCCAGGAGCGCACAGAACAACGAGCTCCCGCTTCCAGTTCTGACTTCGCTCGCACATAATGTGGAACTAAGTATAAACACTCACGCTGCAAAGCATTTGCATCGTGGACGCCCACGGCGGACGCCGACCGCATCGAAAGCTAGCCTCGTGAAGCACACGCCGGAACAGATTAGAAAGCAGACGAACCGCCGGTGCGCTACCCCGCGGCCTCGGAACGGGTGCGCAAGGCAGTCTGGGATTAAACGCCTCTTCCGGCTTCACTCAGGCTGACGTCATGCCGGGTCCTGTCTGTTTAAACGTCCTTGATGACCACTGATCTCAATGACAATTGCTGGATAGCGCTTCCCGCACCCGCAAGTGAAGCCACCGGACGCAGCCTCGCT
Organism: Ixodes scapularis; assembly: GCF_016920785.2. Taxonomy (NCBI): domain Eukaryota; kingdom Metazoa; phylum Arthropoda; class Arachnida; order Ixodida; family Ixodidae; genus Ixodes; species Ixodes scapularis. The sequence continues at coordinate 118,561,944 of NW_024609868.1, read as the reverse complement.
GAAATACGATTTGCGGTTTTGCCAGCGTTTTGCTGCGGTTTTCCAGCGTGCTGTAAACACGTTTTCTACTCGTTCGTCGTCATTCGCCGAGGAAGTTTTTTAAGACTCTGTGTATTGTTGAGACTTGTCGTTGTGGACACGTGGAAAATTTTACGAAAGCGTAGTGTCGCAGGAAAAAGGCACAACTCGTCGAAAGCAAGGGTCTGGCGGCGTGTTCAAAGCTTCCTTGGCACGCCAAAGTGCCGTGTCTTTGTGCCTTCGCGCGCTTGGATACCGACCAAAAATCGACGCCGTGTGGATGTATTTTGCGAGTACAATGTGTGTAAAACCGTATCAAAAAGTACAACTCGTCGAAAAAAAGTGTCGCCGGGCTCGCCGCGTGATCAAAGCTTCCTTGGCACGCCGAGTGATGCATCTTTGTGCCTTCGGACGCTTGGATACCGGTCAAGAATTGACGCCGCACCAAAGTTCTGAACGTGTGTCGCGCGTAGATGCCTTTAGATCATTTATATATAAACATATATATATATATATATATATATATATATATATATATATCGGCCACGGAGTTCTGGGTCGTCCAGCTGTTCCGGTGAGTTGCTATCAAAAAAAAAAGGTGGGAGATCTGTACGTGTTCTTATGTACTATTAACCATGGCTATGTTCCAAATCTACTCTAATGTATTACGTAGGAGCACGAATAGGGCAACGCTGTGGAGCAAGGAGGGTTTTCGAAAACAAAAGTACAAGACGGCGAGAATAAAAATCCTTGAAGCGCGGGCGATATGGCCGTGTGCAATCTGTTGACCAATTACAATTAGGCGAGCCGCGCTCAAACGTCAAGTGCAATTAAGTAGGTTGATAACAAGCCAGCACTGATCAGTGATGAGGAGCTGTTGTGCACGGTATTGTGTAAATCGTCTAGGGACGAAAAAAAGACTTACTTTCCCCCTATCTTCCGTCGCTAATGGACGCTGGATTAAGCTCGTTCCCAAACCGCGAGGACTGCAAGTATACAGACGTCAGAGTAAAGTAAGACGCTGATCCAGAGGCACACTCAGCTTCACGCACATTGCACTCGCTAAACACATTCACACGGCGTCGATTCTTGGTCGGTATCCAAGCGCGCGAAGGCGCAGAGACACGGCACTTCGGCGTGCCAAGGAAGCTTTGAACAGGCCGCCAGACCCTTGCTTTCGACGAATTGTGCCTTTTTCCAGCGACACTGCGCTTTCGTAAAATTTTCCACGTGTTCACAACGGCAAGTCTCAGCAATACACAGAGTTTTAAAAAACGTCTTCGGCGAATGACGACGAATGAGTAGAATACGTGTCTACAGCACGCTGGAAAACCGCAGCAAAAGGCTAGCAAAACCGCTAACCGTATCCCAAGCGAGTGAAGTCCGGTGGCTTCACTCGCGCTGCAGCGAACAAGCGGGGGAGCGCGATCCAGCAATTGCCATTGAGATCAATGTGCATGACCCACGCGGAACTACAGTAGCGGAACCACGCGGACCTGTGTCGACATTCTCGACGTTATGAAAATCGCAGGAACTGCGTCTATAGACAGGCAGGTTTTGCTGCCGGCCGCCTGGGTGCCTTCCGTGTTGAGTTCGGTTCTGTTTTCCGATGCCGAGTGCCAACCGGCAATCCATGTGGTTCTGTATTTCTGTGTGTCAGCAGCATAGCAGCAACATCGTGACGGCAGTGTTGTGCGTTGTGAACAGAAGACTGGAATTATCGCCGATGTGACCGTGTGTTCGCGTATCAGTGGTGTAACAACAAGATGAGATCACGTAAACTGTCGGGCATTGATGCCGCTGGTCGGGCCGTGATCGGAGGGGGTGGGATGTGGCAGGTTGACATTCCGCTTTACATTAAAGAGTTTAAGACCACTTGAGAAATTAGGTGCAATCGATCGACGTGCGAATAGTAATGTTGGAACGCTGGTCTGAACGGTAAGCTCGTATCGTACAGTGGCCAATGTGACTGGCGGTTGTCTCCTACTCGAGAGCGATTGAGCTCTAGGGAAAGGACTAAACAGTACGAGATTATGCAGGAATGAACCTACATTTACAGTGTGGAGTTTTAGCATTAAAAAGAATAGGTAAAACCGAGAAAAAAAATTTACCTTCTACTTTTTTTTTAAATATACTACGGCTCCTGGAGAAACCGTCCTCCAAGTGGCGGGCTGGGATGAGCGCTGGAAGTTTTCGAGCTCGCCAAGGCGTAGCTCTGTACAACTAACACCTGCCGCAAGTCGCGGCTCTGACTGCATTCGGGTACTGACGTCGTAGCCAGTATCCTACTGTAGTGTTTGTTCTTCTTTCTGTGCTGTTCGCGCACGACTGCAATTGCCGTCTTGAATTAATCTCTGTAGAGCGGATATTCACTCAGCTGGAAGTGATGCTTCACTGGCAAAAAAATCGCGTTTCGATCACGTGCGAATAGCGAATAGCGATAGCGATCACGGCGAAAGAAGATACTGGCTACGACGACGAAACGCGATTTTTTTGCCAGTGAAGCATCACTTCCAGCTGAGTGAATATCCGCTCTACAGAGATTAATTCAAGACGGCAATTGCAGTCGTGCGCGAACAGCACAGAAAGAAGAACAAACACTACAGTAGGATACTGGCTACGACGTGCCGCAAGGGGAAACAAACTCATGGCTTGGAGCCACATTGGAGCGGCTTGATTTATTGGCTTTCAAATAATTACGGCATGAGCGAGCGTTTCGTTTTTATTAAGAGATTCATCCCCTGAGCCATTCAAAATACTCTCAGAGATATGACATTGCTGGAGAGAAATCAACATGTTGGGAATAATTTTTATTTCTAATGCAATCACTGAGAAATTCTGTGCGTTCAAAACGACCAGTATAAAAGACGGAAACGCAGAGCTCGGGTGTAGTGATGGGCTTCGTGTGCCATTGTATTGATTAACGAGAAAAGAGTCAAAGTACAGGCTAGCTGGTGGAAGTCAACCATTTCGTCGTTTACCCTGAGACTGGGGTTTTTTTTTTTGAAGAGCAGAAGAAGAAACAGAAACAGAGACCTGTCTGTTTTTTCTGTTTCTTCTGCTCTTCAAAAAAAACCCCCCAGTCTCAGGGTAAACGACGAAATGATTGTATTGATGTTTGTATGTGCCATGTATCTGTATGCGCTCAATACATGTTCACCTGATATTTGTAGTATACGTAATATGTCTACATGTGTGTATAATAAAGGCAATAAAGGTTTTCGAAGCGCAATGATAGCGTGAGGAAATAATAATATTTTTGTAGAACATGAATTGGGCGGGAGCTAGCGCCACCTAGCCCAGCAACTTGCAATTACTCTGCTTGACCCTGCCATCTGGTGGCAAGCGATTTGACCTTCTTTCATGCTACGCGATAAACAGCTGCTTCGAGTTTGTTCTTTTGAGAGCTGCTTTTGGTTTCGCGGATTGGCTTGCCATTCCTCCGTGATGTGCGGTTGAATACGGAATCGTAGCTCGAGGAACAGCAAAAGGTAAGACGTAAGGTGCGCGAAATAACTGGGTAACGGTTGTCTCCGTTCAACATCGCAGTGCTGACGACGAGAAGACCGAGTAATTGCTTACAAAACGCAAGTTTTTGTACATGCGGGGGGAATCTGGCTTCGGAAATAAATACAGTTTCCGGAAAGCTCGTGTTGCGCTTTTATTTGTTGCTCCTCTCGTCTTGTGCAAGAGACGTTGCGTCCTCGTTAAGCTTTATTGAGCTCGATTTGCTCGATTCAGGGCCGCCATAATGAGATGTAGGCGACGGAGGAACTATTTGCTCCCCTGCTTCAGGGACGAAAGTGTCTTCCTTTCTAAAGAAACATAGGTTACAAGTCCGTTCCTTTCCTTAGGAAGGACTATCGATACCCTTTTTTCTAAGAGTGTAGAAACGAGAACGAGATCCTCAGAAGACGGCGTTTGTTACGCCTGACGAACTGTAGGAATTCAAAGCAATGTCGATCGGACTATGCACAGCACCGCCAACATTTCAGCGCGTAATGGACACCGTGCTGGCTGGCCTTGTATAGCAAAGCTGTCTGGTCTTCCTTGAAAACGTTGTGGTATTTTCAACCGACTCCGACAAACACTAGATACGGCTTTGGATCGTGCTTCAAACCATCAAGACCGCCGGACTGGCACTCAAGCCGACGAAGTGCTGGCTCGCCTATGCTAAATTGAAGTTTCTATGCCATATCGTGAGTAGCGAAGGTCTACGGCCTGACCCAGCAAAGACGTTCGCAAAGCACAAAGACATTCCCAAAATGTTTTTGTGCTTTGCGCCTACTATATACGCTTCGTTTGGGACTTCGCCGAACTCCCCACCCCCTCACACACACCTTACAAAGTGTGCCGTAAACTTCGTGTGGACAGAACAGCGACAGCGGGCCTTCGACGAGCCCAAACGAAGACTCCAGACGCCTTTGATTCTCGGCCACTTCGGTCAATTTTAACCCACGGGAATTCACACGGACGCGAGTGATACAGGACTTGACGCAGTACTGGTCCAACTGCAGGACGGTATAGAAAGGGTAATTGCTCTTTCTGAGCAATTGCCCTCGAAGGCAGAGAGAAATTACTCAACGACCGAGAAGGAACGCCTTGCCGTCGTCTGAGCGATAGGCAAGTTCTGCCCGTACCTGTACGGAAGCCCGTTTCGAGTGGCCACAGACCACCACTAGCTTTGTTGGCTCGCAAACCTGAAGGATCTCTCAGGAAGTCTCGCGCGGTGGAGTCTTTCAGTTCAATATTTTGACGTGAGTGTGGTCTACCAATCCGGCTGCAAACACAGCAACACCGATAGTTTCTCGAGGGCACCGTCAAGTGGGTGTATGAGCGCACCGACGACCGTGATGACGACGACGTTTTTGTCGGCGCGGGGACGGTGAACAACATGCTGCACTTCAATGAGACTTTCCTAAACTGCGAGCACTCATCGAGCAGCTAAATGGACAAGGGAGTGCAGTTCCACGTGCATTCGCACGAGCCCTGACAAGCTTCATGTTAAAGAAAATGGGCAGTACAAAAAGAAAGAAAAAAAGACAACTTCGGTGGCACCAACTCGACGTGGCTGTTGGTTATCCCGGCCAGTCTTTGAGCGGAAGTGTTCCAAGCTTGCCATGATGATCCGATGGCGGGGTACCTGGGCTACAGCAGAGCACTTGCACGGATTCGAAAAAATGCTACTGGCCCAAGCACCCGAAGAGAGTCCCGCTCTATGTCCAATTGTGCCGCGAATGCTAGAGACGCCAGAAACCACCGACGATGCCGGCAAGACTTCTGCAGCCAATCACTCCCACGACTACACTGTTCCAGCAGATTGCACTGGACTTGCTTGGACCGTTCCCAGATTGACGCATGGAAACCAATGGATTGTCGTCGCAACCGATTGATAACATCACAAGGTATGCCCAGATAAATTAGCCCTTCCATCGGGCGCGGCATTATGAGTCGCCAAATTCTTCGTCCAAACCATCATCCCCAGGCACAGTGCCCTCAATGTACTGATTACAGGCCGAAGGTTGTCGTTTTTAGCACAGCTAACTCAAGAGACCCTCCGGCTCAGTCACACCAGCAGTCGTCGTCATCGCCTACATGGTCGCCATGTACGTCGACGTGGAGCAGAAGACGTGTTACAACGTCGTACCCTACGTCACGTTTGCCTATAACACGCCAGTTCAATAGACCAGAGTAGTTACACCTTTCCAGTTGGTACATGATCGGAAAGTAACGACCATGCTGGACGCTATGCTGCCCCACGTGCCAACAGACGATTGGAGCGATGACGCCACGGTGGTTGCTCAGCGGGCCTAAGAAGTGCGCCAGCTCGTCCGACTCCGGAATCAAGACCAGCAGCGTACCGATGCTGGCCGCTACAACCTTCGTGACAATAATAGTTAATAGAAAAGGGGAACAAATGGGACAAAGGAGAAACACAAACACAAATCTTCAAATAGAGCTATAGGTAACTGGTGTGCGACGCAAAAAAATCTGCCTGGTCCGGGTATCGAACCCGGGACCTCTCCATTTCCAGTGGAGCGCTTTACGAAATGAGCTAACCAGGAGTTAGACGCCAGTAGAGCAAACGGGTGTTATCAGCTGCCGCCAGACTAAAACCAAGAACGGGGAACGGCTTGCAATTTTTAAGGTTATGATTAAGATGCAATGAATGCAAAGGTGCAACTGAGCTGGACAGGAATGGCAATAGTAATCCCTGGAGAAGGGGTACAAAGGAGACAAAGGACAAACACAAATTTCCAAACACAGCTTTACGTGACTGGTGCGCGACCGAAAAAATCCGCATGGTCTGGGTATCGAACCCAGGTCCTCTTCATTTCCAGTGGAGCGCTCTACCAGCTGAGCTCACCAGGAGTTAGACGTCAGTAGAGCAAACGGGTTTTCTCAGCTGCCACCAGACTAACACCAACAACGGTGACCTTGTTGCTCTACTGACGTCCAAGCTTAACATACTGCCACATCCGTTCGAAATAAATTCCCATGACGCTCTCTTAATCCTTTCTAACCTGTTAATATTATAGCTTGTGTGTGGGTCCGAAACAACATCGGCAAACTCATTTCAATATCTTACTAGTGTCTTATATGCAATTAGATTTGCATGACTCAAGAAGTCTTCCAGTCGCCTTTTCATGATACACAATCTCTTCATTGCTTTACTTTCAATAAAGTCTACATGTTGGTTCCAATGTAAATTCGATGATATTACTAGTCACAGTTGTTTGTACCCGAATACTTCATGATCTCTTAAAGCGCTTTCCGTAGACCCTACCATCTAAGTAAGATAAACTTACCTGGTCTCCGCAGAATATTTTCAGAAGTCGAGCTGACTCGTCACCTCCATCGAAGACCTTGACGTAGTCGAACCCGCAGGAATCGTGGGCCTCAATGTCAAAACGAACGAACCTTAAGCGTACGTGTCCATCTGGCGCTTTTATGACCCAATGGCGATCAATGTTGTTTTCATAAAGCTGGTTTGCGTACTCGGCATGGGAGTAGATGCCTTGCTCACTGCCTCGTCTCGCCACAAGGGCCATTTCCAGTTGTGTGTAGGTTGCAGAGAAGCCTTTTCCTTGCACCTCGTTATCACTCACGAAGACCTGCGTTGAGAGACTGTACTTAGAACCACCCGTGTATCAACGGTGTATATCCATCTTCCGGACACACCAAGAAACCGCCGTATCCTCGAAGGTACGGGACGCTCAGTTGTAAATTTTTAGAGTCTCGCCAGACATTTATTACATACCACCAGTCTACTAAACATAAATGTATATATATATATATATATATATATATATATATATATATATATATATATATATATATATATATATATATATATATATATATATATATATATATATATATATATATATATATATAACGGGCATGGTGGCGGGAGGCCGACGGCGTGGGTATAAAACTGAGAAGAAAAAACCCTTAGTGAAAAACAGCAACAACGGACGATTTAAACTTCGACGTTTCGGCCGGAGTCCGGCCTTCGTCAGGAAGAACTTTTACAGATGAACGCGGGTGGTATTTATACAATGCTACGGTCGACCGTAGCATTGTATAAATACCACCCGCGTTCATCTGTAAAAGTTCTTCCTGACGAAGGCCGGACTCCGGCCGAAACGTCGAAGATTAAATCGTCCGTTGTTGCTGTTTTTCACTAAGGGTTTTTTTCTTCTCAGTTTTATATATATATATATATATATATATATATATATATATATATATATCAGGGTGTCGAACCGGAACCGAACCGAACCGAAAACCGTAACCGAACCGGCATTTTTTCCGGAACTGAACCCGAACCCGAACCGTTATATTGTTATCGCGATGAACCCGAACCGGAACTGAACCGGAAAAAAAAAATAGCGGTTACCGGCTCATGTCAAAACGGTTCGGCCACGCGCTGTTGACAATGAATGTGCTATCAATGCCATTTGTTTTTTAAGTGCCGTCAACTGACACACACCTCGCTTACATATTTTTCTTCTCCACTCAGTCTTAGGAATATAAACGCTGCATCCACGAATCTTGACAAACGCTGCATCCATGAATCTTGCCATAGGAACCAGTATTGCGCTGGTCGCGGCTTGCACGGTAGAAAGAAAATTGAAAGGCTGTGCAAAAAAAAAAAATAAAAAAATCGCGTCACGGGATTTTATTTTTTTACAATCTCGTAAATCCTAAATGCTGCTGTGTGCTCATTTCATAACACGTTTCTAGAACGCGCGAGTTCTTGAAGCTTGCTTCTATCGGAATGAGAAAGAAAAGGCTGTGGAGTTTGATAATAATGCATCCGGTTTTGTATAGGCACTTAGAAGCTAACATATTTGTGAGACAGCGAACTCTTTCATTTTAATATTTATCCTATTACGTCCTTCTGGGGTTGCGTTCGGTGAAGCGTTTTTCATAATCCGTATCTTGTTTAATGAAAACTTCTTTAAGGGTCTAATTTGAGTTACCGAAGGCTAGTTCAAATAAAGAAAGCTGTATTTTCTCCCCACTGTTCCTTTAATTGCTTACACGCCGAGGTGGCGGGATAGTTAGCGAGTTCTACTTGTAAGGGGGTTTGTAAGGAGGTCGCGTATTTTACAGCTACTGCGTCGGACCCAATCAGATGAAGTCCGAATGCGTAAACGTCGGTGAGGTAACCTTTGAGTGCACATAACGAAACCATTCCTGGTAGAAATCCCTGAGCCTTACACTACGATGTATCCCGTTTCGTATGTGCTGATTTCAGATGTTTTATTTGTAGTTTATTTTGATGTTGCAGTTTGTCATTTATAATTTCTGAACCGGTTCGCGAACCGGTTTGCGGACTGAATTAATCAAACCGGAACTGAACCGGAAAAAAATAAATTTACCTGAACCTGAACCGTAACCGAACCCGTATTTTTTTCGGTTCGACACACTGATATATGTATATATATATATATATATATATATATATATATACTCACAAAAATGACTCGCACACGCAAACAGGTAAAGGATAAAAAAGAGGTGGTTGATGTATTTTTCCATTTTAGTAATAAATCACACTGAAAACAAAAACAACACTAATAAGAACAACTAATAATAACAACTCATAATAATAATAATGTTAATACTAATAATAAAGCAGTTAATTAGTCAATCAGTGTTTATTATAGTGGGCAGGAACAACCAATAGTGGGCAGGAACAACCAATCGAAAACACACATATGCAAATAAACATACACACGAGTGTAGAAGGGGAACCTAGTTCACCAGTCTGAGAATGAAAATATTAACAAGCACAAAATACACTCAAATCAACGAGGGAAATCAAAAGCACAAAAATGAGACATCACCAGGTGTGAGAGCAAAGAGCAAATGCTTGGATATCGGACTGACAAACATCAACCCTTCAACTGATCAGGCCTTTTCGTGCAAGAGGAAGCTTAGAACAGCGTTTCCGAACTTGCTCACGCATGAGTTACAAATATCAATTGTATAAGAGCGGATCAGGTTTAAGTAATAATAACAATAAACATACAGTGCGTGGGCAAATGTGCCCACGCACTGTAGAGCCTGCGGATGTGAGCCATGCATCGGTGGCACCAATATTCTAGGTAGAAGTAAGATTCAAAGAGCGCGTAGACTGCAAGATGCGCTCTCGATCAGGAAGACCCCAACGCGTCAGCGACACGTCGATGGCCTTTTATAATGGCAAGATACGTTTTTTGTTCGTTTTTATTTTACATAAATTTGTGCAAACGGGTTAAATGGCGTGTATACCAGCGCATAGCCCTGGTGACGATAGTTGTATCAACATATGACACGCACGTCCATCTTTTTTTTTTTTTTTCAGATATAGCTTGGAGTAGCGCCCGTGTTTGACATTTCTCTTGTGTTCGTCTCTTTAGCGCTTTAACCATGGTTCAAAACATTCCTCACCAACTAGCCGAACAACACATACTTTCCTAATAAACGAATTGGCCGAGAAATTAAGAGGAAGAAGAAGACGAGAGGCATGCAAGAACGTCAGAATGCTCAGCTCTGGTTTGAATGATTAGTGGGTAGACCTAAAGCTAGCTGCCTGTTTTCACTGCCCTCGCCAAACGCGTTAGAACGCAAAATGCCGAAGTCCAGCATTTGGCTTTCGAATTCGAAAGCGTTCTACAAGTGTACTTTAGAGAGCACTGCACTCGTCGTACCCAATCGAAAATCCGGCGTCCGGCGTTTGGCTCTGGCATTCGAACGCGTTTGAGGAGTGCAGTGGGTGCAAAGGCAGCTGGCTAGCTTTAGGTCTGCCCACTAACCATTCGAATAAGAGCTCGACATTCTGTCGTTCCCGCACGCTCTCATCTTCTTTTTCCTTAAGTTGCTCGGCGTAGAAATCTCCGCATTTACAGTTTTGTCAATCCCGTAACTTTGGAATCTATCTCGCATATGTGGAGAATTGCGGAATGTAAATACTCCAGAGATGCTCATATTCGACTCGAAAAAGAAATGAGGTAACGAAGAGTGGTGGCTTACCATGTATACTTGGTTGGACGAGGAGAGTATAGGCAAGGGCGCTGTGTTTCCGCAGTATGTTCCGAGAGTCGGAGCGTTCGTGTCGTTGCCGTCATAGACAGACACATAGTCGCTGATACATTTGTTGTCCTTCTCCAGTTCAAAGTCGTTGAATACCTAAGGTAGAACAATCCCGAGTCAGTCTAGAAGGCCTGGCAGGTTGCACAATTTGCGGAGCTCTGCAGTCCCCACTGCACTTGTAAAACGCGGTTGAATGCGAAGACCAAAGGCTGTACGCTGGCGTTCCACGCTTTAACGCGTTCGACGACTGCTGTGGAGACGAAAGTTTTTAGGTCTGCGCACTAAATCTTCGAAGCAAAGCTCGACGATCTCACGTACCCGCACGCCTCTCGCCTCCTTCTCCTCGTTCTCACTTTCTCGCCGCATTGCGATGCACAGATTTTGTACCCAAAACAGTCATTCACGAGGAAACCGATATTGAAACTGAATGAATGTAACTCTACCTTTCACGACAGCTAGTGTATGATATTTCGGAACTACATCGTTTGCCCGCGACCAGCTCTCTTGTTAGAGCAAGAAGTTTACTTTAAATAATTTCCGCAATTACCCTGGGCATTAGTCTGTAAAATTTTATTATCACCTTGATGTTTGGGGCAGCCGAAAGTGGTTGATTTTTTTTTTTCCAGTAGGGTGCGCACAGCTTTTCCTGTTTTTCTTTTAGGTTTACATTTCTTTCGGTATTATTCCACCGGTGTATACTTTTTCCCAGACATTTCAGAGTTTTTCGGTATAAATTTTTGGTGTCGGACGAAATGTTTGGATTTATCAAAGCTTATTAGAAGAAACACGGGCATTTAAATTTCTAAAACCCAGAAGACAGATACGCGAGCCGAAGTGCAAAGACCTCCCCGTTACGACATGTTACGACAACAAAAACAAAAACAAAAAATTAAGATTTTGTTTTTCTTCATTTAGTGTGAACACTAAACGAAGCTGTAGAAAAATATGTCCTTTTTTTGTGACGCTTGGATTATTTTTCTTATTCGAGGAAAGCTCTCATACGGTGTTCATATGTTTTCTACGATTTTGATAAAAGCGAATCTCGGATTCATTTCTGAGGATTATTCAAATTTAACAAAAACGAGGGAACTTTAGTTATAAGAAGAAGCACCAAGCAGTTGGCTTTGAGTTAAGCCGGGAATAAACATGCTATGTCAGTGACACTTTTTTCCGCCAAAAAAAGAAAGAAGTGCGAGCCTCGAAGATAGGCAGGCGGTCATTCTGCAGAAGGATTGGACCCCAACGTTGCTCCGGACCAAGTGCACCAGCGCTTGGCCTCGCTTCAGCGTCGCTGGGACACTCCATATCCTGCCACCCAGATTGCCGCTGGTGCCATCGCCGTATGGACTGCTGGGGGGCTATGTTGAACATTTTAAATTCCCAGGAGGCTAGGGAGAAGGAAGTGACGTAAGTGTGAATGAACGTATCTTAGCAGCACCACGCAACGCGTCATCAGCGACTCCACCAATCAACATCCAAAGAGCGTTGTTGACGTCACTTCCTTCTCCCTAGTCTCCTGGGGTCCAAAACGTGCAACATAGCCCTCCTGGTCCCAAAGCTGCAGGAGAAAGACGCGGACAAGAGGCGAGGGGAGTAAAGCTAATCGGAAGCAGCGGAGCCTAGATTTTGGTGACGACCTGAAAAGGGGCGCAGCATCCGGATGGTGCCCCGAAGCCTCTGAAAAGAACACGGCCACTTTCCGGGGAAGGCTCGGCGTCCACCGAACAAGAGGAAATAAGGGCATTGACGCGCCGCTGGCGTGGGACTCTCAGCAGCGACCCGAATAACCACAAGGGTGCCGATGAACTTACGAGTGCATGACGCAGAGTCCGTTGTCCTTGTATTTAGTCAAAGGTTACATTAGTGAAAAGTGGCATTCTTTAGGGTTCTCACCCTCTCCCCCCTTTTTTCTTTTGTATCGAAGTGCCTATATAACCAGATTTCGGAAAATAAAAATTTCAGCTGTGTTAAAGACTTTTTAGTGTTGTGTCGTTTACCCGCAGTCTCGGGGTTTTTTCAACCATGTTACAGATTCGGCGGTGACCCAAACCAGTGGCACCCACTCCCGGCAGTGACACGAAACGAGACCACCACTGGGTATTTAAAGACGCAGACTGACCTGTCCAGCCCATATCATCAACAGCACAGACCGAGCATCAGATCATCACGTGTAAGTGATTATGTTAGACTATTGATAACTTTTGTACATCTATATATTTGTTTCTTCTGCCTCCTCTGTGTAACATAGCTTTATTCCTTCCATCATCGTGCACTCGTTCTTTCCTCGAACGTCTGGTCCCTGAACAGTGACATTTGGCGAGCCTGCCAGGATACAATCGCAAGATGAATAAAAGTTTGCATAATTGAAGGCTTAAGATCTTATCTTATATTGACATTGATACATAATTTTATGTATTTTCGTATTCGTATAATTCGTATTCGTATAATTCGTATTTTCAGATCTTAGATCTGAAAATACGAAGCAATTTTTTTTAATCTAAAACGAAGTGAGATATCGTTTTTGAAGCTGGACAGATACTTGGGGTTTTGAACTAGACGGTTATAAAAAGGTTGAACAGGAAGATGAATGGAGTTAAGTAGGCTTACTGCTGCAGAGAAATTATTATGATTGGAGCGCGGAGAGTTAAATGACTGGATTTTATGTGAAGTAGCATACCTGAAAAGCTGGACTGAAGACAAACATGATTTCGAAAAAGCTTCTTGGGGAGTATCATACTGTAGAGGAAGAATTGGCTCAGTTCAATACAAAAACGATCAATCTAAAGTTGCAGTACCACCGACTGAAGGAACAAACCTAGCTGATGAGAAGAGATGAATCACTGCGTGATAACAACAATGAAAGTGCTGACGAGGCCTGTACGGGCCTGCACTCGGTTTCAACAAAAACGGCAGTCACAAATCAGACAAGGGAAGTGATAGACGTGTTTCGGATCTTAAAGGGGTCATGAAACGATTTTTCTACTTCTTCCCCCTTAGCTTTAATCCTCAACTCAAATGCAAATTGTGAAATAACGTCGTCGTGACATTCTTCGGCACCGGTGCGATGACTCCTGGCTTCTACCGTGCTTTTTATGCACACCATAGAGCTTGTCGTTCCCCAGTGACGATAAGTTTCGTCAGGGCGCTCATTGGCCGCGAACGCGAATCCAAATATTCGTCGACGGATTGATTGTCGACGAGCGCATACGTCCGAGTGACGCAGTTCTCGTGTCCATGCGTGAGCTGGGCTCGGCTGACGTCAGGTTGGCACCGCTGACGCGCTTTTAGAACCACGGATGTATCATAGTGAAAAGGCGGAGAGCTTTCGAAGGAAAGAAGGTACAAAATAGTCCGCTATATTTTCAAATGTTCGTACCGAAAAGCTGGCTTTCGACTTTCTACCCTCTTTCTTTTGGCCAACTAAACGATATGCGATGAGTAAAGTCCCAATTTAAAATCATTCGTCCCAGCCCAAAATTCGTTTCATGGCCCTTTTAAGACAACTGTGGGTGAAGGTATTGTGCGTCGGGATATGAACGGAGTGGCCGACAGTGGCTCAAGGGACTCCCGCAAAATTAAAGGTCTGTTGGTCACTAAATAACAAAAAGACAGGTTGAAGACTAGAGGTGTAACGTTATGTCCTCGCAGAAGGAAATGCCGAACGCGTCAAAGTCCCGGCACAGAAGTCGAAAACCGCTCGAGGACGATGAGGACAAGTGCAGATCGGCTCAGATGAGACAAGTTGGCATAACTAGCAATCGCAGCCGAATGATTCCACATACCAAAAAGAGTGAGGGCTCAGAGCGGTAGGCAAAACCAAGAGTGAGGCTAAAAGAAGACACAATGGGAACACGCGGATCATAACTCTGAAGACAGGGCAGAGCAAAGAAGAGGCGGTCATATCCCTTGTAGCGCTAAGAGGACAAAAGGCCATGTTGAATAAACCTGGGACTGGGCAGAAATGAACACATAAGTTGAAAGGACCGCAATACACAGAGCGACGACGTCGTCCTGCCCTTTTTCGTTTTTCGACTTATAAGTTCATTTCTGCCCCTGTCTCAGGTTCATTCAACATGGTTAACATTCACCAGCTCGCCTGCGCCCTTACTATATTATCTATGGCAGAAGAATCCACGTGGGATTGGCAAGCACGCAGACCCAGACTTGGTGAATAGAGGTGCCGAGTATGCCTGGAATGTCAGAGGTCATTATCCTACTGCTAATTTTTTGCTTGTGCCACGAGCTTCATCTTTTGTACGTTCCTACGTTCCTCACAAAGTCTTCTTATAGTAGTGTAAGAATTCAGAACGGGGTATTATTTTTTTGGCTTATAAGTGTCAACCTGTGTGATGTCAATGCGGAGTTTAGACTCTATCTCGAATTGTCGAAGCGTTGTCTTTCAAGAGTTTTTCGCATTTAGTTTGTGTAAATCATAGTTTAGACATCTAGGCTCACTGAACGCGACATTGACAAGGTCGAGGAGAGGTACGAGTGTATACCCAAATGCATTGGGTATATTAGATCTGTTTCTTTTTTTTTGGTTGGGATGGGTTGAATGAATGGTGAGTGAGTTGTGGGGTTATCGGCTGGTGCTGTAAAACTTGACATTGCGGGCGACTTTGCGGAATCTAAAGATCATTTGTAAGTGAAATATTTCTGGGCGTGTTTTAGAACAAAACGCTCCTTAAGGTGAAGCTGCTTTGAAAGGGTGGTCATATGTAAAGTGTAGTAGTGCGGCAGTCAATGACAGGAAAGCTTATAGACTGTGCTGCTATGGCATCGGTGTTAAATCTGACTTAATTAGAGGAGAGCACCTCTCTGTAAAAGTGGTCTCAGAAGGAATGACATGTGGCGAGCCTGTGCGTAGAAGCCTGGGGAATAATATTGATAGAAATGTTTTGCTTAATCATGCTGCCGTGAATGAAAAAGTAGCCTGCTGAGTGGGCTACGAATGAAATCAGTCTGAGGTGTATTAGTTGGTATGGCTCAGACATGGTACTAGGCGAATGGACAACGTAAACTTTGTGTGTTGTGGCCGCGCAGTTTGACGGGAGGAAAAGATAGTGTGACTAGCTCATGAAGAATCAGGTGATTGTCCCGTTCCACGGCCCAAAC
The DNA here is from genome assembly GCF_016920785.2 of Ixodes scapularis. Taxonomy (NCBI): domain Eukaryota; kingdom Metazoa; phylum Arthropoda; class Arachnida; order Ixodida; family Ixodidae; genus Ixodes; species Ixodes scapularis. Next base: position 118,546,224 of record NW_024609868.1, on the reverse strand, counting down.
AGAAAAAAAAAGAGAAGCGCGAACGTCACAGGACGGCAAGCGGCCATTCTGCAGAAGGACTGGACCTCGGCGTCGATCCGGGGAAACTACACCAGCGGATGCCATCGCCGTATGAACTGTTACTCCTAAAGCTAGAGGAGAAAGAAGCGCACAAGAGGCGGGTAGTGGAGAAATAATTCTAAGCAGCGGAGTCCAGATTTCGTCGACGACCCGAAGAGGAGCGTAGCTTCGGGATGATGCCCCGAAGCCACTGAAAGGAACCCTGTGACGACCGAGGGAAGGCTCGGTGGCCACCGAACAAGAGGAGAGGAGGGCTGTGACACGACTTTTGCGTGGGACTCTCAGCTGTGACCCGAGCAACCACAAGGGTGTCGATGAACTTACGAGTGACAGATTCGGTGGTGACCCGAACCAGTGGCCGTGATTCCCGGTTGTGACATCAAAAGTGATCACCACCGGGTATTTCAAAACGCTGAATGACCTGGCCGACCTATATTATCAACAGCACCGACCGAGCATCACATCGTCACGTGTAAGGGAATATGTAAGACTATTGATAACCTTTGTACATTTTTATATTAGTTTGTTCTGTCTTCACTCTGTGTAAAATAGCTTTATTCCTTCCATCCATCGTGCACTTTTTCTTCTTTTCCAATGATTGGTCGTTGAACCGTGACCGCCACTATGCGTCCAATGTTCGCCGCCTTGACGAGAAGGTTGTAGTTTGTCTTTGCGGTCCACTTGAATCTAGAGGTACTGTCTTGCGCGTTTCGACTATGGACATCTTAGGCCAACATTAAGATACTGTGGTACAACATTTTACCCTTACAATTTTGGAGTGGCGGACGTGTATAAACGAACAATACCCCAGGTTAAAGAGTGTTTAATTAAGACTTGAGTGAGAAGTCAGCCCCTCACACAGTCCCGGCGAATTTGAGTGTTATGGAGTTTAAGTAGCGGGTGCGGATGAACTCGAGCTGAGGAAAACATACTATGGAAACAACGTTTGTCATGGGTAGAATCTGGCGCTCCGCGGTACACGAAACGTGTTGCATAAACCTGGCTTCAACGCAGTTGGCGCAGCTATTACATCCCTGAGTGGTGATATTGCAACCTGAGTAGCGAGTGGGCGTAAATATGTCAGCTGCGCGCTTGGCCCCCCCGCAGTTGGCCGGGTGCGAGCCCTTCCATCACCTCTTGTTTTCATCTTTTCCTAGTTAATAGAACATACAAGAATGGTGAATAATGATGTATTTTGTTCATGCACACAATGTATATTTGCAGGACAATTGAAGTCGGATGTTCTAGGCTTATTGGAAGCCTTGAAAGGATCTGTGCCGTGCAGCGCATTCAGTCTTGCTCCAGCGCCCATTGACGGTACTATGCCGCCTTCAACGCCAGCGAGTCTCTCTTTATTTTTTTTTTGTAGCATAAGTTTGTTACACTAAACGTTTAGCTTCTGCCTGTCCATTCGTTGCCTATTAATTGTTACTCGTGACATATTGGTGAAGGGGTATTGCATTTTATGCCCGTGAAGCGTGCCCTTCAGAAGACACGCCAGTCAGGTGAGGCACTCAGTCTCCGCAGAAGACGCCAAAGCCCGAGCAAGCCAACATACCAAAGGTCAACCCCGGGAATTCGGCCCCCTGCGACAAAGGCTAAAAAAACAAGACCGCGACGGTAGCTATCCTACCCGCCGTCATCGTGCCTGCCACTCCCCACACTCTGATGCCCTTTCAGGGCGAAACCCATGAGTATGTAGAGGACTGGCTGCAGCATTATGAATGTGTAGCCCGCACAACGGATGAACTACTCACCAGCGAATTCAGATCCTGTATTTCTCACTTGAAGCCACTGCGAGGCACTGCTTTGAGAACCACGAAGCACCATTTATACTATGAGCTTCCTCCGCCGTCAAATTGAATCGGACGTTTATAAACCATCGCAGTTGGCAGCGGGCGGTGGACCTTCTTCGAGCAAGTACGCAAGGCCGCAACAAAAGCGTGACCAGCTTTTTTTGAAGATTACCTGCGCCGAGAGCCGGATTAAGGCATTTCGGCGCCCTAGGCTAAGGACGCTTCAGGGGCCCTAATGATGATGATGATTGCGACGGTGAGGATGATAATGATGTCTGGTTAAAGCAATGAACCTGGGAAATACGGCAGTTTCCTTTATTTTTTAATCAATAAAAAGTAGCCTCAAGATACAAAAAAAAAATTACCATTCCCGTCTGGTTTCAACTAGGGAGCATTCCGTCAAGACCACCGCGGAGGCGGCATGCAGCTTTGTTCTCTTCCCCAGCAGCGTCGACGGCCGCACTTTCAAAGTGTAAGCGCTGCTCAAAAACACGTGTTTGCGCGCACGAGACATGAGCCCGAGTAGGGTGAGGGGGGAGGTGTTTATGACATTTCCCTTCCTGACAAAAAAAAAAAAAAGAGGAGCGAAAACCTCAAATCATGGGGCCCCTCGAATGTTTTCTTCGTTTGCTCGAAGCCGCTTTCAAAAGAAAGCGGACAAGCACCCTAAGGGGCCGGTCACCCACCCAAAGGGCCGGCTTTGTACAGGGATAGGAGTGTGCTACGCGAAGTGCGCGTTCGGCCTCGCTGACATCGCCATTATCTTTGTATATCCCTCTTCTCGAATGCTGCGGCAAAGCAACATCGCTTTCCAAAATATTTTTTTTTTTTACGAGCTGCGCATGGGGGCCTTCGGAGAGTCGGGGCCCTGGGCTGCAGCCCCCTTAGCCCGTACCATAGCCTCCTCCCGTACATTAATCCGGCCCTGCCTGCGCCTAAGTGCCCGAGTGAATCCAAAGGCCGCCGACCTGAAGATACTTCGCGCCCTCATGTGTGGCGTGAAGAGTGAACTTTTCCGAGGCCAAGTCCGCAGTGCCCCGACGATTAAAGACGGTTTTGTGACCGAAGTCACCAACATCCAGGGCGGAATGTCGGCCCAAGCAAGGCATCACCGCTGAATCGCCGGTGTGCCCGCTGCCCCAACCATCGCATTTTTCTGACTGGAATAAACACCACCGGTGTCGACGGCTGGAGGACCGTTCGTCGAATGAGAATTCGTCGCACGACAGCTGGTAGCAAGGCTATTCGTAACATAGGGCGATTCGCCATATGTTACGTCGTCACTTCGAACTATGAAAATTCGTAAAACATTTCCTTTTGATAATTTTTTATGGGTTCTGTTGCTCATTGAGCATAGTTTTTTTTGGTGAGTGCAATTACTAGTCACCCTGTTCCTTTATTTACTTATTTTTTCCCACACCCATGAAATTAGTTTGTACTAATTTTATGTAAATCATGTAAATCAACCGCGTAGTGTATTATGTACATTCCGTGTACTCTCTTGGGAGCTTGATGTCCTCTCGGCAGGGTGGGAGGGCATAATTAATTGTTGCCCGTTGGCTTTGTCTTGGAATGGTTCGACGTAGAGTTGACGTAGAGGGCAGTTGTAACGCAGCTACCGAGGCTACCGAACACTTAAAAATAGGTCAATGCTAAGAATAGCGTCGGGTTATAACTTATAATACCTTTGGCGACGCTTTTCGTCGCATTTCCAGATCCTTCTTTGAAACCCTGTAAGCTATAAGCTGAATGAAAACCTTTGTCAGTAGGCGAACCAGAGAAAGACTGTGAACTCGAAGTGGATGACAAAGTAAACGTCAAAGCATTATACATAGTGCTTCCAAGGTTAGCTAAGATGTTTATCAACTTAGAACCAAACAGGAGATTAATCTTTCTAAACAGGATACTACACACAAGCTGAATAACAAAGCTACCGAACACTTAAATATAGGTCAATGCTAAGAATTGCGTCGGGTTATAATACCTTCGGTGACGCTTTTCGTTCCGTATCGACAAAGCGCTATCTCAAAACTCCCGTTTTTCGACAAGTTGCCCTAGCGACGAATCGCCCTATGACGAATCGCCCTGTGCGACGAACGGCCCTGCTAGGAGTTGCCCTATTACGAATTGTCTTTCGACGAACGGCCCGTACCCCGGTGTCGACAGCCTTTGTGCGACCGTCCGCGATATCGGCACGGAAGAGCTCCGCAACTGCTACCCACTGCTGATCACTCGTTTCAATCTCACTCGCCGAGGTCGTCCGAGAGAAGGTTTACAGAGCCTTCCAGCCTGATGCTCCCGTCACCGTAGTAGTACCGGAGGAACTCGCACAAAGCTACGCCGGAATGGGCCAACGACCATCACCAGCGCAGCGTTCGTACATGGGAGCCCCCCGACGTGAACGTCTAGCGCCACAGTATCCCAGACGCAAGGAAGATCAAGCCTGCCAGCTGACACGGGGATCCCGCTCGCCGTCCCCTCGACGTCAAGCGTCGATCCCTCGTCGTTCTCGTCGTTAGAGCCTGTCGTCCTTCTCTCGCTGGGAAAACTAATCGCGGCAACCCCTGGAGGTGGAGTTGCCGTAGACCGACGGCGTAAAAATACTCCAATAATACCGAAGAACTCCTACTCGACCGACGCTAGGCATCGGATCGACGCTGCGGCAACAATGCCCCAAGCCTTAACGTGAGCATCGACGACCACAACGCGTCGGCACTCAGGGACACCGGAATAGACTATTCCGTTTTGGGTGAAACGCATTCACGACGTCTTCAAAAAGTAACAACGCCGTTGGATGGCCCGCAAATACGAACCGCCGAAGGTCATCTAATGGGGAGTGCAAGTTCGTCCGCTTCTGTTTGCAGGGGTTGTGGTGACGTCGGAACGCCGAGCTCTGATGGGCTCTGATTGAAGGATAGTGGGTAGACCTGAAGGCAGCTTGCTTTGAGCTCTACCCACTATCCTTCAATCAGAGTCAATCGGAACTCGGCGTCGTTCTTACGTCACTGCAACTCCTACGAACGAAGAAGACGACTTGCTCTCCGCATAACGCCTACTGGAGTGAGCACTGCAGAAGTTGAGAACCATGGTGAGACCTGCCCCGTGAAGTTTGTTATTCTGCAAGACTGTGCATGCCTTACATTGTGGTTGACCACTGTCAAAGCCTGGCGGAAGAGAGTTCTGTGGTACCGCGCCATTCTACTTCGTGTGCTCGTAGCATGCCGACGGCCACACCCTTTTTTTTCTTAGAGTGTAGGATCCTGAGCTCCGTCGGAGCCTTTTCAACGGCCGTGTCATGCCGCTATTCTGCTTTTGATGTGCCACAGTACTACGAGATTCTCCTGCCACCCGCTGACCTTATGTACTGCCGCCTTAAATTAGCTTTTTTACACTTTGATGTCTTTGAACGGATCTATAGGCTAGACGACATTCGGAATGAGGTTGCGCGAATCGCCATGCTCAAGACCATCGTGGCATTGGTCGCATTTTACATGAATCCCGTTTGGATGCTAACGCTGCGATCCTCAGTTGCGAGACAGAAGATAGTAAAGGAAAGCAAGCTCAAAAATTAAAAATAAAAAACCTGCCTCGTCTTAGACCCGGACACCAGCGACGTTACCCTCAAGTTCTACTGGGTGCCGTTTCACGTGCTCAAAGATTTCGTAAGAAGGGCAATCGAGCAGTTCGGCAAGGTCTTAGACGTCGCGCAAGAAAATAATCCCTCAATATATATATATATATATATTTTTTTTTCTTTTTTTTTTTGAGGGCATAGAAACGAAGACGACGCTCGTTCGGATGACCTTGAAAGTCGGCGTGAACAAGGAGCGCCTCCCTCGTTATCTGAGAATGCCTGGAGCGAACGCGCTCGTGCAGGTGCCCGGTCGAGCCCTGCTCTGCCTCAGCTGCAAAAGGATATCCGCAAAGACTGCGTAATCCTCGCTGCTATGATTAATACAATCTATATGGTCACAAAGCCGCGGACTTTGTGCGCACGTACGCCACAGCTAGCAACGTCGAGGAACCGGAGGAAGTTAACGACCACATCATGAAAGCTGACGAGGCAGAGGCAACCTACGGCACCGCCAGCGACCCCACCCACCCACGTGACCCCCTGGCCTAGGCGGCATACGTCCTTCATAAAGGAGGGGGGAGGGGGGGGGGGGGGGTATAATGCCGCCTGTGGAGCCGAGTCGGTGTAGCCAACTCTTGCAATAAGTAAAAAAAAAAAAAATGTCTGCGTAGGCATGTCGGCAGCGTGTTTGGCTCCCACACAGGTTGCCTAGGTTCGATCCCTGTCATACCCTGTTCTTTTTATCTTTCCCCAAGTTAATAGAAAATTCTAGAATGGTTCCACAAAATGCAGGTCGTTACTGCGCACAATGTATAGTTCCAGTACAATAAAGGTCGAATATTCTAGGTTGCTAGGAAAGCTTTAAAAGCTGTGCCCCGCCGTGCAGAGTCAGTCTAGCTCCAGCGCTCGATCCCGCTACTACGCCGGTATGGACGGCTAAAACGCCGACTTTTCTTCTTTATTTTTTTATGTCCTGCCACAAGTTCGCCACAATAAACGTTTAGTTTCTGTCTCTCAATTCATCGCCTCATCAATTGTCATTCGGGAAAATGTTTTTTGGTACTAAATAGAACGTTGAATAGATTTGATTCAGTAATAAAGTTAGCCTCCGCCGACTAACCTTGTCAACACCAAGTGCAAATAAGCCTCAATGTTTTCTTCACTTCCACGCAAACTCGGGCCGAGGGGGGGGGGGGGGGGGGAGGGGGGAGAGAGAAACCTGAGGTTATTGGTTTAAGGTTGTTAAATCCCAAGGACCAATCTAATCGTTTTATATGGTGACGTTCTTGTATTTCCTCAGTAGCCCAAGTTGGTTGTCTGTTTAATAAAGCAAAGGTTGAGTTCTCAATAACATAGTGGAATGACTGCATGGCCTAATAACTCCCCTTCAAAAATGCTACTCCTCAAAAAGCAAGATTTTCTTTAAGGTAAACTGCAGATATGTACGCGTCGTTCTGTGAATTTTAGCTCAATGATCCCTTTTGTGGCGCTCATCTCTTCGCCATATCACGATGCACTATTTTGTATCCTTGTTTGCGTGTACATTCATTCACTCTTATTTTACGGATTTGTTTTGGGATAAAACTCCCCATACGACGAGATGAACATTGAAAGCACATCTTTCACAGAAACATCACTTGAATGTGCTATAATGAGTTCATTAAAAACAATTGTTTGGCGGAAACAGCACCGAAAAAAAGTAGGACAAGGGCCCTTAATATGGACACTTGGCGAAAAAGTCGGCGAGAAATCGCGCGGCTATAATTGGCTGGAACCAAGGTCAATTGTGGCGTTGGCCAATCAGGGCCGTCGGATTTCTCACCACCTTTTCGCTAAGCGTACAGATTAGAGCCCCAGGAAGAGGAAACACACAGATAGTGCGCTGACTTACAACTGAAAGTTTTTTGCTGTTCATGAACCAAAATAAACACAAAAAGTAAGGGGGAGAGAGCGGGGGGGGGGGGGGGGGGGGAGAGGGCAAAGAGAGTAAAGAAAAAAACGCGACTGACTGGGAGAGATAGACGAAGCATATATCTTATGGCGACTCAGGGAGCGTACTCGTGCGTGATCGTTCCTTCTGAAGACCTTGTACACTCTAAAAAAAGTTTGTGCGTCTACTTTCACGCACAACTCTCGGAAAGCCAATCACCGCAACTTACGGAGGCAGCTCAGCGAATGGTGATGCCGAAACATATGTTTAGACCAAAAAACGCAGTCTGACTTGTGACGTTAAGCAATGCAAAACGTCACGCTTCCTCGTCCCCGTGTTCTGCGTTGTGTCCGTCAAGTGGGACGGCGGACTCCAACAAACAGGCTGTCTGTCGGTGTCGCCTGTCGCTCGTTGTCGTGTGTCGCGGTCGTTTGTTGCTGTGTGTCGCTCTAGCGGGACGCGGCTATTAAGCTCGTCTTTCTGTGAACATTTGGAGCTGAGCTACACGAGTTTATGTGGATACGTGCACGAGTACTAGAGCGACTTCAGCATGGACTGCAAAAAACAGCGAGAACGAACATCTGTTCTGCATCAAACACGACAAATCTGAAGTAGAGACATTTGAAATAATTCAGAAGACTTTTGGTGAACTATCAGAGAGTCCCGCGAGGTGTTTTGGGTGTCACTCGCGCTTCAACAACTGTAGATTAGCACTGGAAGACGAAGACACGTCAGAAAGGTCGCCTTACCAATCTGCGTCTTCCAGTGATGTTGTAATATTCTTGAAGCGAAAATAGACTATAAATGGAGTTCCGGGTTTTTAAGCTTTATTCTTATTCGGGTGCGTATTTCTTTTTCTTGGGGGGGGGGGGGGGGTATTTTTGTTTTGTGGAAATTTTGTGTTCTTGGTGTTCTTGGTCTTGGTGGAAGGCTGTATTACTGATAAAAATATAGCTGTACATGCCAAATTTCTAAGCTCATCTTTTTATTCCAGGACAGCTCCAATTTTGTCTCCGATTTTTGTCGTTTTTGATCAAACCACAACGCGTATTATTTTTTAGCGTTTATACGTATTTCTAGAACACACGAAACTACAAGAAAGTACACGCGGTGACCAAGCTAACGATGATATGTAAAATTAGAATAACGGAGTAAAATTCAAGCTTACCAGCCTTATTCCGAAGCTTGGAAAGGTTTCGATGAGCCACGAACATGAAGCACTATTCGGGTATATGTTGGGATAATTTGGACTAGAAATTTCGCCACGAGGAGCAGTGATGTTGTAAACGCACGAATCTATAAGAAACAACAACATTCAACTTACTATTTTTCAGAGGCACCTTTAACAATAAGAACAGGTTTGCAACTTGAATTTCACTAAACTGTCAACCACCGTATACAAACACATCTCGTCAATGTGGAGGACTATTGAACCGGCGTGCGTTCGTGTAATGCACACTGCGTAAAGAGTTGTTCAAACGGGAAACAGCAGATTCTATGCACGGCATTTGATGTAACGGAAGTGAAGGTGTTTCCCCAAACCCAATCAACCTTATATATATATATATATATATATTGGTGGTTTTATCTCAACTCTGGCACGGATTTCGAGTCGAATTTTTAGTTTTGACGAATAAAATATATGTTTTGTGGAAATTACTTCGGTGACAGGGAGTGCAAACCGCAAGTTCGGGCGATCTTTCGTTCTCGAGGTATGGACATTTTAAAGAGCCGAGGTGCAAACTGACCTTTATCTCGCCTGTCGGAGGTGTCATGTTTCATTCCTTTCTACTTTTTGCCCTTTTTCGGTAGTGCAGTGCAACTTTTTAGGCCACTCTCAAAATAGATATTAATTATGGTGAATAATTTTATTGTGATTATTTATCGTGACTTTTGCTTTAAATATTCTCAAAGTATGTCCCTTTAATAATATTTGTCAACGTTTGACCAGCTCTTTCGTGTGATCTATTTGAGATATCTTAACATATTTAGTATTTTCAGAAAACGAAGAGTATACTCTTTCTATTGGTAACAAATTTGACGTTGCGTGTAAAAGGGGAAGGGCAGTGTATTCTTGTAAAGCAAGGACTGTTTCAAAATAGTGGCAAATTGGAGGTCCATTTTCAAAAAAAAACAAAAAAAAAACCTTTTGTTGGGCATTTTGTTTTTAGCCCGAGACTGAGGCAGGAAAAGAGGAAAGTTTCAAAGTAGAAGAAAAATGAGCAGTCGAGGACACGTCTCCAACACATCTAAAGACAAGTCCATTTGGTCACCCTCTTATATACACTCCACGAACTTCACCACAGAACCATCTCGACCTCCAAAGCCAAAAGATAACAAAGGTCTCATCTCTTTCCACCACAATCGTCAAACGACCTTGACGTTTTCCACAAAGCAACACACCCTAGCTCCCCTCTCCCGGAAGATAATTGACTGAACCTTCGGTTACATAGCACAGCCTCCCCCTCTAATCTCCGGCCCACAATCCTAAAGCATCCCGGCAACAAAAGATACCAATCCACCTGATCCCCACCCTACGACACAAAGGAGGAAACCCCTTCCACCCTTTCACATTCAACAATCCCTTTACAAAACTCTCAAATCCGCAAGAATGTTTTTGCACTGCTGCTAAGCTGTAACGACACCTGACTAATGCAGTTACCCTTGAATTTCATTCTTATTGTTTCTTTTACAACCCTTTTGATGTCGTTTAACTCCCTGTGTATTATCTCTGTTTCGGACCAGCGTGGTATACAATTATTACATTCTGGTCCGAAACATAGATAATACACAGGGAGTTAAACGACATCAAGGGTTGTAAAAGAAACAATAACAATGAAACCCATGGGTAATTGCAATAGTCAGGTGTCGTTACAGCTTAGCAGCAGTGCAAAAACATTCTTGCGGATTTGACAGTTATGTAAAGTGGTTGTTGAATGTGAAGGGGTGTAAGTGGTTTCCTCCGTTGTGTCGTAGGGTGAGGATCTGGTGGATTGGTATCTTTTGTGGCCGGGATGCTTTGGGATTTTGGGCCGGAGAGTAGAGGGGAGGCTCTGCTATGTACGTGAAGGTTCAGTCAATTATCTTCCGGGTGAGGCGGGTTGGGGTGTGTTGCTTTGTGGAAAACGTCAGGGTCGTTTGACGATTGTTTTGGAAAGAGATGAGACCTTTGTTATCTTTTGGCTTGGAGGTCAAGAAGGTTCTGCGGTGAACTTCGTGGAGTGTATATAAGAGGGTGACCAATTAAACTTGTCTTTAGCTCTGTTAGAGACCTGTCGTAGACTGTTCATTTTTCTTATACTTTGAAACTTTCCCCTTTTCCTGCCTCAGTCTCGGGCTAAGAACAAAATGGTTAACATCCACCAGCTCGCCTGGGCAATCACTACGTTACCTTTTATTGGGCAGATTTTTTTCCCTAGCTAGCTGTTGCAGTGCTTTATAACGTAATATAAATAGAAAATGTAATATGTTTGTGCGGCATCCATAAGAGCTTGAATTCTGATTTTGTTTGACTGTTTTGTCAGTAAATCAACTTGCTCGCAAAAATGCACTAATTCAAAATTGGCGTCTCTTATTTTTTGAATAGATACCTGTGAACACACTCATTCTCTGAGAAATATTTTATTGCGATTATCTATATATATTTTACAAAATTTGTTAATATGACGTTTTTGAACGATAAATGTGAAAGTTTACCACCTCTTCCGTGCGACCTATACGAGGTGTCTCAGCTTATTTATTATTTTCAGAAAGGTTAGAGTATACTCCTTTTAATTATAACAAATTTGATGTGTATAAAAGAAAAAGGGCAGTTTTTTCGTAAAGCAAGGACTATTTCAAGAATATTGAGAATCGGAGCTAGATTTTTTACAAAGCTTGCCTTTTCTTTTGGCTAATTGTTTTTTATAGCTACCTATTGCAGTGCTTTATAAATTAAAACAAACAGAAAAAAGTTATATTTCTTTTGTATGGCGGCTATAGGAGCTTACATTTTAGTTTTTGTTCATTTGTCGCCCAGTAATACAAGTAGCACAAAAATACACTAACTCGTAATTAACGCATCTGAAAGTTTTAGTAACTACCTGTAAATTTCTTTATTAAAAGGAGATGCAAACGGCGAGTTATACTAATGATGTGTATAAGTCATAATATGTTTAATGTTATGATTTTTTTGTTTTGTTTTTTAATTGTCAAACCGCCTCTCTGGAACAATATTTGACAAAGTTCAGCAAGCTGCGCTGTGCGACCTAATCAATATGTTTTATTTTCTTCAAATCACCTTAAAGATCCATTAAGCTCTTTTTTAAAATATAATTTGCATGTTTCGCGCTAAACATATAACGCGGAACATTTGCCTGAAAAAAACTAAAATTTGTAAAGACTTGCAAGTTTGAAGTCGATTTTCTAAAAACAACCACTTTTCATTTCTTTAATTTTTTATTTACAGTTAGTCTTTCAGGCACTACCAGCAGAAATTATAATATATTGTTTGTATGACCGCTATTAGGACTCGAATCTCGTGCTATGAAAGTTTTGAACCGGACTTCGCAAAGTTGCTCAGCTGAGCAGAACTACGTGACGTTTTGTATTTAATGTTAGTACTTACCTCAATATCTGAGCGTAAAAGCCAGTTAAGCAAGAATATTTCTTTACTTGGCACTGGCGCGATTTGCAAGGTATGTGAGCTTGGTTTGTATGTATTGACGGAAAATGTACGTAATATCTAGACTCCTGGACAAACGTAAGTCAAGAGGAACATGTCTAAGTAGTCCCGGCATGAATCACTGAAAATAGAAATCAAAGCTAAACACCTGACTAACACATTTGAAGGCTTACACGCTACGAAATGCTCGTTATTATACGAAAGAGTCCGTACTAGCACAAAATAAATCGTACTTCCTAAGCGTCACTTACAAAATCACACATGTGTATATGCACTGCATATCTCTCACATAAGAAAATATGACAATTGCATATCAAGTTCGGTCTTTCAAACTCAAAGCCGAAAGCAAAAGGCCTCAGAGGAATTCTCTAACGATCTGCATTCACCCGTATTGAGAGGAAGTAATCGATGTGCCCACACTTGTGGATATAGACTTCTAAGTAGCTTTTTTTAAGTACACTACTCCAATTTTGAATAATATTTACGGCTGGATAATCAGGTAACTGCTAACGATAAGTACAAAACCTTACATAGGCCAAAATTCTGCTCAGCAGAGCGTCTGTGCGAAGTCCCGTTCAAAACGCTCATAATACGAGATTCGAGTCTTAATAGCGGCCATACAAACAATATATTACGATTTCTGTTGGTAGTTCCCGACAGACCACTATATTACCTAACTGTGAATAAAAAGAATAAAAAATAGAAGGTGGATTTTTTTGGAAAATCGACTCCAAACTTGCCAGTTCTTGAAATATTCGTTTTTCAGGCACATGTAGCGCATTATATTTTTATTTCACAATATCGAAAATATACTCGAAAGAAAGAGCTTAATTGGAGCTTTACGGTGATTTGAAGATAATAAAATATATTGATTAGGTCATACAGCACAGCTTGCTGAACTTCGTCAAATATCGTCGCAGAGATGCGGTTTGACAAATTAAAAAAAACACAAAAAACCTTAAGAATTTTATGACCTAAACGCTTAATCAGCATAAAAAAACGCACATGTCGAGAGTGTTCCCAAAAAGTTATATTGAAGTAGCGTAAAAAGTGGGGAAAAGGAATGGAGTGAAACGTGGCACCCCCGATAAGCTGGGAAAACGTCACTTTCCACCTTGGCCGCTTCAACGGTCCATAACTTGAGAACTAAAAACCCGACAAACTTCCCGCTTGCGTCTTCGTTTATTATAAAATTTGCCCGAGAACTTGTGTTAAAAAAATATTTAGAAATTCGATTCAAAACCTGTGCCTGAGTTGAGAGGAAATCACCACATATATATATATATATATGTGTGTGTGTGTGTTTGTGTGTGTGTGTGTGTGTGTGTGTGTATATACAAGGGTGTTTCAGAGAACGCAGGGCAAATCGCTCCTGCAAAAGCTACTCATCTCAACGAAAAAGGGCTTATGGCGTTTTAATGCTGGGCCAGGAGCCCATTAAGAATATGATTAAAGTCCGGGATAATTTCGTTGTTAATTATTTTTGCGTAATTAACTTTTTTAATATTGTGTTTAAGGGCATGGTTTATATTATAAAATTGCTCAGCATCGTCGAAAAACACTAAATCAACAAATTGCAGAACGATAGAAGGCACGCGAAGCATTTTACGGCTTTCTGAAAAACCGCACAAAATCGACGGGTTTTTAAGTTTCGGTTTGTTATCGGAGCGCTGCTGTTCTCCGTCCCCATTCTCCCGAAAACAAGAAAGGGGAGAAGACGACAGCAAGGTGTTGAGAAGTAAAGTCGTGCTGTTTTGGCTCTTTGTCTAGTTGCTCCTCGGCGAAAACGTACGCACGCGACGAAGCTTCACGCTTTAAAAAAAACACACACGTTTTTTTTTGTTTTTTTTTTTTGTTTTGCCATGCACGGCACTTGCTGGGTGTTTGGGCAACCCTTGATATGCTAGCAGTCGTACTACACCGTCAGCATAGCCCATCTGTAGCGGACATACCAAATATACCTAGAGGCAGACTAACCTTTCTCTAAGTATTCATGCGCCCATTTTGACCGTGAATCGTTGTAGGAAGCGGAACTGCACAGCGAAAAAATAAAATGTTGCAACCGAGCTTAGAAAAAAAAAAAAAAAAAAAACACGAAAAAAAACCTAAACTTCTCTGGAAAATTTTGATAAACCCGGGAGCACAGGATGTGTTATACGTGGAATATGTGTGTGGTATGTTTTGCCGCTGTGCTTGGTTAAGGGAAGCATTCAGTGGTTTCGTATATGCGCTGCATACGCGACACACTCTTGTGCTCTCCGAGTTTATTATAATGATTAACACAAGTTTAAATTTATGCAGGAGTGAAGTGTGTCACGTGCATGCTTTAAGAAGAAGAATTCTATTGAGTTCTGCTTTTTTGTGGATGCGTGTGGGGCCTTACAATTCTATTGCTCCTGGGTGGCGGGGAACCCGTTGTGGTATTTGAAGTAATCGGCAAAGGGGGGGTATATATACCGCGCAATTACGCTACCTATGCGCCGAGAAAAAGGGGTCATAATAAAGAATTAAAACCATGAGACAAGGATCGTAATTTTGATATTTCACCAGCTCGTTTGTGTTTTGACTCTTGGTTCGGTAAATTAGGGGAGAAGACGGGAACGAGTAGGGCACGTCAGAACGCCGAGGTCTGGTTGGAACGATTAGTGGGTAGGCCTAAAGCTAGCCGCTTCTGTCCCATCTGCACTCGTCGAACGCGTAGGAATACCGAAATCAAACGCCGGACACCGGCGTCCCGCGGTTTGTCTTCGTCTCAGTTGAACGATTCCAGCTAGTCTTACTTGATTCATTTCACTATGGATGTTACGAGTCGTTCTTGCCTCTGCTCGAATCAGTTGTTATCCCAGGTTTCGGCACTAAATTGTGTTGGTTGTATATTTAAAGAGCCTCGATGCTAGTACGCATCAATGGGTAATTTGTTTCTAAGCTGTAGATGAGAAATTTAGTCCATGCAGTACAATCGCTAACCTCGGGGTCCGTGCACCACGCAGTGGTGATTATGCGAAAGCGTGCCGGTGCGAAGCTCACTCAGAACGAAACGGGCAGGCGTGAGGATTGAACCCAGGGCCCGTTTGCTCGAAGCTCGTTACCTAACCGCGGTTAACCGGATTTCTCTACGAGGGGGAATTTCGGGTCACGTGACCGGTAGAGTAAGGACGGCGGGGAAACATGACGGTGTCCCGGTGAGCGAGCGCCGCTCGCTTTGGAACTAATACGCCTCGCAAGTTGGCTCATATTCGTCTTCTGCGCATGAGAAAGGTAGTAGCGGTGACGTCAGAACGCCGAGCCGTTAGTCAGCAATGAATGGTGATGGAGGTTTTCGCGTTGCCTTACCTCACTTAAAACGCAAAACATGAGAAATGACCTCGCCGCATGTTTTGGATAGACTTTCGACTCCGGCCATTCCTAAGCCTAAATGATCGCGACAGTTGTCGGCATGGCAACGTCTTTAGAAAGTGGATTGCCTTGACTCAATTGGCCGGGTATTGATAGCACACAAAAGCAGACGGCGTTCCCATCAACGTTGCTAGAACCACTCAGTTGGGAAACTGCCATAGAGACTGCTCTGAAAAAATGGCCCCGATCTGTCCTCCAGAACCAGCTAATGGCGAATACAACGCCGCCATTCCTTCCGCAGCGCCCACTCGAAGAACTGCCCGTTAAATCTTTTTTGGCTTTAATCGGCCATTTTGGCGCCGAAACAGATACAGCGTTACAGGGGTTCCACCCCCGTCTCCCCAGCAGACGCGCCGCGAATTACTACCGAAGTTAAAATGCACCTAGGTCGGGACGCGCTACCTCAAGCACCGCTGAGGCATGGTTGTATAAAAACAATATTAATTGTTCCGCAAAACCCTGCAAACTAAAGATTTTAAAAACGTCACGCGCGCATCATTTTGTACTATACTCTAATGAATTTCATACAAAAAGAGTCTTTTCCGTTTGTTTTTACGCAAAAACATGCTTTCTAAAAGCTCAAGGTGACCACAGTACGGACAAATGATAAAGAGTGGCGCTATTGTCGTATTTAGCTCGCTCTCGGTGGACGCCAGCGGCCCAAGTTTCGACGGCGAGCTTCCCAACTGAGTGTTCTAGTAACGTTGGTTCCCATAGACCTTTTGCTGAATTTCAAAAGCACCGAGGTGCATGCTACGAATGTAGTTACACGCGCTGCACCTGCTGGCGTCTGCAGTAATAACTGTTCTGAAGCAAAAAGCCTAAAACAAATTTTTCCGTGCACGCGCGTTCGTCAAAGATTTATTATGATTATTTACTTCAAATCTTTTATAAGTGGAAGGCCAGCGCGCGCGGATCGAAGAATTACACCTCCAGCGCTCTTCTCGATGTGCGGGTAATTTACTAATAGGTCAATTTTCAGTGGAGCCGAGTTACAGGTTTTTCAATTTATGACGGTGTTATATACAGTTGTTACATGCTGGCCAACCATGCTGCCGGTGTACCGCCCGCCTTTCACTGCTCACTTCTTCCTTATTGTTTCTAGGACTGTACTTCGTCGTCCTCTTTCGAACTCGAAAGGAAATTTCGACGAGGCTTTTCTTCAGTTCATGCAGCCAAATATTTAGAAAATTTCCAAACAAGGGTTAATTTAGTTTTACCTTACCGATTATTTGTACCACGAGCAATAAAAATTGTTTCTTAATTGCTCAAATGTATGCCGCGCTGCGTCGCAAAACCAGGCAGCGCGCATTTTTTGGGTTCCCCCAATTTCGGGAACCTTTCCACGGAAGCCACGCATATTCGCTACAGCCAGTTGGTGACACCAGCTACCACCCCAGAATAAAACACGGAGCTATCGCTCATCCAGCCCTAGTCAAACTTGGCTAGGTACTTGTAAGTACCTAGTAGGGAAGAGCGGTTAACTTTTAACCCCGCTTAAAGTTAACCGGCTTCGAGCAAACGGTCCCAGGAGGTTCTGAAGCGCGACCTTTCGCTCAAGGCTACGAGCTAAGCCGCGTTAGCTGCTGAGCCGCATAGCTGGGGGAGTCGGCCACCGACTCCCGAAGCCTTTGGCACCAACGTTTTATCGCTTTTAAGCAGAACACGTCAACGTTAATTTAAGGAAACTGATTTATTCACCGTATTGACAATTGAATCTAAAGAGCCCACCCGCGCTCAATCATACCTCGGCCGTAGTTTCGATGTCGTTCGCTTCTATCTTCAGTGAATCTCATACTCCTTCTTTGTTTTATTCTTAATACTTTTTTTACACTTCGAAAGTACAGAAACTATAACAATTGCAGTGGGGACAAAGGCAGCCTTTGTATCCACTGCACTCTTCGAATGCGTTAGAGCGCGGAACGCCGGCGTCCGGTGTTTGGCTTTCGCATTCGAACGCGTTCAAGGAGTGATGCGGAGACAAAGGTCTACCCGCTAGTCATTCCACCCGGAGCTGGGCGTTCTGACGTCCCCAAGACTCCTTCTCTCCCTCAGTTTCTGTCCACATAGGGTAGACGAGCACGTGCAGCACGTGTACCTACGTTTCTAGCATTCTCTTTGGTGCTTGGTAATCTAGTGAAAGGTCTATTCTCTTGGGCTAGCCCAATTCATGTTCTCCCCTATACGACCAATGAACTCTCCTGTGCGATAAAAACCTCTACTACGCTTTAACTACGCAATCTCCTTCCCTTTTTCTCTTTAATTAGTTCGTAAACCTACGAGTCGTCGGCACCAGGGGCAATTCAGAAAGCATCGCTCGCGCGCTGCGCATGAGTATGCCATATCGAGGGGCGTTACGTGAAACCAGAGCTGTGTATACCGGGTGATTCAAGGAGACGGCAGGCTCTTTAAATCGACCGCAAAATTCGTTTCTTAACCTATCGCGCTACGACTTTGTGCAGCGTTGCCCATAGAAGGTGAATTTTTTTATCTAAAATTTGCGAAGAGCGAACTTATTTGAGGAAAAAGTGAAGAAGGAGAAAGGCTTAGCTCCTATAGGAACGCAGCGAAGCCACCGGTCTTCAAACAACACGGCGCCGTTTCGCACGGGAGACAAGAGATGGCGCAAGCGATCGCGACGCGAACTGCCGTTAACGAACGAGCAGACGACGCCGAGAGCCGGCGTATTTAGCAGACAAGGAACTACAGTTCCTTGTTGTTACCGCACCTGTTTTTATTTCTGCGACTGTCTCCGTTTGCAGAACGCGCGCCGCTTTTGAGTCGAAAATATTGTCTGCTAAAGACGCCGGCTCTAGGCGTCTTATGCTCGTTCGTTAACGACGTTCGTTGCGCCATCTCTTGTCTCACGTGCGAAACGGCGCCGTGTTGTTTGAAGACCGGTGGCGTCGCTGTGTTTCCATAGGAGCTAAGCCTTTTTCTTTCTTTACTTTCTCCTCGGGTAAGTTCGGTCTTTGCAAATTTTACGAAACAAATGCACCATCTGTGGGCAACGCTGCACAAAGTCGTAGCGCGGTAGGTTAAGAAACCGAATTTTCCGGTCGAATTAAAGAGCCTGCCGTCTCCTTGAATCACTTGGTAGAAAGCATTTAGTCAATGGCAGGCGCGGGCAGAGCCAGGGCGTGCACCAGACTCAAAAAAAGGGCTTGACATGCCCTCTTGACCAACCAGAAGCCGAAAAGAATATCCTAGCGGTTGTGGAGAGAAACAATTTTAATCCTAGGTATATGGTTTAATAAGTGCGTAAAAGTTAAATGTAGAAACCATTCATGCTTGAAAATAGGGTGCACGTGACGGTTTAATAATGATTATGCAGAAAGCTGTAAAAAACAAATGCACCGCTCGAACTGTTTTTCCCATACAGAGTGTGACAGCTCGGACGGCAGATTCCCGGCCCTCGACGCCTGGCGTACGGATTATGTCGATCGTTCCGCTGGTCGCGCTCTTCCACGATGATTTTGGGTGACTGTGTGTCGATAGCCACTGGGAAATGAAGAAGAAGATCGCGTGAAATTAAAGAGCCAGATCAATTCGATTTCGGAATTCATCAGACGTAGTCGCTTTTCGTCCGTTTGTCTCCCTTTAAAGGGCCCCTGAAAAGAAAAAAAAGTTTTTTTTAAACAGTCTGGTTGGGACACGCGTGTCAAAAAATGAATTTTACGCGAAAAAAAAAAAAATTTTTAGAGCAATATTGACGGCGAGAGATTTATTTGAAATTTTGCGCGCAAATTCCAGGTCATTCAGCTCGGCTTCTCATTGGTAACCATGGTCATTCAAATCGGCTTCCAATTGGCCAATAGAATGAGTGACAGCTTAGATGTTGGTTATAAAATCTTCGTGATCTCTTGAGATCGCCTTTTGAATGACATATTTTTTGGTTTAAGAAAGAATCCATCGAATGAATGTCGCAATTGCTTACAAACGTTTGACGAAATCGTAACTTCCGTTCGGATACTACAACAAAACAACAAACAAACGCTTCGCCATTTTGTTTTCTGTCATGGTCGCCGTCGTTGTAACGCGTCTCGCGTACCTCGGGTGGTTTTATAGTTTTATCGCGTTTATATGTGAAAACCTTCAACAGAGGGCTTGTTGCTTGTGTTAGTTAGTCATCCTAAGTACTTAGGAAGTGGCGCGGTGTGACAGGTTTTTGTTTTCCTGCTTTTCTTTGCGTGATTCGTGTGCCCCGTTTACCCCATCTTTTGTATGTTTTCTGGCGCGCGCCAGTGCCAATTTTTTTTTTAGATGTCGGTTCCCGTAAAGAGTTTAGTGAAGGCACGCGGCACCGCACTCAACGTTTAATAAAAAAATGAGTCACCACTGCATGTCCTCGCGGCGGCTTGAAGGGTCGTGCGGCTCGGACGAACTCGTCGAGGCACCCGCTTCGCCGCCTTCCGCGGCGAAGTAGGTGCCTCCTCGCGAGCGGTTGTCTCGCGGCGATCGGAGCGGACGCCTTCCGGCTGGCGAGGCGTGTCCTCGTACGGGCGAAGGCCCAGCTGCTGGCAGCGTTGAAGGGTTGAAGCAACCGACGCTTCAGGTCGGGGTCCATCGTGCACGATACGACGCGGTACGTCGTGCGACCGGCAGACACAGGGACTGTGTTCAAATCTCCAAATGGATCCGAGTTATTCCGGCGGATCGTATCACGTGACAGCACAGATTGAAAAACGCTGTACGCGGGTAGGTTTTAGAACGCCAAGGGTACAAAACTCTAACCCTGGGGTAAGATCGAGTAAATTCTGGAACACGGCCAGGAAGTAGCAATGGCTCTCGTGCGGGGCGCAGCCAAGCCGGGAAAGTAGCCAAGCCGATCCACTACGAAGAGGCGGGGTGTACCTCTCCTCCACGCGCCCGAGATGCTGAGAGAGAAAAAGGTGGAAAGGAGGTGACTGCCGACTAAATTCCGTCTGGCGCGGTCAATATTGCTCTAAAATTTTTTTTTTTCGCGTAAAATTAATTTTTTGACACGCGTGTCCCAACCAGACTGTTTTTAAAAAAACTTTTTTTTTTCTTTTCAGGGGCCCTTTAACCGTGACTGAAACATATTGCACAACATTTTAAGTCACCGAGAGTTACTCCAACGCGCTTATTAATTTTGTTTCTCGCGACCACCGCCAGGGTATTATTTCCGGCTTCTGGTTGGCCACATTCGAATTTCTAAAGACTTTCTGGAACACGCCCAGCACGCTTTCGGCCAATGGTGCCTCCTCATTTGTCTACTATGCTTCCCAATGAATGTCCAAACTCTCTACATATACGGCTCTGCGTGAAACCAGTGCTGCCGCCAGCCTTCTTTGTCCTTTATGAATCTACTTAGCACCGAGTTAGTTTCTAGAAAGGAATCTGATCAAATGCGTTCCTTTGAATGGACGAAGTTAAACGAAAGAAGACTTGACTGGTGAACACTAACCGTCTTTTCCAGTTGATACACGCTTTCGTGAGGCTGGTCCCAGAAGTTCCCGCCCATTGGCGTCTCTCAGGCCTTCTCGTACGTCGACTGTATACGTTGTGCCAGGCATCAGGTCGACGATACTTACCGACCCGGGCGTGAAAATTGTTTTACAGACGCCATCTTTGTTGCAGTATCGCACTTGATAGTGAGAGTAGCGGCTAGGCGCAACCCTCACTTCGAATGAAGTCATGGTAACGTTTAGCACTTCGAAGAACAGAGGATCTGAAACACCAAAATGAAAATATGATATTTCAATTCTCTATTTAAAATTGTTATGAAGATGAAGACCGCGTAGCTGTTAGCTCGCAAGACCATCGTGCGTTAGGTTTCTCGTGCTGGCCCTGCCGCCATAAAATACATTTAATTTTTCAACACCTCATGGCGTTCTGCCAGTTTCTGCGATCCGCCTCATAATTCTTAAAACGCAATACCTTCCGAAAATTTTGAACATATTTTTTGCAAAAGTAGTAAATATTGAGCTTGTTAATGTGGAATCATTCAGTTTTCCGCCCAAGACCAGGCGGTGTTTTGAGCTACAGGAGCCTACTAACATTAAGCGATTCACTAATAAGGTAAAAATGAGACCTGATCGATGTTTTTTTTGTTTTTTTTAAATAATATATTTGTTGACACTGTCACCAGATCTGAGGAAGAGTTCAAATATGAAGGCGCTTTGTGCAACACCAGACTATTTTGTAGAAATATCGTACATGCGTGTGTGACTGAGGACAAAGAACACTTACGTCGGATCGGAGAGGTTTGTCGCACATGGGCC
The DNA here is from genome assembly GCF_016920785.2 of Ixodes scapularis. NCBI lineage: Eukaryota > Metazoa > Arthropoda > Arachnida > Ixodida > Ixodidae > Ixodes > Ixodes scapularis. Next base: position 118,524,560 of record NW_024609868.1, on the reverse strand, counting down.
TCGTGTTTTAGGTTACATCTACTCCGTGCCTATGATCTGCTTCGCCTGCCCGCTGTCACGGCTGGCTTTCGGCACGATCGACGCAACAAACCAAGTGCAGATACACGCGCACATTCCTAACACGACGGAAGACAACAAACGCGTGCTGGAAGCAGGCTTACTCAAACCGGTGCCATTCTCGGCGTTCCTGCATACGGCGCATGACACGCTCACTTTCTAAAGCCTCGCTATGACGACTCGCTGTAGACGGCGCTCCCGGCGCGATTTCTAGAGCGTCCGCCACTTGCCGACTTCCTACTGGAGGGGCGAGTATTAAATTCTGAAATTCACCTGTTCGACACAGACCCAGGGGACGCTGCCATGTAAATATGGGGCAAACAGCCGTGTAATGTGCCAATGCCATGGCAAAGCGGTTATTTGCGCCATATTTACATGGCGGCGCCAATTAAATGAGTATCCAAAATAACGGTGAGTTTGCATGCGGGCAAGCTGATGATAGGTAATGATGCTGCAACACCTGAGAGTTTGGTACAAAAAGATTAGCCCGTGTTCTTGTGGTAGGGTTTAAATGTCAAAGCAATAGTATAAAAAGGGTCAATGCACAGGTTTTTATTATGTAGCGAAAGCACGCACGGTGCTTGCAAGCTTCCTAGGTTTAGAAGCATCGAATAAAAATGGTGAAGGTGAAAAATTGTCATTGCTCTTCCATCCAGTTTCATTTTGGCGTGTCCATTTCCGTGACATTCCACGGCTTAAAATTTCCTAACCGGAGGTACTTTGCAGAGTTTCTTTGTCGAATGTTGAGCTCTCATCCGTCGAATTTAATTTCTAAAAGCGTTTGGAATAGAAATAGGAAGAGCCAGTGCTCCCATTTGCACAACTGCCAGAGGGGATGATGTGCGAAGTGAGCATCACGTGCACGGAGCGCCTATTCTGAAAACTAGGAAAATCCCAACAAAGTAAAACACTGTGCGAATATAAAGTGCATACATCGCCAAAGTCAGAGCAAATAGCAACATCTTCAACGGTGCACACAGGTTTGCGTAGTAAGCGGTGACTTTCAGATGTGTAATCATCGCCTTAATTGTACGGCCGCGACGGTCAAAAAGTTAGTTAACTGTTAGGCAAAAGAAAAAGATCAGAGTATCAAGACAACAGGGGGAGTCTTTCTGTCCTCGGCTACTTCCGTTACACTTCGCTATATATAGTGAGTGCAGGCGAACTACTGTTGCATGTTAAAGCTTGCTATATTGAAACCGATAATACAAAAATTACAAACTGACTAATATATTTTTGATACATTTGAAAAGACTAAAGCAATTTTTAAAAGTCGGGTGCATAAAATTAAGCCGTGGTTCGTAAATAAATTATTTCGATTGCAAATAATGCAATTAACTATAGCACATTATGAGCCCGTTCTTGAAGGAATATACCAAATATGTAATATAGTATATGTAGTGGCGCTGTTAGAGCGAAATTACATAATTGACATCACCTGTGTAATTGTCCTCTAAGACCGTAAGTTTACCAGCACGCTGTATTTCCATGAGAATATATTTAGTCTTTTAAATACTATATTAAAAGCTACTGAACGATATTTGATTTATTTCGTGCAATCATTTGTTATCGAATTTAGGATTGAAGTAAGTATATTTTTGGTGGCAACGTTCTACATGTAGTATAATTTGTTTTTGCTTACTTCGAAAACTTCTTAGCGTATGCTAATAGGTGTCTGGTTTTCCAAATATTAGTTCTAAAATTAAGAACAATATATCGATTTTTTTTAAATTATTCTAGTAGTCGTTAGACACGCATGACTATTAATTTTAAATTTAATACGTATCGTGGGTCACACTAAAAATAAAATCTTTTTCAACGTACGATCTGATGGTTTGAAAATGGGCGTCACAATTCCAGGCGTGCATTTTCCCATGCCACAGCTCTTAACACGGACTGATACAATTGAGGATGAAATCAGCTTATGAAACGTTATGTTATACGCTGGCGCCGCATTGTGTTCTGCCGTCACATTAATGAGGACTTCCTGTGGACTCAGGAATGCATTGTTACTTGCGACCTGTAAAAGAAAATGTGACGGGGTAGAGTTAGGCGACAGTCATCGACGTCTGCGAATGTCACATAACTATAGGGCGACCACAGTGGATCTTGCGCTCTAAAACTAGCCGGAAATTCAGTGACTGCACATAAAAAGTTCGAAATTTCACCGAACACGAATTAAACAGGTGGATTATAGCAGCTGGTGAATTTTAAAGGTATCGCTTCCTTACTGTAATAAATTAGACCAAACACCAGTGTCAATGACGAGCGACACGCACACGACCGAGCTAGCGATGGGAATTGCTTCTTGCGCCATGTCTCCATAAGGGCTTTAAGCAGATAACTTGAGCCCTGCGTGGATAAAAATTTGATCATCCGATCCACATGTGCTGACTTTGTATCCGCAGCCGAACCGCATCCGCAAAATTCGGAACCGCATCAGACCCTCAATCAAGGCATTTATTAGAGCGCAGCTCTTAGGCGCCCGTTTCCGGCTTGAGCGGCGTCGGCGTCGCCGTCGCTGTCGCCGTCGGCGTAGGCGTAACCAAGGTCCCCCCAAGGTCACCTGATCCCCAGGACACGTGACCCCCCAAGGTCATGTGACCCCTCTCAAGGTTACCCCAAGGTCACGTAACCCCTCCCAAGGGCACCCCAAAGTCACGTGACCCCCTAGGTCACGTGACCCCCCAGGTCACGTGACCCCCAAGGTCTCGTGGCCCCCAAGGTCATGTGAACCCTCCCAAGGTCACGTGAACCCCAAGGTCTCGTGACCCCCCGAGATCACGTGGCCCCCCAGGTCACGTGGCCCCCCTCCCCGAGGTCACGTGACCCCCCCCCCCCCCCCCCGAGGTCACGTGACCCCCTCCCCCCGAGGTCAGGTGACCCCCCCGGAGCATATTAAAGAATGAGGGGAGGAGGAGGAGAAGGAGGAGGAGGAGGGGTCTACCCTCCCCTCAGTATCCTTCCCTCCTCCTCCTCAAGAGCTGCGCTCCAATTCGGCCTTACAGTGAGTTGTAAACGGCTTTCACTTTTTTTTGCTTCATACCATTAGGCGGAAATAAATATAAATGAAAAAATTTTTTCGATGGTATGCTTTAAGCCTTATGCTTAGCTTTGTATAAAGAACTCTACGTGTCAGAATACGGTGAAATCACTTTATCATATTCGATTTTATAGTATTTATAACATAGGCAATCATCCGTCCAGAGAAACTTCGCATCGCTCGAAATATTACCGCAGATATGAGATCATCTTAGAAGTCCGCGACACTGGCACTTTGTCCAGAATGTGCACTCAAAAGGAAGGATATTTTAATACTTATTTACTTCTTTTCTTTGTAAAACCCACTTTAAGGATACATATATTTTATAAACGTGAAAATTAGCAAAGCGCGGGTTAATACCTTTGTGCTATTTTATTTAGGCCAAACAATACAAAAAAGGAGGCAGAAAAAAGGCACTCACTCACCGCAGAAAAATACTCGCATGTATGTGAAAAGGCGCGAGTACACCACTCGGAAAATAACGCAATATTCAATAATGGCGACACCTCATATCAGTTTCAGTTTTGAACACGAACCCTCACCTGCACGCGCGAACGCGAACCTCGCGTACGAAAACGTTCTACAGACACTTTAAGATTTATGCGACGAGAGTTTTTTCACACAAGACGGTCAGAGAGTAAAAGAATTCGCAAGCCTTGAATGATAAAGGAGCCTGTGAAAAAAGTACATGAAAAAATAGTCTGTTTCAGCATTTCTTGAAACAAAGACACCCAAACAATTTAAAGAGCTTTAAAACGTACTGAAATAAACTTGTTAATCTACAGAGACGTGCGAAATCCAGCTATCACATAAACCTCTTCAAAAACGGAGATAATAAAGAAGGTACTTTTGTGTGTGTTCTCTGTCGAATTCAGGGTTGGGCAGTATCGCGATAGTATTTCAGAAATACATTTCGTATCTGTATTTCTGTATTGCGATACATTTTTCTCACCGGTATCTGTATTCCTGTATCGAAATACATTTGGAATGTTTTTTTTGTATCGCGATACAATCAGGATGAAGTGTATTTCGTTACAGTTCCTGAGAAATACTCCCCTCCGAAAAAAAGAAACAAGTCCGAACGCATTTTTGTTCTACTTCTGAGGGCACCAGAGTCAAGGAGATGCTGGGGCATTGTAACTATGCTGACCAAGGTTCCTTTTGATTCTGCAAACTATTTTTCTATGCGTCCTCTTCTTTCTCCTGAGCATTGTTGCGTAGTCGGGGACTCGAACCAGGTGGCGTGCCAGGAGTGGAGTCAGAGCATCTTCTGCCGCAGGTCCTTAGGTAGGGATTTCTTGAGTCATTGTCTGCAGGCATCCAATGCCCGCTGCTAACCGTCTCTCTCGCCTTAGCGTACAGAGTACACCCAGCCGGCAAAGCTCAGTCACATTCCGTTGCAGCACGAGCCTGGCGGTGGTTGACTTGAAATAGTAGGAAGACTCACGCTGTGAAGTTCAACACTTGTTCGAATGCATCTGCGGCTGTGCCCGTAACATTGCGCGGCTCAAGGGTACGTCATCAGCCGACGTGAACGTGACCCGCTTCTCTGGTGATCCGAAACCCAGGAGGCCAGAAGTGGCCTCGCTGTGCCACCCCAGACTACGTACTCCCGCGACTCGTCTCGAGACCGCTGTTTCTCGGAGAGCTCGCACCTTTGCCGGCAATATCAGCTCGCACTCCACGAGGTCTCTGTTTGGATAATGCTAGGCAAAACTTGAGGACTGCAATCCGTGCGTCGGTGGTGGAGGGTCGGCAGTAAGGTCCTTCAGAACAGGGATGCTACCGTATCGTTTTTTTCAACCGTAACAGAAGAAGACATGTATTCCAAGATACTTCAGGTGGTCTACTATTCTCAAACATTCCAAATGACACTGCCTGCACGATCTTCAACTAGGTAACCTACAACGAAAGTACCTATTGTCCTTTCATACAGCAGTGTGGTAAAGTTTTATGTTCAAGGCCACACCTACAGATAAAGAATAGTAGTTTATTCCACCGTGACATCACGTGATCAATGTTGACAGGATTCCCTCATCAGACAGACAGGACGTCATGGAAGGGACCGCGGTCAGCCCTTGATGGAACGTTTTTCTGGGCCCATTGAAGACTCCTTGTCGTCCGAAACCACTACCTTCAAGACAAAGTGCCAAGCCTACAGGAAAGTAATTTCGGGATCGAAAACATCCACTTCAAGCTTCATCTCAGTTGGCGTCTCAAAAAATTTTGAAAATGTATTGCACTATCAGTATTTCTGTAGTTGTATTTCTCCCCTCCCTAAAATGTATTCCTGTATTTATATTTCCACATACTTTTTGCAACTTTTTAAAATGTATTTCCGTTACGTATCGCGATACATTTTTACAGATGTATCTTAGTATCAGTATTTTTGATACTATTTTAATGTATCCCAGTATTTGTATTTCCAAATACATTTTTGAGTATTTCTGCCCAACCCTGGTCGAATTGTTTTAATAATTACCTAGCAGATGACGTTGCTGCATTTGAAAATGAACTTGATCTCTGCAGGTCATATCAAACGTTATTACACAAAGTCTTTATTTTTACATCCAACGGATGAAAGGGAGGTCTGTGCCATGTTCAAAAACTTAAGAAATTGCAAGAGTAGTGATGTTAATGGCTTTTACATTAAAGTAATCAGGTATGCTATAGACATAACTGCGCCTGTATGAACGTATATATTTAACGTGTACTTTTCAACTGGTCTTTTTCCAAATGCCGAGCAGATTGCGAAAGTTTTGCTTATGTTTAAAGGAGGCGATAAGAACCTATCTAAATATTATAAACCGAGTTTCTTATTGTAATTTTTTTCTAAAGTTCTCGAAAAAATAATGCGCCACAGACTTTCTTGTTATTTAGAAAAACGACACATACTCTGACTTTCAACACAGTTTTCGGAACAAGTGTTCCACTGAAACAGCGCTGCCAAATCAAAAGAATAAATAATAAAATTTATTGAGGATAAAGATCTTATTCTAGGTGTGTATGCTGGCCTTTCTAGGGCCTTTGACTTAATTAATCATAGCGTACTAGTAAAAAAAGTTAGAGAACTATGGTATTCGAGGAACTGGACTTAAACTTCTTGAATCATATTTGGGATATCGAAAGCAGTTTGTTAGCAAAAATAATCATAATTCAGCAACCAAAAGAATTGTGAATGGAGTCCCCAGGGGATTGTACTTGGGCCGCTGTTGTTTATAATATTTATAAATGATATCAATCAATACGCACCAAACGTCAGGTTTATTTATTTCATACGCGGACGATACCACTCTTTCTATTAAAGGTCAAACAACTTCTAGGATCGAAAGTGCCGCGGAAGTTGTTCTCGGAAACCTACACTTGTAAACGCAAGTTAATGTACTAAAAAAAAAAAACACAAACAAAACTAAATACGTACTGTTTAGGCCACAAACTGTAAAGCATCGCTGACTTTAAATATTTCAATCAATTAATAATATTTAGATGTTGCGAAATCCGTTTAAATTATTGGTGTAGTTTTTACTGAATCACTTTCTTCGACTGAACACGCTGAGAACATGCATCGAAAAGTTTTCAAAGCGATAGGAATAACATCTTAAACTCGTTTTATGTTTCCCACAAGAGGGAAGTTGCTCTTGTATTATCCCCTGAAATACACACATTACGTGTATTGTCACCTGGTTTCAGGGAAGACAACCACAGAAAACATAAAAACACTCTTTCTAACACAGAAGAAAGTATTTCGCATAACTAAATATGTTTCTTATTTGCTATCGTCTGAGGAGCTTTTGCAAAAACATAAAGTTGTGACAATCAATCATTTATACAAATATCGTTTGATGCAAGTCAACAAGATGGCAGTAAAACAAAATAACAACTTTTTTCTTAGCGTGCTGTCGGGCTTGGTGAGAACAAACCAGACGTATGGAACTAGAGGTAGCGAAAATTGGTGTCTTACTACTCCCCGTACTAACTATGGATTAAAGGGATGGTGAACCAAAAACTTCAGTGTTTATAATAAGTGGCGCACTATCTTTCCATGAGTCAGCAGCCGCCGGTGTGCGTGAGCACACGCGACAAAATTGACGTCATCATATCCCCCATTCGCGATATGTTATCAGAAGCAGAGTGGTAACGACGTTTGGAGCTAATCGATGTAATAAGGTGGAGTGTTTTTTTTTTCGTGTGTAGTCCGAAATGGTTCTGCTGCTTTCCTTCCACAAGGGGTAGGGCCTCGTCAAGCTGCAATCCATGCAACTTTTGGCCTATCTCTCTCCTTTGTATATAAAGAAAAATAAAGAGATCATTGTTGTATACTTGAAAAGAACTCAGTACCGACGGTTGAGAAAAAAGAACTCACACACTAACACGTTTCATTCGTCGAGGTTGCCATGTAGAACAAACAGAATATCGTCAACATGGAAGTATTCAGAGTGGTTCGTCTCTCTTAAAATAATACCCGCTAATAAGAAGTCTCTTCCCGTTAGAGCACTTGATGCTGGGGTGCGGAACTGCGCTACAAGAACGGGGTGCGGAAACACGTGCTGGCGCAAGTTCCACCTTCCAGTAGATCAAATTCAGTCTTTCCAGTCTACTTGTAGATGAAGAAGCCACTTGCTTCTCCTAGTTACTTGTTGGCTTGTACGTTTAGGAAAAATTTTGCCCAAATAACTTTTGCACTCTTTCCCTGACAAACAAGATTACGCTTTTCCGTGAAGTCTGATGCTTCTGTATTCTTTTTCTAGGGACAGCATTTTTGGCAAGATAGAACGTTCTGAAGTTATTTTTGGTGTGAATCAAATCTTTCTTGACGCAAAAAGTAGTTTTCTTCACAATTGGCACCTTTTATCAAAGAGAGTAGTTTGCTCCCGGAATACATTCGATAATACACCTGATGGTATCACTCAGTTATTCACTCTTCATTTTGTAGTCGCACTAATGTATAGGTTGCTTCGGCAAAAATGTATATTCGGACCCGCTGACATCCCCCTCCGATCCGGAATCCGCCAAATCTTATTCTTTTTTATCCACATCCACCAGTTTACTGAGGATATCTGTGGAACATTCGCGGAAAATCCGCAGATAAACCGCACACATGAAGGGCTGTACAGATAACATATTCGATCGCTTGCTCCAGGCTCCTATCGGGAGATGGCGCCGAACGTTGCCATTATCGTTAACTCGGTCGTCGGTTAACCTGTCCTTCATTGAGCCTTGCAAGGTTTCGGTCTAGCGTTTTTACAGAAAGGTACCCTAAAACTTCACCATCTAAACTCCACACCCTCAATACTTCTTTGTTGAAAATTTAAGCTACCTATGTAAGTGCACCTAATTATCCGCCTCGTTTTCAAGGATAATATCCACTGTGACCACTCTATAGTATATAAAGAGCATTACAAAAAGCAAGCTTAGGAATGTGTTTGTTCCTGATAACGCAATATGCACAGGGTTTTAATGACATCAAACGTGATTCGAAGCGTCAAATCATAATTTTTATCTTCGCGTGAAAGATGCTCATGCGTACTTTTTTCGTAAGGATCCTTTCGCAGAGTGGGCAACGTGGAACTATTCCACTTGAAATACACCGTAAAAAGTAGCTCTGCTCGCCATGGTCGTATAATTTTTCATGAAATTGGGGCTGAGTGGTGCATTTGCTTTGTGAACTTTTTGAAAGAAGAAATTGTCTTGGTCAAGACTCAACTATAAAAAAGTTTCCAGTGCCGCAAAGAAAGTTAAGTTTTTTTTAGTCGTGAGTCATTAGAACGCATGATATAAGAAAATAGAACAAAAAAAATATTACTTTGAATCTACTCTAATTTCTACTTTTCCTGAATCAAAGTCTCAAACGTTCCCCCAACACCTTTTTTTTTTCACTCGAGTATGAAAAAGATTGAACTCATTATTCAGACATTCGTATTTGTTTTTTCTTGTAAATTACATTGTTGTCCCACGCAAAGAGCCTTTTCGTGGTTTATTTAAACTTGAATTAGATGCACTGAAACCACGATTAAGATAGAAATATTTGGTAACCCCCGCGCTCGTGGGAGGTAACCCCCGAGCTCGTGGTAGGTTCGTACGACGTGAAAAATCTTATGGTGAATTCAGCTCGCAGATCTCGAGCGCTCCAAAAGCGCTCCATTCAGAGCGCGGATATTCCGCTCGCAGATCTGGCTCGAGTTGGTCATCTTCCGCTCGTAGATCTCTGGCAGCGCCCGCTCCACGGAGCGCATCAAATCCCGCCGAACTTGCTCTGCGGGATTTCACAGATCTCTGCGGAAGTTGACAGAGCGGCCCACATGATTTCCCTGTAAATCGGCAGTGCGCATGCGCGGCGAGGTTGGTGAGGACTCGGCGTGCCGGTGGGGCCGTCGAGTTGGATCTGTGTGGTTGCGTCGGTTGTTTACACGGGATTGTGACGGCTCGAACGCTTCTACCTCGCGTAGATCAGGGATACAAAGCCGGGACTGTGGAGCGTTGTAAATCGTAAGCGCTGACCCCTGTGATCGTGAGAGGAAGAACAGCAGAAAAGCCGGCGGCAGACGCAAGGTTAGGACTGTTCATTCTGCAGCCATGATTCTTTACCTTTTTACACTGCATTATGCCGGCGTTTCCCCGTGAAATAAAGCAGGAAGTGATTAGGCAACGACCGCGCAAGGGATTGTTTGTTACCTCTGTGTTTATTAAAGTCGTACCAGAAATCTGAACTCCGCCGCTGGCAATCGCTGTCCGCGCCCCGCCGCTTCGAGGCGGCCGAAAGGTATGTGACGGTGCCGAACGCGGACGTATTCGTGATTTGTGACATGGGCGCCGTGGTACGTATAATTTCGCCCCGCCTGTGTCGCGTGTTATTTCTGCAGCTAAGCAGTGACAATCGTCACTGGTCGTCGGAAAGATCAGTCGGTTGAGGCGTTCGTGGGCTTGTCAAGTTCGAGCAGCGGCCATTTTGAACGGCGGAGGGGGAAGCCGGGAAGCGGTGGGGAGGGGTGTGTGGGAGGTCGCTCCAAAAATGCAAGTTTATCTTCCCCTCATTGATTCGGAGCGGGTCCCACGGAGCAGAATTTTGCCTCCCTCGCGGACTTGGGAAAGCGGTCCGAATCTACGAGTGGAATTCACCATTAGAGAAAACACGAAGCACGTGAAATCCAATTGGCAACGGGCGCGAAATACAGGACGCGCTTCTCTAGCTATCGTGGAGATGTTTTTGGCGTTTGAAACGTGTAGGGCTTGATGAGATGACGTATATGTGATCCAAAAAGCCCCTACACATATCTTAATATTCTACATAAAAAAGAAAAATTAGTAATGCAGCGCGATTAGCCGGGCATTGTTCACTACTGTTCTTGAGGTGAAAACGAGTTTAGATGCCTATTTCTTCGCTTGGACGTCGCGAAACGTGCGAAATCACCTCAGCGACCAAAGCCTGTAAGATCCATGTATAGTACATAAGTTGGTGACACTTTAGCGTCGCTAAAACGAGTTATACACCCGCTACGGATAACGACCGAGTGCATGTTTGCTTTAGCAGACTTCAAAAAATCTCGAAGAGTGTGTGCTTCGCTTTTTAGCGAGAGCTTCTAAATTTATAATAAATCATTATCGAAGACCAGAAAAATAACTAACTAAATGCCTAACTTGTCGGGTCGGGTCCGGAAATTTATGAAGTCATGGAAATGTTATAGTTTTCTTCGAGCAGAAGTTCCGATGTGGCAAACTACTTTGCCACATGTTCGATGTAGGAGAGGTGAAGTGCAAACAAAAATGTTTCAACTTGGACGGCGCGTTGCCGTACGGGTTCTAAACAGGATCTCTCAACTCATACTTGAGGAGAAGCGTCGGTATCGGCAAGCCTCATAAGCAAAAAACAGGTGTGCGGCACCTGGCAACAGAAGGGTGCGCCCGTGCAATCATAAGGTGACCCCGTACGAAAATGTCATATATCGCCCAGATATATTTTATATACTGCCATATGTGATAATATAAGGAGTCAAATATGGCCACATATGCTGAAGCAAACATGGCCAGATATCGCCATATAAGTGGGCAAATACTGCCAATATGGCCATACAAGTGCGTAAATACGGCCATACATCGCCATATACGCGTGCAAATACGGCCATATATCGCGGTATAAAAGCTCAAATACTGCCATCTACAGCCCGTTCAGGACATATATCGGTAGAAATATATCCCCTGATACAAATATTGGGGCCCGTTTCGTCGTGCAAGCAAAAAGGCATATGTACTCGCGAAGACACTAGTTGTTTTATCTACATTGCATGAGTCTGATGTAATTGGTTTACTATTGATAACATCCTTAAAGTGAAGTTATTCCAAATATTTGGACCACTTAATCAATTGTTCATTTTGAAGTTTGAAAGACAAATTAAATTTTGGTGTATGTTTGACGTGTACAAATATGACGAAGTTCAAAGATCGGAAAGCGAGTTAAACAAATAATGGATTTTATGTCGCAGCTCTTAGACGCCCGTTTTCGTGTCAAGTGGTGTGGGGGTCGCCGTCGGCATCGGTGTAACCGCCCCGCTAAATTTAGCGGGAAATTGAATTGGTGCTTAGGTCACGTGACGTCAATTTTCTCGCTAAATCTAGCAGTGAAACTAATTTTGTTCATGTTTCCAAGCTAAATTTAGCGGGGAAATACGAACCGTTAGCTTACTGAAGATGCTAGAGGCTACTTCGTCGTTGCGAATCCTTTTCCCTTCGAAGAGCTGCGAAGCCGTTGCGCCCGGAGTGCCCTACGCAGCATCTTTCGAAAAACGTTGGCGCAGCATCGCAACGTTCCGTTTGCGAGCGTCGGCGATTGATCTTCATCGTGTGTTGGAAAGTCGAAAGATGTGATGTCCGTGGTGTCTTTTACAAGTAACTCTTTCGTAAAAACTTGATCTCTTTAATATCTATTTATTTGTGGACATCATGCGCAAAAAAATAGTCGAGCGTAGTTTTTCATTTAACATTATAATGTCGTTATACAGCGTAAAACATAGTATCTTCAAACTTCATCGTTTTCGGTCACTTATGGGCTGGACAGCTTTTTTGGAAGTTCGAAAGCTGGATTTCATACAGCTGTCCTGTTCACTCGGTATTGACACCAGGGTAGACGCTCTGCGTGTTTTAGGCCAACCGTGTCTCCGGTAATGGGTCACGTGCCTACAGTCTAGAAGTTGGTGATAAGGCAGAACACGGCACCTGCCTGAAGCCCAAGGCCCATGCATGACATTCACTGCTCTATCAACCTTGGGTACAAGTGACAAGCCCTCTCGTTGTGGTCATTGTTGGGATGCCTCAGAGCATAAGCCTTTTGTGTGTGCACTTGCGTTTTGGCCTTTCCTACTCTCCTGCTCTCTTTCTCCCTAAGCTGAAAGCGTTGTAAAAGGTGCACACTTGCCGAACCAATCAGCCATAGACGTTTTATCGCTTGAGTCCGCTCTCTGTGTGCAGAAAATGGAAGAGGCGTGTTCGCGTGGAATAACGAATGGCGCATTAGCCGTTCGCAATCTCGGAATTCCTGTTTGCGGGCCTACACATAGTTTCGTATGGTGCACCCAACGTGGCTGCTGTGGATTCTGCTTCTGTATTCAATGGTATCTCGCTCGAAAAGTCCTACAAGTATATCGGCAAAAACGATTTCTTCAAAAAGGCCTAAGAATTTTTTGTGATGCGTTTAGTGTTCGGTTCTACAAATGACAGCTTGCACTAAGTCGTGATAAATATTCACGGACACCTTCCTTTTCGATTTTGTGTTTGAGTGGTTGTCATGCCCGGGTCGGACATATATCTCGGATTACACCTATCAAATCCGGTATCGTGAACGTAAGTGCGCTTTCCTACAGGGAACTCTTCCAGATTAGCTTTAGAATTAGGCCATGTCTATCTCCTGGCAGCCGGGAAAATAATTTCCCCGGAATTCTACCAGCAGTCACCCGCCATTGGCCGTCTGAAATCAAGTCAGAACTGCAGGAAATACTGTTTTTTTTATTCTCCCTGCGTTTCGTGATAACACGTTCCACGGCCACCTTCTCGTGGATAAACGTTTCATGGACACACGTTTCGTCGACATTAACGTTTCATCGACATTTGTTACGCGAATGTCGATAATCCTGCTTTCCCTGGGAACCAAGCTGAGCGAAATCAGGAGTGGCATAAAGCGTAAGGCTCGTGCTCAATATCCAATTGGTATTTTTCTCAGGCAGATGAGAAGTCACTTATGGTAAATATTCATAGAAAACAACAATATATATATAAGGTTGCCCTATTTGATTGGGGCATATCTGGCCTTATATGGGAGGCAGTTATACCCCTATTAAGCAGACCCAGATATGGATATATAAAAAATTGGGCATATCTCGCCAGATATGCCTTATATGAACTGATATGCTTTATATGGATACATATGCCCAATTTTTTATATAACCATATTTGTTTCTTTTAATATAAGCCCAGATATGCAATTTTGCAATCCTACACTATGGTGCCCACGAAAACCTTTGTTTCTAGGACAGTGAACACAGATCCAGCAAAACAGCAAACAAATACAAAGTGATGCGCGCCACGCATGCTGCCGTGTCAAGTTCGAAGCTTATTTTTGAACCTTTTAACAATCATTACTATCAAAATCTGCTTGGAAATGCTGGAATTCAGTAGAAAAGAAAATACATATGATAACTGTCCTGGCTCAGCACTGTTATCACCAGAAGAAAAGACGGTGCTTTCACTATTCTGACCTTGATCAACTTCCCCTTCTTATTAAGGAGTAAAAAGCAATTTCCTGAGAGTTCCAAGTAACTGCCGAGAAGTATGGTTGTCTGGGAGCCCTTCACAAAAGGCAATGGTAAGCCCTTCCCTCCTTCACCCCTCGCCCTCTCCCCTTTCCCTCTGTCGCGTAATGAGGTAAGCTTTTACAAATACCGGAACAGGAGAAACAAAAGTCCTTGAAGGCATAAACCTGCTTTAAAATTATTTGGAGTTCACATGTCTCCACTAAAAGACGAATTTTCTGCTTGATCTAGCGAAATAAGATAGTTTTAAGGGAGTCTACCCGACAAGCATCAGACCGGCTCCCACGTCTTTGAGCAGACCAAGAGAAAACACGTACGGCTTCATCGTCGTGCGGTACACTTTGTTCCTTTTTGTCTGTTTCAGAGGCATCCAGGGCTACGGCTGAAATCTGGAAATAACAATTTTAGAACCGTGTAAGAGATTGACGTATAAAAAAATATCACGTATTGCTCACGCTTCCGAAAAGCCTCATATGCATGGCCGTCTTGCTAAGAAGGAATACAACATTGCGACATGAATGTTTAAGCATCTGCATTGTAAGGAGGTGGGCAGTGCCGCTGCTCATGTTACATGCTTGATTCGGTTATTTTACATTCACTATCTATACGCGAGGGACTACCAAAGAATCCAAAGAAAGAAACCAAGCTCATGTCAAGATGAAAAGGCAGGGGTGTCGACCTCAATTCAGGTGGTGTTCGTGGGACCAATCGCGATTGATTTAGTATGGTAAAAACAGCACCTATTTCCAAGCCGTTACCCGTGATGTTCTTGAATTATAAAAAAGTGTTACGAAACGTCTGTTTTCTATAATAAAACCCAAATAGAAATGTACCGTCACCAAGAATAAAGAATAAATAAATAAACAATAAATACCATCGGCACTCACAAAGTGAGTGCCGACGGGATTTATCTAACTGAAGCCAAAACAAAGGCTATCACTGAAGCGCCAGAGCCCACCAGCGTCACGGAGCTAAAGGCGTATCTGGGGATGTTTAATTTTTATTCCAAGTTCCTAACGAACGTTTCACGCGTAGCAGAGCCTCGTTATCGGCTTCTAAAAAAGGGGCAAAAGTGGTCGTGGACGCGGCAGTGTAGCGAAGCTTTTGCTGCTACGAAGCAGTTGCTTGTTAACAGTAAAAAGCTAACTTTTTATGACGTAGGGAAGCCGATTGCATTGATTTTCGATGCGTCATCCTGCGGCTTGGTGCTGTCATTTGTCATAGAACACCACATGGAGAAGAGCGACCAGTGGCGTTTGCGTCGCGAACTCTAACCTCAGCAGAAAAAAACCATGTACAGTGTGAGCGTGAAGTTCTAGATTGGTGTTTGGTCTTAAGAAATTCCACCGTTACTTGTACGGGAGAGAATTCATCCTCTACACAGACCATCAGCCACTCCTCTGAATCCTGGATCAGGACACGTCAGTACCTACCTTGGCCGCTGCCAGAATGCAGAGATGGGCGGTTTTGCTTTCAGCCTACAGGTGCAAGCTTAAGTATCGGAAAGAAAAAGACGTTGAAGTGGCAGATGCTCTGTATAGACTGCCGCGCCCAATAACTACGGCTGAAGAACCTGCTGAGCGCCTTTTTAATTTTTGACAGCCCTCCCCTGAGCGCGGAGGACATTGCAAAAGTGACTAAGCGCGATTTGATTTTGTGTCGCGTGAAAGAGTTTATTTTAAACGGTTGGCCTTCGCAGTTCCCAGACGAACTAAAGCCGTATCACGTACGTCGTGACGAGTTGTCTTTCGAGCAAGGGTGCGTTACCTGGGGCTCACGGTTGTCACACCGGAACAGCTAAGGTCAAGTGTTTTAGCGTTACTGCATGAGGACCACCCTGGGGCAAGTCGGATGAAAACGCTAGCCAGGAGTTTTGTAAGGTGGCCTGGGTTGGACTACGCAGTTGAAACCCACGTACGCGAGTGTCCCACTTGCCAAGCAGTCCAGAACGCTGCCCCACCTGTACCGCTCCGGCCATGGAGCTATCCGACAAAGTGTTGGCAGCGTGTACAGATTGATTCTGCAACGAAACGCTTGTCAGGCCTTTCTACTGCTGGTGGACGCTTTCTCGAAATGTATCAAAGTGTGGCCGATGTCTTCCACAACCACGACCCGAACAATTGATGAACTTCGAAGTTTGTTTGCGGCCTACAAGTTTCCGCAAGAACTGATTAGTGATAACGCCCCACAGTTCCTTTCGGACGAGTTTTCCGATTTTTTAAATGCTAACAAGATTAATCATGTGAAAACATCACCCTATCACGCTGCTTCAAACGGCGCCGCAGAGAGTCTTGTCCAGCCAACGAAAAAGGTGTTGCTGAAGCAGGTACTAGATGAGGAGCTCACGGGAGTGAAACATTCCTTGCTGAAGCGTTTGGATAGTTACTTAATGAGCTATCGAAACACGCTCAACAGTACCACTAGGACTCCAGCCGAACTTTTTCTAAAACGCCAACCGCGAGTAAAACTCTCATTCCTCAAACCAAGGTTTGTTGAAACCATGCGTGATCAGCAGAATCGGGTGAAAGAGCGAAGGGATATTTCGGAAAGTACAGACCGAACTTTTGCCGTGGGTGATCTTGTGCTGATAAAGACCGTGCGAGGTGAGGAAGTTTCTTGGGAAGAAGGTGTTGTTACCCAAGTTGTCAGTGATGTGACCTATTTAGTGAACGTTGGGCAGCACGTGAGGTTCACACACGCCGATTACATCAGGCCTCGCTTCTGATGTCAAGGGGCAAAACTTCCACTGCTGGCTCCTGCTCCGCCCACCGCCGAGCTGCAACCTCCTGTCCTACCAGTCACTGCGCCCTCAGTGCCGGTGCCAACCGATCCAGCGACGGCACCTACCACTAGTTCGCCGGAACGGCCGCTCCCATCGCCTGGCGCTACAAGAACGTCAGCACCTTCACCGGCGCCACCCTCGGAGCAGCCAAGTGTGCGACGAAGTGCGCGTGCAAGTCGTCCACCTGACAGATACCAAACAGCGGACTTTCGAAACTGATCTGCGGGGGAAGGAATGTTATAGCGTGACGTAGTAAGTTACTGCGTGCTGTATCGCGGACCAATCGGCGCGTGCCGTGCAATGCCATTATTTGTATAAAATCGCCGCACTTGAATAAAGCCACGCTTCTTGTCTGGTGGAACGCTGTCCTGACAGGTTAGTACCTTGGCGATAGTTGCTTATCATGCTAGGACAATTAGAAAACACTGTTGGGAACATTGTTCGCAAAGCTTCCACCCTGTCTTCCGTCCTAAGATGCGACAATGGCATGACACTTGTCCAGTCAAGTCCTTGTCCAGTCACTCCAGCCAATTGCGCCCCATGAGCGCGGGCATTTCCTTGCCTCGACTTTTCACTACGATCACGGGCAACTTCATCAATTGGTTTCCGTACGTTACCATTACCTCACATTGCCTTTTAAGTGGTATACACTCTCCAGTGTAAGTTTTCAGGGCTACCTGAGATGGCTCACACTTGACATGGGGAAACGCTTTTTTTAGAACTCTCTCATGGACCATCGTAACACCGGCTCCGGTGTCAATTCGCATGCAAACGTCCTGATCTTCTACGTTGATGTTCACCTCGTAACCCGAGTGCACCAAGTTAACGCAGTGGTAGATATCCATTTAAGAGTCTGCATCTGAGCAGGGACGCCTTCTTTCCATTTGGGCACATTTTCTGTAAATGTCCCAAATTAGAACAGCTATGGCGAACGGCATTCTTGTACCAGCATTCGCTTGCCGAATGTGCCTGCGCGGCGCTCTGACAGCCTCGTCGCCAATGTACTAACTTGTCAGGACAGCGTTCTAACAGACAAGAAGCGTGGCTTTATTGAAGTGCGGTGCTTAAATACAGATATTGGTATCGCACGGCACGCGCCGATTGGTCCGCGATACAGCACGCAGTAACTTACTACGTCACGCTATAACAGCTTTCTCCTTTCCCTTATGTTTTGAGCGTGATACATTCTGTTGATAAACATAGGAAAACAATTTTACATGTCCTCGTATCTTGCATAAGCCATAAAATAAACACATGGACTAAAAAAAAAAAAAAAAAAAAAAACTCCTATCATCCCAGACCGGGTTTCGGACTGCGGAATGACAGTTACTGATTTTTCCTTTAGAGCGTAATTGTCTTAAGCGACCCAGAATATGGCTAACAAAAATCGCCAGCTGTATTTCTTATCGAGGTCCTATCCGCTCTTTCCACGTAAGTTGAAACGTGGTGGCGCCAGTTTGCAAATAGCCCCAGACCACTTCCGCTTTTAAGCTGGACGGCGGGTTTCGTAGTATATCTGAAGTCAAATATACACGCTACCTTCTCGAAATGGCCACTTATAGCCCTGTCAGACTTAATTCACTCTTATAATAAAAACCGTGATGAGTAAAAAAGTTAGGAAATATACATGAACCCGAGGTGTGCCGGGGCTACTCAACGGTTGGCGCCACTGAGTTTGTCGCAAAACAAGAAAGGGCGGATAATGCATGAGATGTAGTACATACAGGGATTGTTTCTACTGCTTGGTCGATATTAAACTCACGTTGCGGGAGTAAAGACTTTATTTTTATCAATTTTCAAGAAACTTGTCTGGTATGTCACGTGATCATGGTGTGGGAAGGCGAAGGAGGAAACTGGAGAGGAAAAGAGGGCACTGTAGGAGGGTGAGGGGGGAATTGGGAGAAGAAAGAGGAAGAGGGAGGGAAAAAAAGGGAAGGGATCGAGGGGCAGGGCAACGTAGGAGACTGGTGAAATAGGTACAGAGCCCGAGGGGAGGGAGAGGGAGGGAGCGGAGGGAGACGTAGGGAACTGAATGTAGGTGGAGAGGGAATCGGTGCGTCGCGTCAAGTATATTCCCTCGCGAAATTTAGCGGAATACCTAAATTGTTGTATTGGTCACCTGTCCTCATTTCACCGACCATGTTTAACGAAAAAGCATAATTGGTTTAAAAGTTACGTGACGTCAGTTACTCCACTTGATGTATATCTCACATGAAGTTAGGTGACGTGGCGTCAATGTCCCGCAATATAGCGCGGAATATGCACGAACGGACGGACGAACGGACACAATTTTGGGATTGTGTTCTCCATTAAAAAGCAGTTCATGTTTAAAAAACTTGTACCAGTTCTCCCAATGTTTATCCGGTGATTAGTGACTCACCGCCATTAGGGAGTTTTCGTACACCGCGGTTACCCTTCCGTTAAGCCCTCCACATCGAAGAAGCCGCCACCTCGCCTGCGCGCCCATGGCTTTGACTGTAGAGCTTCGGGTATCGTAGCGGCTTGCAGAGAGCGGTGCCTGACGACGAAAACGATCCACGAAAACTCCCTATTGCCGACTTTTACCACCGCTGGTCGTCAGCGCTAATAAGGCATGACACTCCGGACAAGGTCGATACCCACTTGCGTCGCCCATCGCGAATACTGCCGGGCCTAATCACTCCTTAGTCGCTGATTCTTTGTTTAGTTCGCGACTACGTAGACGCACTACTAACTTTAACACCACACTAGTTTGCCGAACCCCGTGGATGAAACTAATTAGGTATACACAAAAAAACTACTGCCACAACTTACCTCAAAATATTCCACAAAACTTTCACTCCTCCAGGTAACGGTCACATCGTGAGGCCCAGTGGCTATCGCCGTGACGCTAACAGGGTCCGTGCACGGAACTAAAGATAAAAAAGTAAGATATCCTCTTAGTCGATGCAATCAGTGTTCATTGCACTGAAATTTACGCAGAAAACACTAGAATTTGAGCTAATCTTTTTATATCAGGCTATCATGCGTCAGAATAATACTACAGGCGCCTTTAAGCAACTGTGCGTGGGCGCCGCCCTAACGGACCTTCAGTTTTTGTTTCCTATAATTCTGTTCACGTCACCTCATTAATACCACAGCAGGCCAGGTTATTACAACTTTAGATTGTATTGTGTCCTTCTTCCCAGCACTGGACTTTGTGGAGGCTTGTCAACGCTAGTTTCAGTGGCTGGGCCTCTCCGTAAGACAAGAGAAGGTCAGCAATGGCGGCTGTAATCTGGCAGTAGGCACCACCACAATGCGCAGACGCGACCCGTAAAGCGGCACTAAAACTCTCAGTCATCTCGTTTCTGGTGTCATAAAGGTTAGTTCAAAAATTTGCTTTTGAGCGTGATCGATGCGTTGCGAACGTTTTTAACTGCCCACGACAAGAGAACATATTGGGACACTGGCGCCACCAATACGGTAGTCCTGGAGCACTTCTGACCGCGGGTACACACCCAACGAAAGTGTTCCAGAAATACCCGGTAGATTTCTTCCAGTGCGTTACTTCGCCTAGAGGGAATACGCGAGCGTTGGCAACGCAATCGATCACACTCAGACGCAAATATGAAAACCAGCCCCGACGGTGTCACCTTCCACTAATCGAACATAGCATAGAGAATGCCCTTTCAGTTTTTCGTCGGAGGGCGTATGGTTGAAATAGCGTTACATAACATCCCTTATGCACTTCACCTCACAAACATTAGCACTGCAAGCAAAGGCATGGGCACGAGCACGTGTCTTTCGAAAGTGCCTCGTATCATAGCTATACTGACAAAGCCTGGCAGATCGCGACGAGGGGCGGCGGCCGAAATTTAAAGGCAGAGCGGCAGACTACGGATGAGAGGAGAGCCAGGTGACGGGCACCCCGCTGCGGCGAGACGCCGAAACACACTTCTCCCGAGCGATGGAATATCCGCTCGCGCCCCTCGCGTTCTTCGCGCTAACCCCCCCCCCCCCCCCCCCCCCCCCCTCCTCTTGCCGGGTTTGAAAACCATGTTTCAGGTCCTCGCCGCTACAAAAGCTGTGCGCTGACATCCAGATTCCCCTAGAAATGCTCAGAGCTACCAGATCCTCGCCCTCAAAATGTACGACCGGGCACTCTATGGCTCCGTCATCGAATTGGAAGGCTTTGTGAGTACAGAGGAGGCCATGCTTGTGTATATGCACGAGGTCTCGTACAAGCAAAAGCATTCACCTAAACTAACCTCACGCGCATGTTCATATGTCTTTACTCCAGACATTTGTTAGATGAAGTATAGACCGACACGCGGCGCGGCTGTGTTTACCAACACGGTCGGAAGGCCGCGCATGCGCAGAAGCTACGTAGGCAAAAGCGGCCAGGCTCTCCGTGTTTTCGCCAATGCGTTGTGTGGCGTGCACTCCCTGTTGACGTTGTAGAGACGCTTCCAGCTTTATTTGTGCGTCGTATTTCCTGCCAACGTATGTCGTATGTTATGCCCGACGATTTCAGCTCGCTAGCCAAGCCTGAACGGCGGCGGTATCAAGAAAAACAGTGCATGGGCGGCGTCTTAGACGATCCGTACACCGTGAACAAGGCCTCCTGGAGTTCCGACGTGAAGTTGCTGCCACCGCCGTCGATGACTCACGTCATCGTTTATTTAGTTTTTTCGCGAAGCCAGTTCACGGCCAACACGGAGCAGGCGTACAAGTCTCTCGAGGTCTACGATTACTTCTAGCCGGTTTCCGCACTGCCGGCGGGATCAGCAGACTGTGGATCTGCTCAAATGTATTTATTAATTTATTCAATAGACACAGCGTCTTCAAGTGAAAGTATGATATTGTTCCTACCCTCATTACCACATGGTACGACAAGCGGCAACGCTTTGTCCGTTCTGTTGCCGATCTCGTTCCGCTTGGTAGCACGGGCGTAGCGAGCCACCGACGAGCGCTTGACCGGTGCTTTGTGTGCGAACACGGTGGAAACAAAATCTGGGTGATATCGATCACCACGACGGTTTCCCTGCACATAAGCAAGCTTCAGGATGGAGAGTGAAATGGAAGCCACACTTGCCTCCAAGAAAGTGCTTGTCGCACAAACGGTCGTTCGCTCGAGGAGAACACCATTTCCAATGCACGGATATTACACATTCTGCGCCTTTCAGAGTCCTCTGGGAACTTGTGGAAACTCACTCTGCTACTTTTGTTTTTACCTTTCGTGGCAATTAACGGCTACACGGCTTTGCGGCATGTTCATGAAGTGCTATGACGCCCATTTGAAACATGCGCCCTTCTGCCTACACCACACGGCTCCGGCGCGATCGCAGCTCCACCGTAGCTCCGTGACGTCAAGCCCGCGTGTCGCTGTATAGGTGGGAATGCCCTCAGATGGATGAAAATGTCGCCCCCGCTAAAGAAAAAGGAGGAGCGGACGGACGATGGATCGATAGATGAGGCTAAACCATTTTTTAGTCGGGTGGCGGTTCGCGCTCCAAGCCAAAATGTTTAATTCAACAATTATTAAATCTCCACTTCAAAAAATGAAAGAAAATCCAGTAAGGGTAAGTTTTTTAGCAGTACATCTTTAATTTCGGATATAATGGAGCATATGGTAAAGATTCTTATACCTCTATTAAGGACGATAATTCATTTGCCATTCTCTGCAAACGAAAGTTGCAACCAGTGTGACGGTGGTGCATATATTCACCGCCTCGTGCGCGCACTTTCCGTCCTAGGCAAATCTTTCCTTGACCTATACCCCCGGCTTTATAAGCTGTACTTGCTGATCTCCGCTTTTACCAAAGTTTGAGTTTCTGTCGCTGCCTGTAAAGCCAGAAACCTTTACTAATTCAGTATCGACTTGGTGAACTGCGGTGTGAAAGCCTTTCCTATAAAATATCAAGTGTTCAGGTGTCTGATGTTTCTTCCAAGATGCTCCACACACTGTATCTATGTCTTGATATCTTGCACTGTATGGCATGTAGTTCGTAGCGCCCAATATCAGCGCCGCACATCAGAGCCGCCACTCTTGAAAACACATTAAGGAACATATTTAGTGAAGATGATTTACTTTTTGGTTATGGCTACCACCTGCACGGCTTTATCCTTACCAATAAGCAAGACATGCGCGGTGTTATTTTTTCAAGCGACTTATTATGGAGTGGTCATATTAATTTTATAACTAATAAGGCAAACAGCATGTTAGGATTTTTAGTCGTAATTTCCGTCATTGCCCAAAAGAACTGAAGGAAACTTTATATTTTTTCTTCTGTTCGTTCAGTTCTGGATTATGCGTGCACAGTTTGGGACCGTCAAACTTAAAGTCTATCGGATAAATTAGAACGAGTACAAAGTCGCTGCGCCAGATTTGTCTTGAATAATTATACATTCAAAGCAAGTGTCAAGGCTATGAAAGAACAGTTACACTGACAACTGCTCTCATGGAGACGGGGAAATTTAAGATTAAAACTTAAACTTAGTTATTGTATTTATAACGATAAAACTTGCATCAATAAAGAAAATTACATCCGATGTCCTTTCTGCGTGACAGAAAGAGGTGGCCATCAATGCAAATCTGAAATGATAAACTCTTGTTGTAGATAATTTTTTTATTCGAACTGCATTAGAATAAAACATGCTCAATGAAAATGTTTTTCGCTCTGTATTTTCATCTGAAATGTTTTTTTATAACCTCTCCCTGCAATAATGCTTCCAAGGCGATGCAGCTAATCTCAATAAACAAATAAATAAATATAAAATACAACATTTTTGAAAATCTTTTTTTACCTCACTGAAGATATATTTACAATATCTAAATCATACGTTTCAGATACTTCTTTTTATATTACGTTTTAATTACGCGCTGCGCGCGTAGACCGCGCCTGGCGACTGAGGAGCACATGCACATAGCGAACGTTTATATTAGTGAATCAAAAATCTGATACAAATATAATTCCCCCGACACTTTTCAGAAAACTACAAAATTGTTATTGTTTTTGCATTGACAGTATGAAAATTCCTTATATTGGCAATATGAGTATATTCTGCATTGGCAATGTGCAAAACCAAATTGTTGTGTGTAAGTTTATACAGCCGGAAGTTAGTCTGCCTCAGTGAGCGTCTGGTGTTTCAGCTGTAGATGAAAAATTTAGCCAGTGCGGTACAACCGCGCTAGCCTGGGGTCTTTAACGTGCACCACGCAGTAGTGATACACGACCGCACTCCGGTACGATGCTCATCCGGATCGAAACGGGCAGGGGTGGGGATTGAGCCCAGAATCCCTGGGTTCTGCAGCGCAAGCTCGCTGCACGTGCTTTGAGCTAGTGTGCTCTAGCCCACTCGGCCACCGACCCTTGGCACTGTGATAATCTCTTATATTTTTAAAGGCAATATAAGTCATTTTTTTTCGCCCCTTCGCACTTCCTCTCTTTTAAATTTATTGTTCACGACGAATTGGCTGGTGTATATCAATTCACTCGAGCGAAATGCGACGATTCTTAGATCAACACTGTTTCGAGAATATTTCCTGTGCGTGGCGAAGTTGGCAATATACCTGGCTGGTACGCGGAGGAACGAGGTTCAAACACCGCTTGAACTGCGCTCAGGCCGGATCTTTCTCTTATACTTGCACCCTTCCGGAAAGTTCCAGCCCATTGTTTGCTCTCATAGAGTGTTCTGATTCGGAACATTCTTGAACGTACCACGTGCAGTAACGCGCTGCTTCGAGTCAATCAAACTTCCGTCTTCGACGCATACATGATGCTGGCGTGTTCCTTTTTAAGTTTGTAGGCTCAAGGTCACCCCGTTCAACATTAATTTCTAGTTTTTCATTTGTATCTCTACAGCTATCCGTGGCAATATTCCGGCTTGTGCTCAAGAACAAGAAAGGGGGTATCTATGGCCGAATGTGTGAACGCATCGCAGCTTGGAGCACGTGGAGCGAAGAAACTCGCTGCAGAAACCAGGGATTCGGGGAAAATCGCCACTTCGGTCCGCTTCAATGTGAATAAGCATCGTACCGGAGTGCAGTCACCACTACGTGATGCATGTTAAGTACTCCGGACTAGCACTGTACTGCACCGGCCAAGTTTCTCATCTATAGCGAAGACACCAGTTAGCCATTCGGGCTTAACGTTCCGCTTTCACCGGAACCCCAAATCCCAAAATTGTGTCCGTTCGTCCGTCCGTTCCTCCGTTCTTCCGTCCGTGCGTTTACCGATAAATTTAGCGGGGAAACGGAACTGAAGGAAAGGTCACGTGACCTCAGGTTACGTGGTCTATACACCAATTACGTTTTTACGCCAAAACCGGTGGGAAAATTGATGTCACGTCACCTGACGTCATGTGCCCTATACACCCCAATTCCGTTTCCCCATTAAATTTAGTAAGGAAATCGATGCCCCTTTTTCTAAGCACCAATCCAGTTTCCCCACTCGATTTAGATGTGGAAATTGATATCACGTGACTGATGTTACGTAATGTAAACAACTCAGTTCCCCCACTAAGTTTAGCGGGGAAGTTTACAGCACATGACACACAAATTCCCTTTCCCCTATCTTCCTTACACTTCCCTTCCTCCTCCTAGGCCGTGTCTATTTTGCAGCAGGAAAAAGAAGTTCGCTCGCCATATACAAAGTAAAACGCTATTAAGATGTCGAGAAGGTATTTTGTAAAACATTTTCTTTCTTAACTTAATCTTTTGAGCCATGGTCCGAAATATTAGAGAAATGAATACCTTAAAGGGTCACCCTTATTGTGCCACAAGCGCTTAATTCTACCCGTTGATAAATCTTGAAATATGATTGAAATAAAACCTGCTGGCATCTTCAGTTACTGTGGTGGAAAATTGTACTTAATTAAAGTTTAAAGAAGAAAGAGAATCGTCAGTCATATGTGCAATGCTGTAAGTAGTCCCTGTTCAAAAGAACGATTTGTGCATACGCCTGTTTCTTACTCCATTCAGTGTGCTGTCACATCCCTGCGGGTAGCACCAGAAGACGAGGCGGCGTCCTAAAGAATATACGCACACGTTTAAACATTTTCTTGCACTCTTTCTGCACCGCGATCCTAACCACAGAGCCGTACCCTTCTATCATACAGCGCCGGTGAGCAATTCCCACGCAATTGGGTCCATATGAAGTGACACGTGACCTTAAGTTTTTACACATACGTACATGAGTTAAACTTTATCTTCTTGCAAATGTTGCATTAGGACCTTCCGACATGCAGCAGAACTTGCTGAAACACAATGCTTGGTCAAAATACGTATCTGTCAGGCTGCATGGTCCTAAACCTAACACTTGTAGATCTTTTAGCCTGCGCTGCTTCTCCGAGCAGCTCAGGGTCGTTCGCGACTACTTGCCCATGAAAAAAAAAAAAAAGAAAGAAAAGCTGTGCTAAACCATCAGGAGGGAACTGTCAGTGAAAGTCCCGCGGTGAAACAGACGGATACATTATGCTGTGTTACTTTACCAAGCGTATTATTCATGATAGTATTTGCTAAGTTCAAAAGAGTTTATTGCTTCAACAACTCTTAACAGAAATATCTCTTTGATGCGAAATGTTTGACTAGTTACGAATGAAATATTCTTTCGTTGAGTCTGTTAATGAATGGGACCGCCATACATTTGCCTCGAGAGTGAATTTCCGTAATACATCCTTACCTACGGCGGAGGTGGAAACTTCGGGGCCCCTGAAGCTTTCGTTCTGGTGGCCGAAATTCTCCACTGAAGTATAGAGCCCGTAGTGTCTTCCAGGTACAAGGTCCACGGAGATCTTCAGGTACTGATTTCCCAAGAAACGTGTTTTAGGTATGCCGAAGTAGGCCTGGCCTCTGCGCTCTGGCAGATTATCCTGGGTCTCCCAGCGAACCCAGAACCCGCCTGGTTCGCCATTCCAATGGAGTGGATCTCGAACTTTCATCGAAATTTTCTTGTCCGCTACAGACAACACTTCGGCATAGGCGGGAGCTGTTGGAGCTGTATGGAAAATATGCACAGAATTATTTTCTGTCGCCAAAGCTTCAGTCCATCGATGTTCACAAAGTCGTTTCTGGCTCAGTGATGCTGCGGGCAAGTGTATTTTAAGCTGTGGTTGTATAAGTATGCTTGCGTGCAGCGCGTAACTTTGAATCCCAATGCCATTTCATGACTCATTTAAAAAATAAGCTTGTGGTTAGTGCTTAGTAGCCGATTCGTGAATGTTTGTTAGAACTAAATTATCCCCGAACGCTTTGTTCAACGAACTAAGCAAATATAACTGTCGTTTGTATTCTGTACCAGAATATGTTTTACATTCATATATACAGTGTGCTTCACGGAAGGCGGTGAAATTAGATATAGCGAAAACTACATATTGCACCAAAAAAAGGCGTGTTTTTTTGGTCCTAGGCCAGGGGCCTATTTAGGTAAATTATAAAAGTTCGTGATAATTAAGTTGTTAATGATTTCCACGTAATATATTTTTTTTAATATTGATTTGAAAGACATGGTTTTATTTGGAGACTTGCTGATCATAATCGAAAAACATTAAATAAGAAAATTGGAGTGCAATAGAATGGACGCGCTACATTTGACACCTTACTGAAAAACACAGCAACTTCGACGGGTTTTTAAGTTTCCGTTTTCAATCGGAGCGCTTCTCGGCATGACGGTACCGCGCCCCGTGGAGTGATAGTGCAACCAACATCCGCATCGCTGTTTTCGCGCAACGCAGCAGGGGCAGGTTGCACTATTTCTCCACGGGGTGCGATGCCGTCGGTGCCGAGAAGCGCTCCGATAATCTCTTTTTGAAATTCAGTGCCATCTGGTGGCTAAAATGGCGGTTTAACTTTTGCCACACTAATGGCGGCAATGAACCTTGTAGCCTGTAGTATTTTATCGGGCACTGTCACTTTCGCAAGGCAATGGCAAGTGAGAATGTGCTATTCACTGTACAGGTTTTTCTCGAATTTCTCTTTCAGTGTAGATGGCCACAAAGATGCAACCAGTAAGAACGAAGCACCAACCCAGATAGACGCCTTGATAAAGGTCTACACGTCAAGGGCTTTGATGTCGATTCTGTGCTACTAACAGATTGACTGGTCCAGAGTTATAGAAATGAACACTTGCGCAGCTCTTGCACTCAATTCTTGCTTCGCATCGTGCTGAGGTCTCGAATGTATAGGCCTTAAATCCTTAGCTTAGGAGTATCGTCAAGAAGTTCCTTCATTAATAAACAGAAGGCTGACATTAGTACGGCACATATGGCATTTTTTCAGATGATGATGATAGCGATCAATGTGGCCAGAATGAATTTCGGAAAGGGTTAAATGCAGCGCGTGCCTTCTATTGCATTCCAGTTTTTTTACTGTATTTTGATGATGTTCAGCAAGCTTCCAATAAAACCATGCTCTTAAACTCAATATCAAAAAAATAATTACTCAAGAATAATTAAAAATTCAATTATTTCAAAGCTTAATAAATTTTCGAAATAGGCCCCTGGTCTAGAACGAAAACATCATAAGCCTTTTTTTTCTTGAGCGATGCGTAGCTTTCGCTATATCGAATTCGTCCTCCTTCGTGAAACACCCCGTATATACTATAACAGAGTGTTTCACGTAATAGTGAAAAAATAATCCTACAATTACTGCCTTCCAAGTAAAAGATAATTTTCTCGGGGCCGCACACTCGAGGTGACGGACGTCAGAAAATGCGTGATACTTACTAGTGGGTTCACGAATTAATGGACCATGACTAATTGACTTTTTAATTCGTGCAAATAAACTTATGCTTCCAATTAGAAACTAGCTGAGTGTCATCGAAAACCGCTAAATTAGTCATTTTCAGGAAGACTTTAAGCGCGTGAGATGCGTAGTAGTGCACCAAAGTTACCACTCGTGGAGCATGTACACAAAGCTGGCGGTTGCGGTAAGGCGCCCGCGCGATTCTTTAGCCTCTTATGGGAGCCCCAGTCTTGTACCTGCTCCCCGAGTGGTAACTTAAGCGCACTACTACGCTTCTGACGCGCTCAAAGTCTTCTTGAAAATTGCTAATTTAGTGGTTTTTGATGACGCTCACCAAGATTATATTTGAAAACATATGCGTGTTTTCACTAATTAAAAATTAAATTAGTCATTTTTAAATAATAAAATAGCTGATTAGTAAGTATAGAGTATTTTCTGACTTCCGACAAAGCGAGTAATGCGGTCCCTAGATAATTGTGCTTTTACCTGGAATACGTTAATTTTACGAATTTTGTCACTTACGTGAAACACCCCATACATAGAGAGGGATTTTTTATTTAGGCAAAAAAGGTACAATTGTAAGAAGGGGGCTGGAAAAAAGCGGCCAGTTGCAGCTTGACGCGTTCCAATGCCACTTAAAGTTGGAACAAGCGCTACGAGAATAAAATACTTGTATAGATAAACCTATTTCACACTCACAGGCACAGAAACTTTATACGTGCATAAATTACCTCCGCCATGTAGGTCATATACAACAGCGTGGATTAAAATGTCACCGAGTAATAATATAAAGAAAGAATGACGATAAAACAAATCTTCTAAAATAGACTAAAAGGAAAAGTTAGAATGTAAGAGGAAAAAGAGTATTAAACAAATCTTCAAAAATATTCAATAATTTACAACTTACCTGTGGCTTCGCTCCGGTATATCTTATATGCTGCCTTTCCAACTTTGTAAATTGGTTGAACAGAACCATCAGAAGTGTAGTACGGTCGTAGAACTATTTCGTACAGTGTCCACGGCTTCAGATGCGAGACACGGTATTCATTGACTTGTGTCGTAAAAGTCTTCCTAAAGCTATGATGATCTGAAGTTCCGGAAAGTACGTATCCAGCCAAATGCACGTTTTCGCTGTCCTCGTTGTCGCTCGGCAGTTCGACTTCAGGCTCCGCTATAGCGGAGTCTTCAAATGACCATGAGATCAACACGGTCAAATTGTTTTCGCTTTGCGTCCTCAAAACCAATTCTTTGGGTGGTAGATATCGTCTTGTCACTGAAAACCGCGAGAAAGAGAGCATACAGTGTAACAAATACGGCAATGGTCGGACATTTTTACTGAATTTCAGGAAAATTCAAAATCTAATTTTACCGACGAAGGAAAGGTGGGCAATATGATTTAGTCTTTGTACTATTGCACCACTGAAGGCTGATACAAATATTTAATTTAGAGTGACAGACATTCTTACAACCCATCGACATCTCTTTCGACGAGAGAAAACACTGGTGCCACTTAGCGGGAGTGTCAGGAGAACTTACGATCCGCATATACAGAGTGTTTCTTCAAATCCTTCGTCATTTTACTCATGCAAGAAGCACGGATGATACAGTGAAAAAAGGTTGCTGCCCTATTAGTTTCTGCCAAAGGAACTACATATAAAATTTGATTACGTTTGTTATAATTAGGTTCCAATATCTGGTTTTAAGTCATCGACGTTTTATTCGATAAATTTAGAGGTATAATTTAAACAAAAAAAAAACAACATTCTCAATACCCTCGGAATCAACTAAATCAGCGCACACTTTTACAGAATACAAGACAGGCAAAACAGTTTAAAGCGTTAAAAAAAAAAAAGAAACGCGTCCGGTTTGGGCGCATTTTAGTATTCCGGTTTCCCATCACAACGCACCTACGCCCCACCGGTCCACGTCTCCCATGACCAAAGCGACCAACTAATGTGCGCCGACGCGCATTCTTCGCGTGAAAAAAGTCGCTCCTCGCGTTTACTGCCTATCTCAGCCATTTGTTTTTTGTTTTCTCGCTTTTTTACTAATTTTTAAGAATGAACTAACTTATCAGAGGTCGACATATTGGTGAAACCGAGATTGACAGTTTATTCTTGCATTGTCATTAAAAAAGCAACGCGTTTTTATTTTGCGGGCTCGCGCCACGCTTATACTTGTCTCCTACGAGGAAGGGGAGGCGGTACTCATGCGGTTTGGCCACGGGTATCAAGAGTCACGACCTCTGGCGCAAAGAAGCGCTTCGATAGAAAGCCGAAACCCAGACGCGCGTCAAATTGAGTACTGGATTTCACGCGAACCGTTGTCACGACCGAGTGTGACGAAGAAGCATTACACGCAGCGCAGGCCAAAGCAACATAAAACATGCATTGCACACATCAATCAATGCATAAGTGTCCAAGACATGTAGAAAGCATGTTTAGTCATCATGACATATAGATCACCATAAATGGGCACAATTAATCGCAACGAGCTTGATTTTCCAAAGGGATCACCGGGAGTCGAACCCCTGATCATGCGAATAGCTGTCCAACTTCTTTGCTCGGTGCCACAAGGATTTTTTTTTTTTTTTTATAGACGCAACAAGGATAATGTGAAAGAGGGAACAGGCAGCTGGACTAATACCCGTGCGCTCTCAACTCCGATTCAGTCAATGGTAACTGACTCGACTCAATCGCTATCGGCCAAAGTTACAAAGCGGCTCCAACTGTCATTGAGCTGCTAATGACAGTTAAGTTCAACTGAGCTCCCTTACCTCAGTTGAACTGAACGGACTTCCCCAACGGAGGTAAAATGGTGCCTCTCCGCGGGGCCGCTGCCGCCGACCATCGTTTGCAAGGCACTTACTTTTTCGGAAGGCAGGGGGAAGCGTCTAGAAAGAGTTGTAGAACCAAAATATACGGAAGGAATAGGTTTAGGCGTCCCAGCTGCCGCTAAAACGATCCCGGCTAGCCGGCAAACCACCAAACGAGCGAAGATGGTGGACGGGCCAGCTATAAATAAAAAAATAGTAATGGGTGTACCCATCGTAGCGGGCGGTAGCTTGCGCCACCTAGCCTAAAATATGCGCAACCTAGCCTTGAATCTGCTTTGGTACTCGTGTAAACGCCGCAAAAAAGCAACAGCTTCTTGAACGTATTGTAAAATATATTTCTAATAAATAAAAGGTGTGTCTCCAAGTAAATTACTTTAACAATTAGACTGATCACGTGGCACCAGAACTAATTTTGTTTTGGCTTCAACTGGGTTCTAGAGAGCCGTGCAGCACCATCTCAGTTCAGCTCAATCACAGTTGGGGCCGATAACTGTGATTTAACTCAACGACAGTTTAAAGTGCCCGTGTAACTAGGGTATTAGTATGACTTGCTATCGAAGGTCGCCTGCGGTAGCACTGCACCCTGCGCAGCAAGTGTTACTTTGCTCAGCATACTTAAATCGCAAGCGACAATTGGCGGCAGGTCGTACTCAGTCCAGTATACTTTGCCAACGGGCAACCATCGTTAGTGAGTCATACGTGTCTAGCCTGCTTAATCCTCAGACAAGCGTACGCGGCGAATCATACTTAGTCCAGCACAATCCGGAGGTGGCTGTCGCTGGCGAGTCTTACTTAATCCAGCATACTAAAACCGCAGTCAGCCCTCGGCGCGCGGGGCTGGCTCTCGAATGACGAAGCGTAGCTTAATTTCCTCGTGAACTCACGACATCATAGGGCGGATTATAACGGACCAAGGGATATCGCAGCGAGTGTTTGACGTCACACCTTCGAACAAAATTCTATGGGTAGCGCAAAGGGTGCGATAAACCTCTTCGTTTGTGATTACTTCAATTACTACCCAAGGGGTTTCTTGCACTCTTACAGCACTAAGATTTCCATGCCTTCACGCATCCATAAAAGCAGAACTCACGAAGGCCGCCTCATTAAAACATCCTCCTGACACACTTTACTCCTGCAAAAAATTGAAAATTGTGTGGATCGTTAAGATAAACCCGGAGAACGCAAGAGTGTGTCATTGTGCGCAGTGCATCCGAAATTAGACAACGCTCTCCGTAACCAAACAGAGGAAATCATAATGCACCCATAATGCCCGTACGAAACATTATGTGCTCCCCGATTTTGCCAGAATGATAGAAAACTTTAATTGTTTAGGAACACCCATAAACGCTGGAGTGCTTTATATTTCTGTAAAGTGCGCCAATTAAGTGGTTTTCTAATATGATCAGAAAGCAAATTTTTAGTTACTCAAACGTTATTGGACACACAACATTTTACCGCGGCAGAACTTTTTGAAACCTTGATTCCTATGCGTTCTTTGGCCTACCGGTGGATCCCCTGTCATTTCCCTCGGGTGCGCCGACAGATAGCACGAGCGGTCTTGCGGTTTATGCAGTGCCATACTCTTTGAAACTTGCCGAGCCATCTTAGGGCTACTTCGCGTGACACATCGGTGGCCCACCTCGCACCGTTCACTAAAAACAAATGTCGACGAACGCTTTGATATTTTGCTTTGAAATATTGAAGCATTCATTTATTTTCTATGTAGAAATCATGAATCTCGGTACTCCGAACGCCTGAATACCGGTTATGTTCCACAGTGGTATATTTCATGACACATTTTACTGAAAGCTCCCTGAAAATACTTCGGAGAATGAATAAAACTAAAAGTAGTTCAAATTGAGAGGTTTTCGCCAACAATACTTTCCGTATCATCATATATAGAATGGCTGCGAGAGAGTTTTTATGTTCAAGGCCGTCTACTTAGTGCTCAGTGTTAAATCCGCCGAAACAATAGACGCCTCCCTTGGATATTCTTCACAGAATATGACGACTTTCTTCGCCATCACACTAGCCTTGTTTTAGATTGTGCTTTTCCTGAGCGATGCATAGTAATCAATGCACCGTCTTTGGATCTTTGGTGCAGTTTCATCAGCTTTCTCGAGCCCGTGGGCACGCATTTTACTGTATGTCATCTCGGAATAGCATTGTGGTGCGCCGAAAAGGGAACGTGCCACGTCCTTTCAAAATTAAAACGAATGGGAACCTCTTTGAGAAATTATGATTGTAATAGGGTTTTTCAATTTATGAGAGAAACACTGTCTGGGCGCTTTGCTATAACAATAAGGTGAATCGCTCCGGACAGCCGCGACCCACGTCCCACTGGACATCATTTGTTCTTTGGGCTGTGTCGTGGGTCACCGGTCGGTCGCGGCAAGTCTGCCCAGCACAGAGGTTAGTCATGTCTAATACAATCGATTTCAGAATGTGATTTTCTCCGACTTTCATATTTTTTAAACATATGGAGCCCGGACTACACATAAGTACTGAATATTTGACTCCGCGAAGCTGGCACATACGGCATGACCCACCGCTGACCCCCGTCGCGGTGAGCCGCTCAAGCGTACTGAACGTTACTAATTTTTTTTCTAAAAATAACTGCAATTTCGCCATACCTGTGTATCGCAGAACATTCTTTTACCACCTGTGCTTGTAATATTTGGAGAAAAAGTTATAAGCGAACATTTTTCGAAGGTAGTGAGTTGAATTGATCTCGCAAATAGGGTAGAAACCATGTGTCTAGTTATACCTAGATCAGGAAGGTTCTAGGACTACTTGGTAGATGGTGCCAATATGTTCTTTATAGTCATTGAGTTTATAAGCAGTCGTAACGCGATCGATTTCTCTTAAACGCAAACGTTGTTGCAATTTTCCAAGTTGTTTTGCCCATTGCTTTGTGTAAGCTTAGGGATGTTGGTTCACGCCGAGCGAAACTAGACCACCGGCACTTTTCGGCTGAGCTTTGCTGGTGAACGTTGGCAACTTTATGGTTGAGATTCCGCTGAACTTAAGCGTACGCGTCGGGAAGGTGGTCACCAAAAACTTAAGACAAGCTGTATCGCGATGCTCTTCTATTCGGGGCGCTTATAAAACGTTTCGTCTATTGGGCCGAAGCATAACCCGTAAATGAGGTCTTGCAATGACTGTTCATGTCATTACAAGTTCTTGTGTCATTGTTCCTGCTCTATTGCTGTTTCATAAGGCTTCCAAATTGTACCCTTTTGCATTTCTGCCTTTGGTATAAATATTTTCTTCGAACAGCCTTATTTATTTACATAATAAGTGCTAGTACCAGAGGACATGTTTCATGGCGAAAACCAAGAATTAAGTGAAAACGCAAAAACGAAAACCAGGACACAGCCAACAATAAAGGTAAAAACGCATGCCCTAACACATTAAACATGCAGACATTTTAAGTTCAAGGGCTAAACATGAAATCGGAAATTGGATTTTAAAAACCGAAATGCATGAGGCTAAAAATTATTATTTAAAAATATTTCAAAGGAATGCTTATAAAACAATGAAATTAAAAAATAGGGTTACTCATTGATTTATATGTTAGCAGAAAGGGTGGAACCGGGTCTTTGAAGGTCAAAAGGACGTTCAATGTAAGGTTGTGTTTGTTCACTTACCACACATTTCAGAATCTTCATCGTCGGCACAGAAAGACTGCGTTGTGTCGTTGGGACAGTGTCGTTTTCCATCGCACAAGAAGATTTTTGAGAATTTGACATTTCCACCGCACTTAAAAGGCACATGGTCGTTGTACCATGTCGCATCTGAAAAATTTAAACAATGGTGTCATTGTTAGGTGTCCAATTCGCTCTCAATTCATGATTAGTCAACCTAAAAAGTGCATCAATTTAGAGAAAA
This sequence comes from Ixodes scapularis, assembly GCF_016920785.2. NCBI lineage: Eukaryota > Metazoa > Arthropoda > Arachnida > Ixodida > Ixodidae > Ixodes > Ixodes scapularis. The sequence continues at coordinate 118,489,451 of NW_024609868.1, read as the reverse complement.
ATGTGATGATTAAGAATACAAACGATGTTTGTTCAACCGAATAATAATATTAATAATAAGAAAACTAATAATTAGTGACGAATCATTTGCAACATGACATAGTTTTGTCGTTGCTAACAAGGGCCCTTGGGAGTGAGCCAGAGTTGCAAAAACGAAACGTTAGTTAAAATAAATGATCAAATTAAATATCAAATCCTGAAAAAAGGTACAAGGTATGTTCGCTTGCGTTCTCGCTAACAAAAACAAAAAAATCACCATTAAAAAATAAAACAAACACAATTTATTCAAAATATTCTTCTGTCGGAAATACATTCATTTGCAGTGTAAATGATCTAGTATTTTTTGCAAAAATTAGTGGTCGGAATTGGCACACAAGAAAGTCTGTTACTCGAAGTGGGGTCAAACAAAATAAAAGCTACGGAAGAACGAGAATATAAACAAATATGTATTTTGCTGGTTGATATAGGCATGTCGTAAGGATTTCATGGTTTATTTTTAGAAGATATGAGATTAGAAGGACTATTAAACAAATAATCAAGTACCCGCACTTCTTAAAATTAACGCATGCGGGTTTGTAAAATACAGCATAAAGTGTGCTGGAACGAGGTAGTTCCAAACCTTCCACGGTTGCCGCGATGGCGGTCAACAACTTTAAAAGACACTTTTTTATTTGTAATTGTGGAACACTCCCAATAAAAAAAAAATCAAATATGGGTACTGAGAGCATTGAAAATTACGCAAATTACTTAAGCGTTTCTGAGACGTTCTTTTCTTTAAGGCAGGTGGTGTACATACTGTTACGCCTGCCTGCCAGAAATCTTGAGCATTTGCCAAAAACAGGTAGGAGATTAGGCGCAAACTGCTGCAGGCTGATGAGCAAGGAGTGACCCGAGCAGACTGTCATGGTTCTGCGGATCCATGCCGTAATGGGAAGTAGAACGCAAAATACAGCTGGAGGGTAGAAGAAAAAGAAGAGAGGCCAGAGAAACCTGGGGTTTGGTCGGAGGAAGAGCTCCGAAAGGAGGTGTATGGCTATGGTTCAGGACTTGCCCGACACTTGCTACGCCCAAGCTGCAACGTCAACTCTTTACTTCCCAAGCCTGCAGGATTCCAGTTGGCTACGGTGAGCTGCAACTCTTCGCGGTTGGTCCACGCAACGAACATTCAGGAGCATTCGGTGGGAGGGACTGAGGGACGCCTCTTTGTCAGTCGTTAAACTCCATAGTTAAACATATTTTTTTCTATTGAATTTTATTGTAATTCGCCTCTTCACCTTTCATTTGTTCATATTTGTACTTTGTAAATATAATGCAGCAATTTCTTTGACGCTTGACGTTCTCTTCATTCCGCTTGCGATCACTCTCGGGCGAACCGTGACACAGACTAATGTATTGGTATTACAAAACCAACGGAAAGCACCCCTTAACTTAAAAAAAAGAATGTGTGAGGCGAAAATTTTATAGTAGCTAAAAATGTTCGAAGATACCTCACAGTGCCTGAATTTGGACCTCTACTACGCAGGGACAATGTGCAATATAATATCTGTCGCTAAAAAGGAATACGTCAAAAAACTGCTTTTAGCTAAATGTGAAGGAAGATTAGAATTTCTTTAGAAACATTTAGGTTAATTAGCGTGCGAGAAAGCTAGTTCATAATCTTATGAGGGAGGCGAGGCGGTAGTTGCGCGCTTTGGCCACATAACTTGCAGGACAGTTAACGCAAAAATCCGCTTGAAGAAACTGGTAACCTAGAAAAGTGTCAAAATTTTGTTCTTTTCAGAACTCCTTAAAATGACGCATATGCCTTGTATTACTGTAAAGTGCGCTGATTCAGTTATTTCCACGATGTTTAAAACGTTTCTAATTCAAATCAGACATTTAAATCTATCAATTAAATATTTCATTACTCAAAGGTAATTAACAACTTAACTATACTGAGCGCTATCAATGCTCTCAAAAAAGTTCCTTTGGCAGAAACCAATAGGGCATTAATCATTGTTCTGTGCGATGCATACTTTTTGGTGGTGCGATTTGGCCCACGTTTTGAGCAACACAAGCTTGTGAGTACACAGAAAAAATGCGATCCCTCTGTTTTTTTTTTCAGAGCACTTGAATAGTATTTTGACGTTAATCTACAGAGGAAACCAGAGCGAATGACTCAACTTAAACTATGTTTTCTATTTAAAAAAGGCCAAAACGTCTATGCGAAAGAGAGCATGAAACGTTGTCCTCGGTTTCACATTTCAGGTTTCAACGTTACTGTTTTGAATTTGAGTAATCTCATAGGAGTCGTCGAAAAATAGAGTGCATACCTCAGTATATGGACCGTACTACATAATATGTAGCACACAACAAAAGTAGGGATGAGAAAATTACTTTCCGTCGAGGAATCAAATTACGTCACCAATTACTTCGCTGAAAAATTTAGCAATGGAATTAAGTTATATTAAAAAAATTGCCAACTAAAAGTAATGACATTATATACAGATTAGTGAAGTCTAAAAGGAATTACCGTGCATTAAGCTTAGACTTAAAAATTAAAGAAAGAATTTCGAAATTAATTTTTAATTCTTTCAGGCAGAAATTTGTAAACCAGTTTTCTTCATAGTTTACATAGACACCAACACTCAGATATTCCTCTTACACCGCAACAGCCACACACACACACACTAAAAAATCTGTCCGTGAAAAAAACTCTTAGGTCCTTAAGCTGAGCAAGTTGATTCATTGCCTGTGAATGGGGCCAGTTGAATATTTCATGTTGAGCTGGCCCCATTCACAAGCAAAGAACTCTTAGGGGTTCGTCGGCTTCTCCGTATTTTGGACCATAAAAGGTTATTTTAAGCATCTCCTTCAAAGGGTCTTCCTGGAAAACCTATAAGAAGTTCTTTTAAGCCCTTTTTTATCCAAAAGAGTTCTTCGCCGCTCAGATGCCTTTCTGATGCGCTAGGCGGTAATAGTGCTTGAGGCGAAACCGTTATTCACGAGCAAAAATAGGTTTTGGGGCGTCGAAGAGTCTTTCAAGAACGGATTTTTTGTACAGTGCATGCGCTTCGAAGTGAGCATGTAAAACGTCTTTACTTTTGAAATACGCGTCCTTCGCCGTTCTGGACAGTCGCTTTTCTGGCGCAGGCGGCGGAAGTGTTAGCCATGATGAACGGCATTAAGATACTAGTCGCATGAAGACCATTTCTTTTCGTAATAATGCTAGCCTTGACCATATAATGGAAAATTAACATTCACCATAATATTGCTAATGCTAATCGGTTGCTTCAATATTAATATTAGACATGCTAGCCTCGGGGTCACAAAATTACGTTTATTTAGGGCACTACCACATACAAAACCGGAGTGCGCTGCAGCTTTCTGTGTGGTCACACAACCCTCGTGTCAAATCTTGCGGCAAACTTCTACGTAGTTCAAACATTGTACTCAACTTACTGTAGTTTAACTAATTTTCTGAATAGTTCAGTGATTTTCAATTACATTTTTATTTTGGTGATTAGTAGTTTACTTTAATTACTTTTCCCGAGTAACTTCTACTCAAATTACAAAGTATTTTCGAATTTTAGTGGTAGGTTTGTCTATCAGCCAACATTCCTGCTCAAGACAGATAAGGCGTTCGAGGATCAGCTGATGTTGGCAAAAAAAGGAGAAGCGTGTGGCGGGGGAAAGGGGGGGGGGGGGGTTTGGAGGATCCGAAACTCTCTAAAATTTTCATAAGCCCCCACTGCAACGATTCTGCTAAATGGCGCGGGGACCGGACATACACGTCTCAAATGAAGCCCAGTAATTGCGGGATTTGCGCCGAAGAGTGGCGTTTCTTTGTGTCCCGAGACTCAAGGAGATTTGACGCATTTGAAGGGAGGGCTTGTCCCAGCATCTGCCCACCGTTCGAACTCTCGCCCGCTACTGGAGGTGTACGCACTGCATCCTCACTCAAAGGAGGCAGCAAAATGCAGCACCCTCTCAGAAGCTCACCTATTGTTCCCGTAGTTTGTGCTGTACTTGAAGAATCGCGTGCTAAAAGACAACGCAAGGGTGACCCCTTTGCGTTGCCTTTCCTCCCAGAACTCAGATTATCCAGGTCTTCCATGATTCGAATATCGTTCGAGAAACCTCAGTAATTCTCCCACGTTTTTACATAAATAAATAAGATCAAGAAGTGTTGGGAAGTACTTTAATTACATGGTACTTAAAGTAGTGCTTCAAGTATGTTTCGAAAACTTGTACTTTGCTACAAGTAGATTCTCTGAGCATGTACTTACTCTTTACTAAATACTTTTTGTACTTTCTAAGGAAAGTACAACTCCCGGCTTTAAAGTACATTCCCCGATTTTGAAAAAAAGGGCATATCGTCGTGTGAAAACGCGCTATAGTCTTTCTAGACGTCATATGGTTATTTTTCCGAGTGAAATGATGGCAGGTATAATACCAATACAAATAAGTGCTTTATATGTTTACTGTGTTCAAAATTTCATCAGCTAGAGTAAAATAACTAATATGTGGCGCTTTGACTTTAACCAATAGTTGGCCTCATTTCCGAAAAAAAAAGAACTTATGCAGTTTCGATTGCCCATAAAGCCATGAACCAGTTAAAAAAACTGTATAAAGGATGAAATAGCACAATGAAAAATCGTGTTAGAAATACTTGTACATACTTTACTTTGAAACTATAATTTTTTAAAGTACTTTACTTTACGCAAATTGCGCCCGGTTACTTACTACTTTACTTGAAGTACATAACCTTTCATTTACTTTGTACTTTACTTGAAATCCTTTTTAGATATATTTTAAGCAAAACTGTAAGCAAGCAAACACTGTCTGCAAAATGAAGCTCAGGCCGCGCTAAACCTCAATGTAGGAAATATTGTCACGGGTGGTGAACAATAAACAAGAAATGAACAGGAAGAAATAAACGTTTAATATGGCGAACTTGTGCCAAAATAAAAGGGTACAAAAGATAATAACAGAGCGTCACGGGCGTCGAGGTCGGCGAAGCAGCAGAGTCGAACGCTGCGGCGAAACTGACTCCTGCTTGCCAGGCGGAGCCGCTTTTGTACACGCGTTGGCTTCTGGAGCATTCGATGTAGAAGGTTCGACGCGTAGAACATTCCAACCTCCAATAAGCCGCAGCCAGGAATCGAACCCTGGCCATTCACGTGGGAGGAAAGTGTGATAACCTTTAGGCTACGGCCGCGCTGCCTACTTGGCGCGCGGCATTACTCCCCCCTTAAAAAGTGCATCGCCTCGATGCAAAACAAAACAAAACAAAGCACATAAAAAGAACGGCAAACTAAAGAGTCCTTTGAAACACATAAGATCCACAGTCTTATCGAGCGTAGTACGGCTTCAGGCGCACGACGTGGACGACTTCAGGTCGTGGTGGGCGGCGTGATGATGTTTTTGTTCCGTCGGGCATCACCTCGTAGTTCAGCTCGCCGAGGCGACGAAGTACCTTGTATGGTCCAAAGTACCGTTTCAGCAGTTTCTCACTGAGGCCGCGGCGACGGATGGGCGTCCACACCCACACCCTGTCTCCGGGATGGAAGTGAACGTCCCTGCGACGAAGGTTGTACGGCCCGCGTCGACGCGTTGCTGGTCTTGAATCATGAGTCGGGCGAGCTGGCGGGCTTCTTCGGCGCATTGAGCAACCGCCTGGGCGTCGTCGCTCTCATCGTCAGATGGCTCATGGGGCAGCATTGCGTCCAGCATGGTCGTTACCTTCCGACCATGTACCAGCTGGAAAGGGGTGAATCCAGTGGTTTCCTAAACGGCCGTATTGTAGGCGAACGTGACGTAGGGCAACAACTCGTCCCACGTCTTGTGCTCTACGTCGACGTACATAGAGATCATATCGGCGATTGTCTTGTTGAGTCGCTCGGTCAGCCCGTTGGTCTGCGGGTGGTATGCAGTGGTTCGACGATGGCCGGTGCCACTGAGACGAAGGATCTCTTGCGTCAGCTGGGCTATGAACGAAGATCCACGGTCTCTGATGAGGACTTCAGGGGCGCCGTTCCGGAAGACAATGGACTCAATGAAAAACTTGGCGACTTCAACAGCCGTGCCTGCTGGAAGGGCTTTCGTCTCGGCGTACCGTGTGAGATAATCGGTGGCGACGATAATCCAGCGGTTTCCCGACGTTGACGATGGGAAAGGGCCAAGTAAATCCATTCCGATCTGCTGGAACGGCATAGACGGGGAGAAATCGGATGCAGAAGTCCTAACGGCTTCGTTGGCGGTTTCTTGCGTCGCTGACACTCGTGGCATGATCGAATGTATAGGTGAACGGTCTTCGGTAGCCTCGGCCAGTAGTACTTTTCTCGGATTCTGGCGAGCGTCCTGCTGTAGCCAAGGTGTCCAGCCGTTGGGACGTCATGGCGTCCTTGGAATATTTCGTCTCGAAGGCTGGCTGGAACAACCAACAGCCATGATGTGTTGCTGTTGACGAAGTTCTTCTTGTACAGCACCCCTCGCCGCATGGAGAATGTATGCAGGATTCTTAGGAAAGCACGGGGAACCGAACTCGCTTGTCCCTCTAAGTGCTCGATGAGCGCTCGCAGTTCAGGGTCGTCTCGTTGGAGTGCTGCCATGTCGCTGACGTCCAAAGCGCCGAGGAAACACTCATCGTCGTCGTCTTCGATACAGGCAGGACCGGCCTCGACAGGAGCTCTTGACAGACAGTCGGTGTCATGGTACTTCCGGCCGGACTTCTAGACAACGGTCATGTCGAACTCCTGCAGTCGTAGGCTCCACCGGGCGAGGCGTCCGGAGGGGTCTTTCAGATACGCGAGCCAGCAGAGCGAGTGGTGGTCCGTGACCACGCGAAAAGGACTTCCATACAGATATGGGCGAAACTTCGTTATTGCCCAGACGACAGCAAGGCACTCCTTTTCAGTTGTAGAGTAGTTCCTCTCCGCCTTAGACAGCGTCCGACTCGCGTATGCGATGACTCGCTCTGCCCCATCCTGCCTTTGAACGAGCACCGCGCCAAGTCCGGTGTTACTGGCGTCCGTGTGAATCTCTGTATCAGCGAACTGGTCGAAATGGCCAAGAATCGGGGGCGTCTGGAGTCTTCGTTTCAGCTCATCGAATGACCGCTGATGTTCGTCTGTCCATTCGAACTTTACGGCGTCCTTCGTGAGGTGCGTCAGCGGTGCGGAGAGCTTGGTGAAGTCCCGAACAAATCGTCTGTAGTAGGCACAAAGTCCGAGGAATCTTCTCACGGCCTTCTTGTCAGACGGCGGCGTAAATGCAGCCACGGCGCGGGTGTTCTCAGGGTCAGGGAGAACACCTTTGTTGCTCACGACGTGGCCAAGGAACTTAAGCTCACCGTAGGCGAATCAACACTTTGTTGGCTTGAGTGACAAGCCGGCGGTCTTGATGGCTTGAAGCACGGCTCGAAGTCGTTTCAGGTGCTCGTCAAAATCTCGTGAAAATACCACGACGTCGTCGAGGTAGACGAAACAGCTCTGCCATTTCAGACCTGCCAGCACTGTGTCCATGACACGCTGGAAGGTGGCTGGCGCAGTACAAAGCCCGAACGGCATCACTTTCAATTCGTACAGTCCGTCGGGAGTGACGAAAGCAGTTTTCTCCCGGTCGCGTTCGTCGACTTCAATCTGCCAGTATCCACTCTTCAGATCCATCGACGAAAAATATCGGGAGTGGCGCAGTCGGTCTAACGTATCGTCGATGCGGGGGAGCGGATAGACGTCCTTCTTCGTCACAGCGTTCAGTCGACGATAGTCCCCGCAGAACCGCAGGGTTTCGTCCTTCTTCTTTACAAGGACGACTGGGGACGCCCATGGACTTCTTGAAGGTTGAATGATGTCGTCGTCGAGCATTTCTTGGACTTGATCCTGAATCATCTTCCTTTCCTTTAAGGAGACTCAATACGGCGACTGGTGGACAGGGAGCGCGTCGCCGTCGGTAATAACGCGATGTTTCGCCATTCTTGTTTGGCGAACTTTCGACGACCTGGCAAAACAGTCACGGTATTCAGCGAGGAGATCAGCCAGTTGCCGGCGCGTAGGAGCTGGGAGCTCGGGGTCAATGTCGATCGGCGGCGGCGGCATGCTGTTCTGCGAGGAGGTTTCTTCGGAGATTGCGGTTACCACGACTGGCGCCTGAAGCTCCTCAATGTGACCCACAGTGGTACCCTTCGTTAGGTGCTGCGGCTCCTCTCGGAAGTTTGTCACAAGAACAGTTGTACGTCCTTCTTGGAGATCCGTTACGCCTCGTGCGACGCCCATTCCTTTCTCAAGGAGCAGTTGGACGCTGCCTTCCAGAAGAGCTTCATCGTGTATGGCTGCGTCGGTTATAACGGTGACGAAAACACTCGACCGCGGCGGTAAGGTCACATGGTCGGCGATAACTCGGATTGTGGTTGACTTCGTGTTGGTCTCCACCGGCGGTAAAACAGGCTTTCGCAGCGTCAGCTGGTTTGCCCCGAGGTCGATGACGGTGCCATACTCGCAGAGAAAGTCCATTCCGAGGATAACGTCCCTTGAACAGTCTTGCAGAACGACGAACTTCACAGGGCACGTCTCACCGTAGATCTCGACGCGAGCAGTGCATCTCCCGACTGGTGTGATGAGGTGCCCTCCGGCGGTTCGTAGGAATGCCGCGCGCCAAGTAGGCAGCGCGGCCGTAGCCTAACGGTTATCGCGCTTTCCTCCCACGCGAATGGCCAGGGTTCCGGCGACTTAATCAGATCTCGGTCTGGTCTTCGTTTAATTCTTGGGGGCTTGTGTTCGGACTTGCACTGCGGGAACTCGGAGGGGAGCGCTGCACGGGCATGCGGTTACCCCGCACCTCCACCAAAATGTCCCGGGTGGTGACCATCAAACAAGAAATGAACAGGAAGAAATAAACGTTTAATATGGCGAACTTGTGCCAAAATAAAAGGGTACAAAAGATAATAACAGAGCGTCGCGGGCGTCGAGGTCGGCGTAGCAGCAGAGTCGAACGCTGGGGTGAAACTGACTCCTGCTTGCCAGGCGGAGCCGCTTTTGTACACGCGTTGGCTTCTGGATCATTCGATGTAGAAGGTTCGACGCGTAGAACATTCCAACCTCGAATAAGCTAGACGGTTCTCGAATTTACTAGAACATCACATTACAGTGTAAACAAAAATGCGTAGCCGCGGCCAGGAATCGAACCCTGGCCATTCGCGTGGGAGGAAAGCGCGATAACCGTCAAGCCACGGCCGCGCTGCCTACTTGGCGCGCGGCAATATATAACCGCAACACATCATTGACAAAAAAAGTACAAAACTATTAGGTACGCAGCCGCAGAACCAACTCTTGAAGGAATTCTGTGAGAACACATGCCGCTTTATATTTAGCAAGCAGAATTTCGCTAACGGATCCAATCTATGTACTTTATTTTTAATATAATAGAATGTATAAAAGTAATTTCAAATGTAATTCGCTACTTCTTATGGTAATTAGTAATTTATTCAATTACTTTTAACCTGGTAAACTTCTACTCTACTTACACTAATTCTTAGGCCAATGATGAGTAACTTAACTTAAATACTTGTTTGAGTCACTTGTATATGTCTGCCCAGAGGCGGTCCTAATTCGCGTTGCGGGGTTTATGTTTTATAATTCTCTTCGTACCAGACTGTCGAACTGACTTCTTTATCAGTTGGGGTTCGTGGTCGGTTTCGGGTTCACGGCTTTCGGTTTAGTTCCGGTACAGTTTGTGTTGGCAACAGACACTATTTCAACTGTGAAACAAGAAACTTTATAGCCTATTATCATTCGTGCAGTCCACTTGTATTTTCATGTATCAAGAATAAGAAATTGCGGTATTTAATTTTAACCAAACAGTAAAAAAAAAGCTTAATTAACGTACAAAACGTCGTGTTTATACGACTTCACATCTATTTATTAACCTCAGTCGCGTATATTTCACCTGAATCGAAAGGCTATCAGTGTGATAGTTCACCTAAAATACCCGTGGTTGGTATGATCTTGCTTGGCAGTATTCTAGATTGAATCCTATTTGTGCTCTTGAACTGGGGAATTAATTACAGTGCATAAAATCATATGAATAGGCACCTCCTCGCGTATATATCATAAAATATAGTTTAACAATTATGTTTAATAATACATATCATGAAGACGCAACTCATCTAAAAGAAATACTATTTCAAAATGTCACGAAAGGTTTAGCACAAGCCCTTGCAGTCTACCGTTTATAGAAACACTGAGCGGTAGCCGCAATGCTTGTTTTCTCGACCTAAATTGTTTACACTCAGCACCGTGATGCAGGCGAATAATCGCGCAGGAAAAAGTGACCGAAATTTTTCACTCTAATCTATACGCACCTTCGTACTCAGATCGAGTCTGATCTAAAGCAGCGCGCACTGAAGTGAACATTTTCGGCATAGCTTGGCGTTTGAGATTTGTTATTGACAAGATACCGGCCAATTCAATATGCAAATAAGCATCAACCTTGCTAATTGGTGATTTTCGTTAAATAGATCAAAGTAGTATTTCATACTCTACTCGACACTACAGCTACTCAAATGGTAACTTCTTGACGGTCTGCGTGAGGAATCGTCATAATACGCAACGCGCCCAGTGTACTTTTTTCTTGTCCTGTCCACAGACATAAAATTGATGTTCCTCACATAAACGAGGCAATAACTGACTTCTAGATGTTTTAGCAGTTTTATATATACCAGCAGTACATAGTTATTTAAAGCAGGTTCAAGATCAGAAATTTGTTTAAGGCTCTCCCAAATCACTTATTGACATTCCTATCAAGAATAAAAACGCAGAAAAAGGTTTGCAAAGCATATTTCAGATAATCTGGGATACCTTTACTTACGGTGTATATATTTAGGGTGAGCGGCAATTTATATTTTAATTACAATATATTTATTACAATATAAATTTACAATTTATATTGTAAAATCTTCAGTCAGTAATTAAATCTATTTTAGTGCTATAAACAATTTTGACTTCATGAAGTTCACATAACAGTTTGAGACTTACACGGGAGGAGGATACCTGAAAACGCCAGCTGTTGAGTGTGCGGAAACGCGTTTTTTTTTCTCGCTGATTGGCATCGTGAAACAGAAAGTCACGGGGTATGCCAAAAAGAATTGTGTCCTCATATAATAGATCTGAAAACAAATACCCCAAATGTCCAGAAAGCGAGATAATAATTCATATTCTTTTTAATAATCTTATACCCAACACTTTACGTCAAAAAGAAATAAATAGAGATGCATTGAATAATATTTCGAATTACACATAAATAGCGCGAAGGACAGATAATATATTTCAAATATAAATCACATTTGAACATCGGCTTTCACGAACTGGAAACTTCGTAAAATACTGTCTCGGGAGGCTAATGCCATATCCGGTTTTATGTGTACTAATCCTTGGGGTTGATAACTTGGAAAAGTACCCATTAGTTTCTATATTAGCTCAATGGTAGACGCAAAAAAAAAAAAAAAAAGAAACAGCTTTTTTCCCCTAGTCTCTATTATAACAAGCTGCGACGTGATCTGACGCTAATTATATAGCGTCAGTGTTCATTATAGTCGTGAGTTGGGGTAGGCAAAGAATAGAGCATAGGTAGAGCTTTAGACATTGTTAGATTTCGTCTATTCCCATCCTTGATTGAACACGAGACATTACCCGAACGTTTGGCATTGCTGATCCTCATGAATCCGAGCACTCGACTCGGGCTCACGCCAATCGAGTACGTCACAGTGTCACGTGACTCGCGGTGAGAATTCGTGATTATCATTTATTTATTAGGGACAGTAGTAAATCTAGTGACGCTCTCAGTTTAAGTCGACTTGACACAATAACTAACATGACCACGTCACGGGGCCACTTGACGTGTCATTAATTGTTAGCATGTATTCACACCACGACGTCACGTGACCACGGGACACACTATTGGTCATAGTGCCAATACAAGAGCGCCTCAAAAGCCCACAGTTCTATATATGTTGCAATTCGGTATATGGTTAGAGTTATATGTTTTTCCGATTCAGTTGTGGCTCAGCTTCAAGATGGCGTCGAAGATTTCGGTTCAGTTCAATTCCGGTTCGGCTAAAAATAATAGATCGGTTCCGGTTTTCGGTTCGGTACGTTTGCGGTTCGACACACTGCTTCGTATAGCCGATTCCTAGCCTCTGAAAGTCAACAATCTCGCTTTTGTTTCTTTTTTTCCGTCGCGAAATATTTTTTCAATGGCTGTTTTTCATTAAAAAAATATTACTGAAACCTTGCCTTAAAATGTAAGCTGCTTATTTCTCTTCGGTACATTTTTTTCTGGGGGGGGGGGGGGGGGAAGGGGGGGGGGGTGTTCATCGTCACGCTTTAGTTCTTTTTCTGCACCTGGTACATTTCCTTTTACATTCATCATGAGTTCAAACACGGATATTTTACTGTCGTAGCGGGTCGATCTGCGACGACTCGTTCATACCCAGAAGGTCAACCGAATGGTACCTCCTTTCCGAGTTTACGCTTTCAATATCATCGATGGATTTTCCTAAAAAGGATGTAACGAACTACTGTTTAATGCTTGCATGCCATATTTGTGTTAGTCATGTTCTTCGCTCGTATTGTATTGTTTTCCTTCTCCGGTCCATAATGTCCCGGGGCCCTGATAATTCTAAAGGGAGTAAATGAACTAAATAATCAATATTTATGAATATAAAAATTGCATTTGTTTAACAAAGTGAAGAGTCGTCATGATAATTGTACTACGTTAATTGAGGCACGTCTAAAAATAACTGGACGAAAATAACTAAAACATAAAGAAAATGCACAAGTTCAATACTTACATACAGCGGGGAAAAGTAGCCAAAGCATCAGGGCCAGCCTCATTCTTGTAGACTATGGCAATCAATCTTTAAAAAAAAGCTATTCGCAAGCTTCTGGAAAAAAAGATCAACACGTTATAAAATTTATTTTCCCATAAAGCAATTCCAGTTCTGCCGTTTACTATACTATACACGGCAAGTAACGAAGATTGAAGCAAGTAGAAAAGCAGCGTTCTTATAAATTGAAGATGGCGCGTTGAAAAACAAATGCCAGGTTCATTAGGAAACTTCTTGCAGTTCCAAAAATATCAGCATATACATTGTGCCCCATACATGCCAAAAACGAGGTACTCATATTTGTTTAATCAGCATACCGAGAAAATAACGAAGATACATTGCGCTCCAATTTTTATGCGGTTACCTTAGAGGCTGTCGAAACGGGATACGCATTCAGTTGTGCACTGTAATAAAAGCGTGCACACTTCCCGAGAAACGTGAACGTGTGGACGCGCACGTGTATATTTTCGGTGAGGACATCAACCACGCCAGCAGCGCGACTCTTCTCCTCGCTCCCAAAGTACGGTGGCTATAGGGGGGAGGTGTGCCGAGGAGAGGCTCAAATGCGCGCCACTTCTTCCCACACGCACGAGCCACGCACAAGGGTCCCTGTCATGCGGCGGGGGATGCGGTAGAAACGCGCTGCGTGCCTGCGCATCTCAGGATTACCCTCATAATACAAAAAAGAGTTTTCTTTGTTTTTTTATAAACGTGATTCACAAGTTTAGACAGCGTACCAATATTTGAACACACACTAGGGTGAATAAAAAATTCAAAATAAAAGCCAACTTTCCACCTTTCTGCAAGCGCTGTGGGCGTTTCTGTACATATTTATTTTCTAAAGTTAGACTAGGTTTTATATATGAGAATTCCGCCGAAACCAGCAAACTTTGTCTTATTAAATATTAGCAACTAACCCGTGCCCGTAAAGTAAAACAAAAACTATGGACTAAAGTAACTGAATTTATTTGATCTGAACTTCACCTAAATATTTTCACATCTTAAAAAAACAAAGTCCTTCACAGCAGTCAAAACAGCACGGTTTCTCTAAAAAAAGAGTATCTAAAACTCCCACCAGAGTTTTCACAGCACCTGCCGCATCTTCAAATAATTTTTTGCCTGTCTCGCACTTTCTCTGAGCGCATTTTTTCTCTTGACAGTGAAGTGGAGGCGAGTGATTGAGTAGAACTACACGATGTGGTTGGTTAGGTAAACCTTGTGCTGCTCAGAGCCTATAAGGGCAGGAGGCCTTAGCTGTAGGAATGAAGCTAAGTTAGTAAGGCTGTTTTTCCTCAACGGTTGCACGCTGAAGCAGTGCGTGAAATTGTCCTCCAAAGATGAGACCAGCTTGTTGAGTGCTTGCGAGGGGTACAGTAGCCAGCCCATGGTCACGTGGCTTGCCAATGAAGCTTCAGCCGGATGGGGAGCTCCTTTCGGCCACTCTAGAGAGTGAAAAGTCCTCCAAAGATGAGACCAGCTTGTTGAGTGCTTGCGAGGGGTACAGTAGCCAGCCCATGGTCACGTGGCTTGCCAATGAAGCTTCAGCCGGATGGGGAGCTCCTTTCGGCATCAGCAAGTGGTTGAGGCACTCGTCACATCTGCATTTTGCTAGGAACTTCCTTGCGACGTACTCAGCAACATAGAAAATAAACCTGGAGCCACTCTTTTCTGTTGCCAAGGGGCTGTGACCGAGGTCACAACCAATTAGCCCATCGTGTGCCACAACCAGGTTTCCAACGTCTAGCAGCTGATCCACTTCGCTCTGTACGGTCTTCTCTCGCATACAGGAATTCTCAATCTGCAAGAGAGTGCTCAGCAGCCCAGGCGAGATGTTCGCAGACTCAGGAGACTTCGACAGGTTCATGAAGCTCAGAGTGTTGAGGGACGGCGGGAACTGAACAGGTGTCGGATGATCATTGCCTCCCGACATTTGTCGCTCGACCCCGAAGAGTTGCTCAAGAGTGTTTTGGCTTATTCTTGCTGTCATAAGGAATCTGAAGCCCACTTTCGTTGTTAAACACTCTAAGAAAGCGAGGGTGCTTCAAAGTGTAACCCTCAGCCCTTCGGCTGTGCTTGCAGACAATAATCTTTTCTTGTCTGCGGTAGTCTCACAATCATTCGGATATGGGAAAAGGAGAGCAATCTTTTGAGCTTTCAGTCCCTTGGGGCCTAGGGCGGCAGCTGAAAACCTCGATGTCATGATGATGGTTAGTTCCTTGAGCATTGTCACAAAAGCAGGCGATGCCTCAAGAGTCCCCGTTATTCGCTAAAATATCGATTCGCTCAAATGTCGCTGTTCGCTAAAACGTCATTTGCTCGTGTGATATGGACCCGGGTAAGAACTCCTTGTTTCGATTCGCCGAGTGTCTTGTACAGTTTCAGTCGCTTCCTAAGTCTCCTGAGCTTCCGTCAAATGACTTACATCTGTTGGCATCATATCGGCCGTCATTTAATAACGGATCAATGTGCTCAAAGCCCGATTGTAGTATGTGTTTACGTTCGACAGCTTACATCGAGGACTCGAGATTCGACCGGTACTTTTACGGAATATTCATACAGAGTTCGTGTTGCCCGTGTCATTCCTCTCACGGGCGGAAATGACGTTGAGTGCTGTGCCAGGTTGCTAGGTTAGCTGGTCTTTCATTAAACAATTATATTACTACGTCTGGGCAACAGCAAATTTTTCTCAGTTTTGTTTATGCTGTAAAGCATATTAAAAAAAGCGAGGCGTCACATCTATCCATCTAAAAAGACGTGCACGTGAAAAACTGTTGACACGCCTGTTCATGCACGAATATATTATTGGACACCTGTACCTCATCCGTCACGTGGGAATCAAATAAAAAGTGCTCACAAATTGCTGCCAGTAATACAAAGGCAAATTTGTGTTTCAGGTGTGCGAACGTCACTTCAAGGAGAGTGACATTCTTCGAGTAACTTAACACATGTGTCATGCTACAGTGTCTCAGGTGACCGTTCCATCCAAGCACATCCGCCTGCACCATGGGCCAGTGCCGAGAAGGTCCCCGAACTGTACCGGCTACCTCTCTGCAAAATCCGTCACAAGCAAGAGATGCCCCAGAGGCTCGAAGAACGCGCCTCGACTTAGGAGCCGCGAAAACCGATGTGGTCGACGGCATGGAAACGTTTGCCAGCGACAAAGAAGGATATGAGATTCTTAGCCCATAGGATCTTGCCGACTACATAGGAAGCAAGAAATATGCGTTTCGGCAAGCTATTGAAAGCAATGGTCGGTTAATTTTAGTGCACATTTTTGAAAACCCAACACCATGGATCAAAAACTCGATCGTTGTAAACGCCGACCTCAACATTACTCTTCATGTGGGGAAAACGGCGACAAGACTGGGATCAAACTGCCTTTCTTGGTTTACGTGGCAAGATACGCGGTTCAGGCCGCGTTGAGAAAGCTGAAGTGCGACAAATGCAAGGCTGCGTTGACGACGGACATGGCATTATCAGTTTCCGTCCCGGAAAAGCACTATGATCTTGTGTTGGCACTTGACAGATGAGAGCTTGTACACCCACAATATTTTCCGTTAATGCGGTTACAAACAGCTACGTCATTGTGACACAACTGTCGAAGCAGTCGAAGTGCTTGCAGATACCGAACCAGCGCCAGCTCGTCGCAGGCCTCACTGTGGAATTCCTAGACGGGGACGATTCATCTGACTTTGACACATGAGAGGACGGGCACACAAGTGAACTTGTCCTTAAACACGTACTGTAGTGCAGAACAAAAATACCTCGCTGGAGAATTTCAGCCAACGATTAAATGTTGTGCTAGTGTGTTGACACCAACGCAAAAGCAAGAAGGAAGGCTGGAACTCAGACAGCCAAATAAATGGCTTCCAACTCTGGCCTATTTCCTTATAGATCTTGCAGGGAAAATTCTGCTCACCTATGTGCTTTTATGGGTTCCACGCCTGTTGAAATGGACACACAAGTTAACCAGTCAACCTGTACTGTGAAATGTGTTATGTTTTAGTGTGAAACATTCGTTTGAGAACATCTTTCAACACATTTCTTAGGGTGGATTGACTCATCAACCACAATTTCTCAACTTTCGGGAAGATGTACAAATGAGTGTGCACACACCGGGATATGTAGTACATTTTAGTCGAAACATTTTTTCCGTCTTTCAACTGTTATGTTTGTGCTTAAACACTAAGTTCACATGCCGTGCAAGTGATATGTCAGTAATGTTCTGTATGAATACACAATATTTTATTCGCAGATCATAGGTGAGATATACCATAATTTAAGCTTGATTTTGTAGTGTAGATGCTAGTAGCTTTTGACGAGAAGCTCTCTGAACTGCTTACATTCACAAAGAACATTGATTTTTGAGGCTGCCTTGTTGCCCAGACTCACTTAAAAGCACATGCCATTGGAGATCGGTATGTTTTGTACCGGGAGAGATGTTTAGAGTCTTCGTCTAACTGATTGCTGCCAGACATAGATAAGTTTATGTGATGTGACAAGTATGTAGCAAACCACCAATGTATCCACAACCCATTTTTCGTGATTACATTACTGGCTACTCAAAAATCTTCATACTTTTTGGCAAGAATGGGATTAAGGACGCTGTAGTTTTATCATGTTAATGTTGCGGTGTAAGTTTAAAAAAATCTTTTATTGGAAGCTAAATCTCTAAACCTTGAAGTCAAAGATATATGATAAGAGTTCAGGTAATTCCAGCTGCCAAAAGAGGTTAGAAGTTTTTTTTTTTTTAATAAATCGCAATCCTTGTATAAATTCCTTGAACGAAAACAACTCTACGCCAAAATAAGTACCAGACCACTAGTTTTTGCTTTTAAATACACCGCTTAGTTTCAGGCGCGAATACAATTATTATACATGCATTTACTACGTCAACCGGTGTTGGTACTGTGATGTCTACTGCCTTTTTCAATCATTCTTTATCATGTTATTTTTGGCAAGTATTCTTTATAAATAATCTATCTTACCGAGATACTTACATCATTCACAATTACGCGCTTAAAAGTAAACTCTTCTAGCTCAAGACCTAGAAACACTGCCACCCTGCTCTTCGATTCCATATCAATGATTTTATGCAGCAATAATTTGCCAGTCTAATAAAATCTGCTTCCTAATCCAAACGTTGTGCACTGTTGGCATTTAAGGAAATGAACAAACATGCATCAATAATAACTCGTTCCTCTTCCGCGCCCCGACGGCCTCTTCTTTCGGCTATGCGGAGAGAGCACTTAGGCCTTCCTAGTCCAGGAGTGGTTGCGCAACACCGTTGGTCGCGCGATCGATGACCTCACACCAAAATTTGCGCTACGTTGCAGACACTCTCTCCCATAGCCTTGCTGCGGCGCGACCAACACCAATAGGAGTAAGCTAAGCCCTTGGATGGTTCCCGTATCAAGTTACCATTTTAAAAGTAGCTCTCCGGTTGTATTGCTTCGCAAAAAATGATGCATTCATATCTGAGAATCAAGAATGTAATCTGAGTTAATCATGTTACAGGTTAAAATGCTAAACATTTAGAACTTCTATAATTAGTGTTTCGTGTTTTCGGGATTTATTTTTCTTGGAAATCTGGGGTGTTTATTGGGGTTTATATTTTCCTACCGATTCGGTGTTTTTCGATGTCAATATTAGGGGTAAAAAAAATCGGCGTTTATCGAGACTTAAGTTGCAGAAAATAAGACACGGCAATGGGACTTCCCAAGCTACAGAGAACATCGGCTGTGATCTGAATACTTGTGAAACGTATTTGTAAAGCAAATAAATGGAAATGATATAGAGGATGTGATTCCAAAGTACGAAACTGTAAATTATAAAACAAAAAAAACACAAATTTTCATCTAGCGTACCCCTGGTTTTCCTTAGTCTAAAACAGCTCCCATTCAGGGTTTATCGGTGTTTACCGAAAACACGCAGCTCTATCTATAATCTAATAAATATCCTCGCGTATTCTGTCTCGCGGAGCATTGAAAACCTGAATAATTTATATTTATTACTAGGAAAGCTATTACAAATCGAACTAAAAGTGAGAGTTGTGTGTTCTGTACTTTTGCTTCCTTGATTTCTTATATTACACTCCAACTAAGCGCAGGTAAACATTGTATAATTTTGGTTCCACAATATGTGCGGGAACATCCGCCGGACGTGAAAGCCGGTGAAATTATACTGGTTCAAATGGTGTTAAACAAAAAGTGAAATATTACACATATTTGAACCCACCTGAATGTGTGGCAACATTGTAACAATTTTGTTGCAGCTTTCTTTCACTTTTGGTTTAAGGGGATCGCTTGGCTTGAAGAGGCAAAGAAATATTCTATAAAATATGATACATGTTGCACAAAAATTTATTTACTGCTTGGTGAGATGGCATGTTTAATCCCGGTACGTTTATTCTGTATGGTGCTAGGGCGTGTTTTGAATAATCATAAAATACCTATTTTAACCTCTTTTCACGTTGCCACATTGATGAGTTTCTGGGTGTTGTCGAGAAAGTAGCGTTTGGAATAGGTATATTTTTAATACGTGAATCGATAGATCTATCGCTTCCGAATTACATTGCCCTGAATCTGAATTTCGCAAGCGTCATTCTTAGTGAACTTGTTTGATGAAAGGACCTGCAACCGAAAACCATTCAAGAAGTTACCAACATACATTTATTAGGAGGTTACAGCCTTTGTGCTCATTTACAATTGAACGGGTGCCTGCAGTGCCGAATCCTCCCACAGCGAGGCTGCCGCATGGCGTCCGAAAAAACACATGATCATCCCGCTGTCTGCGCCACGGAGGGTTGCCACCAGGGCATCGAGACACTAGGTCTCAATTTAAAGGAAACTACCCGAGACTGCAGCGCATCCAGCTGTTCGAACCAAACTAAATCTGTCCGCCCCAATGCCACTGAAGTTCTGCAGAGCGATAAATGTATTTTCTACGTTACCTGAGACGCGTCGTCGACTGGTGTATTTAACGCCCTTTTACACAAATCATTAAAGATGGTTCCAAAGTAGCAACAAATGACGTCCCAGAAGGCGTTGTGTCATGCTATCTATTATTGCTATCTTGGTAGTTTATGCTATACAAGTTCCGGTACCAAATACGAACGAACGCGAGTGTCTTTGTTGTTGCGGCGTCCCAACTGATGGATGCTGAAGCATCCATGTACAGTAAAGCTTGAAAGCAAGCTGCAGCATAACAGGTGCCTGTCATATCCACCACCAATGCCCTGACACCTTAGGGTTGCGGCCGGCGACAGCATGAGTCTTCTATGACGTTGTCAGGCAGAAAATTCAGAAACTACTTTTTGGAACGCGGTAAACATAGGAATCGAAGGTGCGTTCCAGGTAGCAGATACTGTCACATATGACAAATGATGAGGCGAATAATGACTGAGGAAACTAAGCGTTTTATGAGGCGAACGTGTGTTCAAAACGAAATAGAAGTTAGCGTCACAGGTGTCGATGTGGCGAAACAGCAGGATCGAGCGCTAGAGCGAAACTAACTCCGGCTTCCCACGCGGAGCACCTTTTGTACACGCGTTGGCTCCTGGAACAATCGGCTTACAATGTTCGCTGCGTAGAACATTTTTACCTCGATTTTACTTCTCGGAGGCTGGTAGGGACAACTAGTAGCCAGGTTTGTTTTTCTGGTTCCGAGACTGTTTCTGAAGAGCACGCCTCGCCGCCGGACGAAGCTCGATAGGTCCCGAGAAAAGACCAGTGGGACTTAGGCTCCTCGACATTCGAGGCGTCGATCACGGAGCGATGTTCCGTGTCGTCGCGATGAATTGCCGTCATGTCGGTAGCGGTAACTACGCCCAGAAAAAGGCGTCGTCATCGTCGTCGGCGCCGGCAATGGGAGGTTCCACTGGAGACCTAAACAAAGTCAGTGTCATTATGCTTGCGGCCGGACTTATGCACAATGGGTACGTGTAATTCTCGCTGTCGAATACTCCAGCGGGCGAGGTTTCCTAGCGGATCCTTGAAGTTGGGGAGCCAGCAGAGGGCGTGGTGGTCTGTGACCACGCGATTGGGATCCCATACGACTACGGACGGAACTTGGTTATCGCCCAGACGACAGCAAGACATTCCTTGTCGGTCGTCGAATAAGTTTGTTCTGCTTTGGACAGCGCCCGGCTTGCGTAAGCAATTAATTTCTGCTCCCTCTTGTCAGTGAACGAGTACCGCACCGAGACCGGTATTGCTGGCGTCCATGTGGAGTTCTGTCTCGGCCGACTGATCAAAATGCCCAAGGATGGCGGGCGACTGGAGCCTTCGCTTGAGTTGGTCGAACGCTTATTCTTGCTCCTCCCCCCACTGGAACTGCACGTCGTCCTTCGTCAGATGCGTCAGCGGTGCGGAAATCTGTGCAAGGTCACGAACGAAACGTCTGTAGTAGGCGCACAACCCAAGGAATCTTCGAACGGCCTTCTAGTCTGATGGTTTCGGGCATTCGGCGACAGCGGACGTCTTTGCAAAATCAAGGCTTAGAGCCTGAGCACTTACGACGTGTCCCAAGAATTTCAGCTCACCATAGACGAACGGACATTCGGAAGGCTGTAGCGACAGCCTAGCAGTGTTGATAGCCTGTAGCACGGATCGCAGTCCTCTCAAGTGCTCGTCGAATTCGTTTGCAAACACAACAACGTCGTCGAGGGAAACGAGACAGCTCTGCCATTTCATGCAGGAAAGGACGGTGTCCACAACGCGCTGGAGGGTTGCAGGTACTGTGCACAGCCCGAACGGCATTACTTTAAAATCATACAGTCCGTCCGGCGTGAGGAGGGCTGTCTTCTTACGATCTCGTTCGTCGACCTCAATCTGCCTGTAGCCCCTCTTCAAGCCCATGGACGAAAAGTATCGGGCGTGGCGCAGCCGATCCAGGGTGTCGTCAATGCGGGGCAGCGGATAGACGTCATTTTCTTGTTACTGCGTTCAGCCGGCAATAGTCCCAAAGTTCCGTTTCCCTTATTCGCCAGGACTACCGGGGAAGCCCACCAACTGTTTGAGGGCTGGACGATGTCGTCATCAAGCATTTACTGAACTTGCTTCTGGATGATTTCCCTTTCTTTCACGGAAACTTGGTACGGTGGCCGATGCACAGGAAGTGCGTTATCATCAGTAACTATTCGATGCTTCGCAACCGTCGTCTGGCGTACCTTTGACGACGTGGCGAAGCACCCCTTGAACTCAGCGAGCAGGTCAGTCAGCTGTCGTCGGTGGGGAAGGGGAATGTTGGGTCGATGTCGAGTTCTGAGGGCAACGCTGTCTCGTGTCGTGACGAAGGTGAGTCTTCAGAGATTCCGGTGATTGTGGCGGTGTCCTGGAGCTCCTCGATGTCTCCCACGGTTGAACCTTTTCTAAGGTGCTGAGCCTCTTGTCGGCAGTTCGTTACAAGGACAGCGGTGCGTCCACCTTGGTTCTTCGTTACGCCTCTGGCGACACTGATCCCTCTGCCTAGGAGCAGTTGAACATTACCTCCCAGTGGGGCATCTCCGCATATTGCTGTTTCGGTTCCGACGGGCACCAGCACACTCGAGCTGAGGCAAGTTCACGTGGTCAGACAGTACACGCACTGTGCCTGAGGCGGCCGACGTTGTTTCCTGATCCCCGGACGTCATAACAGGTTTCCGCAGTGTCAGCTGCTTAGCTTCTAGGTCGATGAGGGAGCCGTATTCGCAGAGAAAGTCCGTTCCGAGGATAACGTCCCTCGCACAGTCTTGCAGAACGACGAACTTCACAGGGCACGTCTCACCGTGGATCTCGACGCAAGCAGCGCATCACCCGACTGCTGTAATGAGGTGCCAACCGGCGGTTTGTATTTGAGGGCCTTCTTACGGCGCTGTCACTTTTCGCAGGCGGCGAAAGAGCGTCCCACTCAAGACTGAGTAGTCTGCTCCGGTGTCCACGAGTGCCGATGCGTCGTGGCCCTCGATAATAACGTTTAGGTTGTTGGGCACCGATGCAGGAGCGTCGTTTTGATGCGTAGCGTCTGGACAGTGGGAGCGCTCCATCGTTCTTGGAGGCCCTTCGCTTCGGTCGCCTTTGGCAACGTCACCTCCAGGCGTTGCCACACTTAGTTTTCCCGACGACGCAGGGGAGACAGGCTCTCTCGGTGTGGTCATGGCAGGAGGAGCTCGGTTACACCATCTACGCGGACGACATCTTACTATGGTCAGTGAGATGCACGGCGGAAGAGTAACAACAAGTCCCTGCAGAATGTACTGGACACAATTGTTTAAAACACGTAAGGATGGAAATGTCTGCGGAAAAGAGAAACTACACTCTGATTGCCAACATAAGAGAAAGAGCGATGCGAGACCATGCGACTAGAGATAGGAAGAAAAGCTAACCAGAGGACGCCGGAAGTCAAAATTTTTGGGCGTGGTTATTTAAGAAGACGGCAGGGGTACAAAGTGGAACGAGGTAACAAGGAAATATTGGAACAGAACCATGAGCACCATTCGTATGGTCAGGAACCACTCCTGGGGACCCAGAAGCACATAAGCCCTCTCGAAACTGATAGGGGCGCTACTCGTGTCCACAACTAGGTATGGCTGGAATTACTTTCGATTTTTTAGCGCACAAAAAGAAAAGCTGGAACGGCTCGACAGCAGTGCAAGGAGGCTCATAACAGGACTCCCCAATTTCACCAAGGTAAGGGATCTGGAAGTTATTGCCGGCATTGACAAACTCGAGAAAATAGCTAGAGAGGACAAGCAGAGCCAACCCCTCCGCCTACATAAAATTCCATCAGGACGGAAGATCCTGAAGAAGTTAGAACACAAAGATTACGCCCCCCGCATGTGAAGTTGCAAACCCACCCTGGGGGGATAGACACCATCACAGGTTCGAAACCCATTCTCCAAAACATGGGAGAAGAACATACCAAACGCAGGGACACTAGGGCAAGAAGCCACCTCAGAGAAGGGAAGTCGGAGGAAGACTCAGACAACGATATGTATTACACCGACGCCGCAACAACACCAGGAGGCAGTGGTCTATCGACGATCAGCACCACCAAAGCGAACTTTGTAGTCTGAAATTCAAAAGGGACTGCCTCCCACAAAAAGCCGAACTCAAGGCTATCCTTATGGCCGTGGACACCGTCGATCCGCAAAATGACTGCGGATCGACGTTGTCGATCCGCAGTTACAGAGACTCAAAATCCGCATTCGAGGAGTGCGGAAACCCCTCCACCTGCAACGAAACAGTCAGGGCAATCAAGGCTAACGCCACAAACAGACAAGGTAATGTACAAGTGAGGTAAATCTCAGTTTTCCAGGAAATACCTGGGAACGAGGTAGCACACGCCGCTGCACGAAGTATCACCCTACGAATTATCTCGTACAAAAACCGGTCCCCTTGGTTTACTGTATCTTTAAAGCACCTGCGAAATAAGAAGAAACGACTGTTCCGCAAAGCAATGCAGTTCAATAAACCTAACTTGTGGTGAGCGTATCGGAATGTTGCACGGTTTTTTTAAGAATGAAGTGGAAAAAGCCAAAAAACATATTTTTTAATGTTACCCTACCATCCTTGTTGACAAATGACACTAAGAAATTTTGGAATATAATTGGTGGACAAAAAGAGAGTGTAATATCGCTAGTTGACCATAATGGAGTCCCAGTTCCAAGGTCGGTGTATTCATCTTTAGTAAATGGCGCGTTTTCTCAGTCTTTTTTGCCACTGTCGTTTGTTTCTCGCTCCGAATATGATCTTGCAGATTTCCAGTTATGAATCCTGTTATAATTGATTGCATTTGTGTGCTTAGTTTATTAAAAACAAATTTAAAGTTTCGTCTTCATTTAGAAGTTACGGGATTAATACTAAATTTTTGAAAAACACTGAAATGCACTCTTCTGTGATACTATCTAACTTTTCTCGCAGTCCCTAGATCTCTGTATGTTGCCCAGCGATTGGGAGGTGGGTAAGGTGGTGCCTTTGTTTAAATCAAGTGATGCTCACTTTCCTCTTACTTACAGGTTTATATCTTTAACTAGTGTCCCATGCAAAATGTTGGAGCATATCGTCCATTCTAGCCTAGCTAACTTTCCTGAATCCAACTCATATTTCACATGTCATCAGCATGGTTTCTGTAAATTATTCTCATGTGAAACGCAACTGGCTTGTTTCACGAACGATATTTTTTTGCGATAGACAATAATCTTTCAATCGACTGCATATTTCTTGATTTTTTGAAAGTCTTTGATCTAGTTCCTCACCAACTGCTGTACTTTAAATTTAAAAAAAAAAACAAAAAACAACTAAACATTGACTTTAACATTTTTGCACGGATCGAAAAGTTTCTCTCTAACAGAACACAGTTTGCATCTGTAAAGGACTCAGACTCTCTTCCCTGCCCAGTTAGTTCGGCTGTGCCGCAAGGTTCCGTCCTCGGCCCAATTCTTTTCCTTATATTCATAAATGACCTCGTTAACAATGTCCAGTCATCCATAAGGTTGTTTGCAGATGATTATGTCATTTATCGTGTAGTCCATTCTGACACTGATACGTCTTTCCTTCAGACTGACCCTAATTCAATTACTAACTGGTCTGACGTCTAGAAAATGCTCCTTAATGCCAATAAATGTAAAGTAATGCGAATTTCACCGGAAGCTGCCTGTACTAACCCTCCCACTATAACACTGTTTATGTTCTTCAACAGGTGACATCGTACCAGTACCTAGGTGTTCATATAACATCTGACCTCTCCTGGCGAACTCACATTAATTTTATTGCTAACAACGCTAATCGCTAGGTTACTTGCGTCGCAACTTCTCAAGGGCTCTTTCATCATTAAAACTACAACTGTACAAGACCCTATTTAGATCCGAGCTTGAGTATTTAAGTTTGATGTGGGACCCAGGCCATGACTTTTGTATTGACCAAATCGAATTCATACAGAATCGTGGGGCACGTTTTATTTTTTCTAATTTCTCACGTTTCTTCAGTGTATCATCCATGAAACAAACTTTACATCTTCCGAATTTTAATTGCGTAGAAAATTATCTCGTTTGTCCTTATTTCACAAAATTTATCATCGCATCCAGCATCTAAGTGAAGGGCTTTTTTTATGAACCATCATATCTGTCCCATCGAAATGATCATCACCATAAAGTCAACGTGCCTTTCAGACGCACAAAGCACTTTTTTTATTCTTCTATCCGAAGGACTAGTAATGAATGGAACCGCCTGCCCACCTTCATGGCCATAATCACAGACGCTCCTGCATTCAAGTCTACCATTGCAAACTATTATGCAAACGATTACGCCCGGGTGTCGGGCATCGCTAAACAACACCCAGACTCCTGCTTTTTGCTAAATAAAGTGTTGAATTCGGCTTTCCTGCCCTTATTGTCCCAAAACGACCTTAGGTCAATTATTTTTAGCCTTAAGCCTAACAAGGCTCCGGGCATTGATGGCATCTCAATTAGTGAGTTACGCAGACATTTTGACGTACTTAGGCATGTGCTCCTTTCGCTTTTGAACAACGTTATTTTAACTGGAATCATTCCGGTACAAATGAAAACTGCGGTGGTTACTCCGCTGTTTAAGGGGGGTGCGCGTAAAAACATAGAAAATTACCCACCTATTTCAATTTTGCCTTGTATTAGTAATGTGTTGGAGAAACATTTGTACATTTCTATGGAAAGTTTTTTAGACAAGCACAGTGTTCTTTCACCTCATCAGTACGGTTTCATTCAAGATCGAGGGACACAGACGCTTCTAAAGGATTTTTCTGATATACTGAATTTAACTTTTGAACGGAATCAGGTTGCTTGCGCACTGTTCTTGGACGTCAGCGAAGCATTTGACAGCGTATGCCATCGACTTTTGCTAATGAAACTTTCTAAATTAGGATTTCGTGGCTCCTTTTTAGTACTCCTAGAAAACTTCCTAAGCGATCGACGACAGTGTGTTTCAATTGGGCGTTTTCAGAGCACATTTTCGTCAATCAAAGCTGGTGTACCGCAGGGGTCAGCTTTGAGCCCATTACTGTACAATATTTATGTTAATGACCTCCACAACGCTGTGCCAGTTTCATTATTTCAATATGCTGACGATACGGTTATTTTATCCAGAGCTACCAATTATGTAGATGCGATCTCTTCTCTGGAGGCTGCTGCGAATAAAACTATGGACTGGTTTGCAGCTAATTTAATTATTGTTAATGCTTTGAAAACGCAGCTCATTTGTTTTCATAACCCCTTAAAAAAAGTTCGACCCACCTATCCTTTACTGTTACATGCGTCCAATTGTTTATCGTGTGCTTGTGAGCCGGTAAAATATACATCAACTGTGAAGTATCTTGGTATTTTTTTCGACGGTGATCTTTCCTGGAACTCCCACCTTGCTTATATTTGTAAGAAGATTCGTTCAGTGTCTTGTCTGATGTACAAACTTCGATACTATATGCCGTTATCAGTCCGAAAAGTTATTATACATGCTCCGGGCTACAGTGTACTTCGTTATGGCATATCTGTGTACGGTCATTGTGCCCAACGTTGGCAAACCAGAATTAACACAATACTACGTTCTATGTTACACAACATTTCCTATGACTTAGGCCTCGATAAAAACATTGATGTGTTCGCGACTCTATCTATGCCAAATTTTAACTCATTATTCATTGAAACTGTCGTGCATACACATTTCTGGGATAGCAGTTTTAAGACTCCCTACGTCCCTGCCCGTAATCTCAGACCGAAATAGCGATATTGGACACCTCGGAGTTCTACAAGATATGGTAAAAGAACCCGATTGTATTATGTTCCAGCATGCTTTAATAAACTCCCGTCGTGTGTTATTGATGCCACAACAAAGTAAAAACTGAAGAAAGCGCTGAGAAACATTACTGTATAACCTCCCCCCCCCCCCACACACACACACTTTTTGTTGTTTTTTGGTTTCAGTTTTGATTTCGTTTTGTTTTTTTATTTTTTATGTACTCTATCTGTGTGTGTTTTGTTTGCCGGCTGCCAGGCGCTGCCAGACAAGCCCAATGAGGCTTTGGCAGGTCTGTATTTGTTTGTGTACTTTACATGCAACAAAAATTATTATTATTATTACTATTATTATTATTATAACTAATGTGTTGAATTCTATTTTTGTACTCTTGTTTTTCCCCACTCCCTTTTGTAACGCCGTGTGGCATTGAAGGTTATAAAATAAATAAATAAGTATTCTTTCATCGCCCCCTGCTATTCTCGACCACGGCGGTCCTTTCCCGTGCTCCTCAGAAAAACAAGACCCACCAGCACTCAAGCCCGCTGAGCCGTTAGCACGCCGAGAGGAAATGCAAGCCCTCCGCAATAACGACCCGCAACCTGTGTCAGAAGGTACCCAGCTACTCCCGCTGGGATAGGGTCTACCTCAGAAGGCTAGGCACAGGGACCGCCATGGTTCCAAAAAGAACGGCTAAGAGAGCTCCAAGAAAGAAAGAGCGGCCCGGGTAACTGAATTCAGGCAAGGCAGCACAGGCTTCGTATATTATACAGATGCGGGTCTATGCGAACACTGCAAAGGAGACGCAACAAAAGTACACATCTTTTGGGAATGCAGGCACAACTCCGCCAGGAGTAACGAAGTCCTCGGGCATATCCTCGCGGACCACAAGGGAATTCTAGACGCCGTCCTTCGCTTTGGGAAGGAGGCTCATCTCACTCATTTTACCTATATCCGATCACATACCACGGGAAGGTACCACTGGTTTAAGCACAGTATTCGCCGCACTCTTTTCTTTATTCTTTCAATAAAGACATTGCAACAACAACAACTCAATTGAACAACAGTTCTCACCAAACGCTGATGCAGATCCCGGTTGAGTCACCCGAATTCCGCGTCAGAAGAAACAGAAGATATAATCTGTAGTGAATCGATTTAATAATCGATAATCGAATTATTATTCAATAATCGCTTTAATAATTGATAATCAATTTTAGACTTATTTATAGTTAAGCGCTCAAAGGGGAACTCTTCAACCATCTGTTCAATACTAAAACCACTAGCAGTTTTAAGAAAACGTGTGACGTGGCCTATACGCCTCGCAAGTGGGCTCATTTTCGTCTTCTGCGCATGAGAAAGGAAGTAGCGGTGACGTCAGAACGCCAAGCCGTGATTGGCTGATAGCGACCCCCTATCTAACCGTCGACTGCTCCTTTGCAACGTCGTCTGCTCGAAACGTCGTCTGCGTCTGTCTTACCTTTCCTGCGACTTTCGGAAGTGCAGGTCTTTACGAGCGAGCTCGACTTCGCCTTTTAGAGAGGGCAGACGAAATAACTCGAGCGGTACGTTGTTTTTGTCTAACAACTAGCTGACGCGCATCAAGGAGAGAAGTCAAAGGACTCACTGGCGAGGTGTCTCGAGGCGCCGAGGTTTGTATGCTGAGAACCGAGAGTGAAGGTGGTTAGTGTCCGCAAGTTCCTTTCCCTCCTTCCGTGTGCGGCGATACTCCTCACTCTTTAACGGCGTCGGCGGGTTTGCGCAGTTAACGTCGCCTGCTTTACGTCTGCTAGTCAGAACGATGGCTGCTTTACCTTTCCTGCGTCTGTCAGAGATTCACCGCTTTTCCACCGGCGAGAGCCACCGCTGCCTCGGAAAACAAGGAGATGACAAGAGGAAGAGATTGACCTCTTAATCTAAAATTGAGGTCAGCGATCAAAGTATAACACGGGAAGGTTTCACAAGGGTCGCGCGGGCATATTCCATTCAGCAAGCCAGCCGGTCGTGGGCAGACGGTCTAGGCCCAGGACCGTAGGAGCACCGCTGCGCCGAGTCGGAGTGCCTGCTAGGCCTACCTGCCGAGCTCGTTTGGTCGGGATCAGTGGATTCGTAGTCGTTGGAGCATTTCCCGGGTGTTTGTGGATCCAGCGTTCTTGTTCGTCATGGTTTATTTCAAGTACTTTTTTACTTTTTTTCTCGCTGCTTGCAGTCAGGACGCGTGAGTAGAGCACGTACAAAAATAAACGTCCGTTGGTCGTCGCGACCAAGTAACTGAGCGACGCTGTCGGCCGTGCTAATTTGATCTTAAGAAGTGCGTAAGACAGCTTCGGAGCTGTCGTGGGATTTCGTCGTAACCTGCGGAAAACTTTCGATAATTTTGTTTCGTGAGTACGAATTTGTTCTTACGTCTTGTTTTACGCACATTTCTGGCGTAAGATCGTTTCGTGAATCTGGCCTCTGCACTTTCAAAAGTCGCAAAAAAGGTGAGACAGACGCAGAC
This sequence comes from Ixodes scapularis, assembly GCF_016920785.2. NCBI lineage: Eukaryota > Metazoa > Arthropoda > Arachnida > Ixodida > Ixodidae > Ixodes > Ixodes scapularis. Next base: position 118,459,355 of record NW_024609868.1, on the reverse strand, counting down.
GACGTTGCGAGCGGACGACGTTGCAGAGGAGCAGTCGAAGTTGCAAAGGAGCAGACGACGCTCAGATAGGGGGTCGCGATCAGCCAATCAGGGCTCGGCGTTCTGACGTCACCGCTACCCCCTGCGCAAGAAGCAGACGAACTTGCCCTCCGCATTGTGTTCAAGCTTTTTGCTCCGTGATTCGTCCTTCCACATTTTTATACCGCCAGTGCAAAAGCCTCTTTGGCTACCGAGTGAAAACAGCATACCCAGGAATCACGGCTCTATTTGTTACGCAAGCTGTACGGTAACGCCTCGGAACATTATTTTAAGATCGCTCTCATAAGATCGAGAATGATTGCCGAAGAAATTCTTTCAATTTTCTACTGCATTCGCTGCATGCGTTTTTTTAGGTCGACTTTGTGGCAAATTAAGAAAAATACGGAGTTTCACTCACGTCCTGCGCACAGCGTGGTCAATACACGGCCCAGACAAACCTCAGCACTGAACACCACAACTTGAAAGACTGCGCCTTTCCAACTCCTTTGCTTAATCGGAGAGAACACTTGAAACCGCTCCCCTGATAAGACCAAACCGGAACTATGCGGGCTTATCACCGGACCTACTGACTTCGCCGAAAAAAGGCGAGAAGGCGACGCCATACTCTGTTTCACGAAATGTGAGACCGCAGTGAAACCTGCAATCCGATGAAGTCTAGAGTTCCTGCATACGCGCGTTGCGCGTTCATCCACCTTGGAACCTCAAGCTGTGAGGGAACGCCTTTCTTTACGCGTGTGGAGCCGTGGTCCGATGAATGCGGCTGGTGATTTCCGCCCGATCTTTCAGGTCTCATTTTGGCGACCACATGTCTTTTGATTATAAACTTGCAGAACATATTTCGTTCAGGTATTTATAATATGCGCCAGGCAAGACGGCGCGCAACGAAATTTTTAAGTACACATTTTATCCATCAATTCACTTTTATGATCAACCATGGCTGTGCATTGTTTTGGGCTCTACCAAAGCTAATTAATTATCGCGAAGATTTTTATTGCAGCATGTACATTATTTCCGCCGGCAGGCGTCAAATGGTGGGGTTGGGGCCCCCGAGGTCCCAGTGTACATTGAATGCTGGATAATTGTCGGCTTTGCGTCTACAACGGACTGTGAATCGGATAGACGTAAGCGTGTTACTGGGAATCTACTTGAGGAGGATTTATTACTTAGAATCAGGGCTTGGCACTTTATCGATTAACGTACGTGTTATACCAATAATGCTTTTATCGCCGTTTTTTTTAACCGGCTGATCGGTTAAATCTTGACAAACTAAACAGAAACAAAACAAACATTAAACGCTTCATCCTTCATCACACTCATTTATCCTTCAGGCATGACACTGAAGACAACAGGCGCAAGCATCTCAAAGCGTTTAATAATATTTAAAGTTGCCGTTATAACTTTGTCTTAGAGGTGCAACAAACGTCATTCTTTGCCGCAGAGGGGTAGCTCTGTGTTGTGACAAAAGTAGACACCACTTTGTATGTCCAAGCATGTAAACATAACTCACGTCGAATGTTTCATTTAAATGACTGCTTCACAGTCTGTGTAAAGAATGTTGTACTTTTTTGCGATATGCAAAATCGTGCTCACAAATCCTCAAAAGCTAGGTTCGGAAACATGAGGCTCAAAAGAAAGAAAAAAAGCGTACACGCAACTGGACACAAATAAGGCCAGTACCAAACCTAGGTGCTGGCAGCATAAATGGGAGATGACCGATTTGCCTTCGCACGAACAGTCACCGCTGCGAGGCTCCAGGCTTCCTGAACTGCAGCGCGATTCATTCATCACGAATAAAGGGGTGTCCAAACAGTACACTACAAAACGCACGACCCTTTAAAATCCTGAAAATTTAAGCGGACGCTCCCCCTTCAGTTTTCACGATTTGTCGGAGTCGTGCGTTTTGTAGTGTCCTGTTTGAACACCCCTCAACGCGCAGAAACTCATGTTTCTGTCCGCCTTTACGAACGATTGGGTAACGCTGTGCTTTCCGAGTCCCTAGCCAAGTATTTTTCTGGACAGGATGCTTTAGCTGTAGGGGTGATTTGTGCTAACTCATATGTGTGAAACTGAAACAAAAATTGATGTGTGAAAGATATTTATTTATTAATGTATGTAGATGTTAAAACATTCCTCTTCTCTATTCTCTATTTTTTTGCCAAAGTACTAATAATACGAAAGAAAGTGAGGAGAAAACACGCGCTCTATGAACTGAAAGGAGCGCGGTAATTTACCATGCCAAGCGTAAAACGATACCACGAACCGGCCAAAAAAAAAAACAAAAAAAAACAAGGTGAAGCATAAAACGAGAAAACACAAACCGAACTTCGACGCCAAAGAGGCAACTGACTCCCTGCGGTCGCGGCAAGCAAGCGAGCTTTGCTTTGCTTTCTTTGCGCATTTAAAAACGTGATCTTCGCACAGTCTCACGTGATTGTTTACAGTCGAGCAAACAAAAAAATATCTTCGAAACCATTCCTCCCTCAGGCTCGCTTAGAATTTTAAAGGGATAGCTTTATGGGCGACACTTAGCAAAGATTTCGTCCTCATTGGTTGTCGTCCCCGCGCTTGCCGCACGCGCGAAGAATGGACAAACCCCATTTCCCTTTCCTCTATGCGCGAGGAGAGGGTAGTCGGGACTTCCCGTTGTTCGTGCCGCGCGAAGAGAGCAAAGAGGACAGCCCTGATGTCCCGCCAAAAAAAAAAAGCGACGAAGAGAGAATCTCCGTGTCGTCTGCTTGAAAGACTTGTTTCCCAACATTAGTCGCGTTACGCGAAATCTCTCGTTGGCAGTATCCAGTTGCTAAGCACAATGTTGGATGGTATTAGAAACTTCGACCGCTCTTACTCACTTACTTAGCGGATCACCGAGCACTCGTGGCGGTCTTCAATGGAGTCCACGTCGGCAACCACGAGGGCTACGAGAATTAACCATATTGCCACGCGCGTCGACGAACAAGCGCGTGCGTGGCCGACTGGTTACAGCGCTTGAATGTCGCGCGGAAGGTGTAGGTTCGATTCCAGTCAGCGGACTGTCCTTTTATTTATTCTCTCAACTTGACCATCTCGTAAGGTCAAGTTCATCAAGTTCCGAGTGTTCTACGCACCGAAAGTTCTACGCCGAATGATCCAGAAATCTACGAGAGTACATAAGGGGGACTCCGCAAGGCGAGTGGAGTCAGTCTCGCCCCAGCGTTCGACTCTGCTGTTACGCCGACTTCGACGCCCGCGACGCTCTCCTGTTCTTCCGTTTCCTTTTTATTTTTGGGCACAAGTTCGCCCCATTAGACGTTTCATTTCCCCCCTGATATTCTTTGTTTCCTTGGCTGTTCCTTCGTGGCAATGTCACACCTCCGTCCTCAGGTACGTGACGCCACCATTCCACCCGGATTGAGCGACCGTGCTGCAGCTATCGCTTTCGTTTCTGCGCTAATTGTTGGCGAAAAGTACGACTCTTGTTTTTACAAAAAAATTCGACGAAAAGAATTTTGGAACTGTGAGGGGGCTGAAAAACAGGCGCTGTTTGGAAATAAATATAAAATTACTTTTAGAAAAGAAAAAAAAAAGTCAAGTCGCATTTTTTGCCAAGAATGTGCGGAGACGCGAGAACGATAACTGTAGCACGGTCGCGCAAAGCGGGTGCAATGGTGCCTTGACGTACCAAAGGACGAAGGTTCGACGTGGTAAATTTTCATAGCCACCGGGTTTAACGTCGTGGATGTCACTGGCAACCGCCACGAGTGCTCGGGGATTCGAGAAGTGGGTAAGCGCGGTGGAAGTTTCTAAAAGCAAATACTTTACCATGGGAATACAAGACATTCTCCTCTTGATCGGCGAAACATCGGCGAAACAAAGACCTATCATGAACGGATTCGTCAACACAGGGCTAATGTGCGCAACTTCGATAAAGAGCGCACCGCGGTTGCTGAACACTGTAAACAAATGACTACCGCATTGACTTAGAAAGGGTAAAAACACAGGCGAGCTGGTGAGGTCTTCCATCGTAACCGGAGAAACGGGGGAAAGAAAACGGACAAAACAAATCAATTATGGGATACTTGTTGTTGTTTTGTCCTTTTTCTTTATTTTCCGTGGTCTCCGGTTACGATGGAACCATTGACTTTCTTAACACGCCCATCCTGGACATCGAAACTAACCCCCGCCGGAGGCTCTTCATTAAATCTTGGCGCATTCAGACAGATCCAGCAAACATTAATAGGTCTCTTAGCATACGGCCATCTGTGTATGTGAACGGGTTCCACCAGGTGTCATCACAAAACGGCCGAAGAGGAAGCAGAAAGGACTCTGCCGCATTTGCCGCCGCTGTGATGTTCCTGACATACGCACTCTTAAATAAAGAAGAAGTGTTGGGGGAGCTCGAGAGATCGAGGCAGGATCTCGGGGCACAACGCTTATGGAATGGCTATGGTTGTGGTCTCAATCACTGACGTCCTAACATAACAAACTGGCGACGAGGTACTCCGTCTAGGATTGACTTCAAGGAAGCCGCTCAGCGCTACGATAAGGGCCATGTCAACGCTTGGAAGCATCGAACCCTTCGATGAAGCGGAAGGGGACTGGCCAACGTATGCCGAAAGAATCGGCCAATTCTTCATCGCCAACGAGGTGAAGGAACCGAGACGAGTGGCGGCATTCCTGAGCATCATCGGCGGAAGGACCTACGCGCTACTCAAGAGCCTCGTAGCGCCGGAAGCCCCATCAAGTAAGACCTATTTGGAACTTGTCGAGATACTTCGGGCGCATCTGTCACCGAAGCCAATTGTGATTGCTGAACGCTTCCGCTTTCAAAGAGGGACCAGAAGGACAGCGAAACTATCCTTGAGTATGTCGCAGCACTGAAAAAGTTAGCTCAAACCTGCGAATTTGGAACAGCGCTGAGTGAAACTTTGCGAGACCGCTTTGTATGTGGCTTATGCAATGACAGCATACAAAAAAGGCTCCTTTCGGAAGAGGATTTGACTTTCAAGAGTGCGCTTGAAATGGCGGTAGCAATGCAAGCCGCATCCTCCAGTGCGAAAGTTCTGCACGGCTCAGGGTCGTCCAGCGCGGAAGTTCTTAAGGTGGGAAGCAAACCTTTAGAAAAAGAAGGTTGTTCACATTGTGGTTACAAGAATCACGAATCGGTCAATTGCCGCTGGAAGGGCCTGGAATGCAGAAGATGCGGAAAAGTAGGGCACCTGCAAAGAGTTTGTAAAGGCTCAGCTCCAAAGTGGCAAGGACAAGCGTCTAAACCCTTCAGTAAGCGCAACGAAAAAAAAAGATGAAGGCTGTAACTGTGGAAGATTCCGACGAAGAGATAGAAATGCACGAGCTAAGAAGCGCGCGAAATGATCCGTTAGAAATGACGCTATCGGTCAGTGGAATTCCTTTGAGAATGGAAATAGACACAGGAGCAGCAGTATCTGTTTTGCCATTACAAGAGTACCAGGCTAAGTTTTCGCACCTCAAAAGGCAACGAAGTAATGTCGTTTTGAAGGCATTTAACGGAGCAAAGATTAAGCCGCTGTGGGAAGTACAAGTGACGGTGATGCATGAAGACAAGGAGTCCAACCTGAAGATGCAAGTGGTCGGTTTCAAGGGACCACCTCTTCTTGGACGTGACTGGCTAAGAGTCATGAAGTTGGACTGGGCAAACATTAAAGCGATACACTGTTCCGAAGAGATAGGAAGAAAAGAGATTGAAGGTCTGATGAATGAATATAAGGAAATATTCGCAGATGAGCTGGGATGCGTAAAAGGAGTTGAAGCAAGACTCAATCTAAAACACGGAATGTCTCCACCATTTCAAAAGGCGAGCCAGTACCACACGCATTAAGGCATGCTGTGGCCAAGGAACTGCTGGCTCTACAAGAAAGAGGCATCTTGACTTCGGTAGAAACAAGTTAGTTTGCTTCTCCAATTGTCCCAGTCGTCAAGAAGAACGGCGAGATCCGGATCTGCGGGGATTACAAATCCACCGTGAATCCTTTGATTGATGTGGACAGTTATCCTTTGCCCAGAATCGAAGAGCTGTTTGCAACGCTGGCGGGAGGGCAGCTATTCACTAAACTTGACCTAGCCAAAGCGTACTTACAAGTTCAAATGCACGAAGATTCAAAGAGGTACTTAACCTTGAACACGCATTTGGGGCTTTTTCAAGTCAACAGGCTTCCTTTTGGAGTAGCCTCAGCTCCAGCAATATTTCAACGAACGATGGATCAGGTACTACAAGGCCTGACGCACACCACCTGTTACATTGACGATATCCTAGTAACAGGAAGAACAAAAATGGAGCACCTGAAGAACCTGAAAGAGGTTCTCAAACGCCTTAAAAAGAATGGCATCCGACTTCAAAAGGAGAAGTGCGAGTTTTTCAAAAAAGAGGTGTCCTACCTTGGCCATGTCATCAGCAGCGAGGGACTACGGACACTGGATGACAAGGTGGCTGCTCTACGAGATGCACCCGAGCCAAAGAACGAAGCAGAGTTGCGCTCCTTTTTGGGGTTAGCTAACTACTATGGCAAGTTCATCCCAAACTGGCAACCATCTTGAGTCCTCTGAACCTCCTGCTGCACAAGGATGTCCAGTGGAGTTGGAACGAAGAATGTAGAAAGGCCTTCAAGACTCTGAAAGAGAAGGTGACGTCAGCACCAGTGCTGATTTACTTTGACCCAACTCTTCCGATTGTGTTGGCATGCGACGCCTCAGCGTACGGCGTAGGAGCGGTGTTGTCCCACATCATGAAAGACGGGACAGAAAGACCCGTATCGTTTGTCTCGCGAACACTGCCTACGCATGAGAAGAACTACTCGCAGCTTAAAAAAGAGGCCCTTGCCATTGTTTTTGGTGTAAAAAGGTTCCATTACTATCTGTATGGGTACCCCTTTACACTAATAACCGACCATGCTCCACTTCAAAAGATTTTGGGACCTACGACTGGAGTTCCGACGATGACGGCAGCACGCCTTCAGAGATGGGCTTGCAGACTGGCAGGACATCGATACAACATCGTTTATCGTTCGTCTAAAGAGAACGCCAACGCCGATTGCCTTTCAAGACTCCCGCAAGCTGCGAAGACTTCATACGAATTCGTCGTAGATGAAACCTACGTGTTCTACTGCGACTATTTCAGCAACTTACCAGTGAAGAGCACAGATATTGCAAAGGCTACGTCCCATGATCCTGTCCTAAGCCAAGTCTTGGAGAAAGTTCTCAAGGGCTGGGGAAGTGAAAAATGCGCAGAAGAAATGATACCATTCTTCACACGTCGGTTGGAACTATCGGTTCATCAAGGCTGCCTAATGTGGGGCCTACGAGTAATTGTTCCCCTAACTTTGCAAGAGAGAGTCCTTAAAGAGCTGCACAGCGATCACTTCGGTATCGTTCGAACAAAGGAAATAGCTAGAAGCTATGTGTGGTGGACCACCATCGACAAAGACATTGAGGACGAAGTGGGAACCTGTAAGCAGTGTCAAATGCAACGAAATAACTTAGCACAGGCACCGTTACACCCGTGGAGTTGGCCAACACAACCGTGGGAAAGAGTCCACATAGACCTGGCTGGGCCATTCATGAACAAGATGTTCTTCGTGCTAGTCGACGCACATTCTAAATGGCCAGAGGTATTCGTGTTGAACTCAACGACGTCCGAAGCCGTGATAAAATGCCTGCACCAGTGCTTCGCACGCTTTGGACTGCCTGTCAGCGTGGTATCAAACAATGGGCCACAGTTCGTGTCTCAAGAGTTCAAGACCTTTGTCAAGACAAACGGTATTGTGCACATTACGTCTGCACCGTACCACCCGTCGACTAACGGATTGGCAGAGCGATTCATCCAGACCATGAAGAACCACTTAAAGAAGACAACGTCTGAGGTGTCTATTGACACCAAGGTTTCAAGGTTTCTTCTATCCTACAGAAACACGACTCATCCAACAACCAAAGAGTCTCCGGCCAATCTAATGATGCGGAGAAAGCTGCGAACCAGACTAGATCTTCTGAAACCCACCATTTCGGACACAGTGGCGAGGTCTCAGTTCAAACAACAAAGGGCGAGGCCGGAACACGAATGCACGCTGACAGAGGGTGATGACGTCTACGCGAGGAACTATCGAGGATCGTCAAAGTGGTCGCGTGGTACTGTCGTTTCTCAAACAGGACCGGTATCCTTTCAGGTACAGGTGTCCCCCGGCAGGATATGGAGACGCCATCAGGATCAGCTGATCCCGGCTCAGCCGCAACGAGAACAGTCACCAGACAGTACTCACATGTACAAACCGGTGTGTGTCCCGACATCATCGGAAGAGATTTCAGTGGCCAACAACCAACAGACGCGTCCTAATCCTGGAGCGTCAGCGGTCACCGCTGACGCTCCAGGCCGAGGACATCGAGACGCAGACTCCCACAACAAGGTCGGGGTCGAGCGACGTACCGGGAGGCATGACTGATGAACATCTCAAAGTGGGGCGGTATCCTACTCGAATCCGACACCCACCAAAGCGTTTTGCAAACCAGTAACTACCTTTGGTGGTTGCTTAATTAAAGGGGGAAAAATGTGATGTTCCTGACATACGCACTCTTAAATAAAGAAGAAGTGTTGGGGGAGCTCGAGAGATCGAGGCAGGATCTCGGGGCACAACGCTTATGGAATGGCTATGGTTGTGGTCTCAATCACTGACGTCCTAACATAACAGCCGCCACAGAGGAAAAAGAAGATTGCGGCTCCTCCGCTCCATAGTCACCCTTGAAGAATAAGCCAAACAGGATTCGGGACGTTGGCCCCTGATTTAGGGATTGGTTGGTCGTCCTAATTTAATAATGTTCTCCCAACCAGACAGACTTCCCTCTAAAGTTTACTTTCAGGACTCTCTCCTCATTTGTATTAGACTGAACGACGGCCGTGCCGTAAACCACCCGTGGTGGAGTGGTTTATTTGGAGACGCCCTTTCCCCTCCCCGCCAGAGCAGGTGAAGGCGAAACTTCGGAATGCGGTGTGGTTGACGGGGTCACGAATGCGAAGATGGTGCCGCTGCCGCCGTCACGCGCGTTTGTGTGGATCTTTTTTTTAGAGCGCAGCTCTTAGGGGCCCGTTTCCGGCTTGAGCGGCGTCGGTGTCGGCGTCGCCGTCGGCGTAACCAGGGTCACCCCAAGGTCACGTGACCCCCAGGACACGTGACCCCCCAGGTCACGTGACCCCTCTCAAGGTCACCCCAAGGTCACGTGACCCCCAAGGTCTCGTGACCCCCAAGGTCACGTGATCCCCCCAAGGTCACGTGACCCCCGAGATCACGTGGCCCCCAGGTCACGTGGCCCCCTTCCCGAGGTCACGTGACCCCCCTCGCCCCCCCCCCCCCCTCCGAGGTCACGTGACCCCCTCCCCCCGAGGTTAGGTGACCCCCCCGGAGCATATTAAAGAATGAGGGGAGGAGGAGGAGGAGGAGGAGGAGGAGGAGGGGTCTACCCTCCCCTCAGTACCCTTCCCTCCTCCTCCTCAAGAGCTGCGCTCCAATTCGGCGTTACAGGGAGTTGTAAACGGCTTTCACTTTTTTATGTATTCTCGGGGAGCGGCCTGTACTCCCTAGTAACGTATTTGCTAAAACCTTCCAACATTACAGGAAGCAACTAAATACTCGCAAAGTGGGATGTTGAATAACGCGAATAATCTATAAAAACAAGTCTTTCAAGCAGACGATACGAAGGGCTGCCCTCTTCGCTCTCTTCGCGTGGCACGGCCGACGGGAAGTCCCGACTTCTCTCTCCATGCGCCAAGAAGGGAGAGAAATAAGTTTGTCCATTCTTCGCGCGGCAACGACAACCTGTTAGGGCGATATCTCTGAAAAGTATTGCCCATAAAACTATCGCTTTAAAAAAAAAAAAAAAAAAACTTAAAATTTTTTTTTTCGTGAAGATGGAAGATCAGCGAAGTTGTATGACGGTAAGATTAAAGCATTTATCAAAACTGTTCAGCCGGCGTGGCGTCCTGTCGTCACCGGGCCTCGCAACTGCGCTTGGCTTTCGTGGCACGATCCTCGTCCGTGGAGTTGGCCCGCCGGTGTCGGACACATCGCCACTTTTGCAATGTTGTCATTGACTGTGCTGTAACAAAGCGGGACAAGGAAGTTTTCTAAAACTGCCATAGGAAATTTAATAAAGAATGTAGTAACTTAGATTTGAAACATTATCGAGCTAAAAAGGAAAAATATTCACCGTTCTTTAACCACAAAAAAACAACAACAAAAACAATGGCAGTATAGCAGCATTGAAACCTTCATTTAAGACCTGCCAGACGCAGCATCTTTAATTGACCAAGGCAAACGCAGAAAACGTATTACAAAAAAAAAAAACAAAAAAAAACGGGTGAGGCAGCGAAGTGGCGTCGGCGTCGTTGGAGGCCTCATTTTGGGTAGTTCCGGGCCTCCGCTAGATGGTGGCTAAAAGTTCGGACATCTATTGTCCTCGGTGACCTCTTTGACCCATCTATTACTGGGCAAATTATTGAAAATAAATATAATTATTATTATTATCAATATTATTATCATTATTACAATTATTATTAGCACCTCCCAGACTCCTCCCATAGAATTGACTTCAGGCATAGATACCACCTAGTAACAAAAAACGCCGGCCTGCAGTCCATTATTACCGATCCTAAGCGAAAGCGCACTTTTGCAGTGCCGCATGGTATCCTGCACATACACCCTTACTTTTTATGTTTTTTGGTAAGAAAATGGTCGGTTGTTTTACGGTTAGATTTTGCATTGAAAGTTCCAAAAGAGAGAAAAAAAAAAGACGTCGTAAACTATGGGTGAATATAATTAGGGTGCGGTGTTTTCGGATAAATCCGAAAAACTTCGAAAAACACCCGTCGGTAAAATTTTGGTCATTTCGGACTTATCGGATAAACTCCAAATTTTATACGCCTATATAAACATAACTATACGCCCCCCCCCCCCAAAAAAAAAAAAAATAATAAAAAAAAAGTAACAACTTTATTTATTTTTTTTTTGCAGTTTGATTAACGCAGGGTAAATTGTCTTAGAAAAATGCCACCATAATTATCTTTGAAATCTCGGACCGTTGTCAGAAGGGGACTTACTACTTATCTTATTCAGGGCAACGCGCCATCGTACATATGGATCACGACAGAAGCCAGCCTTTTGGTTTCCTATTTGGGCCATGCAATGTTTGCTTCAGATTAAGGAGAGGTTATGTTTTGTAATAGTGAAGGCTTGGAACCATAGATATTGTATAAGATAGGGAAGAAGGACAATTGAAACTGCTCTGTTACATCGTTAACCCCTCCACCTCGCGCGGCCGCGGACTAGATTGATGGAATAGGATGAGATGGCTACGGGCTTCCTAGCGGCTACGTCCTGAAGTTTATTGATTTTAAGGAATCGACGTTTATCGAAGCAACACATGTGTGCGACTTTTGTCGTGAGATAAATTAGTATTGCCAATGGCAATGGTACAAACTCCTGATTCGGCTGAGGAAATTTTACTTGATATTAGCGCGTCTTACTTTTTATTTGGCATACGCTTGCATCCGATTAATATTGATTCAATTATTTTAATAAGAAACACTGCGAAATTAAACTTCGAATTTCGGATAATTGGGAATCTAACCAAATAAACTCCAATAAACTCCGAATCGTCGGAAAAAAATAAACTCCGAGAAACACCTTCCGAATTCGACGTAAAATAAACTCCGAAAACACGGCGCCCTAAATATATTCAAGCGCGACAATTGGGGACGCCCACGGAAGGCTCCTGTCCTTGTGAGATAAGAATGCTTGTTCATCTTGAAGCGTTTGATGACATGGCCGTTTCGCCACAGTCGTCACAGTAGTGACGAAAAGTAGCGAGCTAGCTGCTACCCAAAGCTCGCATGTAATGTGTAGCGCGAATAATTGCAGCACGAGACAGGGACGTTCGATGGCTGTGAGGATTTTTTTCCTGCCTACTTCTCCGAATAGCGAAGCGAATGAATTTAATATTGAATCGATGTCTTCCTATAAATGTTATTCTTGTACGAAAAAAGCTAGTTTTGTTTTATTTCTATCTTCCATTGATTTTCGTGTAATGACATGAGGGTGGATACAAGGATATCAGCGCCGTTAGGAAAGGTCAATCAACTGAGTTTAAATCTATTAAAAAATCATTTTTAATATTCGTAGGAGACGCCTGACGCTGGGTCGCTCGATGTTTATTTCGCAACCTTCCGTTGCGAAATAAAAGGCTTTAACGTAACGAGTAACGTTAGTGCCGGCGCCGTTCTGAATGCCAGCAAACTCGCAAAACTTTCATCTACTTTCTCTCTTATTTTGTAACCTTCCGGCTTCATAGATGTTCGGAGAAGGAGATTGGTGTTTCATTGTTGAGAGAGTTCGGTGGAGGCACGCGGTAAGCATACATGGCGTAGTCATTCTCTATCAGGAGTAGCGATCGCTTCGATCAAGCCATCCCGTTTGACACGCTGGCGCAAGGTAAAAGCAAATGCAATTAGAATAAAACAAAGCTCCGGGAAACACTTAGATGAAGGGCTTAAGCTCGCTTTGCAACCTGACAGAAAATGGTCTTCGAAAACACAAGCAACAATGGCATTTTCTACGCTCGCCTATCAGAAAACTCCACGAAAAGTCAATCAGCTGCGTATGAGAAGTTGTTATCGTTGCGCGCGGCTAAAATATCAAGAGGCGTCACTTAGAATTAACATTTTCAATATTTACGCGAGTGTAATATGCGCGACGCACCAACAGTCTGTGAGGTGTATGAACGGGCTGGTGTCGCCGCGCGTACGGGGGAACACTCAGCCAAGGGAACGGGGAGCTAACTTAATATGGCTCCTGAATAAACACGACACAGTCCAAACACTGCTAGCGGATGACTTAAAACAGAATAAAGCAGTCGTATGTTAGAGGAAACCGAGAACCGAGCCTGCGAACATAGGTCCTCGACGTCGGTTGGGCTCGAAAATGGCGAAATGGGAGTGGCCATGGCGTTCGCGTGGCGCGTCGGTAGAGAGTTTTAGTAGATCGTTCGGATGACTCCGATAACGATGCCCAATGCTCCGCCGATGCCTTTGCACGTGCATCGTATCGTAGTCGGGTATTGTTAGCGAAGATACGGGAACAATGTACTCAAACTCTCTACTCACGTAGTTGGCGAGCTGTGAGCGAGGGCACGCCAGCTGGCCAAACTCTCCCCTATTAATGGAGCTGTTCCCGGCCAGAGTATGTCCATCTTAATAACTTTCATCGCACGGCTAGCATGAGCTCAATGAAAACTAGCCTATCGTTGCCTAACCTCAATTTACGTCGCAAAATAGCTCCCTTATGTCTTTTTCATAAGATATACCCTACTAACTCATTACTTCACAACCGACTGCTGAGTCATCCGTCTTACATTTCGCCACGCATTGATCATATGTATAAAGTAAACATTCTAAAATGTAACACTAATGCATTCCGAGAGTCATTCATCCCGAAAACTTCAGTGGATTGGAACCACCTTCCCGCATCTATCGCAACCATTGTTCCTGACCACTTATTTAGAACTGTCAAAAATAATCTATACTGCTTAGATTGAGCTGCACAGTGTACTACTGCCACTAACCCCGCTCTCCCCTTTGTAATGCCGATGGCCTGGAGGGTATTTTAAATAAATAAATAAATAAATAAATCTACTGTCCTCCGTGACCTCTTGCTGCCTCTTGGCTCCTCCTACAATAATGACGTCGCGCTTAGCTACCGACTTGCAACAAATGACGCCTCGCGAACGACAGGCGCCTTTCCACCACTAGCGATCCCTCAACCCACGCGAGTGCACGCAGGGCCACATGTTTTTTTGTATAGCGACCTTAGCTTCTCAAGGACTGCTGGCTATAAAATGATCGAATGCTCTGCCGTTGTTCGCTCGAAGCACAACCGTCAAGGGTTTCGTTTAATTCATAATAAAAAAATAAACATAAATCTTCAAAACTATTGTTGATGAAAATCAAGTAAATGCCCACGGCGGGCTTCACACTTTTAGAGATAAAAATGCTTGTATTGGCTTGAAGACTTTCCTTTACATCTATAGAGTGGAGCTGTCTTCTCAGTCGCGATCATACAGGTATGTACGGGTCAATAGCTTCGATCTAAGGGCACACTCTATAAAACTATCTCCTTGCTTGTCAAGTGAAGCTGCTAATCTATGGTGATAACTTAATCTACGTTAATTAGTACCCGAAAAAAGCTATGTTAAAGTCATGTGTGGCCGATATCTCTATTAAAATTCTAATCAAAAATCGCGACACGCCCCTCTTTCTGCATCTCAGAGCACACACCAAAGGGCGCCGCCGGACAGCATTTTAAAGCAATAATTGCTGTATCCGAAAAACCGCAAAACTTTTACGTTTATTGTTTTCAAAATATAATCCACAACGCGTCTAAAAAGAACGACATAATTACTATTGTTGCTTCTTTTATGCGTGTCGTTCGGAAACTCCACGCAATTTACTATTTTCACTGGTAAAATCATATGGACGTAATAAAGAACCGATCATACCCCCCTCCCTCCCCCCCCCCCCCCCCCCCCCCCCGGCCCGCTAAGAGAAAGTAGGGCTCATGTATTTCTGCTGCTGTGAGTTTATTACGACGTCTTATCATTTAGAATTGGTCATTTTTGTTCACTGAAACCCAACAATCAGTATACTACAGAAACAAGCTTCTACAAAAAGCATTTGAGTGCTCTTTTAAGAAGAAACAAAGTTCCGTAAAACTAACATATAGAACGACTGGCCTTAGCGCATTTTACATTCTAACAAACAGCCTCTGCGCGACGCAGCAGAGGCTGGTTGCACTATCTCTCCGCGGGGAGCGGTGCCGCCGGGGCCGAGATGCGCTCCGATAGCAAACCGAAACTTCAAAAACCGTCGAATTTGTGCGGTTTTTCGGAAAGCCGTAAAATGCTTCGCGTGCCTTCTATCGCTCTCCAATTTGTCGATTTAGTGTTTTTTGATGACGCTGAACAATTTTATGATTGAAACCACGCCCTTAAACACAATATCAAAAAGTTAATTATGGAAAAATAATTAACATTATCCCAAATTTTAATAATTTTTCTAAATAGGCCCCTGGCCCAAGACCAAAACGACACAAGCCTTTTTTTTTTACTGCGACGCGTAGTTTTCACAATATTGAATTTGTCCACCCTTTGTGAAATACCCTGTATACATACATATATATATAGATATATATACAGGGTATTTTTATTTCCAACACTGTGTTGGAAATAAAAATTGAATTGAATTGAATTGAATATATATATATACATATATCTTTCTCCGATTGTTTAGCAGGTATATCGCAAAATCGAATTACCTGAAAAGAGGAGGAGGATGAGGAGCAGAGAAGAAACACGGGAGGAGGAGAGGAGGAGGAGGAGGAGAGAATACGGATGAGTAGGAGGTACATACCCTCCTCTCCATACCCTCCTCTCCTCCTCCTTAAGAGCTGCGCACTAATTCAACGCTACAGGGAGTTGTAAACATCTCATGTTTTTAGAGCGCAGCTCTTAGGCGCCCGTTTCCGGCTTGAGCGGCGTCGGCGTCGGCGTCGACGTCGGCGTAACCAAGCTCACCCCAAGGTCACGTGACCCCCCAAGGTCACCCCAAGGTCGCGCGACCCCCCAAGGTTACCCCCACGTGAGCTCCCAAGATCACGTGACCACTCCCAAGGTCACGTGACCCCTCGCAAGATCACCCCAAGGTCACGTGACCCCTCTCAAGGTCACCTCAAGGTGACGTTACCCCTGAAGGTAGAGCCCCCAAGGTCACGTGACCCCACGAGGTCATGAGGCCCCCTCACCGAGGTCACGTGAGTCCCCCCTCCCCCCCTAAAGTCACGTGACATCCCCCCAAGGTCACTTGACCCCCTCCCTCCGAGGTCAGGTGACCCCCCCGAAGCATATTAAAGAATGAGGGGAGGAGGAGGAGGAGGAGGAGGAGGAGGGGTCTTCCCTCCCCTCAGTACCCTTCCCTCCTCCTCCTCAAGAGCTGCGCACCAATTCGGCGTCTTTCACTTTTTCTATCTTTTTCTAATAGGTGCTGCCACCTGGACACGACAGGGTTCTAGATTGAATGGCTGGAAAACAATGAACCGGCAAGGCTGCTCCCACCCGTTAGACATCCAAAACGTCAGCCAGAAACGTCAGCAGAACGCTAGAACCTGTTGGGTCTTTGAGACGCTGTGACCTAGATACGGCTGCCCCAAAACTTCGCTTTTGTCCCAAGTGTGGATTATTAAGAGGGCAATGGCAGGCGAGGTGGTTCGTTACTTCATAAATAAAAACTAACGCACAAAAAGACAGGGGCAAAAAAAAGTACACGCAACGAGCGCTGATCAGCGCTCGTCCTGTGTGCTTCCCTTTTTATGCTCGTCTTTTTGAGGCTGATTTTAACTGACTATATGGATTATCATCGGCCCTGAAGTAAAAACAAAGAAAACATATTCGGTCTACCACATTCTCGTGCTGAAGGAAGAAAAGGAAGAGTGAAGGGGCAAAAAGGAAAGGCGCGCACATATCCGTCAGCAAACTGACCTGCACTTTGACCAGTTTGTTTTGTATTTTTTTGTATTTTTGGAAGAAACATTTTGTTTTTGGAAGTTTACCTAATATTGTTTGCACGGACCCTATTGGAAAATCTCGATGATGGAAAGATGACGGAAAAGGCTCATACAAGCGTAACCGTAATATGGGACATCCTATACAAGCGAAAAAGGCGGCTCCAGTATAGTGGAATAAGGCGGAACGATACAGGTGGGCGGAACCATACAAGCGTGTCGTATTATGGGACATCCTATACCAGCATAGTGGATATAGGCGGAACCATGTAGGCGGACGGAACCATACATGCATAACGTAATATGGGACATCCTATACCAGCAAAAAGGCGATACCAGCATGGTGGAGCCATATGGCTCCAGCGTGTTGGTTTCGCCTTTTCGCTGTTGTACAGGGCGATTTAGTTTTAAGCTTTACATATATGTTTAGAAAGGTCGTGAAAGCTATATTAATGCGGTTTGTGCAGGCGAGTTATACGGCCAGGCGTACGTAGTATAGGGACCTAGTCGTAACGATCAGTCAGATAATTAAATACAATTTGTTAATCAACTTTTTAATTAGTGAAAATGAAAATATGGTTTCAATTAGAAACTTGCTGAGTCATTGAAAACCACAAAATCAAGTTTTTTTAGAAGGATATAATTCAGGGGTAGCGTTTTATGCATTCTGTAAAAAGCTTTATTTGGACGAGTTTCTAGGTTTCAGTTTCTTATCAGAGCTCATCTCTGCGCCCACGGTCCTGTTCCCCAGGGGCATAGACACGCAACACACATGCGCCTTGCTTCCCTTCATCCTACGAGGGAGGCGAGGGGGCGGCTTCGCACTGCGGTCACTGGGCAGCTGGACCGCAGGTGCAAAGATGCGCTCTGGTAAGAAACCGAAGTCTGGAAATGCGTCCAAATTGACCATTTTTTATAACGCCATAAAATGCTACTCGTCTTATATCTTTACAAAGAAAATTGATTTAGTGTGTTTTGATGATGCTTAGCAGGTTTCTAATTGGAACCATGGGTCTATTTTCACTGATTAAAAATTTGACGAACATACTATACTTAGAGAGAGGCTGAAGCAGTTTTGTATTTGAGAAAACACTTTTAAATCTTCTTCATTCGACCTCCAGAATCTCAAATATCAAAATTATTTGCTAATTTAATTAATCAAGGCTGCATAGTCATTTTTAAAGCGCTGTGAAAGCACCTCCCTAGAGAGCGACGTCACAACAGCAGCTTTCAAAATCTTTGTTCACGCATCTTCAGCGCCTATCAAAGCTATGCACGCACATGCTATTTTTTAAAAGGGCAGAAAAATGTGTCACGACTGGTGCCAGTGCCGGAGAATATACCTAGAAAACTTGCGATTGGACGCGCGGCCCTTAAGCGACACACGCTTGGCGGCCGAAAGGTCTTCTTACGATGTCACTGTTGGTGGGATGTTTTTTGTGTTTTCTCACGTTTAGTTATATCTTTGAGAAAAACGAACGGGATATTCAGATTCGCGGGATAAAACTACGCTAGAATGAACCTCCATCTAGTTTTCTGAAAGAAGTCTGGCACATCTCTGTAATAAGCCGACGGATCATTACAAATTTGCCTTTTATACTATGCCGCCCTGGCCATATAACTCACGTGCACAGACCGCGTAAATGTAGCTTTTACGGCTTTTTTAAAAAAAATTTGTAAAACATAGAAAAAAAAACTCTGTAGAATGTCCCCCAATACGATACGATTGTATGGTTCCTTCCCCGCTTGCATTGTTCAAGAAAGACTTGTGGACATCCAGCGTTTCATTGGAATGCTGGATGTCAGCGAGTCTCTACATCAGTGAGTGGTTTCAAACAAGCATGGTGTTTGCACACCAGTAAGCTCTTATCCGAGGCTCACCAGGACCTTTAAGAGCAGAGGCGAAATGTCGTGACCTGGTAAATTTGGTTGCAGGTATTTATTTTTACAAGAACTGCATGCAGCAAAGCTTAACTTTGCTTAAAAGAAGATTATTAAAAATTCAATACTGAACAATGGTGTCCCTTAAGCTGTCAGACCAAACTCCCACTCTTGCCACTCAGGAGTTCCTAACTTGTGCGTAGAGGATCAGCACAACCCAGATTTGTGCTGCGAGCGCACCTGCAATATAAAAGTTGAATAAACATGAGATGAAATATGAGACGTTTACAATTCTCTGTAACGTGAAATTAGAGCACAGATCTTGAAGAGGAGGATGGGAAGGTATGCCCCTCCTCCCCCTCCCCTCCTCCTCTTCTGCTCCCTCCCATTTAGCAGGAAACTTCCCTGAATTTAGCGGGAAAATTTCCCCACTAAATTTAGCTGGTTAAGTTTCCCACTAAATTTAGCGCAGAAATTGATGTCACATGACCTCAACACAAATGCAGTTTTTCCGCTAAAAGTAGCAGGGAAAATGACGTCGCATGACCGTGTCACGTGAGCCATAAAAAAATTCAGTTTCTCAGCTAGACTTAGCGGAAATATTAACGTCACATGACCACAACATTAATTCAATTTCCTGCCAAGTTTAGTTGGGTGGTTACGCCGACAGCGACGCCGCCAAACGCAGAAACGGGTGCTAAGAGCTGCGCTAAAAACTAAATGCATCAGGTGAAATAAAGTGAACATTAGAGATACTGTAAGAAAAAGAAGAGAATCTAAGATACCTTTCTCAGATCCTTCCTTTTGTCCGTTCTCAAATGTTTTGATTTCAAGAAATGTTTATCTCTTTATTCATACCCAGAGAACCCCTCCCAGTTTCAGCATGAATGCAATAAATCAATGCAGACTAGACCTTGTAAACTATAATCCACATGAAAATTAATGTTTGCCACATAGTCATGTATGAGTCAGTGGCTCAGATCTCTAAATACATTTGTATTGAGGAACATTCTTGAATAAAACTTCTGGGCTTCGAATTCAACAGTTTGTACTTCCATAAGGAACACTGTATGGCACTGATTTTTTTTTTGTGACACATCAGAAACAGCACAGCACTGTCATCCTCGCATACCTAACAAGAATTTGTATTTTTTTTTAGCATGACATGTGCTATTCTAATGCCCATACAGCATCCTTTAACAAAATTTCCTTTGTAGAGCTTTTTATTGGTTCTTATTTAGCTCGCACGACAGATTCGGTACCTTGAATTCTCACTCGGCATCAACAGTTTTATATATTAATGTAATAGCGAAAGACAAGATGTATGGACTTGAGTACGGCTCAGCAAGCACAGATGTTGAGAAAAGTACTGAAGAAAACTCAAATGTCAAAATAAAAATAAGCTGGAATGTGGAATTATGGACATGGACATGAATACAGTTAGCAGATTCAATATGAAGAATATGTGTTAGACGCACGCTCAAAGAAACCTGTTGCATCTATATTCATTCAAATTACTTTGCAGAACCCAGCGCTGCAGTCTCAGGTGGGAGTTCGCTGAATGAGTCTACTGAAAATGAGTGTAGACGGAAAAAGCAGTTTGATCTGCGATAATGAGCATTACATAAGTGACATGTCATTATTACTGTTACAGTGCCGAATGTTCCAAACTGTCAGTCGCGTCATTCTGTGAGTTCCCTCCGTACATTACAGGGTTTGGCTCTCTCGAATGCTTTGCGAGAAAAATGATGAACTGGAAATATCTAGAGTAGTTCTAGAAAAACTATTTCCAGAATCTTATCTCAGCATCGCAAAGAATATAAAAAGTTTCTAAAGACAAGGTTAGTGCAGGAGTTGAATAAACTAAATACTTTGTTTTTCGAAACCATCTTGCCGTAGTAAACGTATGAAGTTCCCCTAGGTAGAGCTAGTCATTACGGATGATTGTGCCCATTGCGTACCATAAAAATTTAATTTGCGACCTAAAAAAAATTTACAAACTCAATTAACTCTGAATAAGTGGACCACTTGGCATTAAAGATTGGCCTCACCATGACTGGCTGCCAACATCTACATAATAATTTCCATGAACCTATGTATTTCAAGAAAATATTTGGTGCGAGCTGCTTAAAACACAATAGCACTTTTTAGCAAGTGCTGATTGTTGGGCAAGTTGGTACGGTACGTTAGAAAACATGATTGTGCTTTGAAGACGGGGACATAGGAAGGACAGACACCACAGAGTGCTAACTTTCAACTGATTTAATTCAAGAACCTCGGCGTAGAAACACACTGCGTCACCGCACCACATCTCAACCAATCCGTGGCCCTGCCACGGACCGCAAGTACGCCAACTCCTTATCCGCCAAGTCAATTGACGCCACACTGACACAACACGTGCCGGAACTATTTATAGCATCAGCCTCCATAATCTCTCTAACAGTCATATCTTTGTGCCTAGCAAGAACAGTAGACTGAGCAAATAATGGTTTGCACTCGCAGTCATGATCTGTCGTGTCACTGTCATGACTGCGGGTGCAAACCATTATTTGTTTCGTCTATTGTTCTTGAGAGGCACAAAGATAGGACTGTTAGCGAGATTATGGAGGCTGACACTATAAACAGTTCCGGCACAAGTTGTGTCAGTGTGGCGTCAATTGACTTGGCGGAGAAGGATTTGGCGTACTTGCGGTCCGTGGCAGGGCCACGGATTGGTTGAGATGTGGTGCGGTGACACAGTCCGTTTCTACGCTGAGGTTCTTGAATTAAATCAGTTGAAAGTTAGCGCTCTGTTGTGTCTGTCCTTCCTATGTCCCCGTCTTCCAAGCGCAATCATATTTTCTACCGCACTTTTTAACACTAATAGAAAGCCTGTAGTGGGCCACAACTTAAGCAGTTTTCACTTCATTATAAAGAGCAATTACACATATGTGAACCATGAATATAGGCCTGCACTGAATTTTTTTCTTAAGCTGAACGTGCTATGCTCTGTTTACTATATAAATCTTTGCAGAGCTGACAATGTGCAAGTTCCTGTTTTTTTATATTTCTCATGTCCCGACTGGTGAGTGTGGTAGGGACATAAGATTGATGACACCAACGAAACACAATGATTATTTTAAGAATTTGTTTGGGTATAGCACGAGCAAGGAGATCTGCGGGAAGTTATTTCTGTGACACCGTCGAACCTACATCCGCGGGCTTTAAGTTCACATGTTAATCATGTCTGCAGACTCCTTTTTGTAATTGGAATTTCATCCAACCCAAGATTTGAATATGTTTTTTTTTTCATTTTAGGCTTAGTAGTGCTTTTGCTGTTCTATTAATAGGTAAGAAAAATGCTTATTTCAAGTGGCATACCTAACACCTGGTGGCACGAGGACTCCCCTGTCGTGACGCAGACCGACAGTCACAGCCAGGGAGATACTGCGATGCTCTTGTTGCTGGGATTACCTCCCCCATGGTCCTGCCCAGACCACAGAAAAAGATTGAGTCCAAGCTTGTGGCCACTAGGATCTCCAGATCTTGAGGCACCCAAGTAGCTGAAAATAAAAACAAATCACAATCAAGTACTTGGCAGAGCTACATTAGAATGGCTAGCATATTCTTTCGTGATCAGCACATAGATCCTCTTATTTTAGTCATAGTCACCCCCCAGGACAAAGCTACGTAGGCGCTAAAATGATGGGTACCGAATTTAGGTGAATGATCAAATGCATTCATTTAACCCCCTTTCGCCCCAACCTGAGACTTCTGTCAAATATTCACATTCAACTGTAAAGACTACAAATAAAACTACTACTGCAATGCAAAGCCGTATAGTGGGAGAGTTTAGCCAGCGGGTGTGGCAACGAAGGCGCCGAAGAGGAGGAAAGGGAGGAGAACGCCGAAGGAGGGAGAGAGAAGGCAGCAGAGAAACAAAGAGGAGACGACCACCATTTTGACGCAAAGCTGTCTGCACGGAGCACTGTTGAGGCTACGTGTCGTCTGCTACGGGCTTATTTATTTTTTTTGCCTAAATAAAAGTGCGTTCAAACATGGAGGAACTTCTTTCTTTAGGTTTTTAAGCCACCGAGGAATAACACTATATCATTTTATTGCCAGAGCCTGCCAAATAAAAGGAAAGAACCGAAATTTGAATATCGATCCCATGCCGGGCGAATGAATGAAAATGGCGGCCCTCCCCGCTCAGCTGGGAGCAGCCTAGAGTTCACGCGCATGCGCTCACGCCTCTTGCTCTGTGCCGCGGGCTGATCAGCTCACTCGGAAGGGAGACGTTACGGCAGCGAAATCATAGACTGCCAGACTCTCCCCATATATGGCTCTGCTGCAATGGAAAGATTTTCCTACCCTCGTGCTCAGCGAGTGTCGACTGTGGATACCAACTCCAGTTCATACACTCGCTGAACATGAGGGTAGAGTGTACCAGCAGAGGGCAGGTGTCTGTATACAAAGAGTTTAGTTGGCACACCAAGAGGCTAACGAATAAGAATGGGTACCACTCTGAGCAAAATGCCAAAAAAGCGTGGATCTCGGCTTGACACTAACAGCAGCACACAGTATCTATTTTAGTGACAAAGGGGTACTAAATCATTATTTTCAGCTTCCTAACTAAACTAAATATTCTTCCCGGCTTGCTTTTTAGGAAAATCTCCAAATTTACAAGAACTACTAAGACAATGTCTAAAAAAAAAAAAAGCAATGGCAAAACCAGCAATCGAATTCGCCTGCTCTCCAGTAGCACGACATCTATGGCAGGCAGCCCTGCAGAATGAGCAAGCAGTTTAAGAAACAGTATGTCCTATGTATAATTTTTTTTTATGCTGCAAAGCAAGCACTGGAAGGAGGTTTCACGACATTAACGAAATTTCTTGCAATCAGTTGAGAACAAATTAGAGCAGTGAACTTGTCCTTGCTTCTGGCATAACGTTTTAGTGTTGCCCATGGAAACTCACATAAATTTGAAAATAAAAACAAAAAAGACTAACCTTCATAAAAAAATCTAACTTTGGCAAAGAAAAGTTACCTTGGAAAAAATATGTACAATACAGTTGTACAGCGTGCATTTGTGTGCTTAACCAATTTTGAGGCAAATCGGCGACAATGAAAAGAAGACGTTTGAGTACAATTAGAATTAAGGGAAAGACAGAAAGGATGCATACCTACAACAAAAACATTTAGAACGACCACGGGCAGGAAACTCTGGTGAGGCTCTCGGAGTGACTCCCTCATATGGGCCTGCGCAGACCACAGAACAAGATCGGTCAGAGCTTGCAGCCATAAGGTGCTTCATACCATGAAGTTACAGAAGCGGGTGCAATTGGAAGCAAAGTGCATTTCATTTCTCTGAAAAACGAAGAGTTTAATAGGTAGCTTGCATTCATAAGGTGATACAGTCATGAATGCACAGACTTTTCAATGCAGCGCTATATCACCAACTTGTTAACCATGCCGGGCAACACTAAAAACTGAGAGCATTATTTTAAACTATCTCAGCTTAAAGTTAACCACGACAGAAGTTTCAAGCCATCCTTGCAAATTCAGTGCACAAAGCAAGCCATGTGACCTTCTAGTTGGACGCCATGGTACGTCGAGCTTATAATCATGCGTCATGCTGTTTTTGCTGCAAAGGCTTGTAGTTTCAAAAGTGGTCCAGCTTAAAGAGACTAAAAGTATAGACGTTTATGAGTGGGGCCCTCATTTAGTCTGCAGCTACATTGCGAAATAGGACGTTCCAACCGGGATGTTTGCTGCCTGTAACCACACGACCAGCTTGTGCCCAGCGATTGTTCGAGCTGAATACATGTCCTCGACAGTGCCATTATTTGACAAGCATTTCTATGACTGTTAAACATGACTGACTTACAGAGAGACTCCACCTCAACGACTAATGACTTGGGATACCTAACTGAATACTGATATATCAACTAAATGCAAAACAATTACCTGGCAAGCATTAAATTTTTCAAGAGGCTGGGTCGACTCCGCATTAAGTTGAAGGAGTCGATGCGTAATAGGACAATACAAACAAAAATATGCCTTAGAATTCCTTTTGCACCCCCAAAATGATGTGTTTTTGAAGGTAAGGTACACAATGTTCTTGATTTAGAAAGTGCCTCAGCTGTACAAATGCATATGCAATAAGGGCACTTGCCAAGCCTATTCTACTCAGCTCTGTGCAGGTTAAGCTAAGTTAGAGTATAGAAGTACATGCTCACTGACACCATCAGAAAGGCAGGGAGAAGTCTCCGTTGTTCGACCTCCAGCCCGTCTGCTACCTTCAATGACGTTTCAGCGCCTGATGAGCCTGGAGCGAGCACATCTGTCTAAAGCGGGGTGAAAAGCACAAGCATGTGCTGGAGGACGCCCAGTCATTCTCTTTTTGTCATCGGCTATACTACATATTTTTAGTAAGACATATTTTTAAGTGAGGAAAAGTACTGCAAATATGCAGTCCACCTTAAAGATAACAACAGTTGCCATTCACCATTTTCCAAATAAGTGCTCCCACGTACCGGAACATCTACACATGTGGTGCGTGAGTAGGTTCAGGACTGAGAGGCTAGAAAACGAAGCGCTCGCAAGGCTTGTCTGGCCCTTCCAACCATGCGGGTACATTCGTTGCAAGTTCCCGATTTGTAGACAAAATGATTTAGAATGAGCAAATCTTGTCTACGCCCGAGGTAGAACATTGAATTGCGATTCCCCCATATTGTGCGAACCATCCTTCAAACTGCGGTACCACCTGCAAATAAACTATGTTGTGCTGCGGCACGCGTCCATGCTGCCTGCTTCAGAGGAAAACCACTGCTCGTGTTGAAGACGACATCCCACAGTGGACAGGCAACAATTTTTAACGAACAAAAACAAAATTGATATCATTCAATAGACACAGATAGGCTCACAAAGTGTCGGCACCATGATTGTTGTTGTTGGTTTTACTCTTGCATACAAACAAAGGTGACTTCCTCTCTCCTCCGATGGACAGTAAAACCCCCTTATCTTGGTGGCCCCTATTTCTTCTCGAATCGGTCACAGAGGACATAATCGCAGTCACTGAATTCCGCAAAATTAAAGGCCGCGAAAATTAAAGGTTCGCCAACATTAAGGGGTTTACTGTTCTTCTGAGTGTCACATGATGTTAACATTTCAAGGAGGCTGAAGGTATTGGTTTAAGAAAAAAATGACCTATGAAAAAAATGCCCTTCTCCAGGTTAGGCACGCGAGGTTCTTTTGCACTACCTATAAGGTGGCAAGTTTATTTCGGCAGAGCTTTTGGTAAAACGGAGTCACAAAAGTAGCTATACTTGGCGTCAACTATTTTGTGCTGCATTATAAAGCCAGAGTAGATTCCACAGTGCGTGCTTCAGCAGAGCACTGTTTGTTGCGAGAGCATATGTGGTTTAGTGTTGCATCCCATTTGCATAATCTAGAGAAACTAGCGCTGACAGAGTTGGAGCACTCCAAATATTAACAGCCGACTGTAGAAGCATTGAGAGATGCACACATGCGAACTGTGCATTTCTTAAAGGTGGGTTCGAGCAAAGGTAAAAACAATATCTATACTTATGGCGGCCATACTTGCCTTTCCCAAGCACGACCACTTTTCCCTCGGTAGCACCATCCAGTAAGAAGCACCAGCAACACGCCCATGAGACGCCGCCGCCTCCTGGATTGAATGACGACCCGCCTGAGGTCTTGGAAGGAGATCCGGAACACTGCTTTAGGCCAGATGTTGTATCTGGTGGGGCAGAGACTAAAAGTAAAAATTAAGAAATTTATCTGAAGCGCTACATTCCTATAGGGAGTATTCACTAGACGCCATATTTGTGGGTGCTGTTCAGAGCGCATGCTCAGAACGAGCTCACATCAAAAGGCTGCTAAGGACGGCACTTTTGATGGTGCGGAATGCACGTTGCAGAAGAACTGTGGAAGCTCGCCATCAGCACGCGCTCAGCATTCGCACACACAGCTATGGCCGCCAGTGAATACACCCTATAGGACAGCAGTATTTTTTTTAGGCCAGTGATTCGCTTTAATTAAACACAAATGGTTGGTTTATATGATGAACCATCAGCCCCTATTTTTCTTAAGTGTAACGCAGTGTCTAACGTTACGTCCGACGGAACCCGAAATAAAAATTAAAGTTACGCCCAACGTAACTGTCAAGCATTCGAGTTACGTCCGACGTAACCCAAAATAAAAATTAAAGTTACCGTATTTACTCGAAAATAGGTCGAACTCTATTTGTTGGACCCACCGAGAATTAAAAAAAAAAAAAATTCAAATATAGGTCGACTTTTTTTTTTTTATTTTTAAGAACAGGGGAAATTTTGGGCAAAAGAAAGAAACCTTTATTTACATCACTTCACAGCTTGGTAGACATCCTCGCAAATCCGCCACAATACTTCACTGACACCGTCGAAAGCGACGAAAGACAAACTACAAAGACGCAAACAAAGCCGCCGTGTCGCCATGAGCAACACGCGAGCCGAGCCGCCTCAAGCAACTAACAAAAGTAACATCTTTTTTTTGTTATTTTTTTGTGCGCGTTTGCGAGGATGGAGGACAAAGTGCATGGCGCATCGCGTTCCTCTCCTTCCCCATTGCCCAGCAAGGGGAACGCTAGAGGTGCGATGGCGAAATCCAATGCCCCAAGAGGTGCGCGCGATAGCGGCATCGGCCACCGCTGTTGTTTTCGGTTGTTTAACAAAAGCTTTTGGAAACAAGAAGCGGCGCAGCTCTACGGCAACGCCGGCTCGGTGACTCGATAGCTTCATGCCTCCGGTACGGTCGCAAAATTTGGTCGCGAATGTAGGTCGAAATTCTTTAGTCACGATTTCCGAAAAAAAATAAATAAAAGAAAAGAAAAAAAAAAAGGTCGACATATATTTGAATAAACACGGTAGTCAGCTGCGCGACGAGACACACATTATGAAAGCGATTGGTGCGAGCGATCAAGGTGATGAGCGACGTTTTCTAGAAGCCCAGGAACCGAGCGGCGCAAGCAGCGAGAGTGAGAAATCTTCGTCGCTCGGCGCCGGCACATGAGCTTCTCGTCGTCGCTCGTCTCGTTGATCGCTATATTGCTTACATGCTGTTCAGAAAGGTGCTCTAAGTGGTTACCATTGCATTGGGACCAGCCTCGCATCCAACCGTAACCAGTCTTGACTTTTTTTTAAGCCGCCCAGGTAGAAGTTAGCATCGTACATACATCGTTTTCAAGCATGGCTCCTCGTTCATTGCTCGATTTACTTTTTCGTAAATGACAAACCGCAATGAAGCACAATTATTCTAGTTCAAAATTGTCACGAACACTTGGCACGCATGCTTACACTGTAGCGCACCTAACGTAATTTAAAAGTAGAACGAAAACGGGACGAGATTCGCTTACCGCTTCACGGAAACAGAGTCCTTCGGATCCTGGGCCTAACGGCCGAAATCGGAAGTCGCCTGCGGTCCGGCGATCGGACGAGTTGAGCCGGCCGCGCTGTGCTGACCCCGGCTGACCACGCCTGGTTGAACCATGAGAGGCGTCGTCGAGTTGAGAGCCAGAGACGCAGTAGAAACGGACCGTAAAACATCTGTCCCGTAAAACGCAGAAGGAGCCAGCGCCAAAACCGCTACGTCTGGCTGCGTCGCCATCTACACGACGACCGGAAGCGTGTAAACCGGGACTGGCCGGGAAGTTAGAAAAGGCGCGGCAGCGGAAGCCACTGGGCGGAAGCTTTACGTTTCGGTTTCGCTTTTCTCCGACATCGGCCACGGTCGCGGGCTGGTATGTTTGCGGCTGGTTGCGACGACGCGAGGGGCCACGAAAAGACGCCGAGTTGGCCGAGTACGAGTCACGGCCCACGATACGAGCAACGGGCCATTTGCCCCTGTCGACCGGCGATGCGGTATCCGCGGCTTAGTGTCACGATCGGTTTGTTGCCGTGCACGTTGACTCAAAGCTCGAAGTTATGCAGTTCCGTCAGTTCCGTTCCGGCACCAGCCGCACCACGTTTTCCGGTGCATCGCACGTGGAGGCCTTTCGACGCATTCAGTGAACGTAAAGATCGCGCCCGCTGTCTTCGGTGCTGTGGAAGAAGTTGGGAGACGGAAGAAGCATCAAAACCAAGGCGTTTAGGACTCCAGTCCGGGCCGCCGGTCCACTCTGAACGAGAGGCGACGTGTGTGTGCACGCTTTGAGGAAGCCTCCACGTTTCGCCGCGCCAGACCTCGCCGATCGCGACCAGACCCCGAGTCCGAGAGGCTCTTGCGCAGCCAGGAACGGCAGCGAGGTAGGAGCTGCTCGTTCTGCGCAACCATGCAGTGCTCTACAGTGATCGGAGCTCTCGGTGTCATGCGTGCTTGCACCGAAGCCTTTGTGACCCCTTCGGACGCGCAAGTCGTACTTCGCAAAGGTTTGGACGGGGCCGCCCTCACCGAGCAGCTCCGCTAAATTCCGCTTACTTATGATCGCAATAAAAGCTTGCGTTTGTTCTCGGGAAAAAAATTGCGGGACCGCTCTCCGCGCCGCCGACGAGGTTGGCCGCCACCATGTTCTCAGCTGTTCACTCGCTCCCGCAGCGAGCGCCTTCCGATAATCCTCCCCGTTCCAAAATGCGATGCGATCTTCGTTTACATGGGCTGAATGAATGCGCACTCGCCATCTCAATCCACCTCTGTCTAGCGACTTTAATGCGATGCGCTTTGCGCATTATGCCGTTTACATGACCGCATATTGAATGCGGCAACTGGATTCAATGCGACTAAGTCGCATTCATGTAAACGCGGCTTATGTTATTTTTCGACATGTATGATGTATGTAACGATACCGGTGGTAAACGATGGACGTTTTTGGTGGAAGATGGCGGTCGTCTTTCTGCATGTATGGTTTAGTTATACCGGTGGTCTTGTGGTATAGGCGTTTCGTTGGAAAGATGGCGGTCGTCTACGTCATCGGACGCAAAATCATACCAGCCATCCCGAGTCATATCGGCGAGCAAACCGGCTGCCAGTATAGACAGACCCGGAGCCATAGCGGTGCCGGTATCTCCAGTTATGGAGAACGCAAAACCAAATTAGCTGCATGTATAATAACAATAAATTATGGTGGTGTCATACCAGGACTGTACAAGCAGCAGGTTTGTTTCTTGTACGTTTTTCCAATAGGGGAGAGTCCGGTTTTTCGCATTAGTGTGCTGTACCCTTCGTTGTTTGGGCAAGCAATCTGCCGGCTTACAATTTGCAAACTCCCAAGTCACAAAAAAAAAATCGTGCGATGTGTTAGGAACGAGAAGAAAGGCTTTGAGCACCTGATAAATTCCAGGCCGGTTATTTTGTAAATGCAGGTGACAATGCAATTTCCAATGAACTTACCTTTACAAACAAACATTTTTAAAGATTTTCGTAAATATTAGAAATTCTTGCCTTTTTCTTTAATGAATGAAAACAAAAATAAAACGGGTTACATTCATTACCTCCCTATTGAAAAAAACTTACAAGAAACAAACCTGCTGCTTGTACAGTTCTGGTGTGACGCCACCTTAATTTCTTGTTATTATGGATGCAGCTAGTTTGGTTTGGCGTTCTGCATAACTGGAGATACCGGCACCGCTATGGCTCCGGGTCTGTCTATACTGGTAGCCAGTTTGCTTGCCGATATGATTCGGTGTGGCTGGTATGATTTTGAGTCCGATGACGTAGGCGACCGTTATCTTTCCAAAAAATGCTTAATCCACAGGACCACTAGTACCCTGTTGGAAAATCTCGATGATGGAAAGATGACGGAAAAGGCTCATACAAGCGTAACCGTAATATGGGACATCCTATACAAGCGAAAAAGGCGGCTCCAGTATAGTGGAATAAGGCGGAATGATACAGGTGGGCGGAACCATACAAGCGTGTCGTATTATGGGACATCCTATACCAGCGTAGTGGATATAGGCGGAACCATGTAGGCGGACGGAACCATACATGCATAACGTAATATGGGACATCCTATACCAGCGAAAAGGCGATACCAGCATGGTGGAGCCATATGGCTCCAGCGTGTTGGTTTCGCCTTTTCACTGTTGTACAGGGCGATTTAGTTTTAAGCTTTACATATATGTTTAGAAAGGTCGTGAAAGCTATATTAATGCGGTTTGTGCAGGCGAGTTATACGGCCAGGCGTACGTAGTATAGGGACCTAGTCGTAACGATCAGTCAGATAATTAAATACAATTTGTTAATCAACTTTTTAATTAGTGAAAATGAAAATATGGTTTCAATTAGAAACTTGCTGAGTCATTGAAAACCACAAAACCAAGTTTTTTTTAGAAGGATATAATTCAGGGGTAGCGTTTTATGCATTCTGTAAAAAGCTTTATTTGGACGAGTTTCTAGGTTTCAGTTTCTTATCAGAGCTCATCTCTGCGCCCACGGTCCTGTTCCCCAGGGGCATAGACACGCAACACACATGCGCCTTGCTTCCCTTCATCCTACAAGGGAGGCGAGGGGGCGGCTTCGCACTGCGGTCACCGGGCAGCTGGACCGCAGGTGCAAAGATGCGCTCTGGTAAGAAACCGAAGTCTGGAAATGCGTCCAAATTGACCATTTTTTTATAACGCCATAAAATGCTACTCGTCTTATATCTTTACAAAGAAAATTGATTTAGTGTGTTTTGATGATGCTTAGCAGGTTTCTAATTGGAACCATGGGTCTATTTTCACTGATTAAAATTTCACGAACATACTATACTTAGAGAGAGGCTGAAGCAGTTTTGTATTTGAGAAAACACTTTTAAATCTTCTTCATTCGACCTCCAGAATCTCAAATATCAAAATTATTTGCTAATTTAATTAATCAAGGCTGCATAGTCATTTTTAAAGCGCTGTGAAAGCACCTCCCTAGAGAGCGACGTCACAACAGCAGCTTTCAAAATCTTTGTCCACGCATCTTCACCGCCTATCAAAGCTATGCACGCACATGCTATTTTTTAAAAGGGCAGAAAAATGTGTCACGACTGGTGCCAGTGCCGAAGAATATACCTAGAAAACTTGCGATTGGACGCGCGGCCCTTAAGCGACACACGCTTGGCGGCCGAAAGGTCTTCTTACGATGTCACTGTTGGTGGGATGGTTTTTGTGTTTTCTCACGTTTAGTTATATCTTTGAGGAAAACGAACGGGATATTCAGATTCGCGGGATAAAACTACGCTAGAATGAACCTCCATCTAGTTTTCTGAAAGAAGTCTGGCACATCTCTGTAATAAGCCGACGGATCATTACAAATTAGCCTTTTATACTATGCCGCCCTGGCCATATAACTCACGTGCACAGACCGCGTAAATGTAGCTTTTACGGCTTTTTTAAAAAAAATCTGTAAAACATAGAAAAAAAACTCTGTAGAATGTCCCCCAATACGATACGATTGTATGGTTCCTTCCCCGCTTGCATTGTTCAAGAAAGACTTGTGGACATCCAGCGTTAACGCTGGATGTCCACAAGTCTTTCTCATTGGAATGCTGGATGTCAGCGAGTCTCTACATCAGTGAGTGGTTTCAAACAAGCATGATGTTTGCACACCAGTAAGCTCTTATCCGAGGCTCACCAGGACCACTAAGAGCAGAGGCGAAATGTCGTGACCTGGTAAATTTGGTTGCAGGTATTTATTTTTACAAGAACTGCATGCAGCAAAGCTTAACTTTGCTTAAAAGAAGATTATTAAAAATTCAATACTGAACAATGGTGTCCCTTGAGCTGTCAGACCAAACTCCCACTCTTGCCACTCAGGAGTTCCTAACTTGTGCGTAGAGGATCAGCACAACCCAGATTTGTGCTGCGAGCGCACCTGCAATATAAAAGTTGAATAAACATGAGAAGAAATATGAGACGTTTACAATTCTATGTAACGTGAAATTAGAGCACAGATCTTGAAGAGGAGGATGGGAAGGTGTGCCCCTCCTCCCCCTCCCCTCCTCCTCTTCTGCTCCCTCCCATTTAGCAGGAAACTTCCCTGAATTTAGCGGGAAAATTTCCCCACTAAATTTAGCTGGTTAAGTTTCCCACTAAATTTAGCGCAGAAATTGATGTCACATGACCTCAAGACAAATGCAGTTTTTCCGCTAAAAGTAGCAGGGAAAATGACGTCGCATGACCGTGTCATGTCAGCCATAAAAAAATTCAGTTTCTCAGCTAGACTTAGCGGAAATATTAACGTCACATGACCACAACATTAATTCAATTTCCTGCCAAGTTTAGTTGGGTGGTTACGCCGACAGCGACGCCGCGAAACGCGGAAACGGGTGCTAAGAGCTGCGCTAAAAACTAAATGCATCAGGTGAAATAAAGTGAACATTAGAGATACTGTAAGAAAAAGAAGAGAATCTAAGATACCGTTCTCAGATCCTTCCTTTTGTCCGTTCTCAAATGTTTTGATTTCAAGAAATGTTTATCTCTTTATTCATACCCAGAGAAACCCTCCCAGTTTCAGCATGAATGCAATAAATCAATGCAGACTAGACCTTGTAAACTATAATCCACATGAAAATTAATGTTTGCCACATAGTCATGTATGAGTCAGTGGCTCAGATCTCTAAATACATTTGTATTGAGGAACATTCTTGAATAAAACTTCTGGGCTTCGAATTCAACAGTTTGTACTTCCATAAGGAACACTGTATGGCACTGATTTTTTTTTTGTGACACATCAGAAACAGCACAGCACTGTCATCCTCGCATACCTAACAAGAATTTGTATTTTTTTTTAGCATGGCATGTGCTATTCTAATGCCCATACAGCATCCTTTAACAAAATTTCCTTTGTAGAGCTTTTTATTGGTTCTTATTTAGCTCGCACGACAGATTCGGTACCTTGAATTCTCACTCGGCATCAACAGTTTTATATATTAATGTAATAGCGAAAAACAAGATGTATGGACTTGAGTACGGCTCAGCAAGCACAGATGTTGAGAAAAGTACTGAAGAAAACTCAAATGTCAAAATAAAAATAAGCTGGAATGTGGAATTATGGACATGGACATGAATACAGTTAGCAGATTCAATATGAAGATAATGTGTTAGACGCACGCTCAAAGAAACCTGTTGCATCTATATTCATTCAAATTACTTTGCAGAACCCAGCGCTGCAGTCTCAGGTGGGAGTTCGCTGAATGAGTCTACTGAAAATGAGTGTAGACGGAAAAAGCAGTTTGATCTGCGATAATGAACATTACATAAGTGACATGTCATTATTACTGTTACAGTGCCGAATGTTCCAAACTGTCAGTCGCATCATTCTGTGAGTTCCCTCCGTACATTACAGGGTTTGGCTCTCTCGAATGCTTTGCGAGAAAAATGATGAACTGGAAATATCTAGAGTAGTTCTAGAAAAACTATTTCCAGAATCTTATCTCAGCATCGCAAAGAATATAAAAAGTTTCTAAAGACAAGGTTAGTGCAGGAGTTGAATAAACTAAATACTTTGTTTTTCGAAACCATCTTGCCGTAGTAAACATATGAAGTTCCCCTAGGTAGAGCTAGTCATTACGGATGATTGTGCCCATTGCGTACCATAAAAATTTAATTTGCGACCTACAATATTTACAAACTCAATTAACTCTGAATAAGTGGACCACTTGGCATTAAAGATTGGCCTCACCATGACTGTCTGCCAACATCTACATAATAATTTCCATGAACCTATGTATTTCAAGAAAATATTTGGTGCGAGCTGCTTAAAACACAATAGCACTTTTTAGCAAGTGCTGATTGTTGGGCAAGTTGGTACGGTACGTTAGAAAACATGATTGTGCTTTGAAGACGGGGACATAGGAAGGACAGACACCACAGAGTGCTAACTTTCAACTGATTTAATTCAAGAACCTCGGCGTAGAAACACACTGCGTCACCGCACCACATCTCAACCAATCCGTGGCCCTGCCACGGACCGCAAGTACGCCAACTCCTTATCCGCCAAGTCAATTGACGCCACACTGACACAACACGTGCCGGAACTATTTATAGCATCAGCCTCCATAATCTCTCTAACAGTCATATCTTTGTGCCTAGCAAGAACAGTAGACTGAGCAAATAATGGTTTGCACTCGCAGTCATGATCTGTCGTGTCACTGTCTGACTGCGGGTGCAAACCATTATTTGTTTCGTCTATTGTTCTTGAGAGGCACAAAGATAGGACTGTTAGCGAGATTATGGAGGCTGACACTATAAATAGTTCCGGCACAAGTTGTGTCAGTGTGGCGTCAATTGACTTGGCGGATAAGGATTTGGCGTACTTGCGGTCCATGGCAGGGCCACGGATTGGTTGAGATGTGGTGCGGTGACACAGTCCGTTTCTACGCTGAGGTTCTTGAATTAAATCAGTTGAAAGTTAGCGCTCTGTTGTGTCTGTCCTTCCTATGTCCCCGTCTTCCAAGCGCAATCATATTTTCTACCGCACTTTTTAACACTAATAGAAAGCCTGTAGTGGGCCACAACTTAAGCAGTTTTCACTTCATTATAAAGAGCAATTACACATATGTGAACCATGAATATAGGCCTGCACTGAATTTTTTTCTTAAGCTGAACGTGCTATGCTCTGTTTACTATATAAATCTTTGCAGAGCTGACAATGTGCAAGTTCCTGTTTTTTTTTATATTTCACATGTCCCGACTGGTGAGTGTGGTAGGGACATAAGATTGATGACACCAACGAAACACAATGATTATTTTAAGAATTTGTTTGGGTATAGCACGAGCAAGGCGATCTGCGGGAAGTTATTTCTGTGACACCGTCGAACCTACATCCGCGGGCTTTAAGTTCACATGTTAATCATGTCTGCAGACTCCTTTTTGTAATTGGAATTTCATCCAACCCAAGATTTGAATATGTTTTTTTTTTCATTTTAGGCTTAGTAGTGCTTTTGCTGTTAGATTAATAGGTAAGAAAAATGCTTATTTCAAGTGGCATACCTAACACCTGGTGGCACGAGGACTCCCCTGTCGTGACGCAGACCGAAAGTCACAGCCAGGGAGATACTGCGATGCTCTTGTTGCTGGGATTACCTCCCCCATGGTCCTGCCCAGACCACAGAAAAAGATTGAGTCCAAGCTTGTGGCCACTAGGATCCCCAGATCTTGAGGCACCCAAGTAGCTGAAAATAAAAACAAATCACAATCAAGTACTTGGCAGAGCTACATTAGAATGGCTAGCATATTCTTTCGTGATCAGCACATAGATCCTCTTATTTTAGTCATAGTCACCCCCCAGGACAAAGCTACGTAGGCGTTAAAATGATGGGTACCGAATTTAGGTGAATGATCAAATGCATTCATTTAACCCCCTTTCGCCCCAACCTGAGACTTCTGTCAAATATTCACATTCAACTGTAAAGACTACAAATAAAACTACTACTGCAATGCAAAGCCGTATAGTGGGAGAGTTTAGCCAGCGGGTGTGGCAACGAAGGCGCCGGAGAGGAGGAAAGGGAGGAGAACGCCGAAGGAGGGAGAGAGAAGGCAGCAGAGAAACAAAGAGGAGACGACCACCATTTTGATGCAAAGCTGTCTGCAAGGAGCACTGTTGAGGCTACGTGTCGTCTGCTACGGGCTTATTTATTTTTTTTGCCTAAATAAAAGTGCGTTCAAACATGGAGGAACTTCTTTCTTTAGGTTTTTAAGCCACCGAGGAATAACACTATATCATTTTATTGCCAGAGCCTGCCAAATAAAAGGAAAGAACCGAAATTTGAATATCGATCCCATGCCGGGCGAATGAATGAAAATGGCGGCCCTCCCCGCTCAGCTGGGAGCAGCCTAGAGTTCACGCGCATGCGCTCACGCCTCTTGCTCTGTGCCGCGGGCTGATCAGCTCACTCAGAAGGGAGACGTTACGGCAGCGAAATCATAGACTGCCAGACTCTCCCCATATATGGCTCTGCTGCAATGGAAAGATTTTCCTACCCTCGTGCTCAGCGAGTGTCGACTGTGGATACAACTCCGGTTCATACACTCGCTGAACATGAGGGTAGAGTGTACCAGCAGAGGGCAGGTGTCTGTATACAAAGAGTTTAGTTGGCACACCAAGAGGCTAACGAATAAGAATGGGTACCACTCTGAGCAAAATGCCAAAAAAGCGTGGATCTCGGCTTGACACTAACAGCGGCACACAGTATCTATTTTAGTGACAAAGGGGTACTAAATCATTATTTTCAGCTTCCTAACTAAACTAAATATTATTCCCGGCTTGCTTTTTAGGAAAATCTCCAAATTTACAAGAACTACTAAGACAACGTCTAAAAAACAAAAAAAAGCAATGGCAAAACCAGCATTCGAATTCGCCTGCTCTCCAGTAGCACGACATCTATGGCAGGCAGACCTGCAGAATGAGCAAGCAGTTTAAGAAACTGCTTGCTCATTCATTTAAGAGTATGTCCTATGTATAATTTTTTTTTATGCTGCAAAGCAAGCGCTGGAAGGAGGTTTCACGACATTAACGAAATTTCTTGCAATCAGTTGAGAACAAATTAGAGCAGTGAACTTGTCCTTGCTTCTGGCATAACGTTTTAGTGTTGCCCATGGAAACTCACATAAATTTGAAAATAAAAAAAAAGACTAACCTTCATAAAAAAATCTAACTTTGGCAAAGAAAAGTTACCTTGGAAAAAATATGTACAATATAGTTGTACAGCTTCCATTTGTGTGCTTAACCAATTTTGAGGCAAATCGGCGACAATGAAAAGAAGACGTTTGAGTACAATTAAGGGAA
The DNA here is from genome assembly GCF_016920785.2 of Ixodes scapularis. Classification (NCBI taxonomy): domain Eukaryota; kingdom Metazoa; phylum Arthropoda; class Arachnida; order Ixodida; family Ixodidae; genus Ixodes; species Ixodes scapularis. Next base: position 118,422,102 of record NW_024609868.1, on the reverse strand, counting down.
AGACAGAAAGGATGCATACCTACAACAAAAACATTTAGAACGACCACGGGCAGGAAACTCTGGTGAGGCTCTCGGAGTGACTCCCTCATATAGGCCTGCGCAGACCACAGAACAAGATCGGTCAGAGCTTGCAGCCATAAGGTGCTTCATACCATGAAGTTACAGAAGCGGGTGCAATTGGAAGCAAAGTGCATTTCATTTCTCTGAAAAACGAAGAGTTTAATAGGTAGCTTGCATTCATAACGTGATACAGTCATGAGTGCACAGACTTTTCAATGCAGCGCTATATCACCAACTTGTTAACCATGCCGGGCAACACTAAAAACTGAGAGCATTATTTTAAACTATCTCAGCTTAAAGTTAACCACGACAGAAGCCTCAAGCCATCCTTGCAAATTCAGTGCACAAAGCAAGCCATGTGACCTTCTAGTTGGACGCCATGGTACGTCGAGCTTATAATCATGCGTCATGCTGTTTTTGCTGCAAAGGCTTGTAGTTTCAAAAGTGGTCCAGCTTAAAGAGACTAAAAGTATAGACGTTTATGAGTGGGGCCCTCATTTAGTCTGCAGCTACATTGCGAAATAGGACGTTCCAACCGGGATGTTTGCTGCCTGTAACCACACGACCAGCTTGTGCCCAGCGATTGTTCGAGCTGAATACATGTCCTCGACAGTGCCATTATTTGACAAGCATTTCTATGACTGTTAAACATGACTGACTTACAGAGAGACTCCACCTCAACGACTAATGACTTGGGATACCTAACTGAATACTGATATATCAACTAAATGCAAAACAATTACCTGGCAAGCATTAAATTTTTCAAGAGGCTGGGTCGACTCCGCATTAAGTTGAAGGAGTCGATGCGTAATAGGACAATACAAACAAAAATATGCCTTAGAATTCCTTTTGCACCCTCAAAATGATGTGTTTTTGAAGGTAAGGTACACAATGTTCTTGATTTAGAAAGTGCCTCAGCTGTACAAATGCATATGCAATAAGGGCACTTGCCAAGCCTATTCTACTCAGCTCTGTGCAGGTTAAGCTAAGTTAGAGTATAGAAGTACATGCTCACTGACACCATCAGAAAGGCAGGGAGAAGTCTCCGTTGTTCGACCTCCAGCCCGTCTGCTACCTTCGATGACGTTTCAGCGCCTGATGAGCCTGGAGCGAGCACATCTGTCTAAAGCGGGGTGAAAAGCACAAGCATGTGCTGGAGGACGCCCAGCCATTCTCTTTTTGTCATCGGCTATACTACATATTTTTAGTAAGACATATTTTTAAGTGAGGAAAAGTACTGCAAATATGCAGTCCACCTTAAAGATAACAACAGTTGCCATTCACCATTTTCCAAATAAGTGCTCCCACGTACCGGAACATCTACACATGTGGTGCGTGAGTAGGTTCAGGACTGAGAGGCTAGAAAACGAAGCGCTCGCAAGACTTGTCTGGCCCTTCCAACCATGCGGGTACATTCGTTGCAAGTTCCCGATTTGTAGACAAAATGATTTAGAATGAGCAAATCTTGTCTACGCCCGAGGTAGAACATTGAATTGCGATTCCCCCATATTGTGCGAACCATCCTTCAAACTGCGGTACCACCTGCAAATAAACTGTGTGCTGCGGCACGCGTCCATGCTGCCTGCTTCAGAGGAAAACCACTGCTCGTGTTGAAGACGACATCCCACAGTGGACAGGCAACAATTTTTAACGAACAAAAACAAAATTGATATCATTCAATAGACACAGATAGGCTCACAAAGTGTCGGCACCATGATTGTTGTTGTTGGTTTTACTCTTGCATACAAACAAAGGTGACTTCCTCTCTCCTCCGATGGACAGTAAAACCCCCTTATCTTGGTGGCCCCTATTTCTTCTCGAATCGGTCAGAGGACATAATCGCAGTCACTGAATTCCGCAAAATTAAAGGCCGCGAAAATTAAAGGTTCGCCAACATTAAGGGGTTTACTGTTCTTTTGAGTGTCACATGATGTTAACATTTCAAGGAGGCTGAAGGTATTGGTTTAAGAAAAAATTGACCTATGAAAAAAATGCCCTTCTCCAGGTTAGGCACGCGAGGTTCTTTTGCACCTATATATATAAGGTGGCAAGTTTATTTCGGCAGAGCTTTTGGTAAAACGGAGTCACAAAAGTAGCTATACTTGGCGTCAACTATTTTGGGCTGCATTATAAAGCCAGAGTAGATTCCACAGTGCGTGCTTCAGCAGAGCACTGTTTGTTGCGAGAGCATATGTGGTTTAGTGTTGCATCCCATTTGCATAATCTAGAGAAACTAGCGCTGACAGAGTTGGAGCACTCCAAATATTAACAGCCGACTGTAGAAGCATTGAGAGATGCACACATGCGAACTGTGCATTTCTTAAAGGTGGGTTCGAGCAAAGGTAAAAACAATATCTATACTTACGGCGGCCATACTTGCCTTTCCCAAGCACGACCACTTTTCCCTCGGTAGCACCATCCAGTAAGAAGCACCAGCAACACGCCCATGAGACGCCGCCGCCTCCTGGATTGAATGACGACCCGCCTGAGGTCTTGGAAGGAGATCCGGAACACTGCTTTAGGCCAGATGTTGTATCTGGTGGGGCAGAGACTAAAAGCAAAAATTAACAAATTTATCTGAAGCGCTACATTCCTATAGGACAGCAGTATTTTTTTTAGGCCAGTGATTCACTTTAATTAAACACAAATGGTTGGTTTATATGATGAACCATCAGCCCCTATTTTTCTTAAGCGTAACGCAGTGTCTAACGTTACGTCCGACGGAACCCGAAATAAAAATTAAAGTTACGCCCAACGTAACTGTCAAGCATTCGAGTTACGTCCGACGTAACCCAAAATAAAAATTAAAGTTACCGTATTTACTCGAAAATAGGTCGAACTCTATTTGTTGGACCCACCAAGAATAATAAAAAAAAAATTCAAATATAGGTCGACTTTTTTTTTTATTTTTAAGAACAGGGGAAATTTTGGGCAAAAGAAAGAAACCTTTATTTACATCACTTCACAGCTTGGTAGACATCCTCGCAAATCCGCCACAATACTTCACTGACACCGTTGTAAAATGACGACAAGAAACGAAAGAAGGTGCGAAACGACGAAAGACAAACTACAAAGACGCAAACAAAGCCGCCGTGTCGCCATGAGCAACACGCGAGCCGAGCCGCCTCAAGCAACTAACAAAAGTAACATCTTTTTTTTTTTTTTCTTTTTTTGTGCGCGTTTGCGAGGATGGAGGACAAAGTGCATGGCGCATCGCGTTCCTCTCCTTCCCCATTGCCCAGCAAGGGGAACGCTAGAGGTGCGATGGCGAAATCCAATGCCCCAAGAGGTGCGCGCGATAGCGGCATCGGCCACCGCTGTTGTTTTCGGTTGTTTAACAAAAGCTTTTGGAAACAAGAAGCGGCGCAGCTCCACGGCAACGCCGGCTCAGTGACTCGATAGCTTCATGCCTCCGGTACGGTCGCAAAATTTGGTCGCGAATGTAGGTCGAAATTCTTTAGTCACGATTTCTGAAAAAAAAAAAATAATAAATACAAGAAAAGAAAAAAAAAAAAGGTCGACATATATTTGAATAAACACGGTAGTCAGCTGCGCGACGAGACACACATTATGAAAGCGATTGGTGCGAGCGATCAAGGTGATGAGCGACGTTTTCTAGAAGCCCAGGAACCGAGCGGCGCAAGCAGCGAGAGTGAGAAATCTTCGTCGCTCGGCGCCGGCACTCGTAGCTTCTCGTCGTCGCTCGTCTCGTTGATCGCTATATTGCTTACATGCTGTTCAGAAAGGTGCTCTAAGTGGTTACCATTGCATTGGGACCAGCCTCGCATTCAACCGTAACCAGTCTTGACTTTTTTTAAGCCGCCCAGGTAGAAGTTAACATCGTACATACATCGTTTTCAAGCATGGCTCCTCGTTCATTGCTCGATTTACTTTTTCGTAAATGACAAACCGCAATGAAGCACAATTATTCTAGTTCAAAATTGTCACGAACACTTGGCACGCATGCTTACACTGTAGCGCACCTAACTTAATTTAAAAGTAGAACGAAAACGGGACGAGATTCGCTTACCGCTTCACGGAAACAGAGTCCTTCGGATTCTAGGCCTAACGGCCGAAATCGGAAGTCGCCTGCGGTCCGGCGATCGGACGAGTTGAGCCGGCCGCGCTGTGCTGACCCCGGCTGACCACGCCTGGTTGAACCATGAGAGGCGTCGTCGAGTTGAGAGCCAGAGACGCAGTAGAAACGGACCGTAAAACATGTCCCGTAAAACGCAGAAGGAGCCAGCGCCAAAACCGCTACGTCTGGCTGCGTCGCCATCTCCGCGACGACCGGAAGTGTGTAAACCGGGACTGGCCGGGAAGTTAGAAAAGGCGCGGCAGCGGAAGCCACTGGGCGGAAGCTTTACGTTTCGGTTTCGCTTTTCTCCGACATCGGCCACGGTCGCGGGCTGGTATGTTTGCGGCTGGTTGCGACGACGCGAGGGGCCACGAAAAGACGCCGAGTTGGCCGAGTACGAGTCACGGCCCACGATACGAGCAACGGGCCATTTGCCCCTGTCGACCGGCGATGCGGTATCCGCGGCTTAGTGTCACGATCGGTTTGTTGCCGTGCACGTTGACTCAAAGCTCGAAGTTATGCAGTTCCGTCAGTTCCGTTCCGGCACCAGCCGCACCACGTTTTCCGGTGCATCGCACGTGGAGGCCTTTCGACGCATTCAGTGAACGTAAAGATCGCGCCCGCTGTCTTCGGTGCTGTGGAAGAAGTTGGGAGACGGAAGAAGCATCAAAACCAAGGCGTTTAGGACTCCAGTCCGGGCCGCCGGTCCACTCTGAACGAGAGGCGACGTGTGTGTGCACGCTTTGAGGAAGCCTCCACGTTTCGCCGCGCCAGACCACGCCGATCGCGACCAGACCCCGAGTCCGAGAGGCTCTTGCGCAGCCAGGAACGGCAGCGAGGTAGGAGCTGCTCGTTCTGCGCAACCATGCAGTGCTCTACAGTGATCGGAGCTCTCGGTGTCATGCGTGCTTGCACCGAAGCCTTTGTGACCCCTTCGGACGCGCAAGTCGTACTTCGCAAAGGTTTGGACGGGGCCGCCCTCACCGAGCAGCTCCGCTAAATTCCGCTTACTTATGATCGCAATAAAAGCTTGCGTTTGTTCTCGGGAAAAAAATTGCGGGACCGCTCTCCGCGCCGCCGACGAGGTTGGCCGCCACCATGTTCTCAGCTGTTCACTCGCTCCCGCAGCGAGCGCCTTCCGATAATCCTCCCCGTTCCAAAATGCGATGCGATCTTCGTTTACATGGGCTGAATGAATGCGCACTCGCCATCTCGATCCACCTCTGTCTAGCGACTTTAATGCGATGCGCTTTGCGCATTATGCCGTTTACATGACCGCATATTGAATGCGGCAACTGGATTCAATGCGACTAAGTCGCATTCATGTAAACGCGGCTTATGTTATTTTTCGACATGTATGATGTATGTAACGATACCGGTGGTAAACGATGGACGTTTTTGTTGGAAGATGGCGGTCGTCTTTCTGCATGTATGGTTTAGTTATACCGGTGGTCTTGTGGTATAGGCGTTTCGTTGGAAAGATGGCGGTCGCCTACGTCATCGGACGCAAAATCATACCAGCCATACCGAGTCATATCGGCGAGCAAACCGGCTGCCAGTATAGACAGACCCGGAGCCATAGCGGTGCCGGTATCTCCAGTTATGGAGAACGCAAAACCAAACTAGCTGCATGTATAATAACAATAAATTATAATGGTGTCATACCAGGACTGTACAAGCAGCAGGTTTGTTTCTTGTACGTTTTTCCAATAGGGTATAACCAAATCATACATGCAGAAAGAGGACCAACATCTTCCAAAAAAAAAAAGTCCATCGTTCTCCACCGGTATCGTTACATACACCATGGATGTCGAAAAAGAACATAAGCCGCGTTTACATGAATGCGACTTAGTCGCATTAAATCCAGTTGCCGCATTCAGTATGCGGTCATGTAAACGGCATAATGCGCAAAGCGCATTGCATTTTGGAACGGGGAGGATAATCGCAAGGCGCTCGCTGCGGGAGCGAGTGAACAGCTGAGAACATGGCGGCGGCCAACCTCGTGGGCGGCGGGGAGAGCGGTCCCGCAATTTTTTTTTTTTCCCGAGAACAAACGCAAGCTTTTATTGCTATCATAAGTAAGCGGAATATAGCGGAGCTGCTCGGTGAGGGCGGCCCGTCCAAACCTTTGCAAAGTACGACTTGCGCGTCCGAAGGGGTCACAAAGGCTTCAGTGCAAGCACGAATGACACCGAGAACTCCGAGCACTGTAGAGCACTGCATGGTAGCGCAGAACGAGCAGCTCCTACCTCGGTGCCGTTCCTGGCTGCGCAAGACCCTATTGGAAAAACGTACAAGAAACAAACCTGCTGCTTGTACAGTCCTGGTATGACACCATTATAATTTATTGTTATTATACATGCAGCTAGTTTGGTTTTGCGTTCTCCATAACTGGAGATACCGGCACCGCTATGGCTCCGGGTCTGTCTATACTGGCAGCCGGTTTGCTCGCCGATATGACTCGGTATGGCTGGTATGATTTTGCGTCCGATGACGTAGGCGACCGCCATCTTTCCAACGAAACGCCTATACCACAAGACCACCGGTATAACTAAACCATACATGCAGAAAGACGACCGCCATCTTCCAACAAAAACGTCCATCGTTTACCACCGGTATCGTTACATACATCATACATGTCGAAAAATAACATAAGCCGCGTTTACATGAATGCGACTTAGTCGCATTGAATCCAGTTGCCGCATTCAATATGCGGTCATGTAAACGGCATAATGCGCAAAGCGCATCGCATTAAAGTCGCTAGACAGAGGTGGATCGAGATGGCGAGTGCGCATTCATTCAGCCCATGTAAACGAAGATCGCATCGCATTTTGGAACGGGGAGGATTATCGGAAGGCGCTCGCTGCGGGAGCGAGTGAACAGCTGAGAACATGGTGGCGGCCAACCTCGTCGGCGGCGCGGAGAGCGGTCCCGCAATTTTTTTCCCGAGAACAAACGCAAGCTTTTATTGCGATCATAAGTAAGCGGAATTTAGCGGAGCTGCTCGGTGAGGGCGGCCCCGTCCAAACCTTTGCGAAGTACGACTTGCGCGTCCGAAGGGGTCACAAAGGCTTCGGTGCAAGCACGCATGACACCGAGAGCTCCGATCACTGTAGAGCACTGCATGGTTGCGCAGAACGAGCAGCTCCTACCTCGCTGCCGTTCCTGGCTGCGCAAGAGCCTCTCGGACTCGGGGTCTGGTCGCGATCGGCGTGGTCTGGCGCGGCGAAACGTGGAGGCTTCCTCAAAGCGTGCACACACACGTCGCCTCTCGTTCAGAGTGGACCGGCGGCCCGGACTGGAGTCCTAAACGCCTTGGTTTTGATGCTTCTTCCGTCTCCCAACTTCTTCCACAGCACCGAAGACAGCGGGCGCGATCTTTACGTTCACTGAATGCGTCGAAAGGCCTCCACGTGCGATGCACCGGAAAACGTGGTGCGGCTGGTGCCGGAACGGAACTGACGGAACTGCATAACTTCGAGCTTTGAGTCAACGTGCACGGCAACAAACCGATCGTGACACTAAGCCGCGGATACCGCATCGCCGGTCGACAGGGGCAAATGGCCCGTTGCTCGTATCGTGGGCCGTGACTCGTACTCGGCCAACTCGGCGTCTTTTCGTGGCCCCTCGCGTCGTCGCAACCAGCCGCAAACATACCAGCCCGCGACCGTGGCCGATGTCGGAGAAAAGCGAAACCGAAACGTAAAGCTTCCGCCCAGTGGCTTCCGCTGCCGCGCCTTTTCTAACTTCCCGGCCAGTCCCGGTTTACACACTTCCGGTCGTCGCGGAGATGGCGACGCAGCCAGACGTAGCGGTTTTGGCGCTGGCTCCTTCTGCGTTTTACGGGACATGTTTTACGGTCCGTTTCTACTGCGTCTCTGGCTGTCAACTCGACGACGCCTCTCATGGTTCAACCAGGCGTGGTCAGCCGGGGTCAGCACAGCGCGGCCGGCTCAACTCGTCCGATCGCCGGACCGCAGGCGACTTCCGATTTCGGCCGTTAGGCCTAGAATCCGAAGGACTCTGTTTCCGTGAAGCGGTAAGCGAATCTCGTCCCGTTTTCGTTCTACTTTTAAATTAAGTTAGGTGCGCTACAGTGTAAGCATGCGTGCCAAGTGTTCGTGACAATTTTGAACTAGAATAATTGTGCTTCATTGCGGTTTGTCATTTACGAAAAAGTAAATCGAGCAATGAACGAGGAGCCATGCTTGAAAACGATGTATGTACGATGTTAACTTCTACCTGGGCGGCTTAAAAAAAGTCAAGACTGGTTACGGTTGAATGCGAGGCTGGTCCCAATGCAATGGTAACCACTTAGAGCACCTTTCTGAACAGCATGTAAGCAATATAGCGATCAACGAGACGAGCGACGACGAGAAGCTACGAGTGCCGGCGCCGAGCGACGAAGATTTCTCACTCTCGCTGCTTGCGCCGCTCGGTTCCTGGGCTTCTAGAAAACGTCGCTCATCACCTTGATCGCTCGCACCAATCGCTTTCATAATGTGTGTCTCGTCGCGCAGCTGACTACCGTGTTTATTCAAATATATGTCGACCTTTTTTTTTCTTTTCTTTTATTTATTTATTTTTTTTTTTTTTTTTCGGAAATCGTGACTAAAGAATTTCGACCTACATTCGCGACCAAATTTTGCGACCGTACCGGAGGCATGAAGCTATCGAGTCACTGAGCCGGCGTTGCCGTAGAGCTGCGCCGCTTCTTGTTTCCAAAAGCTTTTGTTAAACAACCGAAAACAACAGCGGTGGCCGATGCCGCAATCGCGCGCACCTCTTGGGGCATTGGATTTCGCCATCGCACCTCTAGCGTTCCCCTTGCTGGGCAATGGGGAAGGAGAGGAACGCGATGCGCCATGCACTTTGTCCTCCATCCTCGCAAACGCGCACAAAAAAAGAAAAAAAAAAAAAGATGTTACTTTTGTTAGTTGCTTGAGGCGGCTCGGCTCGCGTGTTGCTCATGGCGACACGGCGGCTTTGTTTGCGTCTTTGTAGTTTGTCTTTCGTCGTTTCGCACCTTCTTTCGTTTCTTGTCGTCATTTTACAACGGTGTCAGTGAAGTATTGTGGCGGATTTGCGAGGATGTCTACCAAGCTGTGAAGTGATGTAAATAAAGGTTTCTTTCTTTTGCCCAAAATTTCCCCTGTTCTTAAAAATAAAAAAAAAAGTCGACCTATATTTGAATTTTTTTTTTATTATTCTTGGTGGGTCCAACAAATAGAGTTCGACCTATTTTCGAGTAAATACGGTAACTTTAATTTTTATTTTGGGTTACGTCGGACGTAACTCGAATGCTTGACAGTTACGTTGGGCGTAACTTTAATTTTTATTTCGGGTTCCGTCGGACGTAACGTTAGACACTGCGTTACGCTTAAGAAAAATAGGGGCTGATGGTTCATCATATAAACCAACCATTTGTGTTTAATTAAAGTGAATCACTGGCCTAAAAAAAATACTGCTGTCCTATAGGAATGTAGCGCTTCAGATAAATTTGTTAATTTTTGCTTTTAGTCTCTGCCCCACCAGATACAACATCTGGCCTAAAGCAGTGTTCCGGATCTCCTTCCAAGACCTCAGGCGGGTCGTCATTCAATCCAGGAGGCGGCGGCGTCTCATGGGCGTGTTGCTGGTGCTTCTTACTGGATGGTGCTACCGAGGGAAAAGTGGTCGTGCTTGGGAAAGGCAAGTATGGCCGCCGTAAGTATAGATATTGTTTTTACCTTTGCTCGAACCCACCTTTAAGAAATGCACAGTTCGCATGTGTGCATCTCTCAATGCTTCTACAGTCGGCTGTTAATATTTGGAGTGCTCCAACTCTGTCAGCGCTAGTTTCTCTAGATTATGCAAATGGGATGCAACACTAAACCACATATGCTCTCGCAACAAACAGTGCTCTGCTGAAGCACGCACTGTGGAATCTACTCTGGCTTTATAATGCAGCCCAAAATAGTTGACGCCAAGTATAGCTACTTTTGTGACTCCGTTTTACCAAAAGCTCTGCCGAAATAAACTTGCCACCTTATATATATAGGTGCAAAAGAACCTCGCGTGCCTAACCTGGAGAAGGGCATTTTTTTCATAGGTCAATTTTTTCTTAAACCAATACCTTCAGCCTCCTTGAAATGTTAACATCATGTGACACTCAAAAGAACAGTAAACCCCTTAATGTTGGCGAACCTTTAATTTTCGCGGCCTTTAATTTTGCGGAATTCAGTGACTGCGATTATGTCCTCTGACCGATTCGAGAAGAAATAGGGGCCACCAAGATAAGGGGGTTTTACTGTCCATCGGAGGAGAGAGGAAGTCACCTTTGTTTGTATGCAAGAGTAAAACCAACAACAACAATCATGGTGCCGACACTTTGTGAGCCTATCTGTGTCTATTGAATGATATCAATTTTGTTTTTGTTCGTTAAAAATTGTTGCCTGTCCACTGTGGGATGTCGTCTTCAACACGAGCAGTGGTTTTCCTCTGAAGCAGGCAGCATGGACGCGTGCCGCAGCACATAGTTTATTTGCAGGTGGTACCGCAGTTTGAAGGATGGTTCGCACAATATGGGGGAATCGCAATTCAATGTTCTACCTCGGGCGTAGACAAGATTTGCTCATTCTAAATCATTTTGTCTACAAATCGGGAACTTGCAACGAATGTACCCGCATGGTTGGAAGGGCCAGACAAGTCTTGCGAGCGCTTCGTTTTCTAGCCTCTCAGTCCTGAACCTACTCACGCACCACATGTGTAGATGTTCCGGTACGTGGGAGCACTTATTTGGAAAATGGTGAATGGCAACTGTTGTTATCTTTAAGGTGGACTGCATATTTGCAGTACTTTTCCTCACTTAAAAATATGTCTTACTAAAAATATGTAGTATAGCCGATGACAAAAAGAGAATGGCTGGGCGTCCTCCAGCACATGCTTGTGCTTTTCACCCCGCTTTAGACAGATGTGCTCGCTCCAGGCTCATCAGGCGCTGAAACGTCATCGAAGGTAGCAGACGGGCTGGAGGTCGAACAACGGAGACTTCTCCCTGCCTTTCTGATGGTGTCAGTGAGCATGTACTTCTATACTCTAACTTAGCTTAACCTGCACAGAGCTGAGTAGAATAGGCTTGGCAAGTGCCCTTATTGCATATGCATTTGTACAGCTGAGGCACTTTCTAAATCAAGAACATTGTGTACCTTACCTTCAAAAACACATCATTTTGAGGGTGCAAAAGGAATTCTAAGGCATATTTTTGTTTGTATTGTCCTATTACGCATCGACTCCTTCAACTTAATGCGGAGTCGACCCAGCCTCTTGAAAAATTTAATGCTTGCCAGGTAATTGTTTTGCATTTAGTTGATATATCAGTATTCAGTTAGGTATCCCAAGTCATTAGTCGTTGAGGTGGAGTCTCTCTGTAAGTCAGTCATGTTTAACAGTCATAGAAATGCTTGTCAAATAATGGCACTGTCGAGGACATGTATTCAGCTCGAACAATCGCTGGGCACAAGCTGGTCGTGTGGTTACAGGCAGCAAACATCCCGGTTGGAACGTCCTATTTCGCAATGTAGCTGCAGACTAAATGAGGGCCCCACTCATAAACGTCTATACTTTTAGTCTCTTTAAGCTGGACCACTTTTGAAACTACAAGCCTTTGCAGCAAAAACAGCATGACGCATGATTATAAGCTCGACGTACCATGGCGTCCAACTAGAAGGTCACATGGCTTGCTTTGTGCACTGAATTTGCAAGGATGGCTTGAGGCTTCTGTCGTGGTTAACTTTAAGCTGAGATAGTTTAAAATAATGCTCTCAGTTTTTAGTGTTGCCCGGCATGGTTAACAAGTTGGTGATATAGCGCTGCATTGAAAAGTCTGTGCACTCATGACTGTATCACGTTATGAATGCAAGCTACCTATTAAACTCTTCGTTTTTCAGAGAAATGAAATGCACTTTGCTTCCAATTGCACCCGCTTCTGTAACTTCATGGTATGAAGCACCTTATGGCTGCAAGCTCTGACCGATCTTGTTCTGTGGTCTGCGCAGGCCTATATGAGGGAGTCACTCCGAGAGCCTCACCAGAGTTTCCTGCCCGTGGTCGTTCTAAATGTTTTTGTTGTAGGTATGCATCCTTTCTGTCTTTCCCTTAATTGTACTCAAACGTCTTCTTTTCATTGTCGCCGATTTGCCTCAAAATTGGTTAAGCACACAAATGGAAGCTGTACAACTATATTGTACATATTTTTTCCAAGGTAACTTTTCTTTGCCAAAGTTAGATTTTTTTATGAAGGTTAGTCTTTTTTTTTATTTTCAAATTTATGTGAGTTTCCATGGGCAACACTAAAACGTTATGCCAGAAGCAAGGACAAGTTCACTGCTCTAATTTGTTCTCAACTGATTGCAAGAAATTTCGTTAATGTCGTGAAACCTCCTTCCAGCGCTTGCTTTGCAGCATAAAAAAAAATTATACATAGGACATACTCTTAAATGAATGAGCAAGCAGTTTCTTAAACTGCTTGCTCATTCTGCAGGTCTGCCTGCCATAGATGTCGTGCTACTGGAGAGCAGGCGAATTCGAATGCTGGTTTTGCCATTGCTTTTTTTTGTTTTTTAGACGTTGTCTTAGTAGTTCTTGTAAATTTGGAGATTTTCCTAAAAAGCAAGCCGGGAAGAATATTTAGTTTAGTTAGGAAGCTGAAAATAATGATTTAGTACCCCTTTGTCACTAAAATAGATACTGTGTGCCGCTGTTAGTGTCAAGCCGAGATCCACGCTTTTTTGGCATTTTGCTCAGAGTGGTACCCATTCTTATTCGTTAGCCTCTTGGTGTGCCAACTAAACTCTTTGTATACAGACACCTGCCCTCTGCTGGTACACTCTACCCTCATGTTCAGCGAGTGTATGAACCGGAGTTGTATCCACAGTCGACACTCGCTGAGCACGAGGGTAGGAAAATCTTTCCATTGCAGCAGAGCCATATATGGGGAGAGTCTGGCAGTCTATGATTTCGCTGCCGTAACGTCTCCCTTCTGAGTGAGCTGATCAGCCCGCGGCACAGAGCAAGAGGCGTGAGCGCATGCGCGTGAACTCTAGGCTGCTCCCAGCTGAGCGGGGAGGGCCGCCATTTTCATTCATTCGCCCGGCATGGGATCGATATTCAAATTTCGGTTCTTTCCTTTTATTTGGCAGGCTCTGGCAATAAAATGATATAGTGTTATTCCTCGGTGGCTTAAAAACCTAAAGAAAGAAGTTCCTCCATGTTTGAACGCACTTTTATTTAGGCAAAAAAAATAAATAAGCCCGTAGCAGACGACACGTAGCCTCAACAGTGCTCCGTGCAGACAGCTTTGCATCAAAATGGTGGTCGTCTCCTCTTTGTTTCTCTGCTGCCTTCTCTCTCCCTCCTTCGGCGTTCTCCTCCCTTTCCTCCTCTCCGGCGCCTTCGTTGCCACACCCGCTGGCTAAACTCTCCCACTATACGGCTTTGCATTGCAGTAGTAGTTTTATTTGTAGTCTTTACAGTTGAATGTGAATATTTGACAGAAGTCTCAGGTTGGGGCGAAAGGGGGTTAAATGAATGCATTTGATCATTCACCTAAATTCGGTACCCATCATTTTAACGCCTACGTAGCTTTGTCCTGGGGGGTGACTATGACTAAAATAAGAGGATCTATGTGCTGATCACGAAAGAATATGCTAGCCATTCTAATGTAGCTCTGCCAAGTACTTGATTGTGATTTGTTTTTATTTTCAGCTACTTGGGTGCCTCAAGATCTGGGGATCCTAGTGGCCACAAGCTTGGACTCAATCTTTTTCTGTGGTCTGGGCAGGACCATGGGGGAGGTAATCCCAGCAACAAGAGCATCGCAGTATCTCCCTGGCTGTGACTTTCGGTCTGCGTCACGACAGGGGAGTCCTCGTGCCACCAGGTGTTAGGTATGCCACTTGAAATAAGCATTTTTCTTACCTATTAATCTAACAGCAAAAGCACTACTAAGCCTAAAATGAAAAAAAAAACATATTCAAATCTTGGGTTGGATGAAATTCCAATTACAAAAAGGAGTCTGCAGACATGATTAACATGTGAACTTAAAGCCCGCGGATGTAGGTTCGACGGTGTCACAGAAATAACTTCCCGCAGATCGCCTTGCTCGTGCTATACCCAAACAAATTCTTAAAATAATCATTGTGTTTCGTTGGTGTCATCAATCTTATGTCCCTACCACACTCACCAGTCGGGACATGTGAAATATAAAAAAAAACAGGAACTTGCACATTGTCAGCTCTGCAAAGATTTATATAGTAAACAGAGCATAGCACGTTCAGCTTAAGAAAAAAATTCAGTGCAGGCCTATATTCATGGTTCACATATGTGTAATTGCTCTTTATAATGAAGTGAAAACTGCTTAAGTTGTGGCCCACTACAGGCTTTCTATTAGTGTTAAAAAGTGCGGTAGAAAATATGATTGCGCTTGGAAGACGGGGACATAGGAAGGACAGACACAACAGAGCGCTAACTTTCAACTGATTTAATTCAAGAACCTCAGCGTAGAAACGGACTGTGTCACCGCACCACATCTCAACCAATCCGTGGCCCTGCCATGGACCGCAAGTACGCCAAATCCTTATCCGCCAAGTCAATTGACGCCACACTGACACAACTTGTGCCGGAACTATTTATAGTGTCAGCCTCCATAATCTCGCTAACAGTCCTATCTTTGTGCCTCTCAAGAACAATAGACGAAACAAATAATGGTTTGCACCCGCAGTCAGACAGTGACACGACAGATCATGACTGCGAGTGCAAACCATTATTTGCTCAGTCTACTGTTCTTGCTAGGCACAAAGATATGACTGTTAGAGAGATTATGGAGGCTGATGCTATAAATAGTTCCGGCACGTGTTGTGTCAGTGTGGCGTCAATTGACTTGGCGGATAAGGAGTTGGCGTACTTGCGGTCCGTGGCAGGGCCACGGATTGGTTGAGATGTGGTGCGGTGACGCAGTGTGTTTCTACGCCGAGGTTCTTGAATTAAATCAGTTGAAAGTTAGCACTCTGTGGTGTCTGTCCTTCCTATGTCCCCGTCTTCAAAGCACAATCATGTTTTCTAACGTACCGTACCAACTTGCCCAACAATCAGCACTTGCTAAAAAGTGCTATTGTGTTTTAAGCAGCTCGCACCAAATATTTTCTTGAAATACATAGGTTCATGGAAATTATTATGTAGATGTTGGCAGACAGTCATGGTGAGGCCAATCTTTAATGCCAAGTGGTCCACTTATTCAGAGTTAATTGAGTTTGTAAATATTGTAGGTCGCAAATTAAATTTTTATGGTACGCAATGGGCACAATCATCCGTAATGACTAGCTCTACCTAGGGGAACTTCATATGTTTACTACGGCAAGATGGTTTCGAAAAACAAAGTATTTAGTTTATTCAACTCCTGCACTAACCTTGTCTTTAGAAACTTTTTATATTCTTTGCGATGCTGAGATAAGATTCTGGAAATAGTTTTTCTAGAACTACTCTAGATATTTCCAGTTCATCATTTTTCTCGCAAAGCATTCGAGAGAGCCAAACCCTGTAATGTACGGAGGGAACTCACAGAATGATGCGACTGACAGTTTGGAACATTCGGCACTGTAACAGTAATAATGACATGTCACTTATGTAATGTTCATTATCGCAGATCAAACTGCTTTTTCCGTCTACACTCATTTTCAGTAGACTCATTCAGCGAACTCCCACCTGAGACTGCAGCGCTGGGTTCTGCAAAGTAATTTGAATGAATATAGATGCAACAGGTTTCTTTGAGCGTGCGTCTAACACATTATCTTCATATTGAATCTGCTAACTGTATTCATGTCCATGTCCATAATTCCACATTCCAGCTTATTTTTATTTTGACATTTGAGTTTTCTTCAGTACTTTTCTCAACATCTGTGCTTGCTGAGCCGTACTCAAGTCCATACATCTTGTTTTTCGCTATTACATTAATATATAAAACTGTTGATGCCGAGTGAGAATTCAAGGTACCGAATCTGTCGTGCGAGCTAAATAAGAACCAATAAAAAGCTCTACAAAGGAAATTTTGTTAAAGGATGCTGTATGGGCATTAGAATAGCACATGCCATGCTAAAAAAAAATACAAATTCTTGTTAGGTATGCGAGGATGACAGTGCTGTGCTGTTTCTGATGTGTCACAAAAAAAAAATCAGTGCCATACAGTGTTCCTTATGGAAGTACAAACTGTTGAATTCGAAGCCCAGAAGTTTTATTCAAGAATGTTCCTCAATACAAATGTATTTAGAGATCTGAGCCACTGACTCATACATGACTATGTGGCAAACATTAATTTTCATGTGGATTATAGTTTACAAGGTCTAGTCTGCATTGATTTATTGCATTCATGCTGAAACTGGGAGGGTTTCTCTGGGTATGAATAAAGAGATAAACATTTCTTGAAATCAAAACATTTGAGAACGGACAAAAGGAAGGATCTGAGAACGGTATCTTAGATTCTCTTCTTTTTCTTACAGTATCTCTAATGTTCACTTTATTTCACCTGATGCATTTAGTTTTTAGCGCAGCTCTTAGCACCCGTTTCCGCGTTTCGCGGCGTCGCTGTCGGCGTAACCACCCAACTAAACTTGGCAGGAAATTGAATTAATGTTGTGGTCATGTGACGTTAATATTTCCGCTAAGTCTAGCTGAGAAACTGAATTTTTTTATGGCTGACATGACACGGTCATGCGACGTCATTTTCCCTGCTACTTTTAGCGGAAAAACTGCATTTGTCTTGAGGTCATGTGACATCAATTTCTGCGCTAAATTTAGTGGGAAACTTAACCAGCTAAATTTAGTGGGGAAATTTTCCCGCTAAATTCAGGGAAGTTTCCTGCTAAATGGGAGGGAGCAGAAGAGGAGGAGGGGAGGGGGAGGAGGGGCACACCTTCCCATCCTCCTCTTCAAGATCTGTGCTCTAATTTCACGTTACATAGAATTGTAAACGTCTCATATTTCTTCTCATGTTTATTCAACTTTTATATTGCAGGTGCGCTCGCAGCACAAATCTGGGTTGTGCTGATCCTCTACGCACAAGTTAGGAACTCCTGAGTGGCAAGAGTGGGAGTTTGGTCTGACAGCTCAAGGGACACCATTGTTCAGTATTGAATTTTTAATAATCTTCTTTTAAGCAAAGTTAAGCTTTGCTGCATGCAGTTCTTGTAAAAATAAATACCTGCAACCAAATTTACCAGGTCACGACATTTCGCCTCTGCTCTTAGTGGTCCTGGTGAGCCTCGGATAAGAGCTTACTGGTGTGCAAACATCATGCTTGTTTGAAACCACTCACTGATGTAGAGACTCGCTGACATCCAGCATTCCAATGAGAAAGACTTGTGGACATCCAGCGTTAACGCTGGATGTCCACAAGTCTTTCTTGAACAATGCAAGCGGGGAAGGAACCATACAATCGTATCGTATTGGGGGACATTCTACAGAGTTTTTTTTCTATGTTTTACAGATTTTTTTTAAAAAAGCCGTAAAAGCTACATTTACGCGGTCTGTGCACGTGAGTTATATGGCCAGGGCGGCATAGTATAAAAGGCTAATTTGTAATGATCCGTCGGCTTATTACAGAGATGTGCCAGACTTCTTTCAGAAAACTAGATGGAGGTTCATTCTAGCGTAGTTTTATCCCGCGAATCTGAATATCCCGTTCGTTTTCCTCAAAGATATAACTAAACGTGAGAAAACACAAAAACCATCCCACCAACAGTGACATCGTAAGAAGACCTTTCGGCCGCCAAGCGTGTGTCGCTTAAGGGCCGCGCGTCCAATCGCAAGTTTTCTAGGTATATTCTTCGGCACTGGCACCAGTCGTGACACATTTTTCTACCCTTTTAAAAAATAGCATGTGCGTGCATAGCTTTGATAGGCGGTGAAGATGCGTGGACAAAGATTTTGAAAGCTGCTGTTGTGACGTCGCTCTCTAGGGAGGTGCTTTCACAGCGCTTTAAAAATGACTATGCAGCCTTGATTAATTAAATTAGCAAATAATTTTGATATTTGAGATTCTGGAGGTCGAATGAAGAAGATTTAAAAGTGTTTTCTCAAATACAAAACTGCTTCAGCCTCTCTCTAAGTATAGTATGTTCGTGAAATTTTAATCAGTGAAAATAGACCCATGGTTCCAATTAGAAACCTGCTAAGCATCATCAAAACACACTAAATCAATTTTCTTTGTAAAGATATAAGACGAGTAGCATTTTATGGCGTTATAAAAAAATGGTCAATTTGGACGCATTTCCAGACTTCGGTTTCTTACCAGAGCGCATCTTTGCACCTGCGGTCCAGCTGCCCGGTGACCGCAGTGCGAAGCCGCCCCCTCGCCTCCCTTGTAGGATGAAGGGAAGCAAGGCGCATGTGTGTTGCGTGTCTATGCCCCTGGGGAACAGGACCGTGGGCGCAGAGATGAGCTCTGATAAGAAACTGAAACCTAGAAACTCGTCCAAATAAAGCTTTTTACAGAATGCATAAAACGCTACCCCTGAATTATATCCTTCTAAAAAAAACTTGGTTTTGTGGTTTTCAATGACTCAGCAAGTTTCTAATTGAAACCATATTTTCATTTTCACTAATTAAAAAGTTGATTAACAAATTGTATTTAATTATCTGACTGATCGTTACGACTAGGTCCCTATACTACGTACGCCTGGCCGTATAACTCGCCTGCACAAACCGCATTAATATAGCTTTCACGACCTTTCTAAACATATATGTAAAGCTTAAAACTAAATCGCCCTGTACAACAGTGAAAAGGCGAAACCAACACGCTGGAGCCATATGGCTCCACCATGCTGGTATCGCCTTTTCGCTGGTATAGGATGTCCCATATTACGTTATGCATGTATGGTTCCGTCCGCCTACATGGTTCCGCCTATATCCACTACGCTGGTATAGGATGTCCCATAATACGACACGCTTGTATGGTTCCGCCCACCTGTATCATTCCGCCTTATTCCACTATACTGGAGCCGCCTTTTTCGCTTGTATAGGATGTCCCATATTACGGTTACGCTTGTATGAGCCTTTTCCGTCATCTTTCCATCATCGAGATTTTCCAACAGGGGAGCCTCTTGGACTTGGGGTCCAGTTGGTCCGGTCGCGATAGGCGAGGTTTGGCGCTGCGAAACGCGGAGGCTTCCTCAAAGCGTGCACACACACGTCGCCTCTCGTTCAGAGTGAACCGGCGGCCCGCCCTGGAGTCCTACACGCCTTGGTTTTGATGCTTCTTCCGTCTCCCAACTTCTTCCATAGCACCGAAGACAGAGTGCACGATCTTTACGTTCACTGAATGCGTCGAAAGGCTTCCACGTGCGATGCACCGGAAAACGTGGTGCGGCTTGTGCCGGAACGGAACTGCATAACTTCGAGCTTTGAGTCAACGTGCACGGCAACAAGCCGATCGTGACACCAAGCCGCGGATACCGCATCGCCGGTCGACAGCGGCAAACGGCCCGTTGCTCGTATCGTGGGCCTTGGCGCGTACTCGGCCAACTCGGCGTCTTTTCGTGGCCCCTCGCGTCGTCGCAACCAGCCGCAAACTCACCAGCCCGCAGCCGTACCCGGCGTCGGAGAAAAGCGAAACCGAAACGTAAAGCTTCCTCCCAGTGGCTTCCGCTGCCGCGCCTTTTCTAACTTCCCGGCTTCCACGCTTCCGATCGTCGCGGAGATGGCGACGTCGCGGTTTTGGCATCGCTGGCTCGTTCTGCGTTTCACGGGACAGATGTTTTACGGTCCGTTTCTGTTGCGTCTCTGGCTCTCAACTCGACGACGTCTCTCATAGTTCAACCAGGCGTGGTCAGCCTGGGTCAGGCCGGCTCGACTCGTCCGATCGCCGGACCGCAGGCGACTTCCAATTCCGGTGGTTAGGCCTAGTATCCGAAGGCCTCGGATCTGTGAAGCGGTAAGCGAATCTCGTCCCGTTTTCGTTCTACTTTTAAATTACGTTAGGTGCGCTACAGTGTAAGGATGCTTGCCAAGTGTTCGTGACAATTTCGAACTAGAATAATTGCGCTTCATTGCGGTTTGTCATTTACCGAAAATGAAAATCGAACAATGAACGAGGAGCCATGCTTGAAAACAATGTATGTACGATGTTAACTTCTACCTCTGCGGCTTTAAAAAAAAGTCAAGACTGGTTACCGTTGGATGCGAGGCTGGTCCCAATGCAATGGTAAGCACTTAGAGCGCCTTTCTGAACTGCATGTAAGCAATGTAGCGGTCAACGAGACGAGCGACGGCGAGAAGCTATAGACGAGTGCCGGCGGCGAGCGACGAAGATTTCTCACTCTCGCTGCTTGCGCCGCTCGGTTCTTGAGCTTCTAGAATACGTCGCTCATCGCCTTGGTCGCTCGCACCAATCGCTTTCATAATGTCTGTCGCGTCGCGCGGCTGACTACCGTGTTTATTCAAATATAAGTCGACATTTTTTTTTTTTTCGGAAATCGTGACCAAAGAATTTTAACCTACATTCGCGACGAAATTTTGCGACCCTACTGGAGGCATGAAGCTATTGAGGAGTTTCGGCGAATATAGGGGGCGCTCCGATCGATCCAACATGGCGGACAAAAGGGGGATAGATTTGCGACGCCCGTCGACCGGTAGCGTATAAATTAAACAAAGCGTGTCGATCTCTGTTGGTTGGCGTGTGCGAGACAATCATCGTTTCAACCAAGACCCTACAGATGAAGTGTTCAAGCCAATCGAAGGCAAGAAATCTTGCCATAGTCAAGATATGTGTGCAAGTTTTCGACGTGAGCTCTCACGCTGGTGCAGCTGTCATCAAGTTGAATCGAATGTACGCGGGTCCAAAGAAAGGTACATATCAACAATGTTCGCGCGTTGAAACTATGACGCGTACTTTATCTAAGACTAAACTTATCGGTCTGCGGCTACAAACATTTTTGTTGACGTTGCTTAGATGATGTAACCATTCAGGCCTCGCATTAAAAGGTGTTGCGAACTCTTCGGTTGTTCTAGTCAATTGTGCTAAAAAGCGGTTGAATGGAAAGTATGACAACTACAGCATACAAGGGACGATTGAGGTCTTTATCCTGCGTTCTATGTATCGAAACATCGGTATCCTTGGTGTTATATTGCGATCAGCTGGTCGCCGATCGTCCCGTTTTTACGCGTAATGTAAACAAGCCCCGGAAGCGCCAATCTCATTTCGATGTGCTTGTGCACCCCTACGAGCCTCGTTTTGGCTCTTGTGCAAAGCTTTATTGTAATAGCAATAGTCTAATCGGTCATTCGAGTTGTATGTGCCACGGTGATATCTGCTGACAAACAAGTCTGTATTAAATGCGAGAAGGAGAACGAAGGTAAAGCTTTTTTAACTGTTTTCTTTTTACAGAACAGGGCAAAGCTTCTAAAACAAGACCAAACTAAGCTGATATTTGATTGTGCTCAAGAATGAATGCCAAAGGTGCTTATGCTAAGTGGTAGATGTACGCAGTTGATTTTCTGTTTGCCTCTGCATTGTTAATTGGAAGATATGCATCAGCAGAAATTACGTGTCCTTTTGAAAATGTCTTTTATTAGGGCAAAAATAGGTTTTCATACACAACCGAAGAGTTCGCAACACCATTTATTACGAGGCCTGAACGGTTACATCATCTAAGCAACGTCAACGAAAATGCTTGTATAGCCGCAGACCGATAAATTTAGGTTTAGATAAGTATGCGTTATAGTTTCAGCCTTAACCACGCAACATTGTTGATATGTGCCTTTCTTGATAACTGCACCGTGAAAGAGCCTACGTCGTCGAACACTTGCACACATATTTTGACTATGGTATGGCAAGATTTTTTGCTTGAAGTGAAGATCACCTCACTACGACTAGCTATGACTGCCCACCGCAGCGATGCAGGCGTCGAAGGGGCGCAACGCAGTCAGTCGCCGCCACCCGACGCTGCTCGTTTGGCATTCACGGCTTTCTGCCCAAGTGCTTCGTTTGTACTTGGCACCGAGTGTTCTTTTCTGTGCCTGTGTGTGCTCAGTGGCTAGATATGGGCCTCAAGAGCAGTTCTTCAGGCTCAATAGCGTTCGCCAAAGAACTTCTGAAGAAAATGCCACCCAGGAAAAAAAGCAAGAAGACGCAACGCACCAGCTTGAAGCTTGGCGGGCTATGCACTGGACACGGAAATCGGGCCTTGCGAAATATACACCAAATGCAAACTATTTAAACAAAACAAAAACATTTTTAGGCTCAAATTGGCTTCTGCAGACTATACGCCTGCACACTGGTGCCTGTTATTATGCATTGTATATTCACTGCTATTTGTTGCGGCTTGAGACAGCCTTCCTGTAATGATGCAGAAGGGTCCACTGAACCTTGAAATAAAGATATTTAAGCACATCTAGATGCAATGTCCCTTAAAGCCAGATGGTCAGGGAAAAGGTGTGCCGTTACCTAATTTGCCAATAGCACACCAATGGTCACGATCAAACCTCACCGAGTCAATGGGTAGTTTTTCACCACAATATTTATTGCCGTGTAATCACCAATTTGGTCCATTAAAAATCTTGAGGCTGTAGCCTATAGCACATCCATTCTGGATCTGCAAAGCTTATGCTGTAGACATGCATCATCACATGAGCATGCTTCTTATCAATCTTAAACGTAAAACGCTAGTTATGCAACGAAATTCCCATATCACCATATTTTTAGCAAACTGAATGGTCCCACCTGTTACACTTTTAGCTTTGGAAGTAAACCAGTTCACAATACCACCAGTGGCATACATCGTGCCAAGCATTAGTGCCGCATGTGGCACAAAAATGTCCTAACTAGGGAAGCAAACTTAATCGATCGTGTTGATTAAAGCACTTAAGTACGGAAGAAATTATCAATCAGAAGGTCACGCGAAAGGGAAGTTTTCTCGCTGAACAAATATGACCTTTTTATTGGGCGTTCCGCAATGTAAGGCCGAAGACATTCACTCCGTGATCGGTACGCATTTGCTTAGCAGTCGGTCGTGCGTGCTAAAAACAACAAAAACTAAGGTGGATTAGAAACGCGATAGATTCGCCTTTGCACGGAGTACTTACACTCAAAATCGTGTCAGCATAAAGCGACTATGGCCCACCTTGCTAGCAGCAATCTTAAAACTTATCCGTGTAGTCGTCGCACCCGTGCACCAACCGAAAGCCCTTCCGCCGTCAACTTTGAGTCGCTCGTGAGTCTGAAGAACTGCTCTATGAGGTCTATATCCAGCCACTGAGCACATACACAAGCACAGGAAACAATACTCAGTTCCAAGTGCAAGCGTAGAACCCGGGGCGGAAAGTCCTGAGTGCCAAATGACCTGCGTCGGGCGACAACGACTGACTGCGTAGTACACAGGTTGCGCTCCTTCGACGCCTGCATCGCTGCGGCGGGTGGTCGTAGCCAGTCGTAGCAGATCGTGTCACCTCTGTTGCTCGTACCAAAACACTAGAGCCGCGTAATATTCTTGCTGGCGGAGTTTATAAGCCTACGTTAGCGGTCAACGCATGTACATACATAAAGCCTACGCCCAGCGAACCTATCACCCTCGTTCTCTTTCGGCGACCGGCCGCCAGGGCGGTGACACCGTCGCTGAAACTCCTCAATCGAGTCACCGAGCCGGCGTTGCCGTAAAGCCGCGCCGCTTCTTATTTCAAAAAGCGTTTGGTAAACAACCGAAATGGCCCGCCGCCCGCGGTGGCCGGTGCCGCTATCGCGCGCACCCCTCGTGCGTCGGATTTCGCCATCGCGCCTCTAGCGTTCCCCTTGCTGGGCAACGGGGAAGGAGAGGAATGCGATGCGCCATGCACTTTGCCCTCCATCCTCGCAAACGCGCACAAAAAAAAGAAAAAAAATGTTACTTTTGTTAGTTGCAATTGAGGCGGCTCGGCTCACGTGTTGCTCATGGCGACACGGCGGCTTTGCTTGCGTCTTTGTAATTTGTCTTTCGTCGCTTCGCACCTTCTTTCATTTCTTGTCGTGATTTTACAACGGTGTCAGTGAAGTATTGTTGCGAATTTGCGAAAATGTCTACCCAGCTGACGAAGCTTCGGACGACGATGACATGTCCAGAAGTTCTGACGGTGATTAAGTTTTTGGCATCGCCCCGTGATTTAGCTGAGAGTGATGTAAATAAAGGTTTGTTTCTTTCTTTTGCCCAAAATTGCCCCTGTTCTTAAAAATAAGAAAAATGTCGACCTATATTTGAATTACTTTTTTTTATTCTTGGTGGGTCGAATAAATAGAGTTCGACCTATTTTCGAGTAAATACGGTAACTTCAATTTTTATTTTGGGTTACGTCGGACGCAACTCGAATGCTTGACAGTTACGTTGGGCGTAACTTTAATTTTGATTTCGGGTTCCGTCGGACGTAACGTTAGACACTGCGTTACGCTTAAGCAAAATAGGGGCTGCTGGTTCATCATATAAACCAACCATTTGTGTTTAATTAAAACGCATCACTGGCCTAAAAAAATACTGCTATCCTAGAGTTTATGCTATAGGAATGTAGCGCTTCAGAAAAATTTGTGAATTTTTACTTTTAGTTCTTGCCCCACCAGATACAACATCTGGCCTAAAGCAGTGTTCGGATCTCCTTTCAAGACCTCAGGCGGGTCGTCATTCAATCCAGGAGTCGGCGGCGTCTCATGGACGTGTTGCTGGTGCTTCTTACTGGATGGTGCTACCGAGGGAAAAGTAATCATACTTGGAAAAGGCAAGTATGGCCGCCGTACGTATACATATTGTTCTTACCTTTGCTCGCATTCACTTTTAAGAAATGCACAGTTAGCATGTGTGCATCTCTCAATGCTTTTACAGTCGGCTGTTATTATTTGGAGGGCTCCAACTCTGTCAGCGCTAGTTTCTCTAGATCATGCAAATGGGATGCAACAATAAACCACATATGCTCTTGCAACAAACAGTGCTGTGCCGAAGCACTGTGGAATTTACTCTAGCTTTATAATGCAGCACAAAATAGTTGACGCCAAGTATAGCTACACTGTAAAAAATGGACCGTAAAATTTACGGTCAAATACCAGGCAGCTGATGCTGCCAAACTTGTACAGTAAAAATAACGGTGCACTGTAAATCTGGTTCACGATAAATTTAAACGGGGACCGTAGAAATCTACGGTCGGCCTTCAAAATTACGGTAAAAAGATTTACAGTGCGCCGTTATTTTTACGGTGCAATTTAAACGGCGACCGTAGATTTCTACGGTCACCGTTTAAATTTATCGTAAACCAGATTTACAGTGCACCGTTATTTTTACTGCACAATTTTGGCAGCATCAGCTGCCTGGTATTTGACCGTAAATTTTACGGTCCATTTTTATGCAACAGTAAAGTGTTGAAAACTATGGTACTGGACCACACCATTATAGCCATTTGAACAAAGTAAAACACACAACGTAAAAAAAAAAAGTTCGGCCGAGTATTTTGGGGCTGTTGTGTTCAACTGATTTTAATCGCGCATATCTAAAGTGAATAAGCAGTTATGCGCAAAAAATTTTGTCTGCGGCGAGGTCGGCTGCTCTTGCAGCACCCGATGCATTAATATTCGTGACCGTACTGTCAAAGAAAAGTAAAAAGATGTTATATCTATTTGCATTTCCACTTATATTTCGACATGTCAATTAACTGAAGAACCTTTTTGTTTACGTATGTTTTCTTGTTTTTTATTCGGGTTCCTCGATCAGGGTTGATCCCAACGACATCTGTGAGAACAGATATACGAAGTAGTTTTTGTTTACAACCTCAGCTCATAATGCGCGTTAAAAATAATTAGACAATAAATACCTAAATTGGCCAGTGACTAAAGCTTTTGAAACACTGATCTTTTGTATATGCCTAAGTAGCCTGGCACTTAATCTTGTAAGTTAATAGATCTCCCCCATATGAACTTCTAAATTCACATATACACTTTTTTTTACCAAACTCATACCAGGCTAAGGACCGAACAGCCATTCACCGAATTACATATTTTGGTGACTTGTAAAATGCATATAAAAAACGAAAGGGAATATCTGCCAGTTCTCAACTATAGTCCTTTATAAAGCAACACATTATAACATTTTACAATTGTAACGGAGGTTGCTATATATAGGGAACCGCATTCAGAACTGTAAAATAGATCGTTGCTTTTTTTTTCCCTCGTTCTGCACTAATAAATTACTCTCAAATTAGTTGTCTTTATGTTAAGCAACTTGCCTATCTTGGAATATACACACTGCTATTATTATGTTACAACAATATTCAACCAAGCCACTTTTAACAAGACCTTTACATCTTCGGGATATTGAAAATGTTTAAGTTCAGAATATATATCTACTGGATCCAAAGCTGCAACAGAAGCCCTTGGAACTGATTTATATTTATGTTCTGTAAAAATTAAAAGTGGAAATAAAAGCCTTGTTATTTTGAATAAACATTTTAAGTCGTTTTGAATGAAGACTAGTCGCCAGTGGCGTCGTGAGGCAGGTACAGTCATTCCTTAAAGTATATAGCTCATCCTAAGTTATAACGGAGACAATGCTATGAAGAGATAATTATATTTGATTTTTTTAAACAAAAACTACCACTCATTAAAAAATAGTTTGGTAGCGTGTATTCGCACACTACAAAATATATTTGAGTAAGCGAAGGACAGGGAACACGAAATAAAATAATTAGACGTGCTCTTTATTCTACACTATCTCACCATAGCATGCCTCTAGCATTGATAAGAACTCTCGCTGCGCAAATCTTCATGCAAGCAATGGACATTCTAAAACAAGGAGCTCAGTCTGGAGCCATTGCTGAAATATATGTTAGATCGGATAGAGTATACAAAGGAACAAAGAAAACACACCAAATGATGCTAAGAAGCACAAATGAGCTCAATACCTTTAAATAAACTCCAACGTGATGCAAATCTCTTCTGTGTACGCAATGCTGGAAACGTAGTACGCGCTGAATAGTATAGCCAGTGCGTGGTCGAACATGTGAATTTCGTACATCACAGTTATTCCATCAATTGAGATCGAGTACATGCTGGCTGAGTAGATGCTTTCCCCTAGAAATAAAATAATCAGACTTGCTCTTTATTCTACACTATCTCACCATAGCATGCCTCTAGCAATGATAAGAACTCTAGCTGCGCAAATTTTCATGCAAGCAATGGACATTCTAAAACAAGGAGCTCAGTTTGGAGCCATTGCTAAAATATATGTTAGATCAGATGGAGTATACAAAGGAACACACAAAAAAAAAACAGAAAAAAATACACCAAATGATGCCAAGAAGCACAAATGAGCTCAATACCTTTGAATAAACTCCAAGGTGATGCAAACCTCTTCTGTGTACGCAATGTTGAAAACGTAGTACGCGCTGAATAGTATAGCCAGTGCGTGGTCGGACATGTGAATTTCGTCCATCACAGTTATTCCATCAATTGAGATCGAGTACATGCTGGCTGAGTAGATGCTTTCCCCTAGAAATAAAATAATCAGACTTGCTCTTTATTCTACACTATCTCACCATAGCATGCCCCTAGCAATGATAAGAACTCTAGCTGCGCAAATTTTCATGCAAGCAATGGACATTCTAAAACAAGGAGCTCAGTTTGGAGCCATTGCTGAAATATATGTTAGATCAGATGGAGTATACAAAGGAACACACAAAAAAACAAAAAAAAAAACACACCAAATGATGCCAAGAAGCTCAAATGAGCTCAATAGGTTGTATTCGTGAAGCGGTGCATGCTGGGACCAGCGCCATCTTGCCGTCCTCGGGAGCAGACAGTCGCACAGTCGCGTACGGACAACCGCATCCTACCTTTTCAAACTTCAGGCGAAGCCGCAGCCGCGCTTTCTGCCTCGGGTATGGTGTCGTGTGTGGTGGTAGGTTGCCACAACAAGACGCAATCGTCAAAGAAGAAGAAAGAGTGCAAGGTCGCAGACGCTCGGTTCTTTAAAATACCGAAGGTACGGACTCGTGAATGCGACACGACGCGAACACTGTCCGCGAGGAGACAGCGAGAATGGTTGAAACGCATCAACAGAAAAGACCTGGACGCTGACCTCGACAAGTACAAGGTGTGCTCACGCCACTTCGTCTCGGGTGAGTGTCGGCATAGTTTGTTTTTCTCTGACATTAACTTCCTGGAGCTTTTCGAATCAGTGGGCTAGGCCTACTTGCAGCGCAAGTTCGATCGAAGTTAGTTGGTTCAGTCATTCTAAAGGATCTTAAAAACACTCGAATGCGAGCTTTCTGTCGCAGGAGCGGGAGAAACAGGATTTAGATAACTATTTTACATTCATGAGCACGATTTTCTGTTTTTATTTTTGCCTTGCAGCAATCTTTAAGGGGTGCCACTGCTCCGGCGGAAAACCGTTTCGCCGTTTCAAACGAAATTAAGCGAAGATACGCGTCCGCAAAAACATGAAAAGTTAGGCTCACCTTCGAGACGATGATCACGCTGACCGCGTTCGCTGCTTTCATTGCCGGCTCCTGGACCCATCCGCTCGTAAGGTAATTATGGGCGTCTAATGATTTGTACGCTTTTAGCTGCTTGCGCGTCACGAAACTTGTCTTGAGGATCAGGTAGTTGTGTATGTCGCCCATTTCTACCTGCGGCCATAGGTTGCTGTTCCGGACTAGGTCCATCGGCGGCAGCGCGAACGGATCCGCGCCGCACATTTTAACCTTTTCCTCGTAACGTGTGCGTTCCCGTCCGCTTAAACTTAGGCCGTATAAACCCAGCGGTGGACAACCACTTGAAGAAGACATCTTCACGTTAGCGGGCGAGCAAACACCATAAATACGTCGCACTGCAACGGTGCGTGCGTAACGCGTCCGTCACCTGTCGCTGGGCGCTACGGGAGTGCGCGCACGGCTGTCTGCTCTCGAGGACGGCAAGATGGCGCTGGTCCCAGCATGCACCGCTTCACGAATACAACCTATACCTTTGAATAAACTCCAAGGTGATGCAAACCTCTTCTGTGCACGTAATGTTGAAAACGTAGTATGCGCTGAATAGTATAGCTAGTGCGTGGTCGAACATGTGAATTTCGTCCATCACAGTTATTCCATCAATTGAGATCGAGTACATGCTGGCTGAGTAGATGCTTTCCCCTAGAAGAGAAAGGATAAAACAAAGGGCGTGAAGGCAGATATAAAATGTAGGAAATCGCAGAACTATAATTGTAGTTAAAAATCGTTATAAAATTATACGCAATATGGATTACTTGAGATTCGGAAAGTGATCAGTAAATGATCACCATGAACTAGAATGCATGGGGAGATGGGTGGTGCATCTTGAATCATATCAGTTACAGACTGGCCTTACTGACAGGTACCATCACAAAATTCCTCCAAAACACTGGGTAAGTGGGACTCGCTGAGAGGCTCGGTAAATATCTGGCCCATAGATCTGTTTTCTAGGGGGTAATTTAGTGCCTCTTTAACGGGGACATGCGGAGCAAACCTGTCCTTTTGACCACAACTACGTCCCATGTACATACTCACCGTTTCCACACCAAGGAAAGTCTGCGTTGGCTCATTACAAAAATGTGAACCCATTTGGCCCACCCGAAAACGCCGCTTCGCGGCGTCCGACTGTTCGCTAAAGTGTCATTCGGTGAAACGTGGGCGTTCGCTCAGACGTCATTCGATCAAGTGAGTGCCTCCCGAAGCGGGCCTTCAGGCGATGTGCCGTCGCCCAAGAAACCCGTCACTCGTAAATGCGCCCAGTTCAAATGTGCCGTGAACTATGATTTCACACCTTCCGACAGTTGGAGCACGAACACGAAACCAAAATACCGTCGGTGATGTGGCCTTTTAGATGTTTTAACAAAACCTCCCTTGTGTGGCACTCGACTAAGCATGCTGGCAAAGTGCACTGAAAGCTTTCCAAACTCCTCGAAGCAAACCGTACTTACCCTTAGGCGTTCAAATGCCTATGTCTTCTCAAAACATGACACCTGAGAGCATCATACGTAACGAACTAGCGACAGCATCCTTCGTCCACACACGGAAGAATTCGAGAGCTGAAAACGTGCAACCAGCACGCGTGCTTGAACAGAAACTGCAAATTCTGCAAGTAAACATCTTTTAGGGTGTTGTATTTATGCCACCGTTACACTATCCTTGCCAAGCAAGCAGCAAATTGATAGTGAAATACCTGTCTCGAGTATCCAGTTGCCTTCCGCTCCAAATTTTCAGGTGCACAAAAATCCAGGAATGCCACGAACGAACGACAAAATGGCGCGCAGACGGGCGGGAAGGCGGGAAAATGAACCGAACGTCCGCTTCTTATACTTGTTCGCGCATTGTCCCAACCAGAGTGGTCCCAACCAACGTTGCTTTCTTTTGTCTATGCTTCTAGCTCGTCGCATTGTTGCTCTACTGTTTGCTCTTATTTTTTTTTATTTTTTTTTTCGCAGTTGAGGCAGTTATTTTCTGCGTTGGCGAGGACAAAGAAAGGAGGTGAAGGTGTGAAAGGAAGCTCTCTGGGCTCCCGCAGCTTCCGAAGGTCAAGCGTGGTGACCAATTAACGATGCGCGTCTTTTCTTTTTGTTTTCTTGCTCCATGAAGTTTTGCGTTTCCCTCTCGCTCTTTTTTGCTCGTTTACGGCGCATTTGAGGTAATTCCTCTTCACGGCGTACTTGCAGTTTTTATTAGCGTATAGCGCCGTAAATTTGACGGTTATTTTTTACAGTGTACTTTTGTGACTCCGTTTCACCAAAAGCTCTGCCGAAACAAACTTGCCGCCTTATAGGTAATGCAAAAGAACCTCGCGTGCCTAACCTGGAGAAGGGCATTTTTTTCATAGGTCAATCTTTTATTAAACCAATACCTTCAGCCTCCTTGAAAAGTTAACATCATGTGACACATGGAAGAACAGTAAACCCCTTAATGCTGGCGAACCTTTAATTTTCGCGGCCTTTAATTTTGCGGAAGTCAGTGGCTGCGATTATGTCCTCTGTGACCGATTTGAGAAGAAATAGGGGCCACGAAGATAAGGGGGTTTTACTGTACATTGGAGGTAAGAGGAAGTCACTTTTGTTTGTATGCAAGAGTAAAACCAACAACGACAATCATGGTGTCGACACTTTGTGAGCCTATCTGTGTCTATTGAATGATATCAATTTTGTTTTTGTTCGTTAAACATTGTTGCCTGTACATTATGAGATGTCGTCTTCAACACGAGCAGTGGTTTTCCTCTGAAGCAGGCAGTATGGACGCATGCCGCAGCACAACATAGTTCATTTGCAGGTGGTTCCGCAGGTTGAAGGATGGTTGGCACAATATGGGGGAATCACAATTCAATGTTCTACCTCGGGCGTAGACAAGATTTGCTCATTCTAAATCATTTTGTCTAAAATTGGGGATTTGTGACGAATGTACCCGCGTGGTTGGAAAGGCCGGACAAGCCTTGTGAGCGCTTCGTTTTCTAGCCTCTCAGTCCTGAACCCACTCACGCACCACATGTATAGATGTTCCGATAGGTGGGAGCACTTATTTGGAAAATGGTGAATGGCAACTGTTATCTTTATCAGAATTCTGTATTATGGTCAAAGTTGGACTGCATATTTGAAATACTTTTTCTCACTTAAAAATATGTCATACTAAAAATATGTAGAATAGCCGATGACAAAAAGAGAATGGCTGAACGTCCTCCAGCACGTGCTTGTGCTTTTCACCCCACTTTGGACAGATGTGCTCGCTCCAGGCTCATGAGGCGCTGAAACGTCATCGAAGGTAGCAGACGCGCTGGTGGTGGAAGAACGGAGACTTCTCCCTGCCTTTCTCATGCTGTCAGTGAGCGTGTACTTCTATACTCTAACTTAGCTTAACCTGCACAGAGCTGAGGAGAATAGGCTTGGCGAGTGCCCTTACTGCATATTGTCACGGGTGGTGACCAAAAGAACAATAAGTAAACAGAAAGAAATAAACGTTTAATGTGGCGAACTTGTGCCAAAACTAAAAGGGTACAAAGATAATAACAGAGCGTCGCGGGCGTCGAAGTCGGCGTAGCAGCACAGTCGAACGCTGGGGCGAAACTGAACTCTGCTTGCCAGGCAGAGCCACTTTTGTACACGCATTGGCTTCTGGAGCATTCGATGTAGAAGGTTCGACGCGTAGAACATTCTAACCTCGAATCAGCTAGACGGTTCTCGAATTCACCAGAACATCACATTACAGTGTAAACAAAAATGCCTAGCCGCGGCCAGGAATCGAACCCTGGCCCTTCGCGTGCGAGGCAAGCGCGATAACCGTTAGGCTACGGTCGCGCTGCCTACTTGGCGCGCGGCATTACTACCCCCTTAAAAATGCATCACCCCGATGCAACACAAAACAAGACAAAACAAAGCACACAAAAAGAACGGCAAACTAGAGTCATTTGAATCACATAAGGTCAACAGTCCTATCGAGCGTAGTACGGCTTCAGGCGTACGACGTGGACGACTTCAGGTCGTGGTGGGCGGCGTGATGTTGTTCTTGTTCCGTCGGGCATCACCTCGTAGTTCAGCTCGCCGAGGCGACGAAGTACCTTGTATGATCCAAAGTACCGTTTCAGCAGTTTCTCACTGAGGCCGCGGCGACGGATGGGCGTCCACACCCACACCCTGTCTCCGGGCTGGAAGTGAACGTCCCTGCGACGAAGGTTGTAGCGGCCCGCGTTTACGCGTTGCTGATCTTGAATCATGAGTCGGGCGAGCTGGGATGTCGTCGCTCTCATTGTCAGAAGGCTCATGCGGCAGCATTGCGTCCAGCATGGTCGTTACCCTCCGACCATGTACCAGCTGGAAAGGCGTGAATCCAGTGGTCTCCTGAACCGCCGTATTGTAGGCGAACGTGACGTAAGGCAACACCTCGTCCCACGTCTTGTGCTTTACGTCGACGTACATAGAGATCATATCGGCGATTGTCTTGTTGAGTCGCTCGGTCAGCCCGTTGGTCTGCGGGAGGTATGCAGTGGTTCAACGATGGCCGGTGCCACTGAGACGAAGGATCTCTTGCGTCAGCTAGCTAGTCCATGAACGAAGATCCACGGTCTGTGATGAGGACTTCAGGGGCGCCGTGCCAGAGGACAATGGACTCGATAAAAAACTTGGCGACTTCAACAGCCGTGCCTGCTGGAAGGGCTTTCGTCTCGGCGTACCGTGTGAGATAATCGGTGGCGACGATAATCCAGCTGTTTCCCGACGTTGACGATGGGAAAGGGCCAAGTAAATCCATTCCGATCTGCTGGAACGGCATAGACGGGGGAGAAATTGGATGCAGAAGTCCCGACGGCTTCGTTGGCGGTTTCTTGCGCCGCTGACACTCGTGGCATGATTGAATGTATAGGTGAACGGTCTTCGGTAGCCTCGGCCAGTAGTACTTTTCTCGAATCCTGGCGGGAGTCCTGCTGTAGCCAAGGTGTCTAGCCGTTGGGTCGTCATGGCATCCCTGGAATATTTCGTCTCGAAGGCTGGCAGGAACAACCAACAGCCATGCTGTGTTGTTATTGACGAAGTTCTCCTTGTACAGCACCCCTCGCCGTATGGAGAATGTATGCAGGATTCTTAAGAAAGCACGGGGAACCGAACTCGCTTGTCCCTCTAAGTGCTCGATGAGCGCTCGCAGTCCAGGGTCGTCTCGTTGGAGTGCTGCGATGTCGCTGACGTCCAAAGCGCCGAGGAAACACTCATCGTCGTCGTCTTCGATACAGGCAGGTCCGGCCTCGACAGGAGCTCTTGACAGGCAGTCGGCGTCATGGTGCTTCCGGCCGGACTTGTACACAACGGTCATGTCGAACTCCTGCAGTCTTAGGCTCCACCGGGCGAGGCGTCCGGAGGGGTCTTTCAGATTCGCGAGCCAGCAGAGCGAGTGGTGGTCCGTGACCACGCGAAAAGGGCTTTGATACAGATATGGGCGAAACTTTGTTATCGCCCAGACGACAGCAAGGCACTCCTTTTCAGTTGTAGAGTAGTTCCTCCCCGCCTTAGACAGCGTCCGACTCGCGTATGCGATGGCCCGTTGTGCCCCGTCCTGCCTTTGAGCAAGCACCGCGCCAAGTCCGGTGTTACTGGCGTCCGTGTGGATCGCTGTATCAGCGAACTGGTCGAAGTGGCCAAGAATCGGGGGCTTCTGTAGTCTTCGTTTCAGCTCATCGAATGACCGATGGTGTTCGTCTGTCCATTCGAACTTTACGGCGTCCTTCGAGAGGTGCGTCAGCGGTGCGGACAGCTTGGCGAAGTCCCGAACAAATCGTCTGTGGTAGGCAAGAAGTCCGAGGAATCTTCTCACGGCCTTCTTGTCAGACGGCGGCGTAAATGCAGCCATGGCGCGGGTCTTCTCAGGGTCAGGGAGAACACCTCTGTTACTCACGACGTGGCCAAGGAACTTAAGTTCACCATGGGCGAATCGACACTTTGTTGGCTTGAGTGACAGGCCGGCGGTCTTGATGGCTTGAAGCACGGCTCGAAGTCGTTTCAGGTGCTCGTCGAAATCTCGTGAAAATACCACGACGTCGTCGAGGTAGATGAGGCAGCTCTGCCATTTCAGACCTGCCAGCACGGTGTCCGTGACACGCTGGAAGCTGGCTGGCGCAGTTCAAAGCCCGAACGGCATCACTTTGAATTCGTACAGTCCGTCGGGAGTGACGAAGGCAGTTTTCTCCCGGTCGCGTTCGTCGACTTCAATCTGCCAGTAGCCACTCTTCAGATCCATCGACGAAAAATATCGGAAGTGGCGCAGTCGGTCTAACGTATCGTCGATGCGGGGGAGCGGATAGACGTCCTTCTTCGTCACAGCGTTCAGTCGACGATAGTCCACGCAGAACCTCAGGGTTCCGTCCTTTTTCTTTACAAGGACGACTGGGGACGCCCATGGACTTCTTGAGGGTTGAATGATGTCGTCGTCGAGCATTTCTTGGACTTGATCCTGAATCACTTTCCTTTCCTTTAAGGAGACTCGATACGGCGACTGGTGGACAGGGAGCGCGTCGTTGTCGGTAATAACGCGATGTTTCGCCGTTGGTGTTTGGCGTACTTTCGACGACGTGGCAAAGCAGTCACGGTATTCAGCGAGGAGATCAACCAGTTGCCGGCGCTTAGGAGCTGGGAGCTCGGGGTCAATGTCGATCGGCGGTGGCGGCGTGCTGTTCTGCGCTGACGACGAGGTTTCTACGTAGATTGCGGTGACCACGACTGGCGCCTGAAGCTCCTCAATGTAGCCCACAGTGGTACCCTTCGTTAGGTGCTGCGGCTCCTCTCGGAAGTTTGTCACAATAACAGTTGTACGTCCTTCTTGGAGATCCGTTACGCCTCGTGCGACGCCAATTCCTTTCTCAAGGAGCAGTTGGACGCTGCCTTCCAGAAGAGCTTCACCGTGTATGGCTGCGTCGGTTATGACGGTGACGAAAACACTCGACCGCGGCGGTAAGTTCACATGGTCGGCGATAACTCGGATCGTGGTTGACGTCGTGTTGGTCTCCGCCGGCGCTAAAAAAGGCTTTCGCAGCGTCAGCTGGTTTGCCCCGAGGTCGATGACGGCACCATACTCGCAAAGAAAGTCCATTCCGAGGATAACGTCCCTTGAACAGTCTTGCAGAACGACGAACTTCACAGGGCACGTCCCACCGTGGATCTCGACGCGAGCAGTACGTCTCCCGACTGGTGTGATGAGGTGCCCTCCGGCGGTTCGTATTTGTGGTCTATCCCACGGCGTGGTGACTTTTCGAAGGCGGCGGGAGAGCCTCCCACTCAAGACTGAGTAGTCTGCTCCGGTGTCCACGAGCGCTCATGCGTCGTGGCCGTCAATGACGACGTTTAGGTTATTGGACACCATTGCAGGGGCGTCGTTTTGATCTCTGGTAGCGTTCGAGTGGGGGCCCTCCGACGTTCGTGGAGGATCTTGGCGTCGGTCGTCTTCGGCAACTCCACCTCCAGGGGTTGCCGCGCCTAGTTTCCCCGGCGAAGAGCGAGGGGTGACAGGCTTTCACGTCGGGGTCGGTGCATCGGCGAAGCTGGACGTCGTGGCGAAGGTGACCGGAACTCTCGGCGGGACGCACGCTCGGGGGACTGAGGTCGTCGCAGGTACTCGTCGATCTCCCGAGGGCGTTCACCATACCGGGGGCGCGGGTCGTTTGGGTGGAATCCGCGCAGCCCGAGTCGTCGGTATGGGCATCGGCGGTACACATGGTCAGCTTCCCCGCAGTGGTAACACAGCGGGCGTCGGTCGGCCGTCCTCCAGATGTCTGTCTTCCTCGGCGCAGGTTGCTCTGGGTGAATGTGCGCCTGATCTTCCTGTCGTCGGGGGTACTGCGGCGTTGGGGCGTCTCTTCGGGCTGATGACGTGGCCTGGCGGTGAGCTTGCGGCGGTCGTCGGGCCATCGCGGCGTAGCTCAACGTCGGATCCTCCGGTGCCACCATGGTGACGGGAACCTCTGGTTGCAGCGCCCGATGCACTTCTTCTCGGACAGCCTCGGTGATGGAAAGGGTTGGTGGACGGCTGGTAGTTGGCAGCTACCTTCGCTGTTCCTCCCGGACAACCTCTCAGATAATTTCCCGGATGTCCGGTGTACCCGGAGTGTTTTCGCCGTAAAGCAGTGTGGGTGCAGCGACGCCTGGATGTCGCTGGTAGTGGGAAGCACGTGCCTGAAGCGCGCGCTCGATGTTGGTTGCTTCGGCGATGAAAGCTTCGACGGTGGTAGGCGGGCTCCGCACAAGGCCACCGAAGATGCTTTCCTTCACACCGCGCATCAAGACCCGCAGCTTTTTCTCTTCGGGAGCTGTTGGGTCGGCGCGATTCATGAGGTGGAGAACGTCTTCGACGAAGCTTGTGACGCTCTCGGTCGGCCCTTGGGTTCTCGCTCGCACGAGTTCTTCGGCACGCTGCCGTCGGTGCTGTTTGGCAAAGGTCCGTCGCAGCTTGGCCTGGAATTCTTCCCACGACGTAATGGACGCTTCGTGGTTCTCGAACCAGGTGCGTGCCGTGCCTTCCAGAGCAAAGTAGACGTCCTGAAGGCACTGCTTCGGTGTCCATCGGTTATGGCGGGCCACTGGTTTGTAACGTTGTAGCCAATCTTCAACGTCCTCGTGGATCTCCCCAATGAAAGGCGTCGGAGTCCGTGGTGCGACGGGCAAGTATACGACGGCAGAAGCGGCCGGGATCTCCGACTGGTTGGCCATCGCCGTCTTCTTGGGCCTCGGCTTGTCCGGCAGCAGACCGTATTCAGGATCCTCTCCCTTGGTGCGGCGGCTGGTCCGAGTTTCAGGTTCCGCGATGAGTGGTCTTCTCACCGAGCTGGGAATCGGACTTGCACTGCGGGCCCTTGGAGGGGAACGCTGCACGGGCATGCGGTACCCCGCACCTCCACCAAAAATGTCACGGGTGGTGACCAAAAGAACAATAACTAAACAGAAAGAAATAAACGTTTAATGTGGCGAACTTGTGCCAAAACTAAAAAGGTACAAAGATAATAACAGAGCGCCGCGGGCGTCGAAGTCGGCGTAGCAGCACAGTCGAACGCTGGGGCGAAACTGAACTCTGCTTGCCAGGCGGAGCCACTTTTGTACACGCATTGGCTTCTGGAGCATTCGATGTAGAAGGTTCGACGCGTAGAACATTCTAACATCGATACAGCTAGACGGTTCTCGAATTTACCAGAACATCACATTACAGTGTAAACAAAATGCGTAGCCGTGGCCAGGAATCGAACCCTGGCCCTTCGCGCGGGAGGCAAGCGCGATAACCGTTAGGCTACGGTCGCACTGCCTACTTGGCGCGCGGCAATATGCATTTGTACAGCTGAGGCACTTTCTGAATCAAGAACAATGTGTATCTTACCTTCAAAAACACATCATTTCGGGGGTGCAAAAGGAATTGTAAGGCATATTTGTGTTTGTATTGTCCTATTACGCATCGCAGGCACGTAGCCATGGGGCCCGGCTCCCCCCTAAATCTTCCATTTTGCATGTGTCCTCCTCTCCCCCCTCCCCCTCATACAGCATTTTGTCATGAGTGGGCCCCCCCTGAAACAAAATCCTGGTTACGTGCCAGACGCATCGACTCCTTCAACTTAATGCGGAGTCGACCCACCCTGTTGAAAAATTTAATCCCTGCCAGGTAATTGTTTTGCATTCAGTTAATATATCAGTATTCAGTTAGGTATCCCAAGTCATTAGTCGTTTAGATGCAGTCTCTCTGTAAGTCAGTCATGTTTAACATTCATAAAACTGCTTGTCAAATAACGGCACTGTCGAGGACATGTACTCGGCTCGAACAATCGCTGTGCACACGCTGGTCGTGTGGTTACAGGCAGCGAACATCTCGGTTGGAATGTCCTACCTCGCAATGTAGCTGAAGACTAGGTCAGGGCCCCACTTACAAACATCTATACTTTGCATCTCTTTAAGCTGGACCACTTTTGACACTACAAGCCATTGCAGCAAAAACAGTGTGACACATGATTATAAGCTCGACGTACCATGGCGTCCACCTAGAAGGTCACATGGCTTGCAGCTTCTGCCGTGGTTAACTTTAAACTGAGATAGTTTGGAATAATGCTCTCGGTTTTTAGTGTTGCCCGACACGGTTAACAATTTTGTGATATAGTGCTGCATTGAAAAATCTGCATTTGTGACTGTGTCACCCTATGAATGCATACTAGCTATTAAACTCTCCATTCTGCAGAGAAATGAAATGCACTTTGCTTCCAATTGCAGCTACTTCTGGAACTTCATGGTATGAAGCACCTTATGGCTCCAAGCTCTGACCGATCTTGTTCTCTGGTCTGCGCAGGCCCATTGCAGGGAGTCACTCCGAGAGCCTCAACAGAGGTTTCTGCCCGTGGTCGTTCTAAATTTTTTTGTTGTAGGTATGCATTCTTTCTTTCTTTCCCTTAATTGTACTCGGGCGTTTTTTTTTTATTGTCGCAGATTTGCCTCAAAATTGGTTCAGCACACAAATGGACACTGTACAACTGTATCCCACATATTTTGTTCAAGATAACTTTTCTTTGCGAAAGTTATATTTTTTATGAAGGTTAGTCTTTTTTGTTTTTATTTACAAATTTATTTGAGTTTCCATGGGCAACACTAAAACGTTATGCCAGGGGCAAAGACAAGGTCACTGCTCTAACTTGTTCTCAACTGATTGCAAGAAATTTTGTTAATGTCGTGAAACCTCTTTCCAGCACTTGCTTTGCAGCATGAAAACAAATTATACATAGGACATACTCTTTTTTAGACTGCTTGCTCATTCTGCAGGTCTGCCTTCTATAGATGTGCTACTGGAGAGCAGGCGAATTCGATTGTTGGTTTTGTCATTTCTTTTTTCTTAGCCGTTGTCTTAATAGGTCTTGTAAATTTAAAAATTTTCCTAAAAAGCAAGTCGGGAAGAATATTTAGTTTACTGGTTAGCTGAAGATAATGATCTAGTACCCTTCAGTCAATAAAATAGATACTGTGTGCCGCTGTTAGTGTCAAGTAGAGATCCACGCTTTTTAGGCATTTTGCGCAGAGTAGTACCCATTCTTATTGGTTAGCCTCTTGGTGCGCCAGCTAAACTCTTTCTATCCAGACACCTGCCCTTTCCTTTTATTTGGCAGGCTCTGGCAATAAATAATATAGTGTTATTCCTCGGTGGCTTAAAATCCTAAAGAAAGAAGTTTCTGCATGTTTAAACGCAAACTTTTATTTAGGCAAAATAAAATAAGTCAGTAGCAGACGACGCATAGCCTCAACAGTGCTCCGCGCCAAAAGCGTTGCGTCAAAATGGCGGTTGTCTCCTCTTTGCTGCCTTCTCTCTCCCTCTTTCGGCGCTCTCCTCCCTTTCCTCCTCTCCGGCACCTTCGTCACCACACCCACTGGCTAAATTCTCCCACTATACGGCTCTGCATTGCAGTAGTAGTTTTTTTTTATAGTCTTTAGAGTTAAATGTGAATATTTTACAGAAATCTCTCAGGTTGGGGTGAAAGAGGGTTGAATGAATGCATTTAATCATTCGCCTTAATTGGGTACCCATCATTTCAAGGCCTGTTTGGCCTTGTCCTGGGGTGTGACTATGACTGTGGCTGTGAAGGAGCAGTTTTTAATACGTACAAGTACAAAGTATAAAAACAAAAGGATCTGTGTGCTGATCACGAAAAAATATGCTAGTCATTCTAATGTAGCTCTGCCAAGTACTTGATTGTAATTTGTTTTTATTTCCAGCTATTTGGGTGCCTCAAGATCTGGAGATCCTAGTGGCCACAAGCTTGGACTCAATCTTTTTGTGTGGTCCGGCGAGGACCATGGGGGAGGTAATCCCAGCAACAAGAGCATCACAGTATCTCCCTGCCTGTGACTTTTGATTAGCATCACGACAAAGGAGTCCTTCTGCCACCAGGTATTAGGTATGCTACTCGAAATAAGCATTCTTACCTATTCTTTAAGTGAAACAGTAAAAGTACTACTAAGCCTAAAATGCAAAAAACATATTCAAATCTTGGGTTGGATAGAGTTCCAATTTCAAAAAGGAGTCTGCAGACATGATTCACATGTGAACTTAAAGCCCGCGGATGTAGGTTCGACTGAACAACAGAAATAACTTCCCGTAGCTGGCTTCGCTAGTGCTATACCCAAACAAATTCTTAAAATAATCATTGTCTTACGTTGGTGTCATCAATTTTATGTACCTACCCCACCCAGCAGTCGGGAGATGTGAAATATAAAAAAATGGGAACTTGCACATTGTCAGCTCTGCAAAGATAATACATTGAACCGAGCATAGCACGTTCAACTTAAGAAAGCAATTCAGTGCAGGCCTAGTTTTAAGGTTCACATATGTGTTATTGCCCTTCATAATGAAGTAAAAACTGCTTAAGTTGTGGCCCACTACAGGCTTTCTATTAGTGTTAAAAAGTGTTCTGGCGTTTTAAACAGCTTGTTTCAAATATTTTCTTGAAATACATAGGTTTATGGAAATTATTATGCAGACGTTTGCAGACAGTCATGGTGAGACCAATCTTTAATGCCAAGTGTTCCACTTATTCAGAGTTGGTTGAGTCTATAAATATTGTAAGTCGCAAATTAAATTTTTATGGTATGCAATGGGCACAATCATCCGTAATGACTAGCTCTACCTAGGGGAACTTTATATGTTTACTACGGCAAGATGGTTTCGCAAAACTAAGTATTTAGTTTATTCAACTCCTGCACTAACCTTATCTCTAGAAACTTTTTATATTCTTTACAATGCTGAGATAGGATTCTCGAAGTAGTTTTTCTAGAACTGCGCTAGACATTTCCAGTTCATCGTTTTTCTCGCAAAGCATTTGAGAGAGCCAAACCCTGTAATATACGGATGGAACTCACAGAATGATGCGACTGGCAGTTTGAAATATTCGGCACTGTAACAGTAATTATGACATGTCACTTGCTTATGTAATGCTCATTGTTGGAGATCAAAGTGCTTTTTCTGTCTATACTCATTTTCAGTGGACTCATTCAGCGAACTCGCACCCGAGACTGCAGCGCTGGGTTCTGCGAAGTAATTTGCATGAATATAGATGCTACAGGTTTCTTTGAGTGTGCGTCTAACACGTATTCTTCATAATGAATCTGCTAACTGTATTCATGACCATGTCCATAATCGTATCCACATTCCAGCTTATTTTTATTTTGACATTTGAGTTTTCTTCAGTACTTTTCTCAACATCTGTGCTTGTTGAGCCGTACTCAAGTCTGTACATCTTGTCTTTCGCTAGTACATTAATATACAAAACTTGATGCCGAATGAGAATTCAAGGTACC
This sequence comes from Ixodes scapularis, assembly GCF_016920785.2. Taxonomy (NCBI): domain Eukaryota; kingdom Metazoa; phylum Arthropoda; class Arachnida; order Ixodida; family Ixodidae; genus Ixodes; species Ixodes scapularis. Next base: position 118,380,150 of record NW_024609868.1, on the reverse strand, counting down.
GAATCTGTCGTGCGAGTTAAATAAGAACCAATAAAGAGCTCTACAAAGGAAGTTTTATTAAAGGAGGCTGTATGGGCAATAGAATAGCACATGCCATGCTAAAAAAATAATACAAATTCTTGTTAGGTATGCAAGGATGACAGTGCTGTGCTGTTTCTGATGTGTCACAAAAAAAAAATCAGTGCCATACAGTGTTCCTAATGGAAGTACAAACTGTCGAATTCGAAGCCCAGACGTTTTATTCAAGAATGTTCCTCAATACAAATGTATTTAGAGATCTGAGCCACTGACACATAACATGACTATGTGGCAAACATTCATTTCCATGTACATTATAGTTTACAAGGTCTAGTCTGCATTGATTTATTGCATTCATGCTGAAACTGGGAGGGGTTCTCTGGGTATGAATAAAGAGATAAACATTTCTTGAAATCAAAACATTTGAGAACGGACAAGAGGAAGGATCTGAGAACGGTATCTTAGATTCTCTTTTCTTTTTCTTACAGTATCTGCAATGTTCACTTTATTTCACCTGATGCATTTAGTTTTTAGCGCAGCTCTTAGCACCCGTTTCCGCGTTTTACGGCGTCGCTGTCGGCGTAACCGCCCAACTAAACTTGGCAGGAAATTGAATTAATGTTTCGGTCATGTGACGTTAATATTTCCGCTAAGTCTAGCTGAGAAACTGAATTTTTTTATGGATGACGTGACACGATGTCATTTTCCCCGCTACTTTTAGCGAGAAAACTGTTGAGGTCATGTGACATCAATTTCCGCGCTAAATTTAGTGGGAAACTTAACCCGCTAAATTTAGTGGGGAAATTTTCTCGCTAAATTCTGGGAAATTTCCCGCTAAATGGGAGGGAACAGAAGGGGAGGAGGGGAGGGGAAGGAGGAGCATACCCTCCCATCCTCCTCTTCAAGATCTGTGCTCTAATTTCACATTACAGAGAATTGTAAACGTCTCATATTTCATCTCATGTTTATTCAACTTTTATATTGCAGGTGCGCTTGCAGCACAAATCTGGGTTGTGCTGATACTCTACACACAAGTTAGGAACTCCTGAGTGGCAAGAGTGGGAGTTTGGTCTGACAGCTCAAGGGACACCATTGTTCAGTATTGAATTTTTAATTATCTTCTTTTGAGCAAAGTTAAGCTTTGCTGCATGCAGTTCTTCTAAAAATAAATATCTGCAACCAAATTTACCAGGTCATGACGTTTTGCCTCTGCTCTTAGTGCTAGCCTCGGATAAGAGCTTACTGGTGTGGAAACATCATGCTTGTTGGAAACCACTCACTGATGTAGAGACTCGCTGACATCCAGCATTCCAATGAAACGCTGGATGTCCACAAGCCTTTCTTGAACAATGCAAGCGGGGAAGGAACCATACAATCGTATCGTATTGGGGGACATTCTATAGAGTGTTTTTTGTATGTTTTACAGATTTTTTTTTAAAAAAAGCCGTAAAAGCTACATTTACGCGGTCTGTGCACATAAGTTATATGGCCTGGGCAGCATAGTATAAAAGGCTAATTTGTAATTATCAGTCGGCTTATTACAGAGATGTGCCAGACTTTCAGAAAACTAGATGGAGGTTAATTCTAGCGTAGTTTTATCCCGCTAATCTGAATATCCCGTTCGTTTTTTACAAAGATATAACTAAACGTGCGAAAACACAAAAAAAAAAAACATCCTACCAATTGTGACATCGTAAGAAGACCTTTCGGCCGCCAAGCGTGTGTCGCTTAAGGGCCGCGCGTCCAATCGCAAGTTTTCTAGGTACATTCTCCCGCATTGGAACCAGTCGTGACACATTTTTCTGCCCTTTTAAAAAATAACATGTGCGTGCATAGCTTTGATAGGCGCTGAAGATGCGTGAGCAAAGATTTCGAAAGCTGCTTTTGTGACGTCGCTCTCCAGGGAAGTGCTTTCACAGCGCTTTAAAAATGACTCTATGCAGCCTCGATTCATCAAAGTACCAAATAATTTTGATATTTGAGATTCTGGAGGTAAAATGAATAAGATTTAAAAGTGTTTTCTCAAATACCTAACCGCTCCAGCCTCTCTCTAAGTATAGTATGTTCCTGAAATTTGTAATCAGTGAAAATAGACCCATGGTTCCAATTAGAAACTTGAAAAGCATCATGAAAACACACTAAATTAACTTTTTTTCGTGAAGATATAAGACAAGAGCAGCATTTTATGGCGCTCTAAAAAAACGGTCAATTTGGACGCGTTTCCAGACTTCGGTTTCTTACCAGAGCGCATCTTTGCACCTGCGGTCCTGCTGCCCGGTGGCCGCAGTGCGAAGCTGCCCCCTCGCCTCCCTCGTAGGATGGAGGGAATCAAGGTGCACGTGTGTTGGGTATCTAAGCCCTTGTGGAACAGGACCGTGGGCGCAGAGATGAGCTCTGATAAGAAACTGAAGCCTTGAAACTCGTCCAAATAACGCATTTTTACAGAATGTGTAAAATGCTACCCCTGCATTACATCCTTCTAAAAAGAGTTGATTTTGTGGTTTTCAATGACTCAGCAAGTTTCTAACTGAAACCATATTTTCATTTTCAGTAATTAAAAAGTTAATTAACAAATTGTATTTAAAGGGACCATGAAATGACTTTTTTACTTTTTCCACGTAACTTTTACAATAAACCGTCAATGTTCACTGAATGCCGAACAGGCATCCGTTTTCGTCTCGGTTTATTAACTTCTACACAAAAAATTAATGAAATATCGACTTTTTCTTGACCGCAAAACAAGCCGTGACGTACGATGTTTCCGGAACCGGAAGTTCTCTCTGCAGTAGGAGATGGGAGCGTTAGCGAGTTGGGGTGCGCCGGTGGGTTTTACTGCGCCGATGTCACCGACGTATTTTCTGAATCGGCGCCTCTCATCGCCGCATCGCAGCTGAACGAAATTCAATGAGATACGTTGCGCTACAGCGACAGCATGGGACTAGTCCCATACGCCGGTATGCCTGTTGGGAAGTGCAGATGGGAACAATTTGCCGCGGCGTTTTTCGCGGTCTCGGAGATGCAGGAGCGAGCCGACGTTAAAAAAGATACGTTTGAACTGTCAGCAAGAGCCACGTAAATACCTGTTCAAACTCGGAGCGGACGCGCGCGTTTGATGAAGTGCTGTATTCGCGCTGTTGGTAAGCGCTTCGGGACCGATCTTTTACAATTGCAACTCGATACTGACGCGACACTCGGCAAAGAAAGGTTGGACCGGTATTGCACGTATACCTCCCACGAACTGTTACAGCTCGACAGTGACGTGCAGTCTGTCAGAATAAAAATGGCATACCAATAACAAAGTGTACATACCGTGCTACGAAGGTAATCCATACAGCGTTTATTTCAGCTCTATATCACACAAAACAAGGAGAGGATCGACGAGGGTCCCTTTTCGACGAGTGTTCGTCAACACTGCCTCGGAAAACAAGCGGAAGAGATTGACCTCACCTCTTAACCTAAAATTGAGGTCAGCGATCAAACTATAATACGGAAGGGTCCACAAGGGTAGCGCGGGCATATTCCATTCAGTACGCCAGCCGGTCGTAGGCAGACAGTCTTGCGACGAAGCAACGCTGCGCCGAGTCGGAGTGCCTGCTAGGCCTATATTCTGAAAGTTTCGTCGGAGCGGGATTCGCGGCTGTTGTCGCTCTTCTCGGGTGTTTGTGGATCCAGCGTTCTTGTTCGTCGTGGTTTGTTTTAAGTACATTTCTTTCTTGCTGCTTGAAGTCGGCACGCGCGAGATGAACACGTAGAAAAATAAACGTTCAGTCAGTCAGAGTTTTGAGAGGAAGGAAACCAAAGGAAATAACCGTTCTGAATCTAAACTTGGCCCTGCCCTACTGCGCACGCGCAGTAGTTGCTTCGTTTACCACACGATAGATGGCGCTTGGCTCTCAGCATTATCAAATTTGGCAATTTTCGCCACACATCTCTAATTATGCTACAAAATGTGGATCTGAATATTATTTAACAAAACTTTTAGGAAACATTCGCCGGCTATTTATTGTTTACGATCGCGGTGCTGGTGAGGTAGGCTCTTACCCAATAGGCGATGTGGATTCGGCTGACGTGCACCGATTCTGCGTATGCATCGTAGTGAAAAGGCAGAGCTTTCGAAGGAAAGAAGTCGCAAAAGAGTCCAGTTTTCTTTTAAAAGTTCTATAGCAAATAATTTTTTTTGGCTCCCTAGTCTTGTGTTTTTGTGTTCCTTTTCACACCTTTTACGACGTGCGGTGGATGAAATTCGATTTTAAAATCATTTCATGGTCCCTTTAATTACCTGACTGATCGTTACGACTAGGTCCCTATACTACGTACGCCTGGCCGTATAACTTGACATCACAAACCGCATTAATTTAGCTTTCACGACCTTTCTAAACATATATGTAAAGCTTAAAACTAAATCGCCCTGTACAACAGTGAAAAGGCGAAACCATCATGTTGGAGCCATAGGGCTCGACCATGTTGGTATCGCCTTTTCGCTGGTATAGGATGTCCCATATTACGTTACGCATGTATGGTTCCGTCCGCCTACATGGTTCCGCATAATCCACTACGCTGGTATAGGATGTCCCATAATACGACACGCTTGTATGGTTCCGCCTACCTGTATCGTTCCGCCGTAATCCACTATACACCAACTCATGTTTGGATGGATGGATGGATGGATGGATGAATACGGCTGAGTCCTTTGGATCGGGCGGTAGCTTACGCCACCTAGCCATTTTGTTTTACCATTTAAGCTTAGAATATTTAAATGTGAAATCTATATTCACACCGCAGTGCAAAGAAAGTGAGGCTATGAAACCCCCTTGCCATCAGTGGATAAGAAAATACCTAGTTTTCTCTCGATTTCTGCCACCATTCACTTAATCTTTGCTTGGTAATCTCTACAGATTTGAAATCCACTCTCCCTTCGCTGTCTCTAAAACCCAATGACTTTATTAAATCTATGTTGTCTTCGGTAGGCATAGGGTGAAGCCCTTTACAGTAGAGTATCAAGTGTTCAGCCGTCTCGTCCTCCTCTCCACAAGCAGTGCACACTGTATCAATTTCCTGGTACTTCACTCTGTATGTTCTGGTTCGCAGAACACCCGTTCTTACCTCAAACAGCAATGAGCTTCCCCTAGAATTGTCATAAATGCTTTCTTTGGCAATAACTCTTTTGTTTAATCTATAGCTTTCCAGAGCCGTCTTTGTCTGCATTCCCTCTAGCCACCAATCTCTTTCTGTGGCCTTAACTTTCTTCTTAACTGAGACTTGCTCTTCCGTATCTTCGCTATAGCCCAAAAACTTTCCTCTTAATTTCCTAGTGCGCTGTCTCCACTTTGTGTCTACACTCCTCATGTGTAAATAGCTGAAAACCTTTCGTGCCCACTGCTCCCCGTCCATTTGCCTCAACCTATCCTCAAATTCTACCTTGCTCACCGCTTCCCTGCTCTCAAATGATGCCCATCCCATGTCTCCTTGTACTCCCTGGTTTGGCGTTTTGCAATGTGCCCCCAAAGCCAGTCTACCTACTCCGCGCTGTTTTATTTCTAGTCTCGCATGCACTTCGGATTTCATGCATAGCACTGCGTTTCCAAAAGTCAAGCCAGGCACCTGACCCCTTTCCAAATCTCTCTCACCACCTCATACCTGTTGTAATTCCAAAGTGCTCTATTTTTCATTACAGCTGCATTTCTGTTGCCCTTACCTATTATATACTTTTCATGGTCTCTGAGATATTCTGCACCATCACATATCCATACTCCTAGATACTTGTATTTACTAGCTCTCTAAACTGTAATATTCTGTATCTTCAGCCTCTCAACTTCATCCTCGTTAAAAATCATGACTGCCGATTTTTCCCTACTGAATTCTAAACCTAATTCCTCTCCTTCCCTACCACAGATGCTCATTAATTCCTGCAACTCTGTCCTGCTGTTAGCCATTAGTACAATATCATCCGCATACATCAATCCCGGTAAGGATTGCTGAATTTTTTGGCCTAGCTTACTGTAAGAAAGGTTGAACCCAAGCCCACTCTTCTCTAGTCTATCCTCCAATCCTTTCAGATACAACATAAACAGCAAAGGCGATAACGGGCACCCCTGCCTAAGGCCTCGTCTTATCTCTATTTTCCCTGTCGCCTTTCCTTCCCATGTTATAATCACCTTGTTATCTTTGTAAATGTTCCTTAATAGTGCTGTTAGTCCTTCATCTAGGTTTAAGTTCTCCATTATGTCCCACAGGTTTCTTTGGTTCACATTGTCATAGGCACCCTTGATATCCAGAAATGCCAGCCAGAGCTGTCTGTTTTCTTTTTGCGCTATTTCTATACACTGTGTTAGAGAAAATAAATTGTCCTCCAACCTTCTTTGTTTTCGAAACCCGTTCTGTAATTCGCCCAGTATGCCCTCGCAATCTACCCATTCCTCCAGTCTGTTCTTTATAATCTGCATTACCAACCTGTAAATAACCGGTGTCACGGTTATAGGACGATAACCCTACTGAAAAAAACCATTTGAAATTCAAACGGGTGGCAAACTGGTCGCCCGTTTGAATCAAACTTGTCGATCCGTTTGGATCAAACGTGATTATGGGATACGGGTACCCGTTTGGAAACGGTACCCGTTCGAAACGGTACCCGTTTGATACAGGTGCCCGTTTGATACGGGTGCCGTATGGTACGAGTACCCGTTCGACATGGCACGCGAACACACGTTTGAACGTGCCATTCGAATTGGCAAATTATGCGCTAGTCCTAAATGGGTATCGTCTCGGAGGTTGGTTATCTTAAACACATTTAAGACGTCCCGAAACTCATAAACGTATTTATAACATGGAGAAAACACGTAGAACAAATGCACTCGCGTAGGTGCTTGTAAGTGGACAGGAAAACCGACACAAAAGATTGTTTTCAATTCTCCTCGAAGTTTATTACATCTTCTGTAGACAAGTACAAACGTGCAAGCGATCTGTGAACACTATACAGGTAGACTTTCGGGGAAATTATTCTCCTGGCTGCCGCGCGAATAGGCGCTGCATAATTCTTTAGATAATCTAGAAGAGTACGCGTAGAAGAACGGTCAATCGTTGCCAACACGTAGGTTGCAGTGCACTTACCATAACAACAGCGGACTTGAAAGATGTAATCCGTGATATTTGTCGACACGGTCAAAGCAGAACAACCACACAAACACAAACGAGAGGGAACGGCTGCTTGGAAGTTTCAACACGATGCGGCGCACAAGCTGTCATTTGCCGAACCCAACCAAACCGCGAGAATTTGCGACTTCTTTGAAGAATCGCTCGTTGCCGACATACACGTGGGTCTTTTCGAACACTGATAGCTTTGGTGCACATCCAATACGTTGTCGAGAGACATCCCAATAAGACCGCAGGGTTAGGCGACATATTGAAGCAGGTAGGACGAGCGAACTTCGAGCAGCAACTGACAACAAGCAGACAAAGAAAAAAGCGGCTGCAAGGCGCGCCCTTCCGGATCTCGATGCCTATCAGCGTGTAGCTCGCGCGCTGCTGTGGGTCACGTGACAGGGGTGACAAGAGAGGAGGAAGGGGGCGAGGCAACGAGGTAGAGGGGCTTAGAGTGATAAACCGGAAGTTCCGAAGTGGCACCCCCCCGGTTGCCGCCATGTTTTACGCAAATGTGACCACTCGTCACGTGACCTCACAAGAGCCGTGACGTCGCAGGTAAGATGGCAGCGCCCAGAGCTGGCGGATGCGAGTTTGTTCGGTGCGCGGCAGCCGTGATGTGCAGCGGCTTTCCGACGATTTCGGGCTTTTTCGTGCTCGCTGACGCAGGTATATTGTGAAAATATGAAGGAATGAGACTTTATACTCTTTTTGCGCAAGATCGCTCTGGATCATATGGATATTAACACCTGTGAGACAGCATCAGCCGTATCGCCGTACCGGTGCTCGGATTCCGGGATGTGTTCGAGGATCGATAGAACTTTGAGTGCTTTTAGCATGAAATTTTCGCGTTCTCTTAGCTTTGTTTGAACATTGAAATGGCTATGAATCGACGCGAAAGGTATACGTCGCGTTAGGGCCTAGGAGAAGTTGTTTCAGGCTTGCGTCACCGAATAAACATAGCAACTTTTAGCGAGGAAGCTCCTGCGATCTTTAACCTTTTGTGCTAATCGGCGATTCTACATTCGATCGCCCTTCTTCCTTTTTTGGTGAGGGCGAAGTGCACACTTATTTTCAGCTACGAGGATGACGTTTTATTGAGTGTGGGGATGAATAAATCGTTGCAGGCACCTGCTTCAAAGCTATTCGACTTGCAATAACAACTGTTTTGGTGTATGCATAGATTAACTGTACCTTTTTCTCTTTCGTAGCATTTATTGCAGCAATACTTTTTTTCATCAAAACTGCATTGTATTAGTCAGTCCATTATTTACTTAATCTAATTACCCGGATAAGATGATTCATATTTGTGTTCATCCCTTGCCTGAAGAGCAGTCTTGTTGAAAAATGTTAACCATGCCTTTCGGCCTCTTCAATAGCCTTTTTTTGAAAAGTGTGGGTTGTCTATACTTCGTATCATTGTAACCTGGAAAAGGACAACCGCCACAGTCCCTTCGAGCCAATCAGAGAGACAGAGCGAAGGTGTGTGACAAATCTGTGCAGACGAGCACTCTGAATGACATGTTGTCATGTGCCTCTCTCCAACGTGCATATTGGCTCACCGAGACTGTAGCCTTTGCTGTTTGCCAAATTGTGATGAAACAAATTACAGTAGCTACTACTCTAATTACCCCAGGCTTTCATACTTTGGTACTTTGTTCGACAAGAATGTTACGTCCGCCATCACTGTGAACTCGGCTCAGCGCCCATTGGACTCGAATGCTGCATTAGCATTTGACGTGAACTGGGGCCCATTTGTGTGCTTTACGCCGAAAAAAAATGTCAACAGTTGTGTTGCTTGATGGGTTTCTGCAAAGGGTCTACGTATAGGAAGTGTCCTGCTATATAACAATGCATCAACACATACGATTAAAGTATGTGCTTAGAGGTGTGTTCAGAAAAAGTGGAATGAGTGCAGCCCAATGCAACAAGTCTGCCAGTCTGGTATGTCCCATCAATTAATATTGAAGGGTCAGAGATGTGTGTGTCCTCAAAAGGACCTGCGCGTGTGGTGAACACAATTCTTGGTGTATAAACTCTCAAGGCATAAAGGCAAGCGTAAATAGGTTTATCTGGTTATTGTATCAAACGTTTATTTCCACTGCATTACATAATTATTTATTCTTAGTTAATGGTTCTAGAACGAGTTCTTTCTGCGAGTCTCCTGTCAGGCGTTCAATCGTAATACCTGTGGACCTTGTTGTGGGATGACGCTCCTGGCACGTCAATGTTCAGTTTGGTCGAGTAGCAACTTTAACCGACTGATGCTGTCTTGTAATCATACGTCATGTGCGCCTACTGACATCTGATGCACTGAAGCCGCAGGGCTGGCTTCTAATCCGCAAAATTTTCCTGGTAGTTTTCTGCATCAATGCAGCAAGCTCGGGCATGTATTGGTTGTATGGCTGTGCCTTTTGCTGTGCCGTTGACTTGATAGCTGGCAACAATGTTTGCTATCCAAGCCATTTCACTTCCATTTCGTAATGGAGATTTATTGTGCATCCCACGACCACTGCAACTTGTGCAAGTCTTGTGTAGCAAAGTGAAGTCTCGTGATGCTTGCAGTCCACTTTTGAGAGAAACCAAACATTCTATTTCTTAAGGTCACTGAGCGGCATTCTCCCTCAAAGTTGGAAATTGTGTGCTTCATGGCGTGGACACAGATAATTAGTGTCAGCAAATTATTAGGTATTGTCCTTGGACGACAACCGACACCAGATCAACTCTCCTTGCATTGCCGCTCACCTGCTTTGTCGCGCTTACCTACCGTCCAGATGAAGTACATCACGAGCTTCGCGGTAATGTCGGCACCAGGGACAAAGACCGCCGAAGATAATCCTCAATCTTCCCCGGACGCTCGTCAAGATGTGGTCGAGGGTCGTTCGGCACGAACCCTTGCAAGCCAATTCATTGGTACGGGCACCTCCAGTAGACAAGGTCGGCCTCATGCAGTGGTAGCAGAGTGGTTTTCGGTTGGCCATTCGCAGTACCTCCGTCTTCCTCGGTGTACTTTGCTCAGCGCGGACCTACACTGGTTCTTCTCGATATCGGGAATGCTTCGGCACTGCGGTATTTCGTTGAATTGGCATTGAATAGTAACTGGTAGCCGGTGGTGGTCGTTGTGACTTTGTGGCATAAGTCGCCCTCGTTTTGTCAGATGCCGCTTCGCTCGAAGAAGTCTCCAGTTGAAATGCCTGTCAAACTTCTGAAAAAATCTCGGCGATCAAAATTAATGCCGGGCAACTGATGGCAGGAACTAGCTTCCTTATCTCCTCCCGGACACCGTTGTGAATGATCTCACGGATGCCTGGGGGGCTGGCATCGAAGTTGCAGCTGGACGACTTGAGTGTCGCGACGCTGGGGAGTTTTTAATAGTGACGTGCTCGGGCCTGCAGTGTGCATTCAATGTTGGAAGCTGCATTAATATGAACCCTTCGACTGTTGTCGTGGTGTTGCGGACAAGGCTGCTGAAGGTGTCCCTCACATGAGGAACAGGGGATTCTTAGCTTCTTGTCTTCTGTAGCATCAGGGTTGGCGTGGGTGCTCGATCAGAAGCAAAACATCCTCCACGAAGGTGGTAACGCTCTCGTTGGGGCCGTGTCCTGGACAGAATAAAAAATTCGGCTCTCTCTTGTCAATGTTGGCTGATGAACATGCACTTCAGCTCGGTCTTGCAAACTTCCCACGACGTTAAGGAGGATTCGTGGTTCTCAAACCAGTGCCTCCCAGTTTCTTCCACGAGAAGTATAGGTTCTGCAGAAGCTGGTTGTCCATCTACCCACTGTGGCGGGCGACACGGTTTCAATCCAGCCCTCGACGTCTTGTGCACCTTGCGTGAAAGGGCATCGGAGCGCGAGGTGCGACGGGCATGCAAACGATGGTGGGAGCGAACGTGGTTTGCTGCGACAGGGTTGTCATTGTTGGCTTAGTCAGCTTCGGTTTTTCTGGCAAAAGACCTAATTCCGTTGGTTCTTGCTGGTAGCAGCGCCTGGCTTGGATTTCAAGTTCTTCGTGGTGTATTTCTGAGTTTCGCCCTTGTGGTACTCGCTCGTCTTGCAATTTTGCTGCCAGGCTCGGGATAGGACTTGGTTCACGGCTCGCCGGGGGATTAAGACTCGGGATAATGTGCCACCCGTGTCTTGTTATCGGGCAACTCGGCTGAGGAGCCGCCAGGGTAGACATAGAGTGAAGGGCTATGGGTAAAGTGCGCAGCACCTCCACCAGAACATACAATGACAGCTGAGCATGGCCTGGAACTTTCCAGAATAGTAAATATTGATAGAAAATAGGACTGGAGCAAGCATCCGAGACAATATAACAAAACAGACAGAAAAGAGTCTACCCTGACCACTAAAGAAGCTGCACTGTTTTAGTGGCATTCTGTCCGAATAAATCCTCTCCTTCGGGGTCCGGCGACTGCCGTGGACGAGCTGAACTGAAATCGATGTGAGACCACTTTTCTGGTAATGAGCCGCTGCAGACTGCCATCGCAAAGCGGCGTGAATGGGTGGACTGGGTAGGTAACACGCGCGATGAAATGTCCATACAGCTTGCAATTCGCGTAACGAGTGTTGAAACCTTGGTGTCGACGAAACGTGCGACAGACCAGCGGACTCAATACCAACTGCAACACCTGTGCTCAGTGAAGGTGCACGTCTACGCCAGAACAATATAGTAGGCAGCACAGCATCACCTAAAGCACGGCACAGGAACTACCAGCTTGAAGGTAGCTCTTCGGCGCGCCGCACACCTGTGCTCCGTAAAAGAGCACGTCTACGCCGAAACAATTTGGGAAGCAGCACAGTATCACTTAGCACGGCACGGGAACTACATGCGGCAAGGCAGCTCTGCGGTGCACCGCACAACCCAAAGTGAGCCTTCGGGCATTTGAACGACGCGACACCACGATTGCACACTGCCAAGCACGACTCACAATTTCCGTCGCTAAACCGTAGTGTATCCATACATTGCACACGCTTTACTGCAGATCTCGAAGGTTCCGACGGTCAACGAGAGCACAGAAACGTCGCCTTAAATTTTATCCTAGCGGTATCCGAATCAATCCGAGGTGCGAGCAACGTAGGGCTGATTGTCTCCTCCGTGGCAATATCGCCGTCGGTCACCAGCGAAATGCACACCGTTCCTCCGTATTTTCACCTTGTACCTACGTCAGACACCACGCTGAACTCTGAAGTCGCTGTCGACCGGCCTCATATGACGGCTTCTGCGCCTGAAATCAACTTGCCGAGACGAACGACAACCAACAAAGCATCCGACAAGCTCCGGCCCAGCTGGGGCCAGCCGCTGCATGGACGCTGCCATCTTTCCTGTGACGTCACGCATTTGGTTTGGTCATGTGACGAGTGGTCAAATTTGCGTACAATGGCAGCCGCCTTATGGGGGTCACTTTCGAGTGCAGACCGGAACCCCGGTTTATCGCTCTAAGCCCCTCTACCTCGTTGGGGCGAGGTCAAGGCGCTGGGACCACCGGGACAGCCCCTCTCCCTCTCCCCAGGCATTCCAGGGAGATGCGTTTTTGTAGTCCCGAAGAACAAACGCGCGCGCGCGCGCGCTCGAACTTTGGAAATGGCGGCGGGGCGGCCAGAAGCTCGGCTTGCGCCCGAGCGAAGACAGTACTCAGCGCAAGTTCGTAGTTTGAGTGCTGCAACGGCGGGCGTGCTCTCGCAATGCTCGATGTTCTTGCAGCCGCGTGTACGCGCGCTACCTTCGCTGTGTCTTGAATGAAAGTGAAACGGAGTCTAGACGTACATTCTTTCACGCGGTCGCGTCTTCTGCGAGAGAGATTCGAGCTGAATAAGTAAATTGAGGCAACAAAGATGGACAAAGTATTAAAGGGCTGTCAAAAATATCGGCTCACCAATGTCGCGCGTTTACGTAAAAAAAAAAAAAAAAGGTGTTAGTTTTAGTTGCAGTATAATCGAAAATCAGCGCAATTGAAATATAAATATAATTACTTGCATTACGCGGACGATCTGAAATCGATGAACCGGCGCTCCCAGCCTTCCGGAAAACATTGGCTGCCACGGCTGAAACGCTAGGCGTGCCCACGCCGCCGATCTATCTGTACGTTCAATATCAAACGGGCTCCGGAGAGCCGTTTGATTAAACCGGTGCAGTTTGCAACATGGTCGCCGGTTTGAGCAAACGTGCGACAACTTTGCCCAAACGAGTCGCCCATTTGCCCAGACGAGCGACCCGTTTGCCAAATAGGTGACCGTTATGGCTCATACGGGGGACCCCTTTGAGCCATACGGGCGACCCCTTTGACAAACTGGTGACCAGTATGGTTAAACGGTTACCGGTATGGACCCGTTTATTTTCATATGGGCGCCAAATGGTTTTTTTCAGTAGGGAATTCCTAATATCAGACTTATCTCCCTTTCCCTTATATATCATACTCATCCTACTAAGCCTCCATTCATCTGGAATATTTCCTTTTGTTATCATGGTACTCACTACCTCCCTTAGTTTTGCCTTAGATTTAGGACCCACATTCTTCACCAGCTTGATAGGGATACCGTCTGTGCCTGTCGACGTGCCACTAGGGACTCTTCGTTCCGCCTTTTCCCATTCTCTTTGTCCAAAATCCGCGATGTCACAGACTGGACTGCTACTTCCTTCGGTTCTCCTATCTTCCACATGTAACCGTTCCCGAAATTTCTCCTCCATCACTGCTCCTATATATTGTATCGCATCATCTCCCTCTAATTGATCTCCCTGATGCGAGAGTATGAACCTCTGTCTAGCTTGCGTTGTTTCACCGAGTGAGTTCAAGTGCTCCCAAAACTTCTTGGCAGCGTTTCTATCTTTCTTACTTACATTACTCATCCATTCCTCACCCTTTCTCTGAATTTTCGCATTGATCAAACTGGATGCCTCTCGGCGACATGTTATAAAATTGTCCCATTTTCTTTTTACTTCCGTTTCGGACTCCCCACTACGCTTGGAATACCTATGTTCTCTAGAGGCTTCCTGACGTTTTTGTATCGCTTGCTTCACTTCTTTGTCCCACCAGCTTTTTGGTCTATGTCCTTCCTTCCCCTTTCGTTTACTCTTAACTTTGTCTAGTTCTAGAGCAAAAAGCCTAGTTAGGCTCTCATAGGTCCATTCTGTATGCCGTTGCCCTGAAACTGCTGCCTCTATTCTTTCAACAACTATTTCCAACTCTTTGTCGCTGCAGAAAGTTTGCTTTGAATTATGTTGTCTAGTTTCAGCATTTACTTCTCTGGCAAAATTCAGCTTAATACGTTTGTGATCACTACCAAGACTTTTGGAACCTTCTTCATCTATTTTCATTACTTGTAACTTACCATATATTTTGTGTGACATGAGTACGTAATCTATAGTTGAATGCAGATTGCCAGTTTCCCAAGTTATGTGCCCGTCACACTTCTGACTGGTATTACATAAAACTAAGTCATGTTTTTCCACCAGTTCTAGTAATATGCTTCCAGTTCAGTCCGTATACCCATCCAGACCCTCAATATCGGCATTCATGTCTCCCATAATAATTATTTCGGAGCCTTCCCCTAGTTCACTAATGTCTCTTGATATGCAATCAATCATTTTTCTGTTTTCCTCTTTAGCACCTGTCCCTGTCCATAAGTAAACCACTCCAAGGACTGTTGCTTCCCCAGCGACTTTTCCTTTCAGCCATAAATGTTCGGCGCACTCCTTTCTGATCCTTTGAAAGTTCATATTCTTCTTAATAAATGCTCCAATTCCACCTCCCTTCCTCGTTCCCTCCATTCTGTTGCATTCTTCCCACACATAGTCAGGGTTGCAAGGTGGCTGCTCCATGTCTCTGAGATGTGTTTCCACAAACCCATACACCATTAAATCCTCCTTTCTTAGTTGCTCCTCTACCTCTTCCCATTTTAACCTATTTCTACCACCCTGCATGTTAATATATCCAATGTCTGATTGTGCTGTTTTTTTATACCTGTTCTTACGTTTTCTCCTCTTTTTAACCCTGGGTGCCTCTCCTGACTTCGTTTACAAACAAACCGGAGCGCCCCTAGCGGATGCCACCGGCGCCGCGCATGCGCGGTGGACGGTGGGCAAGAAGCCCGCCGTCGCCCATAAACAAACCATTGCATTGCGTTGTTTTCGGCGTCGGTGGGAGTCCCCGTGCTCTTTTACGCGTTAGAATTGTTGATTTTACGTCCTCCTAACAATGTCTGACTACTTGAGCGGCTTCAGCAAAATTAACGATGCAAAACTTTGCGTGAATAATGTGACTTGCGGCGATTCATTTCACGCGGACGCCGCAGAACGGGCGCTAAAGCCTGACTCCCACGATAAGATTCTGCTCGCTATTTTCAGTCGCGACGTCGCTCGGGCTGCAAAAGCGTGGACCCTAGCTGAGATGGTGGACGTCGATACTGAAAACCGCAAGTAGAATCGGGCGTTACAAATCGGTGATGGCCACTGGTAACAATGATCAACATCTTGTATCTACTGTTTACACTTAGCCTACTTACCCCAACCAACCTTCAAAAGTGTTTTGAGGCCTTCACTTAGTTCTTATCGCAATTACCGGGTCAATGTTTGGTTTACGGGCCGCTGTTGTTTCAACGCGCTGACGACAAAAAGCTGACAAGTTTGAAAGAGCAGACGACAGTTCGAACGCATGCGAAATGGATTGCGGGCAAGAAGCACCGCGTCCCGCGTCCACAAACCTTTGGAATCTTACGTTGTCGGCGTCTGTGTGAGTCTGCATACTCTTTTTCGCGCCGGAATTGTCGAATCTATGTCCCCATAGCAATGTCTTACCACTTTAATCGCCTGAGCGAAACTATCAAGGCTCGTTACACCGCTAAACTTTGCGTAAATAATTTGACTCGCGGCGATTCATTCGCGTGAACGCCACAGAATGGACGCCAAAACCACGATGAGAATCTTCTAGATATTTTCGGTCGCGACGTCGCTCGTGCTGCAAAAGTGTAGAAGGTAGTGGCGATGATCGACGTCGATACTGAAATTCGGAAGCGGAAACAGACCAAGCGTAACAAGTCGGTGATGGCCACTGGTACCAATGATCAACATCTTGTATGTACTGTTTACACCGAGCCTACTTAAGTCGTTTGAGGCCTGCAATTTTTTCTTATTGCAATCACCGGGTCAAAGTTTGGTCTACGGGCCGCTTTTGTTTAAACGAGCAGACGACAAAAAGCAGACAAGTTCAAAAGAGCAGACGAAAGTTCGAACGATCAGGCGGCCGTGTGAATTTGAAGACGCACTGAACCCGCGGGGGGCCCGGACAACTTGGCGGTTTCCTCTCGTTCATGTTGGAACAAAACAAATATATCTGGCGACCACAAAGTGTTGCCCGCGCAAGCAATCGCAGTTCGACAGCGTCTGGTTTACCCTTTTCACGGCTACTATCCACCTACTCGGACGAACGGAGCGGGCAGAAACACATGAAAACTGATCTCAAACCTTTCCAAACTCTTTTGGCACAGCCCCCGTCGCAGCATTTTGACCAGAACGCAGGTTTTTTTGTCTGGTTTCTCCGAAAAGAACACAAGAATGCATGTCTTGCACGGCGACTTCTGCCCACCGCCCCAGACCGGAAGTGCGTTCGACGCGCCACCACCGCGGCGTGACGTAGGAGAGTTGAGTTGGTGTATACTGGAGCCGCCTTTTCGCTTGTATAGGATGTCCCATATTACGGTTACGCTTGTATGACCCTTTTCCATCATCTTTCCGCAATCGAAATTTTCCAACAGGGCTTACGTTAAAAAGTAGGAAAATGACTCTATAATTGCCTTCTGAAATATGTAATTATTCTATTACATAATTACTGATAAAGCTAAGCGATTACAAGTAATTTCGTTACTTGTAACAGATTACGTTCAAGTCCGGATGTGGCTAGAATTTAGTGGGATGTTTTGGTGACAAGCATGGTGCTGAGCATCATTGGCCCTTGTGGACATACAGATTACGTTTTTTTTTTTTTTTTTTTGCGATGCATTGCGCGCCTGCACAGCTTGCTTTTTATTGTTCATAACATGTTATTCTACCGTAGAAACAATTTTTGGGGTATGTTTGTAAACGAGGCTTTAGTTTAGACATTGGGGATCGGCGTCACCGATGTTAGTGTACGTAATGTTTTGTTTATGGCTTCTACCTTCAACGTATGTAAAGCCGTCAAAGGAAGGCACTTAAGTGCGAGAGCGGAAACGCTGGTCTACAACAGAATAATGTGTTTTTCAGTCAAATTGAGACGCAAGATATATCGGTCTAGTGGTAGACTTGTTGCAAGAGACATGAGGTTTTCTCCACGTGATACCGGCCGACTGTGCACTTCAAGGCTCGCGAGACGACTGTGCTGCTCGTTGTCATTGAGCGCTCCCTTTATCTTGTGGAGTTCGCTTGCTTGTTGCTGCACGGTTGACTTCAGCTGGAAGACTTCATCTTGGAGAGACTTGCCCCTTTTTTCGTTGGTTGTTGCCAGCTTTATAATGCGATCGTAATCAGCGGAGAAGAAGTCCGTGGACTGTTGAACGCCGTTTACTGTCTCTTTTAGGCTTTCGACTTGTGGCTTCAAAGTCACATGTCGAAAGTTCGTCGAGTTGCACAGAGAGGGACTGGAGGGAGTCTACGCTTCCTTTCAGGGTATTATAGATAATATTGATAATTCTAATGGCGATTCACACTTTTGGAAAAAGCACCAAAAATTCGCAACCTCTGAAGTTTTAATAATAATTACAGTATTTTGCTAGATTGTCGTTGTTTCTTTATTAGGGCGGTGTTATAAAATACACTTCGCATTATTACGGGAAGCAAGTGTTGCAAAGAACGCCTTTAGAGCATTGCAACGTAAAGAGCGTCACGCTGATAAAAAAATAAAGCCAAAGCTATCGATGGCGTTTTACGGCATTCCCAGTTTTATTGTGAAGGGCTGCTCTTCCATTTTTGTGCCAATACTTACGCAAATTTTAAACTTGGCCCCCCCAAGTTTTACTTTTCCCGAGCTTTGGAAAAATTCGGTCGTTGTGCCCATTCACGAAGTTGGCAGGACCGATGATGTAAAAAATTACAGGTCGATATCCTTGCTTTATGCGTTTGGAAAAGTATATGAAATCCTCTTGTTTGAGCGTATGTCACAATTCTTTAAACGTAAAATTAGCATTTCACAACATGGTATTTTCACTGGTAGGTCCCTAGAGACCAATCTGGTATCTCTTTTTAACTTCTGTGTGGCCGATTGTCAATCAGCGCAGGCAGGTAAACACGGTACACTCTGATCCATCCAAGGCTTTTTACGTAGTTAATCATACTATTCATCTACATAAATTAAGGTCATATTGAATGAAGAACCAGCTTTACATATTATTTTTGAATTATCGGACAGAAAACAAAAGGCTGGTTCGAATACTGGGTCATGTTTCTAGACCTTACGTCTAAATCCAGTGTACGGAAGGGATACCGGGACCAATTCTATTCAGTGCTTTCATAAATGGTCTCAGGTCTTCTACCCGCCATTCAAATATTTTGCATTATGCCGTTGATATAAAATTGTTTTGGCGGGGTCCATTTAGCGATGACTGTCTACTCCTAATGAATGATGTCAATTCAGTACATAATTGGTGTTACCGCAAGTTGTTAAAACTAAATGCAAAAAAACAAAAACACAGTAGATGTGTCTTTTTAGAATATTGCGTATTGTAAGTTTTTACTTTCTTGAAAATTTACCTCTGGGAGTAGGGTGCAGAGCGCAAAATACCTAGGAGTATATAACTACTCTACTTTGTCCTTCATCGAACATGTTTCTTACATTAAGAATACTGGTTTATGGATGCTAGGTGTACCTTTCAGGATTACGGGTGAATGCTCATTGTCATATTGTATATTTAATTTATTATGTTCTTTGATTGGAACCAAACTTGAGTTAAATTCGCTCATTTGGAACTGTATTGGTTGTAAGAGCCAAGTTAAGACTAAAACTGCTCAGAGACGTTGTTTTCGAATTGTGTATGACCACTACATTGGCCGCACTGCTTATAATAATTATGCGAAACTTTTACAACAATGTGGTTGCTCTACACGAAGCTCGATAAGATTTAAACGTGATTTAATTTTTTTACATAAATGCTTGCATAGTTTGATTCACTGTTCGAACCTCGCATCAGCTGCATGTATTTATGTGCCGCGAGTAATATTGAGTGTGACTCCCACCTTCTCAGTTAAATAAATTAACCTAATCAGTCCTGTGCACCGCATACGACATTTCTATAACGCATTCAGCACAACTATTATGAACATCCTCAGCTCAGACCTTCAACGTTTTAGGTCTTCTCTGACTAATATTTAACTATTTATTGTACGTGTAAAAAAATATAATTGGAGTGAGCTCTCTGTTAGGTATTTTTAGTTTACATTCCTAATTTTTGTTATAGTCTTTTTACTACTACCTTCGTTCTTTTACACAATCTTAGCTTTGATGACCCACATAGAATACTGCATAACCCCATTATTTTGCGGACATCGACATCTTAAATGTGTTATATTTTCTGTACATTATAACTAAGGCAACCTCGCTGTTCATTAGCACATAAATTAAGCTGACGATGATGATTATGCTGAAAGGAAAACACAGAGCGCGCAGGGAACGCTGGATGACGAGGCGGCCGGGCGCGTACCGTCATCGGTTGAGGTGATGAGTGAACAAGAGAATGTGGGCGCATCTGGAGGGTAAAGAAATGTTCGAGGTGGGGGGGCGCAAGGACCCGAAGAACTTGCACGCTCTGTAAGAAAATAATAGGTGAATCGCTCTCTTAAAGAATGTCTTTTAGTAACTTATTTTTATTTTAAAAAATAGGCTCTTTATGTTTAGCTGCGGAGTAAGGCATTATTTCTACGAAGGCAATCGTTCTAAATTTCTTGTTTCTTCTTGGAGAGCTTACCAAACTAGAATTATTTGTGGAATACCCAGGGTTCCCTCTGCCCGGCCTGCTATTTTATTATCTCGAAATTAGTAAAAGCTATAGTTATTACGGCTGAGAAAAGTTAAGCCACGACCAACATCTACATTTTCCCTCGACTTCAGTGGGATGCCTATCACGTTGTGAGACTTTCAAGTCGAGTAGGCTGTCTAACACACAGTATCTTGAGCGTTTGTTGTTTTGTTCTGCTATATCAGCTCCCTCCCCAGCATTAATTTCACACCGTGTTTTTTTACTAGGGCTGGACATTTGATCAATTGGCCTACTGAATAGCCAATTAAGGATTTAATCGCGATTAATTGTTTTGAGCCGTTAGTCAGTAAACTTTTGACAAACCAAAAGAAATAAAAAAATTAAGCGCTTTTTATCACGCGGACGTGGACCAGTACATCTGTATAAAGGGCAAACTTAAGGTAAAACCTTAACCTAAACTAAACTGTAAGGGCGAGATTTGTAACTCCAGACAAGTGCAGAAGGTGTGAGCGTCCTCTGAACAATAAAAGGAGTTCGCTTTTGCAGGAGAATATGAACGACTTTCTTGGCCTCATACAACTGAACTAATAATCACTCAGTGTGAGTGTCTTTTAACAGTTCTCAACTAAACATCGAGGTTGATTTTTTATCGAAATGGGATATTGTGCCGTTTATCAGATATTAAGCGGAAGAAAAGAAAATATTAATTTTCACTTTTAAAACATATTATGCATGAAAATAAAAAATTCCGATGAATCTATCACCTAATGAATTATCAGGTGGCGATTAATTATTAATGTTTAAAAATCATTTAAGAAATAAAGGTTAAGAATTTTAATGGATGCCCAGCACTACGTGTAACTCTGTCGAGAAAAATGATTGCACTGCCCCCCTCTTATAATGTTTGACGTCACGTTTTTAGTGGGGACAGTAGAGCCCCCATCTGTCCCGAACAAAGCTGAAAATTAAAGAACCCTGCAAACAAAAAATATCGTGGCTTGCAATGTAGCTTACTTCAGTTAAGACGTGTCTAATAACGTGTTGAATAATTTTTGAGTCAAATGAGTGACTCCGTATTGTGACTTGCAATGCGGGTTACTAGTTAAGACGTGTCTAATAAAGAAGTTTAAACAATTTTAGGAAATAAGTGACTATTCAAATTTCGCCGGAGCTCTTCTTTAAAGGGAAGCTGAAGGTGTTCCAGAGAAAAAAAAATACGAGCTGGAGGTAAATTAAGAGTAATTTTATCCCGTGAACCTAAATATTACGTTCGTTCCCCACAATGATGCAAATATAAACGCGAGAGAACACGGAAAGCCTCCGACCCGTCGTTACGTCATATAATGATCTTTCTGCCCATAGAGTTATTATAATGTACGCTAGAGGTTCAACTGGCGCTAGTGTCTATGCGACTTCCGTGACGCAAATTGGAGCAGACAGCAACCAGTCTACTTTTGCGGTGCTCCTGTGCATTCCTATGGGAAAACGCGCGTGCATTTTGTCTCTTCGCCGGAAAATAACACGGAACACTTTGGTTATTTAGGTCGTACCGAATAGCATGTACCTTGATTAACACTGTAAAAGTGTAATTGCTTTAGTTAGCACATTTTTCTTCATCAGTGAACGATATTTAACTTCGCTACATTACAGTCCCAAACGCGTGTTCCGCTGCAGGTGTGTAAAAACAAGCGACGATTCAAAGCAAAATTACAATCGAAACGAACATAGAGTGTGTTCAAGGCTCGCCAGCATTCCGGTGACGCTTGTATATTGATAATATACCAGTCCTGTCACCATATGAGAATGATCCCGTCGTGCATGAGCGCAAAAAAACCTTCAAAACGTACAGAATAAAGTCCGTGGGCTATGAAAGGTGTCTCTTCGTATTGTTTTCTCTGCCGGGCAGCTTTTATCGTGCACTTGTTCTCAAAGCTATCGAGCGCGCGGGTGATATTTTGAACGGAGAAAGAGCGGCTTCGCTCTGGGCAGAAAGAGTAAAGGGGTACTTACTTATTTAAAATCGAAATAGATTACGTGGCCTTCAACTTATTTTGATCGTACATGCACTGCGAGTTACTGATCCAGTGTGGCTGCGTAGTTCTTGCCGCCGCTCTTGATTTTCCAGATGTCCTTCGTTCGCCTAACCCCCATGCTGGAAATCGCCGACGCCGCGTTCGCGCTAACAGTGTCCGACAGTGCACATAAATACACGTACGAAGCCATTTTAGCACCGTTTTTAATGCGACGAATTCGAAAGAAAAACGCCTTAACTGACCAATTATTTTGTCGGTCTGACTGAGAAATATTTCAACCTACCTAGCACGTTCGAATTATTTGGGATATTTGCTCCTATGATCGAGCGCAGGGAGAAAATGCACTCACTTTTTCTCATAGAAATGCATTACCGGAAGTCCATTTTCGACTGGTTGCTGTCTGCTTCAATTTGCGTCAGCACACTAGCGCCACTTGAACCACTAGCGTACATTATAATAACCCTATGTTTCCGCCGTCAAGCGCGTGTCGCTCGTGTGGGCAGCGCGTGCAATTGCAAGCTTGCCAGGTATATTCCACCGCACTGACACCAGTCGGGGAGTCTTTTTCTGACCTTTATGAAAATAGCAATAGTGCACGTGCATAGCTTTGATAGGCGATGAAAATGCGCGAGAGCGCAGATTCCAAAATCTCCTCTTATGACGTAACGCTCCGGGAAGGAGGGGCTTCAGCGTTACATTAAAACATATTTTCTGCAGCCTCCGTGCACCAAAGGTTTAAAACAATCTCGACATTTCTGATTCTGCAGGCCAAATGAAGACAATTTAAGTGTTTTTGCTCAAATACAAACCCCTCCAGTTTTTGTTTAAGAACAAGAACACGTGTATGATATTGTACCGGACACTATGTAAAAGGTACGGATATGTAGTCGCGCTTTTAGAGAAAAGCTGTGGAACTTAATCCATTTTGAAGCATGCAAGCTGAAATAGAATACCACACCCTATTGGAAAAACGTACAAGAAACAAACCTGCTGCTTGTAGAGTTCTGGTATGACACCACCATAATTTCTTTGTGTTACGCATGCAGCTAGTTTGGTTTGGCGTTCTGCATAACTGGAGATACCGGCACCGCTATGGCTCCGGGTCTGTCTATACTGGCAGCCACTTTGCTTGCCGATATGATTCGGTGTGGCTGGTATGATTTTGCGTCCGATGACGTAGGCGACTGCCGTCTTTCCACCAAAACGCTTATTCCACAGGACCACCGGTATAACCAAATTATACATGCAGAAAGACGACCGCCATCGTCCAACAAAAACGTCCATCGTTCACCACCGCTATCGTTACATACACCATACATGTCGAAAAAGAACATAAGCCACGTTTACACGAATGCGACTTAGTCGCATTGAATCCAGTTGCCGCATTCAATATGCGGTCATGTAAACGGCACAATGCGCAAAGCGCATCGCATTTTGGAACGGGGAGGATTATCGGAAGGCGCTCGCTGCGGGAGCGAGTGAACAGCTGAGAACATGGCGGCGGCCAACCTCGTCGGCGGCGCGGAGAGCGGTCCCGCAATTTTTTCCCCGAGAACGCAAGCTTTTATTGCGATCATAAGTAAGCGGAATATAGCGAAGCTGCTCGGTGAGGATGGCCCCGTCCAAACCTTTGCGAAGTACGACTTGCGCGTCCGAAGGGGTCACAAAGGCTTCGGTGCAAGCACGAATGACACCGAGAGCTCCGAGCACTGTAGAGCACTGCATGGTAGCGCAGAACGAGCAGCTCCTACCTCGGTGCAGTTCCTGGCTCCGTAAGAGCCTCTCGGACTCGGGGTCCGGTTGTTCCGGTCGCGATCGGCGAGGTCTAGCGCGGCGAAACGCGGAGGCTTCCTCAAAGCGTGCACACACACGTCGCCTCTCGTTCAGAGTGAACCGGCGGCCCGGCCTGGAGTCCTCAACGCCTTCCGTCTCCCAGCTTCTTCCACAGCACCGAAGACAGCGGGCACGATCTTTACGTTCACTGAATGCGTCGAAAGGCCTCCAGTGCGATGCACCGGAAAACGTGGTGCGGCTGGTCCCGGAACGGAACTGCATAACTTCGAGCTTTGAGTCAACGCGCACGGCAACAAACCGATCGTGACACCAAGCCGCGGATACCGCATCGCCGGTCGACAGCGGCAAACGGCCCGTTGCTCGTATCGTGGGCCGTGACTCGTTCTCGGCCAACTTGGCGTCTTTTCGTGGCCCCTCGCGTCGTCGCAACCAGCCACAAACCCGACAAACCCACCAGCCCGAAACCGTAGCGACCGTAGCCTGCGTTGGAGAAAAGCGAAACCGAAACTTAAAGCTTCCGCCCAGTGGCTTCCGCTGCCGCGGCTTATCTAACTTTGCGGCTTCCACTTCCGGTCGTCGCGGAGATGGCGAAGATAGAGCGGTGTGGGGGGTCGTTGGCTCGTTTACGATTACGGGACAGATGTTTTGCGGTCCGTTTCTACTGCGTCTCTGGCTTTCAACTGGACGGCGCCTCTCATAGTTCAACCAGGCGTGGTCAGCCTGCGTCAGGCCGGCTCGACTCGTCCGATCGCCGGACCGCAGGCGAGTCCCAAGTACGGCCGTTAGGCCTAGGATCCGAAGGCCTAGGATCCGTGAAGCGGTAAGTGAATCTCGTTCCGTTTTCGTTCTACTTTTAAATTACGTTAGGTGCGCTACAGTATAAGCATGCGTGCCAAGTGTTCGTGACAATTTTGAACTAGAATAATTGTGCTTCATTGCGGTCATTTGCTGAAAATGTAAATCGAGCAATGAACTAGGAGCCATGCTTGAAAACGGGTCCATATCACAAGAGCGAATGACATTTTAGCGAACGGCGACATTTGAGCGAATGGTCGTTTTAGCGAATAACGGGGGCGCGCGTTAACCCATCCGTCGCGCTGCGCTTTACGCCGCTTCGCGGCGACAGTCTGCGGCAACTCATTACAAAAATATGAACTCATTTGGCCCACCCGAAAACGCCGCTTCGCGGCGTCCGACTATTCGCTAAAGTGTCGTTCGATGAAACGTGGGCGTTCGCTAAAACGTCATTCGATCAAGTGAGTGCCTCCCCTTGAAAACGGTGTATGTACGATGTTAACTTCTACCTGGGCGGCTAAAAAAAAAGAAAAAGTCAAGACTGGTTACGGTTGGATGCGAGGCTGGTCCCAATGCGATGGTAAGCACTTAGAGCGCCTTTCTGAACGGCATGTAAGCAATATAGCGATCAACGAGACGAGCGACGGCGGGAAGCTACGAGAGCCGCTGCCGAGCGCCGAAGATTTCTCACTCTCGCTGCTTGCGCCGCTCGGTTCTTGGGCTTCTAGAAAACGTCGCTCATCGCCTTGGTCGCTCGCACCAAGCGCTTTCATAATGTGTGTCTCGTCGCGCGGCTGACTGCCGTGTTTATTCGAATACAAATCGACCTTTTTTTTTTTTTTCCTCTCTTCTTGGAAATTGTGACTAAAGAATTTCGACACCTACATTCGCGACCAAATTTTGCGACCCTACCGGAGGTATGAAGCTATCGAGTCACCGAGCCGGCGTTGCCGTAGAGCCGCGCCGCTTCTTGTTTCAAAAAGCTTTTGGTTGCCGAAATGGCTCGCCGCCCGCGGTGCGCGTCGGATTTCGACATCGCGCCTCTAGCATTCCCCTTGCTGGGCAACGGGTAAGGAGAGGAACGCGATGCGCCAAGCACTTTACCCTCCATCCTCGCAAACGCGCACAAAAAAACAAAAAAAATGTTATTTTTGTTAGTTGCTTGAGGCGGCTCGGCTCGCGTGTTGCTCATGGCGACAGGGCGGCTTTGCTTGCGTCTTTGTAGTTTGTCTTCCGTCGCTTCGCACCTTTTTTCGTTTCTTGTAATTTTACAACGGTGTCAGTGAAGTATTGCTGCGAATTTGCGAGGATGTCTACCCAGCTGACGAAGCTTCGGACGATGATAACATGTCCAGAAGTTCTGACGGTGATGAAGTTTTTGGCATCGCCCCGTGATTTAGCTGAGAGTGATGTAAATAAAGGTTTTTTTCTTTCTTTTGCCCAAAATTTCCCCAGTTCTTAAAAATAAAAAAAAAGGTCAACCTATATTTGAATTTTTCTTTTTTTTTTTTTGTTCTTGGTGGATCCAATAAATAGGGTTCGACCTATTTTCGAGTAAATACGGTAACTTTAATTTTTATTTTGGGTTACGTCGGACGCAACTCGAATGCTTGACAGTTACGTTGGGCGTAACTTTAATTTTTATTTCGGGTTCCGTCGGACGTAACGTTAGACACTCCGTTACACTTAAGGAAAATAGGAGCTGCAGGTTCATCATATAAACCAACCATTTGTGCTTAATTAAAATGCATCACTGACCTCAAAAAAAAAAAAAACTGCTATCCTAGAGTTTATGCTATAGGAATGTAGCGCTTCAGATAAATTTGTTAATTTTTACTTTTAGTCCCTGCCCCCTCCAGATACAACATCTGGCCTAAAGCAGTGTTCCGGATCTCCTTCCAAGACCTCAGGCGGGTCGTCATTCAATCCATGAGTCGGCGGCGTCTTATGGGCGTGTTGCTGGTGCTTACTGGATGGTGCTACCGAGGGAAAAGTGGTCATGCTATGGAAAGGCAAGTATGGCCGCCGTAAGTATACATATTGTCTTTACCTTTGCTCGAATTCACTTTTAAGAAATGCACAGTTTGCATGTGTGCATCTCTCAATGTTCCCACAGTCGGCTGTTTTTTTTTTGAGTGCTCCAAGTCTGTCAGCGCTAGTTTCTCTAGATCATGCAAATGGGATGCAACACTAAACCACATATGCTCTCGCAACAAACAGTGCTGTGCAGAAGCACAGTGGAATTTACTCTAGCTTTATAATGCAGCACAAAATAGTTGACTCCAAGTATAGCTACTTTTGTGACTCCGTTTAACCAAAAGCTCTGCCGAAACAAACTTGCCGCCTTATAGGTAGTGCAGAAGAACCTCACGTGCCTAACCTGGAGAAGGGCATTTTTTTTCATAGGTCAATTTTTTTTAAACCAATGCCTTCAGTCTCCTTGAAATGTTAACATCATGTGACACACGGAAGAACAGTAAACTCTTTAATGTTGGCGAACCTTTAATTTTCGCGCCCTTTAATTTTGCAGAATTCAGTGGCTGCGATTATGTCCTCTGTGACCGATTCGAGAAGAAATAGCGGCCACGAAGATAAGGGGGTTTTACTGTACATCGGAGGAAAGAGGAAGTCACTTATGTTTGTATGCAGGAGTAAAACCAATAACAACAATCATGGTGTCGACATTTTGTAAGCCTATCTGTGTCTATTGAATGATATCAACTTTGTTTTAGTTCGTTAAACATTGTTGCCTGTACATTGTGAGATGTCGTCTTCAACATGAGCAGTGGTTTTCTTCTCAAGCAGGCAGCATGGACGCGTGCCGCAGCACAACATAGTTCATTTGCAGGTGGTACCGCAGGTTGAAGGATGGTTGGCACAATATGGGGGAATCACAATTCAATGTTCTACCTCGGGCGTAGACAAGATTTGCTTATTCTAAATCATTTTGTCTAAAAATCTGGAATTTGCGATGAATGTACCCGCATGGTTGGAAGGGCCAGACAAGCCTTGTGAGCGCTTCATTTTCTAGCGTCTCAGTCCTGAACCCACTCACGCACCACATGTGTAGATGTTCCGATAGGTGGGAGCACTTATTTGGAAAATGGTGAATGGCAACTGTTATCTTTATCAGACTTCTGTATTATGGTCAAAGTTGGACTGCATATTTGCAATACTTTTTCTCACTTAAATATATGTCATACTAAAATATGTAGAATAGCCGATGACAAAAAGAGAATGGCTGGGCGTCCTCCAGCACGTGCTTGTGCTTTTCACCCCACTTTGGACAGATGTGCTTGCTCCAGGCTCACGAGGCGCTGAAACGTCATCGAAGGTAGCAGACGGGCTGGTGGTGGAACAACGGAGACTTCTCCCTGCCTTTCTCATGCTGCCAGTGAGCGTGTACCTCTATACTCTAACTTAGCTTAACCTGCACAGAGCTGAGGAGAATAGGCTTGGCGAGTGCCCTTACTGCATATGCATTTGTACAGCTGAGGCACTTTCTGAATCAAGAACATTGTGTATCTTACCTTCAAAAACACATCATTTTGGGGGTGCAAAAGGAATTGTAAGGCATATCTTTGTTTGTATTGTCCTATTACGCATCACAGGCACGTAGCCAGGGGGAGGCTTATGAGGCCCGGCCCCCCCCCCCCCCCGATATCTTCCATTTTGCATGGGTCCTCCTCTCCCCCCTCCCCCTCATACAGCGTTTTGTTATGAGGGGGCCCCCCCTGAAACAAAATCCTGGCTACGTGCCTGACGCATCGACTCCAACTTAATGCGGAATCGACCCACCCTGTTGATAAATTTAATGCCTGCTAGGTAATTTGTTTTGCATTCAGTTAATATATCAGTATTCAGTTAGGTATCCCAAGTCATTAGCCGTTGAGATGCAGTCTCTCTGCAAGTCAGTCATGTTTAACATTCATAAAACTGCTTGTCAAATAATGGCACTGTCGAGGACATGTACCCGGCACAAGCAATCGCTGTGCACAAGCTGGTCGTGTGGATGCAGACAGCAAACATCCCGGTTGAAACGTCCTTCCTCGCAATGTAGCTCAAGACTAGGTCAGGGCCCCACTCACAAACGTCTATACTTTGCATCTCTTTAAGCTGGACCACTTTTGACACTACAATCCATTGCAGCAAAAACAGTGTGAGACATGATTAAAAGCTCGACGTACCATGGCATCCAACTAGAAGGTCACATGGCTTGCAGCTTCTGCCGTGGTTAACTTTAAACTGAGATACTTTGGAATAATGCTCCCGGTTTTTAGTGTTGCCCGGCACGGTTAACAATTTGGTGATATAGTGCTGCTTTGAAAAATCTGCATTCGTGACTGTATCACCTTATGAATGCATACTAGCTATTAAACTCTCCATTCTGCAGAGAAATGAAATGCACTTTGCTTGCAATTGCAGCTACTTCTGGAACTTCATGGTATGAAGCACCTTATGGCTGCAAGCTCTGACAGATCTTGTTCTCTGGTCTGCGCAGGCCCATTGCAGGGAGTCACTCCGAGAGCCTCATCAGAGGTTCCTGCCCGTGGTCGTTCTAAATTTTTTTGTTGTAGGTATGCATTCTTTCTGTCTTTCCCTAATGTACTCAGGCGTTTTCTTTTCATTGTCGCTGATTTGCCTCAAAATTGGTTCAGCAGAAAAATGGATGCTGTACAACTGTATCCCGCATATTTTGTTCAAGATAACTTTTCTTTGCGAAAGTTAGATTTTTTTTATGAAGGATAGTCTTTTTTTGTTTTTATTCACAAATTTATTTGAGTTTCCATGGGCAACACTAAAACGTTATGCCAAGGGCAAGGACA
Organism: Ixodes scapularis; assembly: GCF_016920785.2. Lineage (NCBI taxonomy): Eukaryota > Metazoa > Arthropoda > Arachnida > Ixodida > Ixodidae > Ixodes > Ixodes scapularis. Next base: position 118,350,603 of record NW_024609868.1, on the reverse strand, counting down.
AGTTCACTGCTCTAACTTGTTCTCAACTGATTGCAAGAAATTTTGTTAATGTCGTAATACCTCTTTCCAGCACTTGCTTTGCAGCATGGAAACAAATTATACATGGGACATACTCTTCTTTAGACTGCTTGTTCATTCTGCAGGTCTGCCTTCTATAGATGTCGTGCTACTGGAGAGCAGGCGAATTCGATTGTTGGTATTGCCATTGCTTTTTTTTAGCCGTTGTCTTAATAGTTCTTGTAAATTTAAAAATTTTCCTAAAAAGCAAGTCGGCGAGAATATCTATTTTGACTAGTTAGCTGAAAATAATGATCTAGTACCCTTTAGTCAGTAAAATAGATAGTGTGTGCCGCTGTTAGTGTCAAGTAGAGATGCACGCTTTTTAGGCATTTTGCGCAGAGTGGTACCCATTTTTATTGGTTAGCCTCTTGGTGCGCCAACTAAACTCTTTCTATCCAGATACCTGCCCTTTGCTTTTATTTGGCAGGCTCTGGCAATAAAATAATATAGTGTTATTCCTCGGTGGCTTAAAAACCTAAAGAAAGAAGTTTCTCCATGTTTAAACGCAAACTTTTATAAAGGCAAAAATGAATTAAGCCAGTAGCAGACGACACATAGCCTCAGCAGTGCTCCGCGCCAACAGCGTTGCGTCAAAATAGCGGTCGTCTCCTTTTTGCTGCCTTCTCTCTCTTTCCTTCGGCGCTCTCCTCCCTTTCCTCCTCTCCGGCACCTTTGTCACCACACCCACTGGCTAAACTCTCCCACTATGCGGCTCTGCATTGCAGTAGTAGGTTTTTTTTATAGTCTTTAGAGTTAAATGTGAATATTTGACAGAAATCTCCCAGGTTGGGGTGAAAGAGGGTTAAATGAATGCATTTGATCATTCGCCTCAATTCGGTACCCATCATTTCAAGGCCTGTGTGGCGTTGTCCTGTGGTGTATTTATGACTGTGGCTATGAAGGAGCAGTTCTTTAATAGGTACAAGTACAAAGTATAAAAACAAAAGGATCTATGTGCTGATCATGAAAGAATATGCTAGCCATTCTAATGTAGCTCTGCCAAGTACTTGATTGTGATTTGTTTTTATTTCCAGCTACTTGGTTGCCTCAAGATCTGGAGCTCCTGGTGGCCACAAGCTTGGACTCAATCTTCTTCTGTGGTCCGGCCAGGACCATGGGGGAGGTAATCCCAGCAACAAGAGCATCACAGTATCTCCCTGCCTGTGGCTTTCGATTAGCATCACGTCAAGGGAGTCCTCATGCCACCAAGTGTTAGGTATGCTACTCGAAATAAGCATTCTTACCTATTCTTGAAGTGAAACAGCAAAAGCACTACTAAGCCTAAAATGCAAAAAACATTGAAATCTCGGTTTGGATGGAGTTCCAATTACAAAAAGGCGTCTGCAGACATGATTCACATGTGAACTTAAAGCCCACGGATGTAGGTTCGACGGAGTCACAGAAATAACTTCCCGCAGATGGCTTCGCTAGTGCCATACCCAAACAAATTCTTAAAATAATCATTGTGTTACGTTGGTGTCATTAATCTTATGTACCTACCCCACCCAGCAGTCGGGAGATGTGAAATATAAAAAAAAATGGGAACTTGCACATTGTCAGCTCTGCAAAGATAATATATTGAACCGAGCATAGCACGTTCAACTTAAGAAAGCAATTCAGTGCAGGCCTAGTTTTAAGCTTGACATATTTGTTATTGCCCTTTATAATGAAGTAAAAACTGCTTAAGTTGTGGCCCACTACAGGCTTTCTATTAGTGTTAAAAAGTGTTATGGCAGTTTAAACAGCTCGCTCCAAATATTTTCTTGAAATGCATAGGTTTATGGAAATTATTATGTGGATGTTTGCAGACAGTCATGGTGAGACCAATCTTTAGTGCCAAGTGTTCCACTTACTCAGAGTTGGTTGAGTCTGTAAATAGTGTAGGTCGCAAATTAAATTTTTATGGTATGCAATGGGCACAACCATCCGTAATGACTAGCTCTACCTAGGGGAACTTTATACGTTTACTACGGCAAGATGGTTTCACAAAACTAAGTGTTTAGTTTATTCAACTCCTGCACTAACCTTATCTCTAGAAACTTTTTATATTCTTTACGATGCTGAGTTAGGATTCTGGTAGTAGTTTTTTTAGAACTACGCTAGACATTTCCAGTTCATAATTTTTCTCGCAAAGAATTCAAGAGAGCCAAACCCTGTAATATACGGATGGAACTCGCAGAATGATACGACTGGCAGTTTGAAACATTCGGCACTGTAACAGTAACAATGACATGTCACTTGCCTATGTAATGCTCATTGTCACAATCAAACTGCCTTTTCCGTCTGCACTCATTTTCAGTGGACTCATTCAGCGAACTCGCACCCGAGACTGCAGCGCTGGGTTCTGCGAAGTAATTTGCATGAATATAGATGCAACAGGTTTCTTTTGAGTGTGCGTCTAACACATATTCTTCATATTGAATCTGCTACTGTATTCATGACCATGTGCTTAATTGTATCCACATTCCAGCTTATTTTTATTTTGACACTTGAGTTTTCTTCAGTACTTTTCTCAACATCTGTGCTTGTTGAGCCGTGCTCAAGACCATTAATCTTGTCTTTCACTATTACATTAATATATAAAACTGTTGATGCCGAGTGAGAATTCAAGGTCCCGAATCTGTCGTGCGAGTTAAATAAGAACCAATAAAAAGCTCTACAAAGGAAATTTTGTTAAAGGAGGCTGTATAAGCATTAAAATAGCACATGCCATGCTTAAAAAAAAACAAATTCTTGTTAGGTATGCAAGGATGACACTGCTGTTTCTGATGTGTCACAAAAAAAAATCAGTGCCATACAGTGTTCCTTATGGAAGTACAAACTGTCGAATTCAAAGCCCAGAAGTTTTATTCAAGAATGTTCCTCAATACAAATGTATTTAGAGATCTGAGCCACTGACTCATACATGACTATGTGGCGAACATTCATTTTCATGTGCATTATAGTTTACAAGGTCTAGTCTGCATTGATTTATTGCATTCATGCTGAAACTGGGAGGGGTTCTCTGGGTATGAATAAAGATATAAACATTTCTTGAAATCAAAACATTTGAGAACGGACAAAAGGAAGGATCTGAGTACGGTATCTTAGATTCTCTTCTCTTTTTCTTATCTCTAATTTTCATCTTATTTCACCTGTTGCATTTAGTTTTTTTAGCGCAGCTCTTAGCACCCGTTTCCGCGTTTCGCGGCGTCGCCCTCGGCGGAACCGCCCAACTAAACTTGGCAGGAAATTGAATTAATGTTGCGGTCATGTGACGTTAATATTTCCGCTAAGTCTAGCTGAGAAACTGAATTTTTTATGGATGACATGACACGGTCATGCAACGTCATTTTCCCCGCTACTTTTAGTGGGAAAACTGCATTTGTGTTGAGGTCATGTGACATCAATTTCCGCGCTAAATCTTGTGGAAAGCTTTACCCGCTAAATTTAGTGGGCAAATTTTCCCGCTAAATTCAGGGAAATGTTTCGCTGAGTAGGAGGGTTAGGGGGTGGGGGGTCATACCCTCCCATCCTCCTCTTCAAGATCTGTGCTCTAATTTCACATTACAGAGAATTGTAAACGTCTCATATTTCATCTCATGTTTATTCAACTTTTATATTGCAGGTGCGCTTGCAGCACAAATCTGGGTTGTGCTGATCCTCTACGCACAAGTTAGGAACTCCTGAGTGGCAAGAGTGGGAGTTTGGTCTGACAGCTCAAGGGACACCATTGTTCAGTATTGAATTTTTAATTATCTTCTTTTGAGCAAAGTTAAGCTTTGCTGCTTGCAATTCTTCTAAAAATAAATACCTGCAACCAAATTTACCACGTCACGACATTTTGCCTCTGCTCTTAGTGCTCCTGGTGAGCCTCGGATAAGAGCTTACTGGTGTGCAAACATCATGCTTGTTTGAAACCACTCACTAATGTAGACTCGCTGACATCCAGCATTCCAATGAAACGCTGGATGTCCACAGGTCTTTCTTGAACAATGCAAGCGGGAAATGAACCATTCAATCGTGTCGTATTGGGGGACGTTCTAGAGAGTGTTTTTTTGTATGTTTTACAGATTTTTTTTTTTAAAAAGCCGTAAAAGCTACATTTACGCGGTCTGTGCACGTGAGTTATAAGGCCAGGGCGGCATAGTATAAAAGGCTAATTTGTAATGATCAGTCAGCTTATTACAGAGATGTGCCAGTCTTCTTTCAGAAAACTAGATTGGAGGTTCATCCTAGCATAGTTTTATCCCGCGAATCTGAATATCCCGTTCGTTTTCCACAAAGATATAACTAAACGTGAGAAAACACAAAAAAACATCCTACCAATAGTGACATCGTAAGAAGACCTTTCGGCCGCCAAGCGTGTCGCTTAAGGGCCGCGCGTCCAATCTCAAGTTTTCTAGGTATATTCTCCCGCATTGGCACCAGTCGTGACACATTTTTCTGTCCTTTTAAAAAATAGCACGTGCGTGCATAGCTTTGATAGGTGCTGAAGATGCATGAGCAAAGATTTCGAAAGCCACTTTTGTGACGTCGCTCTACAGGGAAGTGCTTTCACAGCGCTTTAAAAATGACTCTATGCAGCCTCGATTCATAAAATTACCAAATAATTTGCATATTTGAGATTCTGGAGGTCATATGAAGATTTAAAAGTACTTTCTCAAATACAAAACCGCTTCAGCCTCTCTCTAAGTATAGTATGTTCCTGAAATTTTAATCAGTGAGAAAAGACCCATGGTTCCAATTAGAAACTTGCTAAGCATCATCAAAACACACTAAATCAACTTTCTTTGTGAAGATATAAAACAAGAGCAGCATTTTATGGCGTTCTAAAAAAATGGTCAATTTGTACGCGTTTCCAGACTTTGGTTTCTTACCAGAGCGCATCTTTGCACCTGTGGTCCTGCTGCCCGGTGGCCGCAGTGCGAAGCCGCCCCCTCGCCTCCCTCGTAGGATGGAGGGAAGCAAGGCGCACGTGCGTTGCGTGTCTAAGGGGGAACAGGACCTTGGGCGCAGAGATGAGCTCTGATAAGAAACTGAAACCTAGAAACTCGTGCAAATAAAGCGTTCTTACAGAACGCGTAAAAGGCTACCCCTGCATTATATCCTTCTAAAAAGAGTTGATTTTGTGGTTTTCAATGACTCAGCAAGTTTCTAATTGAAACCATATTTTCATTTTCACTAATTAAAAAGTTAATTAACAAATTGTATTTAATTATCTGACTGATTGTTACGATTAGGTCCCTATACTACGTACGCCTGGCCGTATAACTCGCCTGCACAAACCGCATTAATTTAGCTTTCACGACCTTTCTAAACATATATGTAAAGCTTAAAACTAAATCGCCCTGTACAACAGTGAAAAGGTGAAACCAGCATGTTGGAGCCATACGGCTCCACCGTGCTGGTATCGCCTTTTCGCTGGTATAGGTTGTCCCATATTACGTTATGCATGTATGGTTCCACGCGGTTCCGCCGTATTCCACTACGCTGGTATAGGATGTCCCATAATACGACACGCTTGTATGGTTCCGCCTACCTGTATCGTTCCGCTTTAATCCACTATACTGGATCCGCCGATTCGCTTGTATAGGATGTCCCATATTACGGTTACGCTTGTATGAGCCTTTTCCGTCGTCTTTCCATCATCGAAATTTTCCAACAGGGCAGTATAATAGAGGAACGCTTTATTCGAATATAAAAAAATATCAACTTCTAATTTTTAGCGTTACAGCGTTAGTGGAATTGAACACTGAAAACAGATTATTACAGAGATAGACTGGTGGCTGGGCCTACCAGCAGGCGCCCCTCAGGAGTTTTGTTGAAGCCGGACACCCATAATGTGCAATTGAAGCCATTTTGCGGAAGATCTAGAATAAAAAGCGAATAAGACATTGTATATGCTGATCACTATACATTTACAATTCAGGACATTTAAATACATTACCACGCTGTTCAACGTGAATATATGGTGGGATTTAAACTTTACACATTTGTAAGAAATGAAAAAGAAAAAAAAAAGCCCAACAACGTCATTAATGCGGTTTGTAAGAGTGAGTTATATGGCCTGGGGGACATAATGTAGGGGGCTAATTGTCACAATAAGTTGGCTAATTAATTAATATAGGTTCATTCAGTGTTCTTAATTTTTTAAAATAAACATGTTTTAATCAGAAAGTTCCTGAGCTACATTGAAAAGAAAAACAACAAATCAGTCAATTTGATAAAGAGTAGGAGCACGTGAAAGCACCGTGGAGCGCAAAAGTTACCACTAGTTCAGCAGGAGTAAGGCCACCGGTCCGATAACGCGGCCGCTCGGTTTTTCTGTCTTTGATCATCCGAGCTTTCTGACAGCCAGCTGTCTGCCTGTCGCACGACTGGTAACTTTAGCAAACTACTTATCTTCCCAAAAGCTCAGTATTTTTTTTAAATACTGATTTAGTGGTTTTTAGTAACGCTCAGCCGTTTATTAATCAGAACGATATCATAATTTCAGACAAAAAGAAATAAAAAAATAATGGACTAAACGACGAATAATTTCAACTGCAGCTGAGTTTATTCGCAAGGAAACAAACTATAGCCATTCACACAGACAGGAAAGGGAGAAGACAAAAATATATGCCGCTGCAAAGTTGGCGGAATCGAGCCAGACTGTCTGGCCTCCACTCAGACACCAGATCACCAGCAGACAACCACCGCCAAGCTACCCGGCATGATAATTCCCGTCAAAGTCATGTGAACCGATTGAAAAACCGCATTCTTCCCCCGCCCCCTCCGACCATCCACCCCTCGACAACAACACCACACTCACGGAAAAGGAAGTTTCTCATGAGTTTGTTCAAAACTATAGACGGCTGGCTCACGCAATTTCCGTGGTTCCCTATCCTCAATGTCCGCTTTAATATTCTTTTAAAAGAATCGCTTTCTTTGCACGCGATTGAAGTGCATTCCAGTAATGGAGAGCACGAATCACACTCAGTAGCACGTTTGGCCCGTTCGGATGGTTGATAAAGTTTTTTTGTTTTTTTTACACTTCTTTCCTGTTGTAGGAGGCGGTCATTTACACACTGACCAGTCTGGCCCACATAGTAGAACACACAATCAATCAAAATTTTGTGCACAACTTTTTTTGACGGAACCTTTTCGAGGATCCTTAAGAGTTTGTGTGTGTGTTCTTTTTTTTTATTACACTGCCCGGTTCTCGGTAAAATGCGATTGTTATATGTCAATCTTACCCTGTCTTAAAAAAGGACATTTACTTCGAACTCCTGTGCCAAGGCTTTAAGAATATGCAAAAACCCGTTAAAGTACGAAATCACAACAACATTTATATTCGATGTCCTTTCGATGCTTTTATGAAGATTTGATGACGACTGTGATCTGCGCCCCAAATGAATACTATGGAAATAAGGTTCGAGATTATATTATCTACGAAGCACCGGAGCTAAGCCTTGCGGCTGGTTCTGCGGTCAATGGGAAGTTGAAATTTCTACATCTACAGTTGTTAAATGATAAAGGTTCATGTTGGTTGTATGGAAGAGAAGAACCGAAAAGGGTCTTATTAGACATGGTGCACTTTCAAAGCTCGTAAAAGTTGGTGTCGTAAAGTCTCTTGTATGCAATAATGTAAAAAGTTTGCAAATTCATTTTGCCGACAATGCGCTCGTGAGACAGTTAGATTGGTTGAGGCAAGCTTGGTATAGTTTGGATTTCTTCATGTAAGTTTTGCGTAGGCGAGTTGTAGAAAGGCCTAAAGGCTCTGAGAGGACTCCCAAGGGAAATGTTGTTGTAGATTTGTACTTTCACAGGTTTTTGCATATTCTTAACTTTTGGCTCAGAGTTTACAAATAAATGCCTTTTTTAAGACGGACTTCGGTTAGGTAGACTTACACCGTTTGTGTCTGAGCAAGAACAAGGCTGCGTAAAAAAAGCTTAGGGATCCTCCAATTGGTTGCTTCAAGGAAATTGTGTACAAAATTCCATTTGATTGTGGGCTCTGCTGTGTGGGCCAGACCGGTCAGTTTGAAAATAACCGCCTCCTGGGACATAAAAAAGTGTGAAAAACGTGTGTTCATCACCTAAGCTAGCCAAACATATTGCTGAAAGTAACGCGTGCTCACCATCATGGAAATATACTTGAATCGTGTGCAAACAAAACGATTCTTTCAAAATAATCTTAGAGGAAACCTTGAGTATAGGGGACCACATAATCCGCGTGAGTCAGCTCCCTATCGAAAAGACCATAAGAAATTTTTGATGGTCCATAAAACTTTCTTGATGGCCAATCAAAATTTTGATAGAACATCACACCATCTTGTCGGACCATCACACCTTCTTGGTGGTCCAACATACCTTATCTGATGGCCCAACAAGATCATTTTAATGGTCCATCAGACTTTTTTGATGGTCCAACAGGCTTAGTTAATGGTGTCTGAAGACCATCAAACACTTTTTGATGGTGGCTGATGGACCATTAAGGCCGGTTCTCACATGCAGCGAAGCGCTGATGTAGCGCTCCTCACGTGCCGTCAGCTACTTATCGTCTGCCTAGAGCAACAGTTTTGACGGTGCGATACAAAGCTGATGAACGCTCCCATCAGCACGCGCTTAGCGCGAGGTCATCGCTATGCTTGTAGCGCTCCGCTGCATGTGTGAACAGGCCTTTAAGGGCTTGTGTTTGTAGCTCAGAGACCGTCAAAACGTTTCTTGTAGTGACTAGCTGACAATCGAAACGCTTTGAAGTAGCCCGGGTCAGACTTTCAGGGTATCTCGACAGACCATCAGAATGCCAAACAGTCAGGTTCTTTCCTCCACCGATAGGTGGAGGAAAGATCCTGACTATATTCGCGAGGTTCCAGCTGCGGCCGAGAGGAGGCGCCAATGGTCTCACGTCGTCGTGCATGCGTGAAGTACAGTCGGTGCGGAAAGCTGACCGCGGCGTGGCTTAATACCCAGGGTGTTCAATGCGTAATAATCCGCCTCAAGAATCGTCTTAGGATACTCGAAAAGTAATGAAGACACCTTCTTATAAACTGGGGTATGTTTTTGCAATCATAGTTTTGTTTTAAATTTTTTCATTGTCCGTTGGTGATACAATTTGTCGATCCGCTTTGTATGTCAAGTAGATCATGTTCACAATCTAAGTGACAGAGAATGCGCCGAAAAACGTACTTTGCTTGATAGAAAATTAATTTAATAGTCGTAGATGTACTTCTATTATTTGTAAGGAAAAACTGAATACTAAATATTTGTAAGGAAAAACGTTGACAAAGCCACGAATGCGGTAGTACGAGGCTTACCGCATTCTCGGGCCGACAAGGCCTTGTATATTCCACGCTGTCGCACCACGCCGTCATGCCCAGCATGGATGATGGGGACGGAGTGTAGATAGCACTCAACGGACACGGTTGAAGTTGCTGCGCGTAGTGGAGTCTCGAAAGTAGTGAGTGGATCATGCACATTTTCTCTTCCGTTTTGTTTTTGCGGTTTAATAATTCAACGTGCAATCATTTCTAAACAGAAAAATAGCAACCCATAACAAAAAAATACAAACGTTGCTTTCAGGCGTCTACGGGAATTATGAAACTCTTTAGATGCTCTTTTTTGAAATAATAATGGGCACAGAATAAAGTTGACAGTTGACTGCAATGGAATCTTTGCCTTCTACCGGTACATATCGGTAATTAGAAATGTATACCGACCAACAGACCATCAAACCATTAGGCCATCAGATGTCCCAAAATAGGACAGACCATCACACCATCATACCATCAATGTCCCAAAACACGACAGACCATTAGGCCATAACACCATCAAGCCATGAAACAATCAAACCATCAAGCCTTCATACCATCACACAATCAGGCCATACGACCATCCATATCCCAAAAATACGACAGATCATCTGCCTGATGGACCATCGGGATTTTATCTCAGGGTCTTTTCGATAGGGAGCCATCCATAGATTCGAACGAACGCGCGAGAAAGTTCTTTCTGTTTTGAGCGCGTCGTTGTACTTGTCGTGGGGTGTGTGGACAGAAAGGACGGGAGAAAAGTACGGACTTTCGATCGGTTCACAAAGCCTTGACGGAGGTGTATGCCGGGTAGCCTGACGGCGAGTGTCTGCTGGTGATGTGATGTTGGAGTGGAGGTCAGCCAGTCGCTCAGTTCCGCCGACTTTGCGGCGGCATGCTTTTTTATCCTCTCTCTTTCCTATTTGTGTGGATGGCCATAAATTGCTGTTCCCTTGTGAATAAACTCAGCTGCGTTTTAAAGCTTTCGTCATCTTGTCCGATTTTTTTAAAATTTCTTTTGTCTCAGGGTTTTGATTATAATGTTTTCTATCCAACTCGCCTGCATACTTTCGCTCCTTAGAACGATGGGTTATTTTTACTAGATTAAAAAGCATTTAACAAGTTTTGAATAATTATTCGACTTATCGTGAATATAAGCTTCCTATATCATAATCCCCTGGGCCCGTTTGCTCGAAGCTGGTTAACTAACCGCGGTTAACCGGATTTCCCTACGAGGGGGAATTTTAGGTCACGTGACCTGCAGAGTCGGGACGCCGGAGTAAAATAGTACCTAGCATCAGACAATATGTCCAATATGGCTGCTACGGCCGCTCGTCACGCTTGGGAACATTTATTTTTACGAAGATGCGTCATCCTCGTGTCACGAAAAGGACATTTCAACACAAAGTCTACTGTCGGAGTTGACGGCGAGCATGCTGTGGGAGCAGGGCCACGCCTGACTGGTTTCGTCGAGTTTGAATAACATCACGCACCGCCCTCTGAAGTGGACTTGTTTTATTGAATGCTACAGTCAGCGGGATCTTCAAAACGTATATCCTAGGTAAGTGCCGCGATGTTTCACGAGAAAGTTATGAGATTGTACCGCTATCAAAATTTCATGTCAGCAGAACTTGCGTTGTAATCAACGTCCAGCTTTCTTTTCTTTTTTTCACTTTTAAAACCTACCTCGAGCCCCAATCGCATGTTAGTGCACCAAATCTCTCTCCGAAAAACGGCCTCTAAACGCGGAGTCTGGTTTATAGTACAGTTCGTCGTGTTTTGTATTTGCAGCGCATCCACAACACCGACGACCCCCTTTAGCGACGGTTCAACGAAGGCAAGATGCAAACTAAAAACTTCCCTCAGAAGCGAAGATCCGTTACCTCAACAGAAGCTGCCGGCACGGATGCCGGCACGGCATTCGATCGAACTTCGGTACTGTCGTCTGCGAACTTGTACAACTGGAAAATAAACAAAGCTTCTATCGGAAAAGAAGTGTGCATATTTTCTCTTGCGCTTGTCTTTCTTCAATTTATTTTGTTTCAGATAACTAGATGTCTTATTAGGATTATAAAGAGGGACATAATTACGTAGCAGACGATCACAACCAATCTGAAATCTAAAATGAGTCAGGCGAATGCAAGCATCACCATGAAACGGCAGAGGAATTGGTCATTGGATGAACAATTAGAACTAATTCGGGCAGTGGGGGAGAGGAAACATCAAATTATGGGCAAGTTCAGTGCTACGGTCACGACCCAAGCAAAAAGGCAGGCATGGGACGAAATTTACAGAGCCATGGGCTGTTTGCGCACCCCAGACCAGCTACAACAGTGCTGGAGAAACCTCCTAAAAAAGACTAGACAACTCTACAGCTTATTCAAGAAGCATGAACAGCGCACCGGTAAGTTCATTGTGTTCTTAAGTTCAAAAGATATTGCATTGCTTTAGTGATAATACATGAGCAACCAAACCTAGAAACGTGAATGTGGACATTTGTATATTCGTTCACCTTTGCCCTCTGCTGGGAGTCGACTTTTCACCTTCCTTGAACAGCAGCAAAAGCAGTGTTACAGCATCAGAAAACAATTTATTCCAGTTTATGTACAAGTTCTGCACAGGCTGTATGGAACTTGTAAAACAGTTCAGTGGAAGACCCAAAACTTCGGACAAAATATTAAAACAGATTATAAGAGAGCACAATGGTAGAGGCCGACAGGCCAAACTGTAAGAAAGTAAAAATTGCACGATTACACAGTCCACAGTTTCAGCAGTGTTATCTAGCAGTTAATGAATGTTTAAAAGAATGTCTCATGCAGTATTTGTTTATTTTAATTTTCCCATGAAAGTTCCATTTACATACTTGGTTGAACAGTGAACCCCACCTCCTCCGTTTTTGCTCGTAACTCGAGTAAGTAAGAGTCGAGACGAAATTACTACGCCTTAATTCATAGGTGCTGGGCCAAACCCCCACGTCCTGACGCCCCTCGTCGAGGCCGTCCTCGAAGTGATCGGCGAGGACCCGCCCAACCTGTGCGGGTTGGAGGCCACCATAGGTGACACGGAAGAGTAGGTGACTGGTTTCTAGACCCGATTGTGTGAAGAGTAAATGGTTTTAAGGAACCGGTCACAGTAATGCAGAACTGTCGTTCCAGGCGAGGTTCTAAAAGACGAGGACAAATGATGATAAGAAGATGGGCATGTTGCCATTTGAATGGCATTACTGCCGAGTACTTTTATATAAAAACCAGAGGCCGGATGCCCGAAACTTTCTTACAACAAAGTTACAAACTTTTGAGTATTCCCGAAGCAAAATGTTTGTAAGTTTTGCGCAAGTTCTGACGAAATCCGTAGCTTGCGCAAAACTTACGATCTTTGTGCTTCGGGAATACTTAAAAGTTCGTAAATTTGTCATAAGATAAATCTACTAACTTTTTTGTCGTAAGAAAGTTCCGGGAATCTGGCTTCAGTTCTATTTCAACAACAAAAGCTCAAAGGCGGTTCGAAATATAAGTCACGAAACCGTCTTCCAGAGTGCACTCTAAGATCTGACGAGGCACCATGCGCTACCACATTTCTAATTATTTTCAACAAGGCTGAAACAGTTTCACCGAAGCTACAAATTCATGCAATAACACGGCATGCAATGAGAAATCAGGTGGTAAAGCTGTTTATTACCATCTTATAGAAATTAAATCCAACAAAGTGGCAATGGCTTTTCTTTAATGCTAACTGTAGCACGCTTTCAATATGCAAATTAAAAGATCACACACAGTACAACCATCCTGTTGCTTGTTTTACCAACTTAGGAAAATTGGCTCAAACATTAACTTCATTCTGGTCAAGAAGTTAACTACCCCCATGATGGTAACCTGTGTGAGTGAAATCAATACCAGTGAAGCTATGTGCTGTAATGTTTGAAGTTGTCCTATAAATGTGCAGTGCATTGTGGTTTGACTGGACATGTGACCACTAAATTTATGAACTGTTAATCGCATAGCTACACAGCTGCATTCTAACCTTTAGAATGCAGCTGTGTGCTCTTCACAACCAAATGCACATTTTCCTACACCATGTACTGGGCAATTGTGCAAGAAGTAACAACACTGCGCTCCGACCTCAAGCCTGTGCGTCAGTGTATAAACCAACTTGGCTCACAAACTTTGTCCTCTGTACCAACCCGTATGAATGAATTTTGGCGCAGCATCGGTGTCTTTATCAGGGTTACAAACTTTGCACAGTGTGTTCTCTTTGCCCATGCTGACAAGAACAAAACCTGACCACTTTTTACACATGAATTTGTCGCAGTGACAGCTCCAGGGGAATAGATCCACAGCCTGGTCCCTCTGGGAGCGGAGCAAGTGCGGCAGTGCTGCACGAGAGTCGGCCGCTGGAGGCGGTGCAGCGGGCTCCAACAAATGTGCCATACAGCCGACGTTGGTGCCGGGAGGCTTCACAGCGCTTCTTGCAGGAGACAGAAAGGCAGCAGCAGCTCGAGGGAGCTAATCTCCTGCTGGACAAGGAGAGCACAGAAATGGTTAAGCAAGCTGCCACGGCAACAATTGCAGCAGCAACTGCTGCCGAGGAGTTCTACCAGCAGTCAAAAAAATTACTAGAGGACCAAAAAAATTTAATTCAACTGGAAACACAGCGTGCAGAATTGGAAATCAAATTGCTAAAAAAACAATTAGGAGAAGAGTAAACATTGACATATTACGCTGTTTTTAATTTTCATTTTGAATGTATATATATATGACAAAGCCAACACAGCTGCTGATAAATAAAATCCATTTTACTTGCAACTGTATATTTCTAGATTCAGATCTGCTATACTCTGTCTCGTCCTACGATGGACTAAAGCCCAATGCTACACGCCGCCGGGTCCAATCACGAGCCTGTTTGAAACCATGTGGTATATTTGCTCCGTCAAACATATCGGTGCGCCGAAACGTGTCATGCGAAGACAAGTTTTTCATCTGCTTATCGAGAACTAACGGCGGCTCCGCCTGCTTGCAGGGTTTTTGCTCTAGTTCCTTGTCACAGCACGAATAGTTGCGACGCTCAAGGAATCTTGACTGCTGATCCATCTCCGTGTGTTCTGTCCGTACCGCCGTCAGCCTCGTATGCGCCTCAGTTGCCGCTAAGACTAAAAGCCTGCCTTGCATGTACTCATCGGAAGATCGTCTGGCTAATTTTATCATTTGCCTAATTTATCTTCGTATCTCCCTGAACCATAGCCTATGGTATTCGTGTTCCCGCTGCGCCGGGGTAATCGGCAGCAGTAGTCAAGCGTAATATGTGGGGACGGCGTGGGCGAAAATTCCACTCTCTTCCAACCTAACGCAGAAACAACATTTGGTATTCCAATGTTTGATCAATTAAAAACAAGCAGAATGCACTGGTACTCAAGACCATGCAAAGCAGCATGTGCAATATATTGGTATACTTACGCTCAACCGAAGAACTGGCTGACGATGGCATCCCGAGCCTCGTTGCTTTCATCACGGCCCGCTGCCACGGGCTCGACGGGAACCTCTTCGGGGAGGACAGTCCTTGGCATGCTGCAGGGGTATGTCTTGGCCAGGTTGTGCAGGACACATTTTGGAGCAGCCCTTGGAGCAGTCAAAAGTCAATTATGGTGCAACAAAAAGAACTTTTGTAGCATAAGCGCAAATTAATTTTTATTGATACCAATGCAAACATCACGTCAAGATTAATTTTTCGGCCTGTCCAACTAAAGGGCAAAGTCTACGTTGCCTTCTCACATACGTTCAAACCTTTGTTAGCATCAACTGCGCAGCAAGAGTTCCTCAAACACAAAACTATAGCGTTCAGTTGCGTGGAGAAGCACCATGACAGGGTAACAAAAAGGTGAGTGATGAAGGACAGCACAAACTCCTTTAAATGGTTATTTTAGGTACTGAATGCCACTAAATTAGTACAATAACATTGGTCACATAAACTGATGTTTCCTTTAAGTTCTAGAGGTTGTAATAAAACTGCAATTTATAAATGAGATAAAAAAACAAAGCAATTATCATTTGATTATCAACATAAATTACATTTTATCTGTAGAACTTCAGAGCAAAAACGGCATGTGAACGAAACTTAAAAACAAACCGCCGAACTCATTCAGGCTCTTCCTGAGATTTCATCCACTGCTCCTGTCAATTTAGTTCTAATCTACTCACACCTACAGAAAATTGATAGCTAAACAAATGAGTTGGCATAAATAAATAAACATGCATAAGAGCATATATAAATGCTCTTGCAATACCAAAGTACCCTTACTAAATCTCGAAATTGGAAAAGGTGCCGCCGGGATCTTGTAATCCATCATATTTACGAGCCGAAGTTGTGTTCAGGAATTGTGTTAAGTCTCACTTTGGAGGAGAGCTTTCTCCTTAACACAGGGTCCGCTGCAGAGAAGCAAGACATACAAAGTTGCGATGCCTACTCCGTGGTGTTTGCTTCTTTGCAGTACACCGGTGCGTGGTGAAAAGCGCATTCAACGACACTATAGTCCGTTGCAACCTAAGAACGAAGGGCGAGGGTAAGACGGGTTGGGGAGGAGGAAGCAGGCGGAACGCTAAAGAGAGAAGGAGGTTTCCCCCTCTCTTCTCTAGCGTTCCGTCTGCTTCCTCCTCCCCGGCCTGTCTTACCCTCGCCCTTCGTTCTTAGGTTGCAACGGACTATAGCTAACCCTCCAGAATGAACAGACGACTAACATAAAAATTATTGCGAAACTTCCAGATATTGCCTGTCATTCATACGAAATGTGATGGAATGGTATTGTATACGAGACTATAATCAAAAGTTTTGAAAACCTGAAAACTTGCGTAAGCATATCGTGACGGTCCGGCCGGGCAGCGAAGCCCGAGCTATTATATTTTCAGTATTATTAAAATGAAAATAAGTTTTGGTGCTACGTTGGTGCAAATTTCTCACATTTTTGTTAAATGTAGCAGGACGTAGCAGGGTAATCACTTTGGCGCAAATGGCGCAGCAATCCCATCACAGATATAATGAAAATGTTCTTCGCAAAAACTTGCAAGGAAAATTGCAGTTTGAGATAAGCAGTATTTAATAAGATATGCTTGAATACGTCTGTACACAAACTGTCTAAAAACAAAACCTGCCTAAGCCAGTGTTTTTTTTCACATTGCAAGCTGTTTTTTTTTCTAAGAATTGCTTTACATTTAGGCAATATAGAGTAACAAAAAAAATTAACTGCTATTGTTTGAAATGTGTAAACAGCTAGTAAAAACCTGTAGGTTAATAAACCCAGTCATACAGGAAGGATATGTTTCAGAGAAGTTCTAACTTCTATTCTGGAGTTTATACAGAAAAGAGCAAATGAAATATAACAATTATTGTGACATATAGAGTTAACTGGCTAATGGTTGAATTTTGTGAATTGATGTTCTTCATTCCCACAATGCTGGCTAACCTTAGAATAAACATTTCAGGCTATGGCAGTAGGTTATAGCCCGTAGTATAAATAAGGTATAGTAGAGATGCGCCTTCCTCTCCTTGCTTCTGAGCAGCCGTAGCCTACTATGCAAGAACATAAAAATGGCAACAAATGTAAAGCTCAGGCACAACCACATAAAAAAGGTTAGGTGCCTCAAGGTACCGAAACACTGAACCGTCGAACCAGGACGCATAGCCTGGCTTTACCGTTCCACGACGCTCCTCGTTGTGCTATGTGACGCATTGTAGGCGACCTCCGCTGCTGATGACGGAGACAGGAAGGGCGTCATCAGCCATGGCTTGCAGGTGTAGCCGCTGTCTCCAAGCAGTAGGCCCTCGTAAACGCCATCGGCCAGCTTGCCTGACAACGAGCCCTCGGTGAATATCCTAGAGCCGTGGGTGCTTCCAGGCCATTTTGCAACCACATTGCGGATACGGTAAAAGACGTCAACCACTAACTGTACATTTATTGAATGGTACAGATGGCGGTTAACGTACACCTCCTCATGCACTTGTGGTGCCTGTATCCGAATGTGAGTGCCATCAACAGCACCCACGACCGAAGGAAACCCACCGATCTCAAAGAAGGCCTGTTGTAAGGCATGACCCTCAGCTTCACCTGGCCACCTGCATTGTAGATGGATTTGAGTGAGTCTGTAGCACTATGACATTAACAGTGACAGTTTTGTTGTTATGATCACATGCTTCAAAATAACACAGCTATCATTCATCGTCATCAATAGTGAGCAATAAAAGCCTCGTCTGCACAATGACAGTACTCAGTAGCCGCAAGACTAGCTCAGTAGCAACAAGTGCATAGTTGGGAGTGCAGAAACCAGGCTGTTTGTAAATGTCTGCACTCCTACTTTATTTGTAGATTAGTTGAATTTGCACCTGCACCAATAATAGGTACTAAGGGAGTCATTTTGTACACTCCAGTTGGTTCGTGTAATTTTACTGCCCAGTTCACTGGTCTGCATGTCACGCTCATTACCAAAAAACAAATATCGAGTGCTGAAGCAACACTTTTAATGATTCTTTAGGGAGGTACCAGTATACGTGGGGATCGATGCGCTGGCAGATATTCAGGCTAGCAAGCCTACAGCTTAGGAAACAAAAACGAAAGGGTCATTGCGCAGGTGGTGCGCCGTAAATAAATTGCAGAATAGGTGTGCGGAGAAGACCACCTTTAACGAATTCGGGGGTTTCAGCGAACACAATTCACGCACCGAAATTTCTATACAAAGGGTTTCTGAAATAATGGTGATTGCTCATCGAACAATCTAGGCCCAGGCTTTTTTTCTCGGAAAACTGGCCTGCACATGCGCCTAATATCGGGACGCACCAGAGATGCTCCAGACCACTTACCCTATGAAGTCTTGGGCACGACGTGCCAAGGCCTGAGTCACCCGCCTCACAGTCCGCGAAGCAGTCGAGACGTGCACACGGATGTAGTCCCCTGCGGTGATGAGGAAGTTCCCCGTGGCGTAGAACTGTAAGGCGACAATGACCTGCTGCTCTGCAGAGAGGGCGCGGCTGCGACGCGTCGGCCGCTCCAAGTCCGGGCGCAGTGTGTCGGCGAGGAACACAATGCCCGCGCGACCGAATCGAAAGCGCTCCTGCAGTTCGTCCTCATCGAACTCCTCCAAAGGGTTCAAGCGGTCACGGAACACACGCTGCCGTCCCATCATCACAACAGCGTACTGGGCGAACACGCGCTCTCTTCGATGTCGGCGTCGCGTCACAGTCGACATTGCGTCCCTTATCTTCACCAATCCGTCCGCAAATCAGTTGTCAGTCAGTCCGGTAGTCAGTCGGCGAGCGAGTCGGAGGGTCGGTTGGGCAAACGGCAGGAGAAGACAAACAGTGAAAATCAGGTGATAACTAAAGCGCGGGAAACGTGCGTCGCAAAACACGGAGAACAAAACAACCAAAAACAACGAATCTATAAAGACCGTTGCCAGACCCGAAATCAACGCTGAAAACTTATGCTGTGTTTGGCGGCACAATAGATGCATCAAGATATTTATTATTTTTTAAAGTACATATATATTTTCATGCATAAAAAGAAACATTGTGATACGATGTTGTTTTTATTTTTCTTAATAAAGACAAAACTAGCAAAAACGTTTCTTAAAAGGCTATTGTTTGCTTCGACCGGAAGGTGGCGGGAGCTACCGCATAATAATAAAACACGGAGAAATTGTGCGTCGAGTTTTTGTCGAACGCGGCTAGGTACTCGGATGTACCTAGGTAGGGAAACGCGGTTAACTTTTAACCGCGGTTAGAGTTAACCAGCTTCGAGCAAACGGGCCCTGGACGTATAACTCACCTGCGCAGAACGCATTATTGTAGCTTTCATGGCTATTATAAAACAAATTACTGAAAAGTAAAAATGCCGGCTGTATATATTTTTACACTCTCTTAAAATACCCTCTTAGGACCCTTTATGAAAGTTATATTTGTCGAAATTTAATCTGTAGTAAGATCACCTTAACAACATCACTCAAACGACGACACCGAGAAAGAAACCAATATTAAAACTGCGTGAAACATTATTTTTTTTTTACGTAACCTGCAAAACAAGATGTGTAATATGTATCCCCATGTTGATGTCGGATATGCATATTAAAAATATTTTACAAATGTCTTACCGTAAAGAGACACTTCAGCTTTCTCTACAAATCTGTTTCTTTTTTCGCTGTGGGGACACTGCCATGATGCAATGTAGCCACTCAGCGGTCCAGCCGGCACAGAAGGATGCTGCCATGTCACGATGATCAAGGTGCTGTCTTGAAGCGAAATCTGCAATCCCACAGGCTCCCTTGGGGCTGAAAAATAAAGCATATCAATTTACCAATATTTGCAACCGGTAAATGGGAACAGGCGGTCGCAGCGTCGCTTCATATCTTGATAAAAAAAAACAAAAGAAAACACAAAAGAAAACACCAATAGAGACACTTCCGTTCATGTTGAAAGAAGAGAGAGGTGTCTAAACCAAACCAGCCATTTCGGCAAAAGTGTACTCGGGCTTCGCGAATCTTCCACAGGGCCGCTGTCGGTTTAGAAACCTTCACGCAGGCGCTGTCGCGCCCCGCGGGGCCTTATAATAATAAAAACAATAATAATAATAGTAATAATAATAATAATAATAATAATAATAATATGAATCATGGTAACAATAATCAAGAATCAGTCTCATTTGGTACCCAGGAACCAGTAATACGAACATTAATAATAATATTAATGATAATAATAATAATTATTATTATTATTCCTAGTATTATT
This sequence comes from Ixodes scapularis, assembly GCF_016920785.2. Lineage (NCBI taxonomy): Eukaryota > Metazoa > Arthropoda > Arachnida > Ixodida > Ixodidae > Ixodes > Ixodes scapularis. The sequence continues at coordinate 118,330,507 of NW_024609868.1, read as the reverse complement.
AATATTGTAAATAAATGAGAATCATTCCATCCTACTTTATTGTACAGTGCCCAGAAACAACCATGAGGGCTTGGTGTTGGTACACTGGTAGCCAAAATACAGTATACACAAAAAAATAGAAAGGTAATGCACTGCACACTATACATGGCTCCGAAATTAAGATACGATGTGTTTCGTGAGAATAAAAGTAAAGAATATAAATTTTTAAGTATTGTACTAGGAAGTACAGGAGTAATTAATGGAATTAAAACAATAAAAAATGCAAGGCAGTACCAGCAGACCCGAAACACAAGACCATAGGACAACGAATGCACCACCAAAATGCACTCCTTGCAGATGACAAAATTCAGAAATATCGGAGCCATTCAGAAATGCTCAACTTGCATGCTCAAGTTTTTTTTTGTAGAAAGGACAAACGCCCCGTAGCAAATTAAGGGTGAAAAATATCAAGTTTGACAGAGTATTAATTCAAACGCTCCGCCATTCTAAAAAAGATAGGTTTGCCAGACTAAAATTTAAGGAAACATACAAAGATGACTGAAGCCGAGTAGACACACGTGGAAGCATAAGGCAGAGTTCAAATAACAGGCTCGTAGAATTGATGAGGCCATGCGGCGTTTTAGACAAACAAAAAGTAAGTCCGCGTTCTCCCGACGGCGGTGCAGGCTAGGCAAACCAATACTCTCTAACGCAGCCTCATATGTTAAACACTGAACATCCTCCTTCATGTGTCAATGTTTAAACTTTTCTGCACACGTTCGATTTCCATGGAGTGAGAGTTCTGTATTTCATTCCAAATACCTGAGACATGTGTTAACTGCGACCTGGATAACGAACAGTACAACGAGATAAAAGCAGTCGGGTTTTTCAACTCCCTGGTTAAGCGAGAGGCAACACCTGACATTCGCCATGACGAGTTAACCAGCTTACCAACGTGATCAGAGAAACGCAAGCCAGAATCAGCCATGACTTCGAGATCTTTCATTACACCTACTCGAGACAAAGTCTCCTCATGCATATTATGTGCAAAAGTTATATTGTGAGTTTACCAAGGGAGTCTTGACCTTGGTCAGAGCACCATCGGTACAAAGAACATGCATCTTCCTGGAGCTTAGCACAATCATGTTCAGTAACTATTTCTCTATACATTTTTATATCATCAGCATACTGCAGGAATGAAGAATTTAAAACAGCAGGGGAGGCATCATTTACGAGAATTGTGGACAGAAGGGGTTCTAAAACATATCCTCGGGGAATGCCAGAGCGTGCACTGTAGAACGAAGAGTTCCTGTTGCTGATTCAGACGTACGCCTCCCTCTCTGACAAGTAGCCATTCAACCAGTCGTGTATTGAGCCGCATACTCTGTCAGAGGAAAATTTAGATAAAAGGATCGTGTGCTTGACTACGTCAAAGGACTTGCTTAAGTCAAAGTAGACAACCTCTAACTGACCTCTGTTGCATATCACACAATATGTGGTAGACATAAAACTAAGAAGGTTTGTTGTGGTTCACCTGCTGCTCATGAAGCCATGCTGGTTGGGAATCGCTAAGTTTCGAAATTTGAAAGACAGGAAGTGATGGACGACCCTTTTAAAGAACTTGGAAAATGTAGAAAGAAGAAAAATCGGTCTATAGTTAAAAACATCACTTTTTTTTCAGACTTTAAGACCAGAACGACAGCCGAGATTTTCCACATTTCAGGAAACGCTCCCAACCTTAAGGAGTTGTTAAATACTGAGCACGCTCGTACAGGCGCGAATATGTCGTGATGAGTTTTGAAGATTGCGGACGGAATGCCGTCGGGCCCTAATGATAGCGCTGTTCTCGTTTTCTTAATAGAGGATGTACGCACCCGATATTAGTATTATTGTAACTCAACAAGTCCCCAAACCCATCTAAGTGAGGCAGCGCAGATGAGAAACACTATGTACTATCTCTGTAGACTGACCCAAAATGCTCAACCATGAAGTCAGGCACGGACTTCAAATATATCTAGGACAATTTTCGATTGGATATGCCTCCCCGAACTTGATTTAATGTGCCCACATCATTTCTTTGGATTACTGACAATTCCTGGTCTCACCAAGTAACGATGCGCCTGGCGGTCACGATTTAGGACTGTTTGACACTGCTGTCTGAAACTCTTGAATATTACTTCCCATTTTAGGGGGGCCGCTTTTCTTAAACTTTCTGTTAAAGAAGTCCTTTGTTTCCAGTTGCGTCTTTAGCTCAGTGAAAAACCAGCTTGGAAGGCGAGATTTAGTAACTGTCCTCAAGGGAATAAAGGTATTTATTACCTACCGAATAATTCGCGTAAAAATCATGACCTAGTCGTTTAAATCAGAAGATTCCAGGATCGATGCCCAATCGAAGCTTAGGAAAGTAATGATACATCCCGACATAGTGCCCTACCGAAATATTATATGAGGTGTGCAGAGGGAACCACCAGAAAGAGCACGAACAGGGCAAGTTTTAAGAGAAAGCACTAATACAGGTGCGGGAAGTATGTACCCTGAGGAACTAATGGGAGTTCATCACGTGTAACACCCACACTGTCCATATTTGAGAAACATAAATCTAGAGCATTAAAATGGTAATTCAGAACATCCTTGTGTTTTGTGAGGTTTAAGAACGAAGACAAGGTTAAGAGCTGGGTACGTTTCTGCCCGCAGTAAAAGTTGTCCTTAAAAAATTCAAACTGCCGACAGTTGATTCCGGGAGCAATAAAATCCCCTAAGATTAAGACCCCGCTTCGATGTAAGTCATTCACTGTACTCTCTATGCCAACAAGACAACTATGAAATTCATCTTAGGAGAGGAAGGTAAAATAAATCGACTAAAACGCGTACTCCCTTTGCAGACTCAATCTAGACCTATACACTCTCGGGAAATTACTGCAAGTCTTCGCGTTTCCTTTAGCGCTAGTGCCTCTCCACTGCGACCAACACTCCACCTCCCGTCCTACTCCACAGGGTAATAATATTGCACGATGCTGGAGGCCTGCAGGAAAACGCTGTCGCATTGTCAGCTTGACACCGAAGGCCCCCCCCCCCCCCCCTTTGTAAGTTTCACAGCATGGATGCCTCAGAAAACAAATGAATAAATAAGCAAAGATAGTCCCGGTGTTAGAACGAAAACACGTGTTAATAAGCACATGATGACTAAGAAAACTATAACCTGTGCACAGATACAAAATAAACGTATTAAGCAAAATAAACGATGACGTCGACGGAAATTTCTTCCGCAGAGAATAAGAAACCAAATTAAGATAAAGTAATGAAGGTTTTAGAGAAATACGTATTCGTTTTCTAAACAGAGTTAATGTTCAAGGCTTGCTGAAATGGCTTTGTAGTTTCTTAGAACAGGTGTTGTGACAGAATATGTTTGTCATATAAATGATTTAATTATCCTAGTATTTTGTTTTGTAGCATTTCTATCCCGTAAATTGTTCTGCAGGTGTCTGTTTTCTAACGTTAATTGTTTCTTGCGCTATATATTTTAACCTGGGATCTTAGATAGCGTGGGCGATCAAGGACGATTACTCCACAGTCCCTTATCGGCCCCCTACTCCTCGCAAAGGCGTCGCGCCACCTCAGAGCGTCTGTCAGAAGCGGGAGTGGGCCTATACCACACTTGCTCCATGGCGAGGCGGCGCCGTTCAGATACATCTTTCTTCTTCCACTGTGCACCGGCTCACCATAGGCGTGAGCTCTACCAAAGCTACGACCCAATAAAACAATTAAGCTCGGCCAAAAGCGCCAGGTGCAACTTGCTGGTGGATGGGATATATCTCCTGGTGGCTAAAATCCCCGCAAGGGGAATTCTCTGGTCACGTGACTGTCTCAGATGGCTGGAAGTACATAGCGCTCCGCTCACCAGACGTAGGCCTCGCTTGTTTTCTCTTTAATTCTCCTTAGCACGATCTTTTTAATAAATAATTTTACATGCCGCTCAGAAAGTATACAAATGCTATTCGTTTCACCTACATTTCAAGCATGTTCACCCGTAATTAAAACCAAAACAGCACAAAAACAAGGACAAAGCAGAAGGCAACCGACAGGATACAGCGCTGACTCTAAACTAAAGATTTATTTATGTTGGCATACGGTATAAATAACAAACATGCCAAACCACGTAAATCAAGGGAAAACACAAAAAATGCACATCACGTGTTCAACACAATACCGTCACTGATTTGCCCTCCTCGCTCCAAGTACTGCCGCTCTTTGTCTGAAAGCACGAGCGACGGGGCGCTAACACAATCGGGCCCCAATCTTGCGATGTCACGAGCTTCTGTAACTTCACTCGTGATTGTCTTTATTTTTAAAAACCATTTGGCATTTGTCGAAGACTGGGATGTGGCCACAATCTCTGCAATGCGCCTCCAGGTGACCCGACAGAACTTTAAAACCGCTATATTGGTGTGCTCTGAGCCGATCGTTGACGCACCTTCCTGTTTGATTAGCATAACGACGGCCGCAAGATAATGATATGAAATACACCACTCCCCGCACAAAAGTAACGTATTAATTTTGGTGTTTTCTAGTGCACCCAGTCTTATTCTGAACATCTGAATTAACTTTTCTGCAGAGCCCGGCCAGCTTATTTGGTGCTGAGAAAACCAGCTCAACTCCCACGCGACTTCCCACGTTTAGTTGGTCAGAGACGCAAAGACGAGGACGTTGTCCTCGTCTTTGCGCCGTTTTGTTTTAATTCTGTCTGCATACCAACTAGCCCAAACTTGTGCGTTAATCAACATGCTCACCCTTTTTCAGCGTGTAAAAGCTGCCTTGAATATTCAAAGCCATGACGAAATGCGGGGATCAAGTCATTTCATTTTTGCACAGGAGATTTGGTGACGTCAAAATAATGCTGAAATCTGGTTGACTTTGATTGAATGGATAGTGGTCAGTCCTTGATGCTAGATACCTTGAAGTCTACTGACTACTTTTACAGTGAAGCTGTATATGACTCGTAAGTCGAATATTTTCGTGTCCGTCGACAGAACAATTGTCGACACAAAACCATCGCGTTCCGCTTATCATCGTTCGCGCGCGCCTTCTCATCTATCTAATGGTTTTGATAATTTTTTCAATAAAAAAACCACAACACAAGTGTCAAAACCACATGGCGCGCGCGTATTATGCGAAGCACGTAGCGCTCCCCGCATGCGTTTCGCGGTAAAGATTGCGGTTGCATAAGCAGCCGCAGCAACGGCAGCGTACGAAGTCTGTCATATAGACCCTTTTTGCTGTTTACAAACATAAACTGCCACTTGGGTCCAAGCGACTTCCGGTCGCTCCGTCTTTGTAAGCCTGTCAAGCTTCCCTATGTCACCAGTGCTAGAAAGCATAAATGATACACGGACAACAAAGTTGGAGATTTAAAGAGGGCCTTCGGATGTACAATTTAACGTCTTGAAGGAGGCAAATTGGTTTACAAGGATATTCGAAAAATGTTAACAGATCTTTCGCTTCCTCTTTCTTTTGGCGTTAACGTAGAGAATCGGCGGTTAAACGTTACATAAACATTTCAAGCAACAGTGTTAAGGTGGGCTTTGTTGGTTCTTTTTCTTAATCGGAAGTTAGTTCTCTGGGACGTCAAAGACTGGACCACCGACTCGTGGCGTTTGCCATAAAAAGGGTGTATATAAATTGATTTAAAAATGTATATATTGATCTTTCCTGCGAATTTTGGACCTTAAAAGGTTCGGAGAAGTCAAGGTAGAGGCAAGCTTGATCTTCTTTGACCAGAGTTTAGGTGTATTGGTCCTAATGCGCCATACAAGTGCCAAAGTTAGGCTTCACTGTGTGTACTTATCTGGCTCCTCTGAGCCGAAATCGTCAAACAACTGCCAAAATTTATGCTTCGCTTCTGGTTCATCGGCTTCCATGTGAAAACTTTGCCCCTAACTAGATTTAGGCATAACTACTGGTTCTATGCTCATACGTGGAAACGTTGGCTGAAGTGTGGCACTTTGGCGATTATGTGGTGAGCCAGACAAAAGCCATAGAAACGCCAAGGAGAAGTGCTCTGACACAAACTAACGCATTGGAGTAAAGTCGTATTAAGCCCAAGTTAAGCACCCTAGGTTGGGCGAGCTTTTTCCAAGTTTGGCGTTTTCTGGTGCGATTCCTGAGTCTGGACTGTAGAACAAGGCTTCTTTTGTCGAAAGTCCTTTCGTGTCCGTCCAACTAAAACAAAGTAGTGCATCGTCACAATGGGTCCTCTTTTTGCGAGTGACCACTAAGAACCTCAAAGCAAGAATTCTTGCAGGGCTCATGAGTGAACTCATAGAAATCTGCTAAAGAAAGTGGGAGAGTAGTGCTAGTAAGCGGCTTGGAACGACAGATTTAATATTTAACAAAACGTTAGAAAAGAAGCAATACAATTTCTGAGAAGTTATACTTGTGTCAATGTTCATTATATCAAGTCAGATAGATCGCTACCGAAATTGTTTTAAAAAATGGGCAAGTTGTTTCCTGTCACAGTTTCTGCGCGTTTAAAACCGGATAGGGATGCTCGTGTAAGTATTTTACCTGGCATAAGGGGTCTTGTTTCACACAGAGCTACGCTCCTTACGGAATGCGAAAGATGATATGAACATGCCGTACGCTCTAAGACAAGGGTAAGCACCTACGTTCTGCAAACTGCATTAGTCCGGCAAGGAGTCTGCATTGGCTCCCCGGAATCAGTGAAAATGAGTGCACTCGGTAAGAAATACCAGAGATTGCTGATCTCCTCGAGTAAGATGATTATACTCGAGCACCTTCTATACATTATAATGGAACACCTTGAGACCTGGCACTGCTGCTAAAAAGTGAAGAAACTTCCAAGTAAAAGAACCCTCCCCCCCTCCCCCAAATCTTGTCACTGGTGGATTCTTACAGCGTTGCCTAGCTTCTGTCAGCACCGACGCTGGCGCGGCTACCACGCGGCGACGCCAGACGTTTGCGTCTTCAATTTTGCGTCGTCTCTTGTTGAGCTTCAGCGTGCTTTCCGCTTAGTATGGGTCGGGAATTCACGTACAATGACGTCATGAGCAGGCCTTGTCTTCTAGGATGTGCCACTTCTTGACAATATGCGATACTCTAGGACACCCATCGCAATACTGGAAGTAACAACCTTTAAAATTAAAAAAAGCGACTTGGAATTCTTTTCGGGATAATCACTGCGGTGTTTATTGATTACAAAGAACATGTGTACAACGCGTGAAACAGGTGGGTTCCACACGTGATAGCAGAATATGGCTGTTCCTAACTCCCTTCTCGTCCAACAATCAATGCCTTATATCGAGTATCGCGAACACTGCTTCGATATTGCCTGTGTTTCTGATGGTATACAAATACTTCGCCCGTATACATATTTTAACATTATTTTAAGTATTTTGACAACTCAATTTTTCTGGAATACATTAAAAACGGCCTTGAAGGATGACTTTCGCAATTTATTCCTTGGAGAAGGACAATATTGCGAGACAAATGAGCGATTTATATTCGTAGAGCTTGACAAGTTTGTTTAAAATGATTTTGATGTGAAATATATTGTCACAGAACAAGTTGCCAAACTAATAAATTTTCAAATCGAACAGTGGGTATTTTCGTGTTGTTTGTAGCTTAACGCTCAAGCGACAATAAGCAACGTTTGAGACAAATAATTGCTTCAAGATCAAACAATTCTTGAACTTTCGTTTTAAAGCTTGAACGTCACCTATAAATGGTGCTTCCTGACATTCATTCTCTTTACGTAGGCCCACTTTGATTTCAAGTCAAGTGAAAATTTTAGGAAATAAAAAAAAATATATATTTGATATTAAATCTGCGGTTTATAACATCCGTAGGGGCTATAGGCTGCCATCCAAACCCGCAACGGTCTTACCTGCCATGCCTGTCCTGACCTTCACATTCGATTCCTCTCCACAGCCAGCGTCGTTGCAACCTCTTATTGCGACACTGTATGTAGTGTAGGGCACGAGGTTCTTGAGCCTAATGAACCCCGACTTGAACTCCGGTCTCGACCCATACATCGCTGCCATATCGCAACCGATGTCATCACTACAGTTCGTCCAAATATTTTCTTCCATTGATACCTGGAAAAAGCAGAATCGAAAGGTCATGACTTAAATTTTTTTTTTAATGTTCCCACGCTCTTTGCTGAAAATAATGTAAAATAATTCTTGAAGAAAGCAGGACGGCCGCTATTTTCGGATAAATTAAAGCCGAGCTTCTTAACACAGTTCTTAAAGTATTTGATTATTGCGCTTTGTTGCTCGATGGGAACTTTTATTTGCTAAGCTTGAGAATGCTAAGTGGACAAAAAAAAATGGCAAACAATCGGAAGAGCTTATCTTTCGTCATCACAGGCAATGTCAAAGATTTCAACCCAAGCGCCTCCCCATCCGTGCCAGCTGCTCAAAAGCACTGCATACGACTGAAGCGCGCAAGGAAAATTAAATCACCTAACGCTTCAGAAGCTTAAGATGCATGCTCAGACGAAGCGAGCGTAAGGGTAGAGTGACAAGAAACCATTGCTCCGAAATGTCTTCAATGCGCATTAGTAAGGATCTCCGCGCTTTGTTGTAGAATATTAGATGTCCGGAAATCTACGAGTGTGCATTGGAAATTATAAGCTGAAGAACTGATATCATATTTCTTTCAAACATATGCAAATGACGATTATTCGATTGTTTTCCATTTGTCTTCCGACCCGCACACCTCTGAAAGAGAAGGATACATTTTATTTTATCGACGCAGAAACCTATATGCGCAAAGTGCCTTTTCAAGGGTGATGCGTTTTTATATTCAAAAAACATTTTTTCTTACGCAAGGTATACAGGTAATTTTCACATCAAGTTAATAATACTGTTAGTATTTTGGTGTCGGAGAGGTTTTTTCTGGCATTGTGACATATCTGCTTCCCAGAATTAGTATCTTTCTTTAGATTACAGATTTTTTTCTTTTGAGCCGAATTTGACAGATAAATCAGTGGACTTCCAATAAGAGAGGCATTAGGAAAGTATCACATCCATTGTAAGCCCTAAGTTAATCCGGCTGCCCTAAAAGTGACTATGTAGATTACTTTGGCCTGTCGATGTCTATATTCGCAACTTAATGGCATTGGTTGCTCAGAATGTTGCTGCTTGAAAATATCAGGCTAGCAAAACGAAATATCGCTCTATAATATTGTTTCTGTGTTGTCATTTCTAAAACTTACATGAGCTAGCCAAATTCACTCTAGAATGTTAAACGTTGAAACAGTGATACGCCGGTTTAAGTTTGTTAACCAATTTTATTAAAGACGAACCAAAATAATTGTTCTATTCAGCTTGGAGCTAAGTGCACATGAAAACACACTTTGAGGATTCCATAGTAACTCGAAAATAATCTGCGAGATGTAAAAAAGAATCTTGCCATATATGATTTTGGTTTTGTTTAAAAATTGGCAACTTTTTTTTATATCGTTTCGTCGCAACGATGCGAGCTTCCATCAGTAATGAGGACATCTTGCGGGTATTTACTTCCTTTGTGGTTACGGGTATTAAAATACTTCTTAGATGGGATTAGAATACGGTTTTTTTCCTCAGAAACTGCTCCCTGAAGTAATTGTTTTTTGACCGTGTACTACCAATACGGCCACCCATGTGCCCTCGAATAGCATAAGAAGGGGCAGGTACACTTTACAGTACATATTGCACTCATGCAACTGCATTTTTTTGTATAATAACTGGCTAATTGTTATTCCTAGTGCACCTGCATCTGAAATTCTGATATGGTTTGCTAGATATCTTAAACGCACACATTTCTCGCCGTATCCGCGCGCAATGTCTCGAATAATTTCACGCCAAGATTTCATTAATTGACGGCTCCCCATGACTTTTTATGAATGCGTATGACATTTTGACTCGATCTAATACAATTTATGAAGACGCAAAACGTTCTAGGCAGAAGGTCGGCCGACACCAATTGATATCAAATAAACACAACCTTAGTGTTCAAATTGATATGAACGAAGAGAGAGGAGTACAATGAGCCATATTACTTTGAAATTCCTTCTTGAGAAAAGAAAACAGACGTGTTTTGTACAATGAAGATTAGATAATTAATTTAGCAACTGACTAATACAACACATATCATGTTGTTGCTCTTCGTGACCCTTTTTGGTTTGATAATTTTGGAAAGCACATTTATACTCAGTACATCCTCCTCGCGTGAGGGCATAATTTAGTTCTCATCTAGGTAAAATAGGCGCAAGTTTTCCGATGTGTGCTCATGTACTAAATTCGTGAAGAAAAAACTTTGGTAGTTTTATGAACATGACCAACCAGCCTACGAAATAAATGACAATGCCGCGTGCGTGACGAAGTCGGCAACCCACGGGGCTTCCATACGGTGGAGCGAGACTGAAATCCTGCACGAAACCCAATTGGACCGGAGCTTCATGTTATAATTATAGTTAATTATAATTATAATTTTGCCAGCTATTTTTCTCTTTCCCTTCCCTTAAATTTAACGCAATAAATTAAATAATCACTCTCTCCCTCTTCGTTCTAAATGTTACTACGGCTGCACTTGTGAATCTTCCTTTAACTTGTAAATCTTCCTTCAATATATATTGTGAACGAAGAGGGGAGAAGGTGATTATTGAATTTATTGTATTAAAGTTGGGGAAAGAGAAAGGGTAAGAGAGCTGGCGCAAAATTGGGCCAGGACCGGGGATTCAACCCGCAACTTTCGGAAAAGGGCCCGTCTTCCAAGATATCTAGGGAACCACTCCTTTCCGACGGAACGCATCTTTGCACCCGCGGTCCTGCCCCCCGGTGGTCGCGGCGCGAAGCGACCCCCTCGCCTCTCTTGTAGCATGGACGGAAGTTGGGCGCACGTGTGTTGCTCGTCTCAGCCACTGGGGAGCAGGACCACGGGCGCAAAGATGCGCTCCAATAGGAAGCCGAAAACTCGAAACGCGTTCAAATTGAGCGTGTTTACGGAACGCCGTTATATACTGCCCCGGCGTCATACCCTTCTAAAAAAGGGTTAATTTAGTGGTTTTCGATGACGCTCAGCAGGTTTCTAACTGGAGCCATATGTCTATTTTCATTAATTAAAAAGCTAACTAACGCATTTTAATTAATTAGCCGACTGATCGTTACGATTTGGCCCCTATACTATGTCCCCCTGCCCGTAAAATGCACCGCATAAATGTAACTTTCATGGATTTTTTTTATACAAACGTGTTAATTAATAAAAAACACCATACATTAATATATATATATATATATATCCCTGCTCCTTGCCCAATTTTTTGCCAACTCTTTCCCTTTCCCTTTCCATAACTTTAATGTAATGGATTCGATAATCACTTCCTCCTTCTTCGTTCACAATATTACAACTGCAGTACATGTGAATCCACTCATTCCCAGAGGTCGTCATTTTAGGTCGCCCTCACTCACCCTCACCGCCACACTCACCTAGGCCCCTCACTCACCCCCACCCTCACTGCTACACTCACCGCCCTCACGGCCCTCACGCACTCATGGCCCTCACGCCCCTCACCGCCCTCACGCCCCTCACTCACTCATGGCCCTCACGCCCCTCACGCACTCACCGCCCTCACACACTCACCGCCCTCACGCCCCTCACTCACTCATGGCCCTCACGCCCCTCGCCGCCCTCACGACCCTCACGCACACATACCCCTCACGCACTCATGGCCCTCACGCCACTCACCGCCCTCACGCCCCTCACTCACTCATGGCCCTCACGCACTCACCGCCCTCAGACCCCTCACACCACTTATAGCCCTCACGCCCCTCTCGCATTCACCGCCCTCACTGCCATCACGCACTTATACCCCTCACGCCCCTCACGCACTCATGGCCCTCACCCTATTCAGGCCCGCGTCAGATGGAGCAATTTCGCCCAGAAACTTGACGTCGCAACACCAGCAACGCGGGCCGCCCGCATTCACACGGAGCAACCAATTGCTGAAATTTGCCGTCATCACCATAAAAGTTTATTTTTCTTGCACACACAATTACGTGTTATAAACGTGTTTTTATGCATTTAAAACTCGCTGAGAATATCAATGCATCGTTCTGAAGCAGTTTATTTCCAAAAACGATAAATTTCAGACCAGAACCAAGTCCTCTGTTGTCATCATCACCGGCACGAGGTATCACGTGAAAATATCGCGTCTCTGACTGGACACAGCCGCTTCAAACGTCTTTGAATTGCTCCGAGTTGCTCACTTGTTTCGAGCCGGACCCGATCTCAGCAATTCGTGTCGATCTAGGGCACGGTGGTCTAGGGAAAGGGAACAACTCACCAGCAACACCAAAATTGCTAAGAAAGTTGCTCCGTATGAAGGAGGACTCACGCACTCACCGCCCTCACGCCCCTCACGCACTCATGGCCCTCACGCTACTCACACATTCACTGCCCTCACGGCCCTCACACCCCTCACGCCCCTCACGCACTCATGACCCTCACACCACTCACGCACTCACCGCCCTCACGGCCCTCACACTCCTCACGCACTCATGGCCCTCACGCCACTCACTGCCCTCCCGCCCCTCACCGCCCTCACCGCCCTCACGGCCCTCACGCACTCACAGCCCTCACAGCCCTCACGGCTCTCACTCACCCTTACACTCATGAATTTTTCTGATTCAGAAACTCACTCACCCTCACCTCATCTATGAAGATGAGTGTGAGTGAGGGCCCTCATGAGTGAGGTTTGCCGAGGTATGCTCATTCCCATTATATATATATATATATATATATATATATATATATATAGGTGGTTTCATCTCAAATCGTGCAGGCAAAAAGGGTCAAATTTTTAATTTCGATGGAAAAAATATATGTTATGGCGCTTTTTCTAAAAGCGCAGTCGCCACAGACCGCAAGTTTGTCGGATTTTTTGTTCTCGACTTATGAATTTTTAAAGAGGCCGCGGCGAAACGCAGTGTTTTTCACACCCGTCGTGGGTCGGATGTTTCAGTCCACATTATATTACCTTTTTTCAAGCACTCTGTGGACACATTTAAAAGGCTCCAATACCATAAAATAATTTTAGGCGTTTTGCTTTTTTTCTGTAAAAATGTCAAAAACGCCCCCTCGGTCAATTGTTGACGAACTTTGACAATTAATTACTCGCGATCTACTTGGGTTACACCGATAATTTTTATGTCGACGGAGAGCCCAAAACACGTTCTTTATATGTATTATAAAATGACTTGACTGTACAAAATATTCTTTGCAGTGCGTTTACGTTAATGTTATGTGAAAACCAAAAAGTACCATTTTTGAAATTGATTTTCTAAAAAAAAAACATTTTTTTAATTTTTTTATTTTTTGTTAAAATGTAGATGTGATAGTTTTCTACGCAAAAATCAACTCGAGAAAGTGTATATTTTGTTTGTATGTTCTGTATTTAAGCATCAATATCGTACAAAAACGTGTTTTTACGGCTCAAAATGGACTGGCGAATTGCGCGTCTTCACAAGCTTGGAAATAGTTTTTTTTTTTTTTCGACGCTCCCACATAAAAATGAAATACAGTATTTCCACCCTGTTATATTTATTGATTATTTAGATTTTATTATAGGCGGCAAGCTACATCGGAGGAGTTCCAAAAAGAGAAAGCAACAATTCTTAACAGACCAGCAGGTGTCGTAAATTTTTAACGTGTAGGAGTCGGCAGACGTCGTCGTATTGATTCGGGGCCCTGATTGGCCTGCATGAACGTCCCGCCCTTTCGGAGCCAGCAGATGGCCGCGACCTTTCGCGCTCGTTGTGTTAGATAGGACGGCCCGTGACAGTGAAGCGAGCAGCGCACCCTGTGTCACGAGGAGTGAAATGGTACGATTGTGTCGTTGACGCGGCGAACAGTGACAGCCACCCAGGAGGAGTCAGTCAGAGTATTGCACAAGGGAAAGCAAAGGAATCGTTGCCTGAAAGGATGAGGACACCACGGCCTTACAATATCGACGGTCAACAACTCTTCTGCCAGCCAAAACAACGCCGCGTGCGCGCTAAAACCGGCGGCGCGGGACAGAAATCCCGCAGACGCACACACGAAGATGGGCCGGTTTCGTTAGGGATGTGGGGAAATTCGAAACCAGCTATCCGTGCATGCGTGAAACGATACCGCCTGTTTGCCCTAGCTTCGAGCGCCCTATCCTTACCTTGAAACGGCCGTGCTCTCTCTCTCTCTCTCCGGGGAGATCCGATAGCACCGAAGGGTTATCTATTAAACTTGAGGAAGAAAACGAGAAGGGAGTGTTTAAGTTTAATTATCCCCACCAACCCGCTCGTTCTGTCCTTATAAAGGGTTATCTCTTTTGGAAACAGCAAAGCCTGGAGACTGACATTAAAACGAGCGTGTTGGTAAATATACTTGTGTTTGTATTCTGCCCGGAGACTAGTTGGGTCGAAGTCAGCCTCCTTGTCAACTATAACCGTTTGTGAAGAGTGGGCTTCTCTCGAGATGAAAAGTTAGCGCCGGCTGACGTGTTCTTTTGAAAAACGGAAGGGGAAAGAGAAAGTTTGACTAACTGCAGAAACTACCTCGAAAGCTCCTCTCCCGATATGAAGCTTGAGGCATAGTCTCGGTTACCTTCTCGCGCATCGCTGCTCGAATCTATTCTTCATTGTGTTTCGCACAGCCACTGTTCCGCACAGCCGTCGTGGATGTGCGTAATAGAGGGAGGAACAGATTCGAGCATCATCTGGACGCCGTCATCCTGCCAGACTTCAGTGTCGTGGGATCGACTCGTGTGTGTTTCTTCGCCCCGCTGAACTTCGTTTCTCGGGTGCCGTTTTTTCTGAACGTTCTTTTTTTTTTCAGTGTTTTCTTACTAACTGTTTGTTAGCACTGTTCAGTTGTTGGGTTTATTTCGTCATGGCGTAGCGGCCTGGCGGTGATGTAGAGAGCGTGTTCGCACGCATTTGGTTGCGTCCCGTTTAGGAAATGCGCGGAGGAGTTGGTTTTTGTTCTTGCCATGTGCGGCTGTGTTCCCCGTCTTTATTAAATTATTGATTTTTTTTGTTTTACCTTTACGTGCCGTCGACTTCTTTGTCTGACTCTCCACCAGGCGTAGACCTATCGCCTTGCCACCGCTCGAACCTAAATACTTTATTTTTTTTTAACGCAATTTTCGTTAAGACCGGAGTTGGGCAATTTAATTCCTATTTATTTATTTTTATTTCCTACCCCTCTCCATGACACACTCTCTGTGTGTTTCGGACCGTTTTTGTGTCACTACTTTTGTGTATTACGGAAGGGAAAGGGACATTCCCTGGTGGCCTGTGCGATGTGCGGTGAACAAACCCCCACTGTTTGGTTTCGGAAAGAATTGTATATAATATATCGATGATGTGGTGACTTTCTTTGTCGTAGTAATATGACAGCTAATAGCTAGTCGTGCTAGTTTACTGTGAAAGGTTTATAAATCGAAACAATACAACGTCTGTGCCTTTTGGTTATTGAAAGTCTACTAGGCCTGCTGTTTTGGTTAGATATGTATCTCGTGGTTCCCGCTCTTATCAAAACATACATAAATATTCAATACCACAAAATTCGTTTATAATTGATAACAAAATGCAGAAGAAAATTCAAGAAAACTTTTTCACAATTCATAGAGAAGCATGGGTCACTATGTCTGACTTAGGTCTTGGAAAACAAAGACGTCTTTTTCCGATATTGAGGCCTAAATATAAAACATACAAACAAAATATACACTTTCTAGGCTTGATTTTCGTGTAGACAACTATCATATCTACATTTTAACAAAAAACGAAAAAAATTAAAAATGATTTTTTTGAGACAATCAATTTCAAAGATGGTACTTTTTGGTTTTTGCATAATATTAACGTAAACGTACCGCAAAGGATATTTTATACAGCCGACGCATTTTATAATAAATATAAAGAGCGTGTTTTGGGCTCTCCGTGGACATAATAAATATTGGTGTAACCCAAGTAGACCGCCAGTAATTAATTGTCAAAGTTCGTCAACAATTGACCGAGGAGGCGTTTTTGACATTTTTACAGAAAAAAAGCAAAACGCCTAAAATTATTTCATGGTATTGGAGTCTTTTAAATGTGTCCATAGAGTGTTTTAAAAAAGGTAATATAATGTGGACTGAAAATCCATGGCGGGAGATCAAGCGAAACATCCGACCCACGACGGGTGTGAAAAACACTGCTTTTTGCCGCGGCCTCTTTAAAAATTCATAAGTCGAGAACAGAAAATCCGACGAACTTGCGGTTTGTGGCGACTGCGGTTTTAGAAACGGCGCCATAACATATATTTTTTTCATCGAAATTAAAAATTCGACCCTTTTTGCCTGCACGTTTTGAAATGAAACCACCCATATATATATATACAGGGTGTTTCACGAAAGGTGGACAAATTTGATATCGCGAAAACTATGCGTCGCAACAAAAAAAGGCTTGTGTTGGTTTGGTCCTGGGCCAGGGGCCTATTTAGGAAATGTATTAAAGTCCGGGATAATTAGGCTGTTAATGATTTTTGCTTAATTAACTCTTTTAATATGGCGTTTAAGGGCATAGTTTCAATCAGAAAATTGCTCAGCATCATAAAAAAAAAACACTAATTCGTCAAATTGCAAAACGATACAAGGCACGTGCAGAATTTTACGGCTTTCTGAAAAACCGCTCAAATTATCTCGGCCCCGATGGCACCGAGCCCCGTGTACAAATAGCGCACCTAACCTGTGCTGCGCTGTCATCGCGCGACGCAGCAGAGGCTGGTTGCACTATATATCCAAGGGGCTCGGTGCCGTCGGGGCCCAGATGCGCTCTGATAGCAAACCGCAACTTCAAAACCCGTCGAATTTGTGCGGTTTTTCAGACAGCCGTAAAATGCTTCGCGTGCCTTTTCGTTCTGCAGCTAGTTGATTTAGTGTTCTTCGATGATGCTGAGCAATTTTCTAATTGAAATCATGCGCTTAAACTCAATATTAAAAAGTTAATTACGCAAAAATAATTAACACTCTAATTATCCCGGACATTAATAATTTCCCAAAATAGGCCCCTGGCCCAAGACCAAAATGATACAAGCCGTTTTTGGTGCGACGCGTAGTTTTCGCAAAATCGAATTTGTCCACCTTTCGTGAAACACCCTGTATATATGATACAAGATATATGATACACACACACACACACATATATATATATATAGATATAGATATATACGGAAGAAAACGCACCTGAGACGGTTGTTGGAGTTTTTAAAACATATTATTGGTAAAGTTGGTCGACGTTTCGGCCTGAGTCAGACCTTTTTCCAGACTGCACATGAGATGTCAGGTTGACGCTCCTTGACCACGTCACGTGGCATTCCAAACATCTGGTCTCTCTCAAGAGTTGACGGTACCCCCGACGCAGGCGTCCCCCCCCCCCCCCCCCCTCCCCGCGTAAACCTGACCCTGGTGAAAGAACTCGCACCATGTCGGAAAATCTAACTGAAGCAAAGCGGTGGAGGAGGGAGGAGGAGGGGCAGCCCCAAGAACAGCAAACGGCAAACACTCGCCAAAAAAAAGAAAAAAAAAAAAAAACTTTTGAGAAAAATGCCCCGAGCGGTGTCCGAGCGGTGCACCAGCCGCCCCCTCTGTCCGGGAAAAAACCACACATCCACACATCCCCCCTTCACGTAATGAACTTCAAGACAGGGAAGACGAGGGGTGGTCCTGGACCTCCTCGCCGAAAAAAAAAAAAATACGGTTGCAGTTTTTGAGGAAACTTGCACCAAGCGGTGCACGAGCGGTGTGCGAGCCGCCTCCTCAGTGCGTAAAAAAACACACACAGGCATACATATCCCTTTTCTCACATAATAAACTTCAACGAGGGGAGGTTCTGGATTTTTAAACCGATATGACTGCTCAAGATGTGTTAACTGCGTGCATGGACGTCATTATTCCAGGGTGTTCATTAAGGCCCGTTCACACTCTTGCGACCGAGTACGACCGAGAGAGACGAGATCTCTTACAACTTCTTAAATGTTTTTAGAATGAGGGAACACACTGACATTGTGGCGCCATCTATGCCGTGACCCTGGAACTGCATTTCACAAGAGCGAAGGTTTTGCGGGATTTTCGAGGTCAAATGTGCGTAATACCCATAAAAAGGAACGTTTATAACATTGTCAAAAGTTTTTCGAGCCAAGAAAGAAAGGATAATGCTCGAGAAATAAAAAAAATATGCCGGACCGCCGAGTTTACACTGCTTCCCAATAGACGGCGCCAGTGTATTTTCTGGTTTAACAAGTTTTAAGGAACCCAGGTTTAAGAGGTCGCAAGCAGTCGCAAGAGTGTGAACGGGCCTTTAAGGTAGACTGCATGCATAGATGACATTATGCCGGGATCTTCATTAATACCTGCCCGGATTGAATTAAATTTGTTAGTAAGATACGATTCTCTCTGCTCGCAACTGTTCAGTCAACAATATTATTAGAACTAACTCTATATGAAATAAATTGTGGATGGCCTAAAGTCTTTGAAATGTGTACGCTCACGCTGATACAGGAGGATTGTGAATGTTAACCGCGTGAATGGAAGACATAATGCCGGGATGTTTATTGATCGCGGCTTTGAACTTGTGAATAAGGTAAGATTCTTTCTGTTCGCGATCTCGGTGGCTTTTGAAACCAGACTGTAAAAATGTGACTTGGAGCTCATCAAATGAGTGTTTTGGATCGCTAACATGCTTTGAAACGGGAAGTGTGGGGTTTGATTTTGCATGTGATCTGTGATTATTAAACCGCAATCGGAAAGGTGTCTCTGTCTGGCCCACGTGCTGCGCGCCGCAAGTGCTACACTGTAAAAGGTATACTACATTACTGGAGTCGCAATTTAAGTTGCCATAAATTTTGTAGGTGAAGTTGGAGTTTGTACTCTCTATGGAGTTTCTCGGTGT
The DNA here is from genome assembly GCF_016920785.2 of Ixodes scapularis. Classification (NCBI taxonomy): domain Eukaryota; kingdom Metazoa; phylum Arthropoda; class Arachnida; order Ixodida; family Ixodidae; genus Ixodes; species Ixodes scapularis. The sequence goes on along the minus strand of NW_024609868.1, from coordinate 118,311,569 downwards.
TACGTGTGGGCAGACCCCACATCCCGACTTTCCGCATGGCCGACTCCCAGTGCTCTCAGTGGCAGTTATCTTGGACCTGACTAAGGAATCCTTAATGTTCCGCGAGCGTCTGTACACCACACGTGGGACGGTAGTAATAACTTTTGCGAGGCGTTCACTTTGTTGCAAAATATTAAAATGTTTCTTTAATATGGCGGTGACATTCGGAGACTTATTGCTGAAGGTCAGCACGAGGCTGGCCTGTCGGCTTGTCTCCGCCTGGGGACCGCTGTCACCTAACAAGAGGTCGCGATCGAGGGCGCGCGCCTTACTAATTGCGTCATTTATGATTTTTTCTGGGTACTTCTGTTTTTTTAGAACCTCGCGTAGTTGATTGGCGTTGGAGTCAAAATCATCGTTATTAGAACATACACGTTTAAACCCGTGAGCCTGGCTGTACGAAATACTGGTTCGGCAAGGTCGAGGATGGCAACTGTCGAAGTGCAAATATCTCTGGCTGTCCGTGGGCTTTCAATACAGTTGAGTGACCAGAGTTGTGTCCTTAATTATTACTCTAACGTCTAAGAAATTAATGTCAGTTTTCGAGTAACTGTGTGTGAAGCGAATGGAAGGGTGCGCGGAGTTAAAATCTGCGATGAACTTGAGAAGCTCATTTTCTGAGTGTGACCAGATAAAAAATACGTCATCAATATACCTCCTGTAGAACATCGGTTGGAGCGGACAGGATGCGAGAAAAGTTGATTCGAGGTCGCCCATAAATATATTTGCAAAGTTCGGGGCCATTTTCGTGCCCATTGCGGTCCTTCTAGTTTGAAGAAAAAATTTGCCGTCGAATTCAAAACTGTTTAACTCAAGAACCAGGCTCGAAAGGACAGCCAGAACTTGGCTCTCCGGGAAGTCATCCCTCCTGTGGGCCTCATATGCCCTCACAAGCGCCTCTATGCCGTCTTTATGGGGAATATTGGTGTACAGAGCAGTTACATCCATTGTCACCAGAAAAGCATCCTTGGGTATTTGAATTTTAGAAATTTCTTTGAGAAAGTGAGTCGTGTCCCGAATGTACGACCGCAGGGTAGGCGGGATGTGTCTGATGAGGTTATCAACGAAACTAGAAATTGGCTCGGTGAGCGTTCCCGAGCCCGATATAATGGGGCGGCCGGGATTCCCTTCTTTGTGGATTTTAGGTAACATATAGAAGCGCCCAGGTACAGCGTGTTTGGCCGTTAGCCCCCGTAAAGGTTTGTCGGTAATTTCACCTTGTTTCTCTAGCTCGATAAGTCGCTGGTGTATAAGTTTGTCATGCTGGCTAGTTGGGTCGTTGTTTAGATGGCGGTAGAATTTGGCATCGTTTAGTTGTCTATAGCCTTCTTTTATGTAATCCGAGATGTTGAGTATAACCATGGCACCCCCTTGTCAGCTGGTTTGATTATAATATCTTTTCTGTTACCTAGATCCTTGAGCGCCCTGCGTTCGGGAAGCGAGAGGTTATAGTGATGCGGTTGCTGATTTCTATAAGCTGACACAATGTCCTTTTGGACCGCCTGGATATAAAGGTCTAGATGCTTATCTCTGTTGGGACCGGGAGTCCAGCCGGACGATGTCGAAGGCAGACGAGATGCGCCCTGTTGGGGCCTATCAAAGAAGAATTCCTGGAGCCGAAGGCTTCGTGCGAAATTATCTAGATCCTGGAGGAGAGTGAATTCGTCGTACTGGCCCGTGGTCGGGCAGAAGTTAAGACCCCTTGAGAGGAGCGACTCTTCGTCGGGGGTTAGCTTTACACTGGATAAATTAACTATGTTGCTACGATCAAGAGAGTTATTCTGCATGTCCCGTCCACTCACCGTCGTCGGGGGTATTTAATATTATCCCTAGCTGGCTTACTGTTTTTTACCCCCTTGATGATCCCATGTTTCTTTTCTTCAAATGATTGTAGTGATGCGGTTTCCTGCGGTGACAGTTTGTTAGCGCGAAGCAAATTACTTTCAACCCTTCGAACATTCGTCGGAGTTGTCTGACAGTGATTTTTAACTATTTTTACTAAATCTAGAGAAGCATTCGTAAGCACCGCATTCCATTTCTTTAAATCGCTTTCGGAGATATTTGTCATACTAGGTGGAAAAACAATTTGTAAACCCCTGGGAGCAATGCGCGCGTCGAGGCAAGTCTCAAGGTATGCGGCATGTGACTCGTGGCGTATCCTTTTGTCCGCTAACTTTCTAATTTCTAAAAAATGTGGTGAAAATTTAACAGGTATCTCACTCAAAACAGGAGGAGCCTTTGATGCACCAGGCGGAGACCGTCAGTCCTGTTGCGAGCAGAGAGGCCGCGCTGTAAGTCTTGCGCAGATTGTAGCGCGCTTGAGGGGCAGGCTCGGCGATCTGGCTCCTCTGTCCGGCAGGGCGTCCGTCGGCGTCGTCCTCTAAGCAAGTAGGTGCCCCGGCCGAGGGGCTGGGGCGTCACGGTGGCCGGGTGGCCGTCAGGAAACACGGGTTCCGACTGTTGCGTAGACCCAGCGTCATTTTCTCGGGAAGCGGGCACCCCCGCCGAGGGCGGGAGCGTCATGGAGGACGAGTCGTCGCCGAGAAGTCGTCGCCGAGAAGCAGAGAGAATTGTATCTTACTAACAAATTTAATTCAATCCGGGCAGGTATTAATGAAGATCCCGGCATAATGTCATCTATGCATGCAGTCTAACCTTAATGAACACCCTGGAATAATGACGTCCATGCACGCAGTTAACACATCTTGAGCAGTCATATCGGTTTAAAAATCCAGAACCTCCCCTCGTTGAAGTTTATTATGTGAGAAAAGGGATATGTATGCCTGTGTGTGTTTTTTTACGCACTGAGGAGGCGGCTCGCACACCGCTCGTGCACCGCTTGGTGCAAGTTTCCTCAAAAACTGCAACCGTATTTTTTTTTTTTTTTTTTGCGGCGGAGGGTTCAGGGATTATTCCCTCGTCTTCCCTGTCTTGAAGTTCATTACGTGAAGGGGGGGATGTGTGGATGTGTGTTTTTTTCACGGACAGAGGGGGCGGCTGGTGCACCGCTCGGACACCGCTCGGGGCATTTTTCTCAAAAGTTTTTTTTTTTTTCTTTTTTTTTTTTTTCGGCGAGAGTTTGCCGTTTGCTGTTCTTGGGGCTGCCCCTCCTCCTCCCTCCTCCACCGCTTTGCTTCAGTTAGATTTTCCGACATGGTGCGAGTTCTTTCACCAGGGTCAGGTTTACGCGGGGGGGGGGGGGGGGGGGGGGGGGGGGGAAGGGACGCCTGCGTCGGGGGGTACCGTCAACTCTTGAGAGAGACCAGATGTTCGGAATGCCACGTGACGTGGTCAAGGAGCGTCAATGTGACCTCTCATGTGCCAGTCTTGAAAAAGGTCTGTCTCGGGCCGAAACATCGACCAACTTTACCAATAATATGTTTTAAAAACTCCAACAACCGTCTCAGGTGCGTTTTCTTCCGTATATACTTTTCGTCATCCTGCGCTTTGTTTTTTCTCTCTCTCTCTCTCTCTATATATATATATATATATATATATATATATATAATGAAACCCGTTTAGAACGAACCCACGTACAGCGAATGATTGTCAATATCGAACTCACTGAAAATTTAAATAAAAATGCATCTAAAAAGTACTTTTTATAACGAACAACGCATTGGCTATATCGAACTTTTTCCCCGGAAGGCTTCCAAAAACGCGCAAGTAATCGTCTTCTAGTCTGTCCTTCCCCCCCCCCCTCCCCCCACATACACACAAAAAAGAGTAGGAAAGAAAACATTCCGAAACTCGAGCCGTGAACAAAATTGAGCGAGGAGAAGCGATTCAAAATGAGAGAAAGCTAAAAAAAAACACTCTGCACGCACACACAGAAAAAAATATTTCATCCCAACGCGGTTGCCCACGAAGAGAAACGATTCAGAAGGGAACATAAGCTAAAACAACAAAATGTGCACTAATGCAAAAAAAAAAAAAAAAAAAAAAAAAAAATTGCGCGGTTTTATTAGTTGTAAGCGAAGAGGTGAGAAAGAAAAGAAAGCCCTCGTCTACAACGAACGCATCGTGGAAGCTTGTTTTGAATGGTTTTTGCTATATTGAATTACTTGCTATATCGAACTGATCGTAGCGTTTCCTGCTGTTCGTTGTAAATGGGTTTCACTGTATATATAGGCGAAGTGGAGTAGATATAAAACAATGGACCGGGAAAAGTTAATAAGTCAAAGATGTGTACCTGTCAGAGTTACTAATAGGAAGTTTATTACGACGTTTCAAGCGGGGACCGCTCTTTATCATGTCAAGGCAGAGTGCGGACGGTCAACATCCAATGACTTTAGGTCGACAAACGCCCCCCTCCCCCCCCCCCCCCCTCCTCCCCACACAAAAAATAAACTAAGAAATAAAAGGGCGAGAGAGAAGGGAAGGAGAAAACGAAGAAGGTCTAACGGTTTGCTTTGGCAGGCGGTCGTTCCTATGCACGGGTCTCAAACCGCAGTGTCCGTCAAGACATCAAGGGGCCACCCGCGTCTTAAAACAAAAAAAAAAAAAAAAGGTTGGGGGATTTAGGAAAAAACAAGACCAAAGCTCCGCGGGGTCCGGTGGTTCCAGAAGGCAACACGCAACAAACAACAAACGAAACTAAAAAACGAGGGAATCAAGCAAACACAAAACCAAAGCACCGCGGGGTCGGTCGATCGGGCAAGATTACAACACACCGAGTCGAGAGTCGAGGCTGCCCAACGGTCAAGTTTCACGCCGACTCCCGACACTCCCCTCTTTCTCTCGGGCTCGCTGACAACCACCTTTCGAAGCTTCCACCGGTCTGGTTTCAACGCCCTCGGAACCAGACTGCTTCACTCGTCCAGACTCCAGCTCTCGTCCACGCTCCGGGACTCCCAATAACATCAGAACTGTCTCCAATGCAGCAGGCGTCCGTCCCAAGATGATGTGTTGACTGAGAAATCACCCAGGTATCGCCCCTTCCCCTCCTAGATCTAGGACATTCCTTAGAGTTCGAAAAATCATAGACAAACGAATTCGGCACCGTCTGCACGCGGAAACGCTTCAGATACTTCTAGAAAAAAAAAGTACTATTCTAAAAGGCTTTAAGATGCCGATTTTGTCTTCTCAGAGCACTTTTAACGATAATGAACGGCAGACTTGGGAGGACACTCTCACGGAAGCCTCGCTCAAACTTATTAATATTACAAAACAACATCACATTATGCTTGGGAGAAGAGCGTGTTGGTTTAAGTCATGGATGAAGAAAGAATAAAACAATTAAAACAGGGACAACACAACCACATCTTTCAACTAGCAACAGACGAGTAAACTTTCAACAGCGAGCAGCCGTCTATACCCAGTAGGAGTAGGGGAGAGAAGGGGGAGAGAAGGATAGATAAGACACGCGAAGTGCAAGTCAGGGTGGTAGGGTAATCTCGGATTTTAGAAATTCAACCTCAGTTTTCGTCAGCCGGAGGGAAGGGTTTGACACGTTACATTTCGGGCAAGGGGTGTAAGAGCGTACAACATTCTGTCTCACAGCCAGCGCCTCAAATCTGCCTTTCCGGAATCACTACGCGTTGTTTACCGTAGGAGAAAAAAACCTTAAGGATATTCTAGTGCGATCTAAAATTGCTCCCACTAAGTTTGGCGGGTGTCCGCCTGCCGAAAGCCGCAGTGCAAATTGTGCAGTCAAATGAATGAAGCCGCAGAGGCAACCAGTACCAATTCTGAATTCCCCTTTAATATACACGCAAACTTTGACAGTTACACAGCAAAGGTTTTTTTTTTACCACCTGCATTGCGGGGTATGTAACATGCAATAAGTTGGTCAAACAGGTCTTCCCTTTAGATTCAGATTTAACAACCACATGGGCGACGCCAGCTCTGATTCCGGACTCCCGCTTTCCAAACTTTTACGTCTGACAAAACACAACTTCAGAAAGTTATCTGATACATTGCTTCAATCAGGGTTCCGTACAACGCACGAAAAGGAACAGAGAGAATTATTTATAATAATAAAATTGAACACCCTACGAGCCGGCATAAACGGGAATGCCGCAACACTGAGCTGCTTACAACCGTAATTGTTATGCGTCCGTGACCCCCCCTGGACCCTGACAGGGTATTTGTGCTTGCCGAGGTTTTTAGTTTTACGTGACATATGAGAGCCCAACTACCCAGAATAGAATTTGCGTCTCGAAATTCGGTTTCTTTCACCCGAAAACCGCCGATCGAGAACTGGCCGGTTCGAGTCGCGCTCAGTCTCTTTTCTGTGCTGACGGGCCGTTTTCTAAGGTTTCAACGCGACCACCAAATTTAATTAAAGACGTGGGTCATTGAAGGTACACAGTCAATACTAAAAATTAAAAGAAAAACTACGAAACCCATTTTTTGTGGCTTCCAAAAAGCTGCAAATACGTTCATAAAAAAAGAAAAAAAAAAAAGGTTGCGCAGACGACAACCGGGAGCATTGTGTGTGTTCACTGCACAATTCTCGACATGGCGTCGTTACGCGTTTCGTGGAACTCGCGGGTAGCGCCGGACGACGGGCGTGGGACCTCTACTTCAGAACTCTTCACGGTACCGGCGAATTCTGTCTTCCTTCGAAAGATACATTTTGGACCGATCGAAAGAACTGATATTCATCCCGTACGACACGCCCGACCAGCAAGCCGATTGCACGAAGACGTCGCCGAGCCGTCGTCCCTTCTCGTGACTGAAGACATCGCTCACTCAAACGTCAAGCACGAAGTGCGTACATGAGTTGAATACGCACACGTGTGGCTTTTTATTTGGTGCGAATGTGGCCAATGCATGGTGCTGCCCGACTTCTAGTCAGTGCAAGTAGTGGAGGGAAATCGGCAGCAAACTTTCCGACATTCAGTCGACTTGATGCATTACTACAAACGGGAGCCTTTTCACTAGCTCAGCCGTATGGTGCGGGGACTAAACCACAAAGGCGATTTTTTTTTTTTTTTTTGAGGGCATTCAGTGGAGCGGCTCTCCAAACAAGTATCTTGGAGCTCCGCTAGATCACTTGAAGAAAAGCACGCCATATTGGGAGAGTGTTACAAAGGATTTAAAAGAACGTACGGGTAAATGGGGTGGTCGCAACATGGCAATTTTGACAAGAGCTACAGTGTGTAATATTGTTTAGATGCGGAGCATCTCTTGCTCGGGCTATGTCCCGCGGCGTCGTAGTCCGCACTCACACTACGCATGCGCAACTCTCCTCGCTGCACGTGCGTTCTCTCTTTCTCCAACAGCTGCGCGAAGTGCACGCAGCTACCAGCTGCGTCCCTCTCTCCAACAGCTGCGCGTGCGTTCTCTCTCTCTTCAACAGCTGCGCGAAGTGCACGCAGCTACCAGCTGCGTACACTTCGCGTGCGTTCGCTTCTACTCACACCGCGCGCGCAGGCGCAACTCTCCTCCTCTAGTTTCTTCTCCTTCAAGTTTGAATATAAGCAGCGGTAGCGCGCTGCGCGCGTTCAAGGGGAGGAAGTGGCCGAGTGGGTTAACGCGTCTCAGCTCGGAGCGTGGAGCGAAAGCTTGCGCTGGGAACCTCCTGGGTTCGAGTCCCCGGCACCCCCGCCCGTTTCGATCTGGATGAGTTTCGTACCGGCACGCGTTCGTGTGATGACTACTGCGTGATGCACGTTAAGAATCCCAGGTTAGCGGTTTTACCACACTGGCCAAATTTCTCATCTACAGCTAAGAGACCGATTACCCGTTGAGGCGCATCTCCATCAAGGCTGTATAAACATAAAGAGCAAGCCAATTTTTGCGCGCGTTCAGTTCACCGCTGTTGACTCCACTTCACTCCGTTCTTCCAATGAAGTGTAATGGAACGATGCTCCGCATCACCCCATGGTTCCCCTCGGGGAGATGGTGTAATTTTTTTTTATTGCAAAACTTTGGTCCGTTTTACAAATATTCTACTGCACGCGCAGCTGTGTTCAAAAGATGCATAGGGTGCTTGCCTCGTTTATTTGGATGAGTGCTGGGGAGCCGATACGAAGACAATATTTTTATGCGTCCTTCCAAAGGAGGACTTGGGTTACCAGACTTGTTAATTCGACAACTCGCTTCGCGTTTTCTTTATTTACGAGAACAGAGGCACCCACTTCTGCGGGTTATGTTTCAAACAAGGCTAGCAAGCTTCATACCGCCTTTCGTTGTATCTTCGGAGATCGGACCCCCTGCAAAGATGGTTGGATTTGTCAAAGAGGTTATTGAAGCTTTTAAGTTCTTAAGTGTAAGGTATTCTTACGAATACTTGGCTTCGGTCACCCGAAGAAAGTTGTATCGCGACTTGCTTGACAACCTTTTTCCCGTACCGCTGTATCGGAAGTTTTTCGAAGATAAGCCAGGACAGGACGTCTTGGCTCGCGTTAAGAAAATGGCCATGCCTCCAACAGCAAAGTCGTTTTTCTTTCGCTTGCATAGCGAGACCTTGCCTGTGAAGCTGTGGCTTGGAGATAGGGGTTTAAGTGTGCCTGCCGGAGTCAACTGCCCACTGTGTAAAGAACCCGAAACGATTGAGCATGCCTTCCTGTACTGTTTGGACGCCATTTTTCTTTGGGATGTTTTGAAAAGAATCTTAAAAAAGGAATTATGCATAACGTCGTATTCAATACGATTCCTTCCTGTTGAGCTTTATTCTGATGTTCCATATGACATGATTATTGTTCTTACGCTCTTCAGCTTGTGGAAATCTCGTATGTCTGTGAGGCATGCTGAACAGCCTCCCAAAATCTGCACGCCTGTTTTTCATTGAGATGATTACACAAGTCAAGTGTGTATATGAGTACAGCCAGACCCTACCCGAGTCGGCAGATACGTTGGAGAGTTTGTGCAAGATAAAAGAATTTTAAATGTACAGCTGCCCGAAAGCATCGGGTAGTGGGTTTTAGTGTGAACATGGAAATACGCGCTGAATAAAGAAAAAAAAAGCTTAGTGGTAAGGTGAGAACGTGGAAAACAATTTTTTCAGTAGCTCAGCGGAAAGACGTCCGCTACACACGCAGTGGGCACGGGTTCGAATCCTAATGACGGGCGGACCTTTTTTTTTTTTTCTTTTTTCAGATATTTTGCGAAATTACATTTATTTGTCTTACAATAATTACTGAAAAAAAATTGTTGTGGACGATACGTCGCTGAACTAAATGGTATGGGATTCCATTTTTTGACACCTCTGCCGCACAATGCCACTTTCAGATGTGAGGCAGCTCTTCAAGCAACATCTTGCGAGTATTCTTTTCGGAGCCGATCACGGGAATTCCCCACGGGCACTCACTACTAATTGCCATTACTTAAATGTACAGAACAACTCATCCTGAAGTACAGAACAACGAGCGGAACAAACAGAACTGCAAAGCAATCGGACAGCAAGCGGATACCGAACGCATTTCTTCTGCTGCGCCCGGAAGAAAAAAAAAAAAAAAAAGAAACATCGCACGGTCGGGTGAAGCCACGTGACTTCCGCCACTCACTCACTCCTCTCCACAGCTCCGTGCGGTGCGTGGGTTTCGGTTTCAGTTTCGAGCAGTTGCGTTTCTTTTTTTTTTTGGCTTTATTAAAAAAATGCGTCACTCTGTAGCCAAATATTTCTTGGGTGGTATTCCGACACCATATTAAATCGCGTGGCAAAAACTGAGAAAAAAATTTGCGGGGTGTCAGTGTCCCTTTAAGGGGGAACAATAGAGCGGGCAGAACAAACTCTCTTTAAGGAACGTCTTCTACACCGGAAGCCATTTATTTAAAGCAAGACCTTTGCCCTGGCGCAGGGGCTGGGCGGTGCTTGTGGTTCTCAGCGCGCCCGAGAGAAACAGGGGGGGGGGGGGTGTCGAGTTGCAACTTGATCGTTGGCAGCGTCGCCTCTCGACTCGGTGTATTGTGGCCTTGCGCCACCGACCGATCCCGCCATGCTTTCCTTTTGTGTTTGCATGATTCCCTCGTTTTCTTAGTTTTTTGTTGTTTGTTGCGTGGTTCCTTCCTGTCCCACCGACCGACCCCGCGGAGCTTTGGTCGTGTGCAACCTTAATTCTTTCAACTTTTTTTTTTTTTGTCAGGGGGCGGGTGGTGTTTGTTGACCTAAAGGCACTGGATGTTGACCGTCCGCACTCTGTCGTGACCTAATGAAGAGCGGTCCCCGCTCGGAACATCGTCCAATAAACATACAAGTATATCATAGGCAATCCCTTTCTGAGCCATATCTTACGGCACACCATTATTTTCTTCATCTATCTATATTAGGGTTTTTTTGTTTTTTTTTAAGCTTAACAGAATTTTTAAAAAAATCCATCAAAGCTAGAATAATGCGCTCTGCGCAGGTGAGTTACGCGGCCAGAGGGATATAGTATATGGGCCTAATCGTAACGATCAGTGGGCTATTTAGTTAAAATTCGTTAATTAACTTTTTTAATAATGAAAATAGACATATATATATATATATATATATAGTTTCCACTAGAAACCTGCTCAGCGTTATAGAAAACCACCAAATCAGCCATTTTCAGAAATACTTTGAACGCGTGAGGAGCGTAGTAGTCCACTAAAGTTACAACTTGTGGAGCAGGTACAAGAATGGGGCTAGATAAGAGAGGGAAAAATTACGCGGGCGCCTTACCGCAACCGCCAGTCTTGCACCTACTCCGCAAGTGGTAAATTTAGTAGACTATATATATATATATATATATATATGTATGTATATGTAGATGAATAGATATAGGTAGATAGGCGCTACATGGGCCCGAGATTTAATTTAGACATTTTATTTCCAGTCTTATGTTTTGAGGAATCTTACACAGAAAAAAAGAACGTTCTTACATTTGTTTTAATATTGACGAAATGCAGTGCTGCCTACCTGGAGGTAATCAACGGTGCTGTTCACAAACGTCCAGAAAAGAACCAGGGCATTCGATGTTCCTTCGGATGCGCGAACCTTCAGTCCAGGGGCAAGTGGCACTAAGGGAAACGGGAAGCACATAAAACTGACATTATAGTGCTGGTGTTTTTTTTTTGTGTACAGTCTCGAACACTATAAAAAGCTCATTCGACGACTCCGTTTTTGTACCGTGCCGAATTCACTACGTCCAGGCCCAAACTGCTTGTAGTAAAAAAAGAAAATAAACTTTTGTTGTATTTTCTATCTAAAAATAAAGTTCCCTTGCCAACGTGTGCTTAGCACAGCCGGATAAACTGCATCTTCGAATGGGTCTTTCATATAATGTATGGAATAAATAGTTGACTTTTTATAACAGTTAATTCTTCTCGCATTTATCTGTTACGTCAGAACAGGCAGTATGCTTGTGCATGTATGAATTTATAAGATAGAGCACAAGTGGCGTTATAGTCTGCACTCAGTCACACCAAAGGAAGGACTTGGATTCATATACGTATTGTGTCTGTCTGCGTTAAATTCTTGTTGGGGATGGTTTTAACTATTTAATCGGTAATTATTAGTTCCCTTGTCCTTTTTATATTCGGCCATTTACTGATAATTTCGAAGTGTTGTGACAAAGGTTGGATTTAGTTAAGTATCGCGTCTAGATCTATAGCGATTTGAATTTGCCTGGAATTGATTCGAGAATTGATATTGTTTCTAGTTCAACACACGTAACTTAAAAAAAAGCGGACGGTCCGTTTCCCTTATAAAAATATTTTTTTTTATTAAAATTGACTTTGGGGATTGGTGCGGACACGTACTGGTCCTATGTTTATCAAAAAACTTTCTACTGTAAGCAATCGATTTACAGCCGACAATTATCACCCGCCATTTATTGCTAAATTATTTTTATCATCCGGAAAGGGTGCCAAAAGACATATTCTAAGAGAAAGAGACCCCCAAATGAACGTCCCCTTCCAAAGAAAAAGAAAAAAAGGAAATAAGTGTCCCAGGGGGCGAGTGGCAGAAAGTTTTCCCATGTGTTGGGACCCATTTAAAAATGGGAGGGGTTATACCTCGCCAATTTTCCGCAGCTCTGTAATCGAATTGAGTTTTGTAGTGATTTAATTTGGATTGTTCATTTTGGAATGAAAAGAATTATGGGGTTTCATTTCGGCACACTTGTGCGATGCTCAGAATATGAAATTTGGAGGCATTGTAAGTCACAGCGATGAGTCCTTCAACAGTCGAACCTTCTTCAGCGTGCATTTTGCACCGCTGTGTTTGGTTTGCTCAGCAAGAACAAATCGCAATCACCACCAGCATTTAGTAAGATGACGGCACGTGCAAAAAATGCATGTTAATCAGTTCAATTTCTGGCGAAATTCGATGTTCGCAACACTAGCAAAAATAGACGTCGAAATTGTAAAGTTGTGAGTATATATAGCAGTCTCGCGATTATATGCGGTAGCCTAAAGTGCTGTTTATACTGAAACGTCGACAAAAGCCACGCGCTGCGGCGCAGACCGACGTTCGTCGGCCACTGCTCCACGTGACGCCGCGCCGAGGAGCGCCCGAACGACCGTGCTTAGAGTCCAGCGTAGAGCAGCGCAGTCCAGCGCAATACACCGCGCCCCGACAAACTGCCACACATTGCGCATGCGCGTCTCCGTGGCAACCGCATCGTCTCTACACCGTATTTCCGCTTCCTAGTCGGTACCGATTATGATATTGGTCAGTGTGGTTTGTCCCCATCGTGTAGTCAAGCTTCAAAACAACTAGTTGGGGCAGTGGCTAGCAGCATTTATTTTCTCCGAATTGTCACACAAATATCATCGGGGAAAAAAAATACTAGTGCGTCCGTCCAAGCTAGCTGCTTCGCAGGTTCGCCAGAGTCGTGCCAAGCGACTCCGGCGACTCCGCCGGAATGCTGCGATGAAGTCGATGCGCTCGATATAACACAACCACCTTTTTCTGACAGATGGCCAGTGCGTTATCATTACAGTAGCCTTTCAGGCTGACTCAAACAACAAATGTACGCGTTCAAAATTGTATTGCACTCTACAGAACCCACGAAAAAGGACAGAGGATTCGGTCCTAATTTCATCGCGTACCGCTACTCTCGTATACAGGCTGAGAAACTCCAGTTGAACATTTCTGGCCGGCTAAGCTCTTAAAGGGTTTCACTGGGTCCGCCGTTCGCGTACCTTCGACGTTGCTTGTTGTTTCGATCGGGAACAGCTACCGGCGCGTACGACAAGCACTTGATCATATATAGCACACACATTAAGCCATCCTTAATTCTAATTACCTTTACCTTTGGTGGGTCAACGAGCTTCTAGATTTTGCTCGCAGCCCACCACCACCGGCTTGATAGGCACACAGGTGTCATTTCATCTCTATGTGTTTCTTTTTGCGGCATCGTGTATCGAATTATTTTTAAGAATACCATTTATTATTTTTCGTTCTGCACGTTTCGTGTATTTGCCTTCAGGTCTATAATGTGAGCAGAAAGTCCTTTTTGGCATACCCTGCGAGACCCCGTGTTTCGCAAACAGCAAACAAAAACGCACGTTTCCGCAGACCGGCTTAACAGCTTGCGTATTTGCGAGTTTAGTCCTCCCCTATCGGTCTCAGGTCATGTGAACTTTATACAGCCACATCTGTTGATAATTAAAAAAATTATATATTTAATTACTGACTGAATATTTAACCTGAAAAAGGGTTGATAAACTTAAGATTAATAAGAAAATGCACCTACCACTTATCTGAACGATACTCTGCAAATGTTTTGTCGTTTTTATCCTCTATAGGCACCTGTATAGCTGATTTTGGAGAGCCCTAATATATATATATATTTTTTTTATTTTGAATTTGATTTTAACAAATCTGTTCCTGAAGCATAAAAAACCTTCGCAAACATAGATAAGTATTTCTTATTTATTGTGATGGACAGCAATTTTATGTGTCTGTGGGCTGGGACAAAATCAAAGTACACAGGGGCACGCGGTGGAACTATGACAAGAACAAACGCAGACCGTCAGAAAGTGACGAATTAAGCAGCTGCCATGTCGACTAGAGCATGAAGTACTTTTTAGTTTTATTTAACAAAAATCGCCAATCAGCAAGGGTGGCGCTTATTTACAAATTGAGTTAACTGGCATCTTGTCAAAAACAAACCTCAGCAGCTAGGCTTTGACAGTTTACCCTGTGTAAGAACGTTTTTCTCGGGTACGCGGTGTTCTAGACCAGATTCAATCTAAGTACGAAGGGGCGTATATATTCGAGTGAACGATTTTGATCACCCCTTTCTGCCTAATTCTTCGCCTGTATCACGGTGCTGAGCGTAAGCAATGTTGGTTAGGAAAACAAGCGTCATGATTGCCGCTCGCAGCTTCTATAAAAGGTAAGCTGAAAGGGCTGGTCCTAAAATGTTCGTGACATTTTTAAAATATTATTTCCTTTACCTCACCCTAGTGAAATTCTTATTTGCATAAGCAATTTCTTGATCCAGTAAACGCATTTGATCAAATAAGATCATAGAAGTGCATACAAGAACCTTTAAGAACAATGTAAGATTTTATAAGGCGCTGTAAGACACCGATAAGATTTTTAAGCGATAAGCTTGGAAACTTTTTATAACTTGGTATATAATCTTATATTGTTCTTAGTTGTTCTTATGAGGCTCTTGTATGTTCTGATACTCTCTTATTTGACCCTATTCGTTTATTCGACCAATAAATATCTTATACTTATCAGATTTTTACCAGGGAAGTTGCGCCGCCATCATCTCTCTCTCTCTCTATATATATATCTATATATATATCTATATATAAATACAGGGTGTTTTTTTTCTTTATTCTTACACATTTGTTTAAAAAGAACCGTGAAAGCTACACTAATGCGGTTTGTGCAGGTGGGTTATACGGCCCGGCGGACATTATGTGGGTGGCTAATCTTTGCGATAAATCGGCTAATTAATTAAAATTCGTTAATTAACTTTTTCAATTAGTGGAAATAGATATATGATTTCAATTAGAAACTTGTAGAGCATCATCGAAAACCACTAAATTAATTATTTTTGGAAGGATATAACGCCGGGGAAGCATTTTACAGCGTTCTGTAAAAACGCTCCATTTGGACGCGTTTCTAGATTTCGGTTTCTTATCGGAGCGCATCACCGCGCCCGCGGTCCTGCTCCTTAGTGGCTGAGACGCGCAACACACGTGCGGCGTACTTCCCTCCATTCTACGAGGGAGGCGAGGGGGTGGCTTCTCGTCGCGACCACCGGGGAGCAGGATCGCGGGCGCGTAGATGCGCTCCGATAAGAAACCGAAATATAGAAATGCGTCCAAATAGAGCGTTTTTACAGAACGCCGTAAAATGCTGCCCGGTGTTATATCCTGCTAAAAATAGTTGATTTAGGGGTTTTCGATGATGCTCAGCAATTTTCTAATTGAAACCATATGTTTATTTCAAGTAATTAAAAAGTTAATTAACGAATTTTAATTATATAGCCGACTTGTCGCAAAGATTAGCCACCCACATAATGTCCGCATGGCCGTATAACCCACCTGCACAAACCGAATTATTGTAGCTTTCACGGTTTTTTTTAAACAAATGTGTAAGAATAAAAAAAAAAACCTGTATTTATATATATATATATATATATATATATATATATATATATATATATATATATATATACATATTGTGAAATGTATTTTGTAAACCATATTTCAGTATATGATATGGTGACGGTTACTCATTCCGTTATTTTATGCACTGTACTCAATTCCTTGATTCAAGAGCACAACCCCGATTCAACTTTAAATTGTGTGACGTAAAGTTTTAGGAATCATGGGTATTTTGCGCGACCAATCACACTTCGTGGCAACCTTTCGATTCAGGTAAAACGTAGGTGATTGAGGTAAACAAATATGTGTTCGTACAAGCAAAACATTTTATATGGTAATCTAGATTTTCTTTTTCTGTTGCGTTAAAATTAAGTAACGCAATTTCTTCTTTTTGGTGGCTCAAAATAAAAATTAATTGTACAAATGACAAAACAAAACAAAAAAAAAAAAAACTTACGATAGTTATTTGTGTTACGGCAGAAATAATGTCTTTTGCCAGAACGATGCGACAAATCGATTCTCAATTTTGCGGTTCAAACTGGTTCGAACCGATTCGAAGCTCTCTGACCGTTATTTTTGCACCCTGGAACTGAGCCGGAACTGAAGCGAAAACAGTGAACCCGAACCCGAAAGGAACCGAAAAACATTTCTTGTGGACACCCTGGTTTTAGAGCTACCCAATGGGTTGCACTGCTGTATTCTCTCGTCGCAAGGAATCCGTTGTAACCCACTTCGTCAAAGTGAAATGCAAATGTGCGAGCCAGCAGTTTTAACGTCCTCAGGCTCAACTTTTCTTGAACACAGTATCCAACAATATTCTTGATTTTTTTTAGGGTGTGAAAGGTATATCTAGGGTATATAATGCTAGAAGAGTATTCATGCTCACCTTCTTTCCATGTGGTAACTTGCGCAGCGGCAGCAGGGCCCAACTCAACGCGACCGTCGGTGCGTTTTATACTTGCTCGAACTTGGATATCAAAAATGGTGTCAGGGCTGAGATTGTTTACGCAGATGCTGTTGGCCGATGTGTAGCTCTCACGGCAGGACGACGCTGATGAACAGTAAAGCACCAGGAATCCGTCATAGTAATCAGCGTCACGGTTAGGAAAAGTCCATGTTACTTGGAAGGAACTCGTGCTGTTCGAAGAAACTCCAGTAATGAGCGGCTCCAGAATAGCTGTAAAATATATTTTAAAGAATGTTAACTCGGCTCGAAAAGAGTGATGCTGTTACACTGTTCTTTCCCTTAATACCAATAGTTCTAAAAGATCTACCGATATCTGCCATCATTACTAGTTTGTTATTTACGTCAATTACCGCCATATTTTAAGAAAACATATTTGACGTTAAAACTGATATGCACCAGGCGCTAAAAAATAAATACAAAGTTGAATACATCAGTTCTGGGTTAGGTAAACAAGAAATCATTAGGACATATGAATGATTGCCCCTACGCGCATGATATAAATTTATTTATTTATTTTGTCCCCCAGGGACCGAAGGCATTACAGAAGGGAATGTACAAAATAATCCAAATAGCATACAAGAAAGAAAAATAGGGAGGTGGATATAAAACAAACAGGTGCTCTAAATATGTACAAAAAACTATTTAGCGGCAGATAAAGCTAACACGAAACTGTTATTCCAAACACAAAAGAAACTCACAAATGGCATCTTTAATTTCAGCGCTTTCGACTATGTCGGCAATAGGTGCGGGAAGGCGATTCCCAATCCTGAGATGTCGTGTTCAGAATAATCAGAATAACCTGCGTTTGCAAAACGTATGTTTTGCAAACGCAGGTTATTCTGAATCCTTGGAGCTAATGAACCGAAATCAATAAAATTGCTTCGTGTTTTATTCAAGATTCTACGAAGATTGTTTTTCTTTCTTTAGATTTACACACTCTCTTAAAATATTATGCTTGCTTATGCATTATCGGTGAAATCATGTCGGTGTAAATTTACGTGTGTTTTTTTCCACAACATCAAAGATTCTGTGGGCTCATTTAGTCCCTAATATGGCTAAGGTTAGGTTACATGAATCAAATTACTAGGTACTGCTCCTCATAGAATGTAATTAAATTGATGTCAAGTTTACTCCAATAGAAAGTTAATTTTTATGATTATAAAATAATGATAAAAGCCAAAGGCACAAAAAATTAATGGACCGTCTTATACTCAAATGCTAAAATATTAAATTAGTTTTTTTTATTGCTGTACAGGGTATTTCATGGAACGTCACCGATACGAAAATATTTTTCGTGCCGTGCGTAGTTTTCACAGAAACGATTTGGCCGGCTTTCTATGAAACACCTTGTCTAGGAATTCAGGCGAGCTGGACGTTGATAGGTAATCAATTACCTTTCACTACCTCAAAATGTACATTTTTAAAGAAATTGTAGTGCAAATCATGGCAAATATATTGCGTAAACTAAGATTACGAATGAATACCAACCTATGGGTTTCGTAACGGCCGAAGTGGTCAGTGAGCCACTGCAACCATCCAAAGAACATGCCTCCAATTTTACAGTGCAGATTGTAGACGGAGGCAGTTTATCCACAATAACGCTGCGTACAGAAGATTCCATGACCAACCCGTCAACCAAAATGGGAGCTTGAACCTTCAAGGAAGTTGCAAATGCAAGCATTTAAAACAATTAAAATAAACAATTTTGAGTGGCGCAGAAACTGCATTATATATACGTGTAAATATTATTGGCGGCTTTATTTGAAGCATAAGACTCGTACTTTGTTTGGTATTTTGGATTGCCTCAAGTTACATATACCGAATAATTTGGAGGAGGAAAAAACTTTTCTTTTCACATTCAAAAGTAAATTAAATTTTTCCAAAAGTTTAATTTCTGCTTGGATGCATCACTAGTGGTTGAGACTAGATTTCTAAGGTTCACAACGTGCACTTGCGTCATTCCAAAGTTATGAGCTATTTTTTTTTAAAACTTGAGCACGCATATCCGTCTACATTCTGCAGCAGACGCCATCATCTACGTTTGTCGGGATCTATGTTGGTCACCATTGCTTCATAAAAAAGTTCTGAAAAACGCTTATAACTTTTGAATTGGACAACGGCAAATTCTAAAGTGTTATCTGAACCCCAAGCGCCAGTGCTACATTCGGGCGTAGACTCTACGTCTGACAACGAGTAATTAATTCTTGTGGTGAGGAAACCACGGTTCTCCTTTCTTCCAAACGCCCGGCATTGAAGCCTTATGTCAGCAAAAACAAAAGTAAGATTTTAAAGTCTGATTTATTCGATGGTTTGTCTACAAAAACATTATGACGAGCACGGTGAAATCTCATATTTGGGCTGCTCGTCATTAAACGGACACTGCAAGAACTTTTTTACTGGTTTTTAATTTGCATCGAGTCTGAGCGCACTGAACGTAGTAACTTAATTAAACTTTTCTTTTTCTCAAATTTCGCTTTATTTTGAAAGTTATAGGCAAAACAAAATGACAAAAGCGAGCAAAAAATAACCTCCTTCATTACGTCCTTGGTTGCTTGAGCGGCCGTGAACTAGAGAGGGGGGGGGGGGGGGGGGGGGGGGGCAGTGAGCTCCGCGAGCGGTCACCGCTGCCGCACTCCGTGTCGACGGCTCGAGAGGGCGCCACGAAGCTAGTTCTGGCTAGGCTGTATGAATCCGGCAGCCAGGGTGGCTCGCACTACATTTGCTGCGCGATTAAAGACTAATTCGGCATGAAACTTCACTGGCCACAAACGACAGCCAACGCGGGGTAAAAATCAGTTCAGAACGGGAGACACTTCGCGCTGCCATGCCACCAAAAGGCCAAACCGCAAGCCAAACCGCAAGCCAAACCTGCTTGCCGAAGGCCTTGGGAACACTCGGAACCGGTCGGATCCTGCAGTCCATATGCTCGCAGCGCCGCCGCGTACATCCGGGACCTTTCCACGCTCGCCGCTCGTTGGTGCCTGATCCAACTACACCCTTCTAGTATGCGCCGCCTTTTCCATTACTTGGCGGCGGGTATGTCGACGGGTGTTTTTCTTGTTTTCGTACTTTCTATACTGCATTTGTTTCTTTTCTGTCTTAAAATAGTGAACAAAAACTACTTTTATAAATAATTGAAACGGTTCGCGCCACTTATATATTGTATTTCGACTAAAAAGAAGCTTTTAGCGGCTCTGACCAGTAGTAAGCCTAGTACCAAAGACGTCACATATCGCGAGCTTTCGGGACCGCGGGTCGCCCCCGTGAGTGGAGGAGGTTTCCGCTTTGTCGGGTTAAAATATGACGCACTGATATTTAGTTACTCTCTCCCTGCCCGCTGGCTTGCCCGAACCTCAAGAGACGTGGTATCCGCAAAAAAGGTAGTCGCTTAACTATGAATGCAGGGCCCCTTTAAAGGAGCCGTGCAACGATATTCAATTGGAATGTTTTTCTCTCTACACGAGCTTACTGGCACACCTGGGACGCAAGGATACTCACACGCAACGCCATTGGTCAAGAAACTCCTTTGTTGCGGTGTAATTTCAAGGACAAAAGCGACCATTTTCATTCAATCTCTCCTTTGCAAAATTTGATGACGTAACTCGGGGATCGCAGTACACCCAAGTGACGATATTTGAATGCGGTTCATAGATTGGACCCGAGCATTGCGTGGGCACTCGACTTGGGCTCGTGACAATTGCTAGCTCGAGAAGCATTCGGGTTGTGACCAGTGTCCAATCGCTGCAACGACGACAACAGCCGAGCCATAACAATGTCTGGAACTCAGCGCGTGTCCTGCGCTTTGCCAACCCCAGCGCGTGGCTATGATGAACACTGGCGGCATATAATCGGCTCCAGATCACGTGGCCGCTTGTTATGGCTGCGAGTTGAGGGGGTGAACGCTGCTCGTTTTTCTTTTATTTTTTTCTGGGACTTCTATTGCGTGGGGTGAAAAACGAACGCGTGTTTCATAGGTCATTAACGTTAGGGATCCGTTTTAAGCGGTATTTGCGCAAAGTACAAAAATTGTTGCATAGCTCCTTTAATACTCAGTTTTGCTGGTTTTTACGTATAGAGAGAAAAAAAAAAATCTACTCACAGTATACTTTAAAAAAATTTATGGAATGCAGTTATGGTTTAATTGAGGTAACTACTTGAATAAATTTTATACTTAAAATAACATAACAAACAACCTAATCTGAACTTTGAGTGACATATTTGTACACTTGTATAGTTCTGATTCGTCATTACAAATTACTGTGAGACTACATAATCACTAAATATTGAGCGTATGGCTGTTAATATGACGACAAATATTAAGGTTAAAAGAACTATATTTAATTTCCAACGCCATCACCAAAAAAGGTTTGCAGGAATGATTGCCTTGTTTAATTGTCACGTGTTCAGAATGCGAGAAAGGGCAGGACAATCGCTCATCCCCATTATCAAACGGATGCCTTTAAGTGCATCTCCATTGCTGGGACAATAACAAAATAAAACTCTCTCCCGGATGATGCGGTTAGTTACTGTGACGTTAATAGATTAGAGCTATATTTGCGCAAACACTTACTTTATTCATGAATCTGAAATATGTTTTTTTTTTCAGAAATACGTAGGAAGTGACCACCCTGCCTGCACACACATACCTACCCGTTTTAGTATATAAATGTTGAACGAAAGGTTCGGAGAATTGTACTTTAGTAAGTAACAGATATTAGAAAATTTTGACCTGAATTCGTAGCGGTTTTTATTGCCCAGTTTTTCTAATTAAAAGGATAGCTGAAATTGCGCTATTTATTATTTTTCCTAGTAGCTTGAGGGAAGGTTCCGGAGGACTAAATATTTTATAGGATATTAAGTGGATCATTAAACAGCATATTTGTTCAAAATTTGTTTTTTTTTTTCATTCGTTATGTTTAACTAAAATGAGTTGTACGTTCTGGCAGCCAACTATTCCAGTCGACAAACTACCAATTTAGGATGACGCAAGTTTTGTTTTGAAAAATAATGGTAGCAGAAACGTTTGTTTTTTATGTTTTTTTCTTGATTGTAAATAAGTTTCTATATTGTTTATGATATTATTTATTTGCGTTCGGGAATACAGCAAACTCAATACTATATACACGCGCAAAAAATAATGTTTTATTCATAGGAAAAGTTGACATAAACCTTAAACGAACTTTCATTCTGTGATGTGAGACGGGGTGCACTTACTCTGATGGGGTAAACGTTCTCAGAATCTTCAGGTTGAATGGAAGTAATATTCTGATCGTAATGACTTACAGTCACCTGTAATATAAAGAGCAACACTTCCATAGTATTTGCCACTTTCATAAAGGACACAGTATTATAGGAAATAAATTGATTGATTGATTGATTGAAAATGACCTTTCGGTACTCACAACGGCTAGTTTTCCAAATTTCTAGATAAGACAATATTGTAAGCAAATGCCGTTTAGTTCACACACGTTGCTTTATACATTTCAATTCTTCGACTACAACTCTGATGAAGAGCAGGGAGCAGCTTCTGTTGCCCTGCCTTTAGCGCAAGCTTTGTACCTTCGATGACGATTCGCGTCTCGTGCGGCCCAAGCGCGAACGCGCAGTCAAAACGTCGTAGAGGCTGCAGGTTAAAAGGTTTCTCGCTGCTGTAGTGGCTCTGTAAGCGACTAAAGCTATCGTTCGGCTAAATTGTTTCGACTGATAACGGTTAGCAAGAAGGGTGCTTGAATTGGCAAATGTAATAAACGATGAGGGCTCCTCCTCACTGCAACAAACGATACGTCCACGTAGTTTATCAACTGAACAATAGCAATATATATCTCTAACCTAACAAATACCTACGCCATATTGAAAGGCAAATATCTGAATCTACAGCCTATTCGTTTTGTGAATATATCCCAGTTTTACAAACAAAACGTTTTTGCTAACTAAAGTTTTATGCATCGGCATTATAACTAATTAACTCAAGCTGTGTTAAGTTCTATTCGTGTGTAAGCATTTGAGAAATGCTTGAAAAACCTTACGTGTTTTCACATATTCAATGATTTACAAACAAAATTTAGTATACACAGCCTCACGCATTATTCATCCTCGGTTTGATCACCTCAATAATCCATTCTGGGACAGCGTCACGAACTAATACCAAATCGGCCGTGTAATAGGCACGGCAGCTCCGCTCCTGGGGCATACTGTATATAAGGCACCACGGTGCGTTCAATAAACGCTGTTCACCTCGCTACTTGCCTACGAGTCATATGGTGTCAAAAGCGCTTTATCGCTCGAGCGCCGCGGTTCGGTGGACCAGTAGCCGAGCGACAGAAAGTATGCGATATCCACCCCATCCGAAAAGTGGCGTCTTCACAGCAGGCCATCGTGCTGTCCTGCACAACGCTACTACTCCCTTAATAACACCTCGACACGTCCGGAGACGTGTGGCGCAGCTGTAAAACTTGAAAATGTGAGTTTAAACTGTTTTCTACTGCTACTCTACTCCACCATCAATGGAAATAAGTCGAGGCGGCGACCCTGTTAATGATAATAGAGGAAGATGAAAGGAAGTCGTTCAGCACATTCACGTTTGCAGACCAGGACGAGAGACAAGATGTGGAGACTATCATTGAGAAGTTTCATAGCTTCTACTAGCCCACTACACACCTAACCTACAATGAGTTTGCGTTTGGTACGAGAAACCAAAAACAGAGGAAGCCTTTCAACGAATGGTTAATGGACATTCCTGTCTTGGCAAACAAGTGCGAGCTCGGGGACCTCAAAGAACGGCTACTTAGAAGTAAAATCATTCTGGATTTTCGAAACAATAAACTTCAGCAAAAGATCATCGCCGACAACTCGTACATCAAAGCGGTGGAAAGATTTAGAGCCTGGGAACAGTGCGAAGAACAATTTAATACAATACAAAGCGAAGCGAAGGCACGCGGAAAATGTCAACGTAGTGCAAGAATTAACTCAGATCATCGCGCGAAAAGTCTGGGTTTGCAAAGCACAGAAATAATGTTTTCCCCACAGACTGGGAAAAAGATGCAACAAGTACGGAAGCTTTACTCAATTCGCGAAAGTTTGCAAGTCAGGGCAAAAAAGAGCCTCCGTACAGCAAGTACACGAGATTGTGGCTAGCGGTGACGAGGCATACTTTTCGGAAGCGCTAACTGTCGGTGCTGTATCTGGCAAGGAACTATGAACGGCTGCAGTGAATTTAGAGAGCATTCCTGTTTGTTGCAAAATAGATGCCGGAGCCAATTGGTGTGTCATCTCGAAGGCAGCATTAGGCCAAGTTATTTCGAAACCAACAAAACAGTGCAACGTCACTTCGAACACTTTCCTCGGTCATGCAGAAAATGCACAACAAAATTGCCTCCATCCGACAAGAAATGTCAAGCTGGGTTTTTGTTGTACGCGAAAAGGTCCCAGTCACCTTCATTGGCATCGTAGCGGAACGTCTGAGACTGATTACTTGTGTTCCAGCACCGCAGTGCTATACGGTGCAGCACGACCTTTTGAAGCCGTTTTCCAAGGGCTCGGCCAGCTGAAAGGTGTTGTCTACGATATTAAGCAACAACCAGGATCCAGTGATAACATCAAAGCAGCAAGACGAATACCTGTGGCCCTCCAGGATAGAGTCAATGCAGAGGTGGACCGCATAGAAGCTGATCAAGTCGTCGAGAAGGTAAACGAACCAGCGGAATGAATCCAGGCGCATGCATGTCGTCGTAAAGAAAGATAAGGTTAGAATTTGTTTGGACCCATCTGATCTTAACATATAGCTATTGCGCGAACATTACATTATGCGGACGTATAAATATGTGTTTCCACGTCTGCACGGCGCCACCGTTTTTTTTACAATGGATGCGTTGTCGGGCTTCTGGCAAATGAAATTGTCAGAAGCAGTTCCTAGATATATACCATGAGCACACGTTATGGCAGATACAGGATTATCCGTATGCCATTCAGAATATCAACACCCCCAGAACTATTTCAGCACCCAATGCACGGCATCCTAGAGGAACTGAAGGACATAACAGTCGTCATAGACGACATCCTAGTTTGGGTAACCACGATAGAATAATATGACGTTAAAATGAAGAACTTGGTCCATGGAACGCTGCGAGAAGCACGATTTCAAGTTGAATCAGAAGAAGTGTCGCTTTCTGCGGTACGAAGTACAGTACCTGCCACATTTTTACGACTGAAGGTCTGAGCCTAGATCCAGAACGAGTCGAGGACATCCTTTCTGTTCCGAAGCCCAGAGACCGTAAGGAGTCACAAATATTTTTTTGGCATGACCAACTTTGTCGGAATGTTCGTACCAAATATGCATACTCTCTGAGCACCATCACGCAAGCTGCTTAAAAATATATCGCTTGGGTTTGGACTGAACGCTAACAAAGCAGTTTTGAAACGATCAGCGAGTCGCTTATCAAGGCGCCAGTACTTGCGTATTTCGAGCAAGGTAAGCAAGTCACGTTGCCAATTAATGCCAGCCAAACCGGTGTAGGTGCGGTGATTATTCTAAACGAATATCCCAGTGCCTACGCATCATACTCCTTACCAAAACTCAACCAAAATACGCCCAGATTGAAAAAGAGACGCTGGCTATAGTACACGGATGCAGCAAGTTCAACGATTATATTTTAGGCACTGATCTTTGACTATTAAATCGGATCATAAGCAACTGGAGGCAATATTCCGGAAACCCCTCTGTGACTGCCCGCTCCGCTTACAAAGGATAAGGCCAGTGCTTCAGCAATACCCCATTACCGTGCAGTACAAGCCAGGGAAAGAATATTTTCTTGCGGATGCGTTGTCAAGGCTGCCAACGAGGGCTATGCTAAAGGACGAAAGCGATCAGTTTCAAGTAAACGTTGTTTTCACGCTACCTGTTTCAGATGCACGAGTGAGGGACACCCTCCAAGCGACAGAAAACGACGAGGCTTTCATCCAGCTCCGAGAGTATGCATCAACATCCTAGCCAGCTGAAAAACGAGAAGTTCCGGAGTAACTTCAAACGTACTGGAACTACAGAGACGGGATGAACGTGGAAGATGGGCTGGTTGGTCTTCAGGAGCAATAAAGTGGTAATTCCAAAGGCCAAGTGAACGGAGATTTTGAAACATTTGCATACTGCACATGCGGTGAATCCAAAATGAAGATGCGCTCCTGAGAAATGATGTTTTGGCCAACCATGTCATGCGACAATAAATTAATTGTAAAGTCATGTGAAGTTTGCACAAAGAATAATCCTAGAAATGCAAGACTACCATTAGTGAGCCATGAACTGCCCCGCCTACCGTGGTAGCTGGTGGGGCTAGGCCGGTTCTTCTACAACAATTGTTGTGGTAGATCGGATCTTGTACGTTTGTTGACTGGTGATCGTTGTTGTATTCTACTTTTTTCTAAATGAAGGACCTTCGACAGTCCATGGCATCTTCAGTGGTATCCGCCTGAGCAGAAGTCTTCGCTGCTTATGGGATACCAGCCAAATGGTGCAGTGACAACGGACCCCCTTTCAGTGCGGAGCACAAGTCCTCTGCTCCTTGCACGTGGGATCCGATGATGTCAGAATGCCGAGCTCGTATTGGCTGATTGAAAAAATAGTGGGTAGAACTCAAGGCCTTTAGGATTGAGGTCTACTAACTATCCTTTAAATTAAAGCCACTCAGAGCTTGGCGTTGTTGTGACGTCACCGCAACCCCCGTGCAAGAAGCGGACGACTTGCTCTCCGCATAGTTACAACTTCAAGGACTTTGAGAATAAGTTTCGAATCTTTAACGCAACGTCAGGCCCTCACCAATCTCGCTCCAATGGAATGGCTGAGCGCACCATACGATATGCAAAGAAACTGCTAACAAGGTGCTCCTACAACACCCTTGACTTGTGCAGAGCCCTCCTGAAATGCTGCAACAGCCCGAGGGACAGCCTGCTCAGCTCACCAATACAGAGGCTAATGGGTCGTCAGACACGAACGCTGCTTCCGGTTCTGAACTGCTGCCTGGAACCTGCCGCCGTGCCGAACAAATGAGGTAGGCAACCGACTACGAGAAATCCGCAGCAAGCACCGGAAGTACTACAACCATACGAAGACCCTATCTGAACTACAAAATGGTCAGCAGGTGTGCACGTATGACACCGCTTCACGAACGTGGTCTCTGGCAGTCGTCATAAAACGTGCGGTGCCTTCGCGCTTATTTGTGATCGAAACTGGTGACGGGCGTGTGCTACGCCGAACAAAATAGCACCGGCATGGGCCGGCGCCTCAGCAATATCAGCCAGTCACCACGGCGGCTGGTGAATTGCCGACGCAGCCGTAGCAACTGGTCACCACAGCGTTTGCTGAATCCACTGGCCGCCAAGCCCGGAAAGAGCCCTCAACGGGAGCCCCACCATCAGAAGACCCTCAAAGCCACGAGCTCAAGAGGAGTTCAAGGCAAAGGCGGAGCCACGTCAGGTACCCAAAACCAGGACTTTAAGCGCGATCGTACAAGGTTAATATTTTCTCTTCCTTTACCTTTTTTTCCCCAACTTCTCGTTAAA
This sequence comes from Ixodes scapularis, assembly GCF_016920785.2. Lineage (NCBI taxonomy): Eukaryota > Metazoa > Arthropoda > Arachnida > Ixodida > Ixodidae > Ixodes > Ixodes scapularis. The sequence continues at coordinate 118,284,529 of NW_024609868.1, read as the reverse complement.
ATTTGTTTTTGTTCGAAATAGATAAGATGTATCGCAGCGTAACGAACTGATGCCAAGTCAGCCTTGCCATCCTCATCACAGCTGCGCCGCTAGGGCATACTGTATATAATAACGCCTCACGGTGGATACAATAAACATTGTTGACCTGAGAAAATATCGTAAGGGTGCAGGCGATCTGGTGTTTTGATGTTTCCGTTTTTACCCCAATCTCAGGTTAATTTAGCATGATCGTTGACCGCGCTACTTGCGTACGTGTCATATACGCGACGGCATCTTTTTTTTTTTTTTTTTTTAAATTCGAGCACGAACGCCTACATCAATTTCTTCTTAAATTATTTTATTTTAGACATACATTAGGTAATCTAGGTTATATAAACATTATCCCCGATGTCATAATGACTAACACTAAAACTCCTTCTCATGGTCTGGCGACTCTTGATGGGAGTTTCATGTAGGCGTCCGGTTACATCACAACACCAATTTTCGTCAAGTATCAATGCTAGGGATTATTTCTAAGTGTACAGAGATCTAACCCATATTCGAGCTGGCTAACAAAAAACTCAAGATACACATCCACGAAAAATGGCGCAGACATCTTTATTTTATACGATTAAGAGGATATAACAATGCCTCGATAATTCCAAAGAATGTGTACTGGTTTGATTGGAAGTACTACAATTAGTTCGTATAAAATGCCAAAGAGTAGTCAGAAAAATCAGAAGCAGAAACCGGCGAGTCAGAAATGAAAGGTGCCATATCGACTACTGCAGATATAAATTTGCTCTGCAAAAATTGTTTCAACACAGTGAAGTGTTTATACAACGCCGGAATTCAGGAATCAAAACCGAATGTCTATTTTCCGGCCTACCCGGATGCCACTGACATTCCTTATAATATTTTCGAAGAAGCTACTTTTAAACGGAACGGCTTCAGCTGAATTTTTATTATACATTGGCTCACCTGAAAAAATTGCGCAGGACCAGAGACGCTCCAACTGACTAGGAGTTCATGAGAACTGAGTGGGTCTGCATGTAGACCAATGGGATCTGGAAAAGGATTTACGCACACATCCGAAACTTTCCCTCTTTTGCTACGACCTACGAATGCATAATATAAAATGCCTTCGCGTACATTATAAGGTGTCATCTCAAAACCTTAAATACCAAACACGTTTTATTATATGATTTTCCGATTTATAAGAAATGTAATCTAGGGAAATCTTAAATGCGTGAACATGCAGTTCTTCTGCGAGACATTTTCAGACAACCTTCATGGTATTGTGCATTATGGCAGTAAATGTCGCACTGGTTTGCTATACCGGCATGCACAGCTGAGCTAGAAATTAGTTCAGAAATTGAATATACATATAAAGCGTTTTATTGAACAAGTCTATCATATCTGTAACACACAGAGCACGCTCCAACATATCTCCGGCTTTCAACAATATATGTGTAGGGATGCGATACTAGCTTGAAATAAGTTAAATCAAATGTCTGAATTCACATATTTGCATCCTTGCTTGGCTTCCTTAACGATATATGCTCCATTATTGCTGATTACAAGACATAATTGAAAGACACAATTCGCTTATCAATAGAAGGGCAATTAAAACTTAAAATATTTCCTCCAATAATTTTGTTTCGAATTAGTTTCTCTCCTCATTACAGCTTCCATATTGTCTAGAGCTAACAACCACTCTGAGACAGACAATTATGCTTGCAAATCTAGTCTAAAGATATTCCGGATTGTTACTTAAAAAAAGCTATTATATGTAAGACTTCCACTGAAATGAAGGTTGAGTTCTAGCAGAAGCGAATATTGATTGTCACTTTCCATTTTAATAAATAAAGAACGATAGGTGTACAATAGCTACTTGCCACTAGGAATAGTAGCTATATCCTGCGAAATCTCCGGACTTCGAAAGGTGATGTTACGGTTTTCCGCGGCATTTTCTGCCGAGACAAACACCCTGTACTTTTCTCCTGGTTCAAGCCACAACCTGCAGTTCATCCAATTTTGATCATCGGGTCGCGTTGAAGAAATATCGAGTTCCATATTTCCGGGACGTCCTCTAATCGGACTTCGTGGTTCCCATCGAACGTGATATTTGAATGGCAATCCATTCCAATTAACAGGATCCACGATGCGTAGTTTCACATTTTTTTGCCCAGTTGAGATAATCTTGAGCTCCCTTGGTGCGGAAGGATCTGCATAGAAAAAAATATACATACAACCGGAAGCAGGTAGTTACACTCGGAAATTTACCAATATGGTGATAAATGCAGATCAAATATGCCTACGCATCCCCAGGGGCAGGGTTCCAGTCCCGGCCGAGGTGCCTGCAATCTGCGAAGGCCGACAGCGGAGACGATGACGTGAAACCGAAATATTTCCAGCTGTTCGAAATTAATCCTCCGTTTTCCGCTGGGGCGTGCCAGATGACCCTTGGTGGTTTGCACGTAAAGCCCCTATATTTGACTTTGATAGACACCAATCATAAATGTAACCTTGAAGCAATTCTTGTAGTACACATTCGTGCTGCGCGCCCTCAAGAATGAGGGATTTACAGCGTGACTCCAGAAACAATTTACAAGGTTTTCTTCTCCTCAAAAATAGACTACGCATCTTCGAAAGCTCAAACTCCGCCCAAATGTAGCACTAGTGGTTTGAACCTGATACCAATCTTTCAAAACTAACCGTTATCTCCATCAAAAGCTATCGATGATTTTCCTACATTATTTAATTAAAAAAGCTGGACGACATATAGCTCTCAAATACATTAAGCTGAATGGTGCCAGTGACCGACAACAATAAAAAAAGGCGACCAGTTTCCCATTGAAAGTTTTAGTAAGTTAGAGAACTTTTTAATTAGATAATAGTTCTTTTTGACTCTTTAGCATCTGGTTTGGACCTCTAGCACTACAATTAAGAGGAGAACGAACGTTCGGCAATACGTATGTTATTTTCGCGGTGAAAAAACCCTTCGAGGTATTTTGGCGTCCAAGCTGCAGAGTCACTAAATAGGCTACGCTTCAAATTGAAGACACCTCGGTCATCTTGTTGCTTAGAAATATAGCTGCTAGTTATCGTAAGTTGTATTTTTTTGTTGCAGAAAACACTTTCCAGTCCTCATAAAATGTTAAAACAATCCTCGATAGAGCAAGACGATATCGCTAGAGCTTCTTGATACTGTATCTACAACTCAGGAAACAATTTTTTTATTCGTAACCATCGCCATCTACCGCTGGTTCGCAATAAGCATCATCATGGGCGCACCCACAAATTAATCGGGAAATTAAGTTCCCATACTCTAAGCCTAGCCCATTTAGTTGTTTTAGGTCAATAGAATCTGACATTGATAAATTTATGCAATGATCTGACCTAATCCTTATGAACACCAACAACGCACAGATATTCAGTTGGCGCCACCATCAAGTCTGACTCCGCATTTTTCAGCCCTGGATATTTTGTTTGTAAGTAATCCGATAACGCATCGGAATTGGTTATTTTTTTTTATAAAACACATTATACGCAGATAGGTTGTTTGAAGCGAGTCACGTAAATTGTAGAATGATTGTAGCTCACAAATTGTAGCTTACGTATAAAGGAGTTTTCTTGTTTCCAGGACTTTCCTGGATTAAGAAAAGGCAGAACTTCTCGGAAATACATTTTGTATCTATAGCTTTATTTCGTGTCTAACTGTTAAACAGCCTATAGTAAACCATTCGCACGCTACTTCTCGCCTCGGAAACAAGACCCCTTATCTTTTTATTTTCTTTTTTTCTCCTACAATCGGCCTGAGACATTTTCAAAAATCGGAGTTACCCCCCTGTCCCTTGTGGCTTGGGACTCTCACGGTCGTGTCCTGGTTTCTTAAAAGGAATGCGACAATACACGACCATTTTTTTGGCCGATATTAAAGATGAAACCCAAAGATCCAAAAACTATGGACGAAATAAACCACGAAAAAACGCCTCCAAATTTACAGATAAACATACCGCGAGAACATGGAACTCTATATATATACCGTGTCATGGTGCCAATCAGAGTTTATTTTGTGTAGTTTTGTCAGCAAAAATATTTATATTCATATTATTTAATCTTTAATAAAATGTTATTAAAGATTAAATAATATGAATATGAATATTTTTGCTCACATATTTTCGCCCTTGTTCGTTGGTTTTCCTTGTAAGAGTTGTTTAACTGAACTTATGAGATAATTTTTCAGAATGCAAATAGGATTTTTTCTTTCATTATTTTTTTCGGTGCAGAAAATTGCTATTTTAACAATGAATCAGGCCAGAATTTGTATGAAGTAAATCAGTCCGAGTTATTATTGAATTTCTCTGGAAGAGTCGGGATAAAAGATTTCAATGCAGGAAGAATTGAGGTAATTGTATTGCTCGCTTTCCTTAAAAAAAAAGCATTCCTCTGAAATATTATACCTCCATAGTTCTATTTTATTGCGCAATTCATCTGAAACAAGTCTAAGTCGATTGTAGGGTTATGCTACAAATAAACTTCAAACAGACAAAGGGGTGTCCTTTCCTTAAGAACTCCCCTTTCTTTCCGTGTATGTTGTAATTTTTTTTTTCAATCATAAATAAAACTGCCGATATTTTTTTTTATATCTTAAGTGAAAGATCACTTACTGTACGCATGCGTTTGAAGTTCCAAAACCACTGCTCGTCCTAATCTCATTGGACGATGAACGACCTCCTCGCTATTAGTGTAAAACCTCGTCTCAGTCGCGCTCTTTTTCAACGTGTAAAACCTCCTCAGTGTAATGTTGTATTCGGTCCACGGTTTCAGACAGGATACATTGTATTCCGTGAGAGTGGGCTCCAAGGTCTTCTGGAAGGTGTGGCCCAGCGATCTTCCGGTCAGAAAGTAGCCGCTGAGTTCCAGTGGAAATCTGCTGTTTCCAAACAGCTCGACACCCGTTGACCACGTGAGAAAGGCAGAGTTGTTCGTGATGTGGTTTGCAGTTAGCAGCAGGTCCTGTTGCAGGTATTCTCTCGGTGCTAGATGTTGTAAGATAAACAAAACACGATGTGTTACCAACTATTTTAATTTTACACCGTTCATTTTGCATTCAAGTTTCAATGGTCTATCTATAGACATTGAGAGGTTAACAAACGCAGGGCGTAGCCAATTGTGTTCAAGCCTCCTGGTTCGCGCTTTGTACTTCGGCCTTCTTATTAGCTAATATTACAATCTGATTGGCTGCAGGGCCATTACCATATACATGGCACTCGCCATGCATATTATAATGTTGTACGGGCAAGCGCTGACAACATTGGAACTTTGGAATCTAAAGCCTGGCAGCGAACGGACCTACCCGGTCTACTGAGTGACTGCCTCGACGTCGTTGCTACAATGCGCACCATCTGAAATCGAGTCTCCTGTGGTCTTTCTAACGGCCACGTTGTAAAAATGGCCCAAAAAGAAGACAACGTGGCAAGAGCGCGGGAAAGCACTCAAGCAGAAGAACGCCACTGCCGGGTACGGCCATCGAAAGGGACAGTTCGTAGCTTAGAAGTTCATCAACTAAACTTTTACAGTTCTGGGGGTTGCAGGATGGCGAATGCTAAACCCGTCAATCACTATTGATCGGTGCCCGAAAATATTTCTTTCAGATGAGGACTATGACGCTTCGGAGCTCCATTTTGACTTATGCGCTGCGACGAACAAGAGGGACGATTCTAAAAATATGCTCTTCTTGCAGACAGAACTGCGCGGATGATCTGTTTTGGTGTACCCGTATTGAAATGTGAAAGACGGTGAAAGGTTCTCCCCGTCTGTCTGAGACCATGTCATAAAGATGTGTTTTCCGGCTCAACGAGGAATTGCTGCTGCGCAATTCCGCGCGTAGGCACCCAGTTGACAGGGTCAGAAAGAATGCTTTACTTTTTTTCGGTGACGCGCCAACGTACTCGTTACCTTTCCAAATGTCTAACAAATAAGGTATCTGTGTTACTATTTTAGCGTATCTTATTTCATTTTACGTTACTCGTTCTTTTTAATTTTTATTTTTTTTAGCTTTAAGTTAAATTATGTTGCCTTTTGTGAACTCGGCCAAACAGGTTCACATTTTGTTTCTTCTCTATGGCATTATTTAAAATTTCTTCGTTGAGAAAGTTAACATTTCCGCCCCGGTTGCCAAAACGAATCGCAAGGTTATTCATGGCAGCGAAGCCACAACCGTCCTTGGTCGACCCTCCTCGAAGTAACTGCCTCTCTATGTGTAGTTAGTTTCACACGAAGGCTCGTTTGGGCAATGAGACATCCGCGATAGGTTCACAAGCCAAGTAAATCAATGCCCTTTCTTCTTATCCCTTTCCGCTCTCACCTTCTTTTTGCCGAAGCTTGGACAGCAAGCAGGCCTGTCGCTCCAGAAATCATTCATTATAATTATTTTTTGTTTATTTTACCAGTTTGTTTATTTTTTTGTTTTTGCTTTAGACAACCAGAACCTACCAAGGACGAGGCCATGACGCTTTGTTTACATTCACAGGTTATATGATGGCCCTGAGAAATAATCCTCAAAGGAACGCGAAAAAACACACAAAAAACATAAGAAATAAGTACTTAGATTCTTTCCTTCTCGCGTCTTGTCGCTTTTTTAAAGCGACAAGACGCGAGGGGCTGTTATTTTGCTGTATGTCAATCGGCGGTCCTTGCTCTCCAGCTTTGCGAACTTCCATTTTTATTCTTGAAGGTTAGCGTTTACTCTTTGGCACACTGGGGTTGTATCACCTTGTGTGGGAGGTAGGAACTTTGAAACACACCGTGAAACGTTCGTACTCTCCAGTTTGATCCTCAGCCGGTATGTTATGTTACCATCATGTACATCCCAAACAGCTATAGCAACGAAAGCGATCAAGTCTTTTCGAGCTAGCCGCAACACTTGTCAAGTGGGCTCCTCCGCGTGTGCCGCGCAGAACCTATTTTTTGTTAGTCTTGAAATTTCTGTGCAGCTTTTGTTCTTGTGAAATGGGGGTGTGGTGCGTAGTGCTATTCTCTTATAACAACCACACCAGGCATCGGAGTGCTTGAGGATCGTGGCAATCAAAAAGCTAAGCTGTTTTGTTTTCAAATTTTTGCCTTAGGGTGATTCCACGTCAGTTCATGCAATGGTGGTCCGGGTCATAATTTTGATATTTTTGTTAAACATATATACAAAAGCCATGTTCTTGGGTGGAACATTCCGCTATATATGAACGCCGTAACGTTTTTTTTTTTTTTTCGCTGAGATATAAAATAGAGAAGCTCGAGGCGTGGAAATTGAGATTTCACTATGCTTCTTTGCACAGTCGTCATTTTCTCATCGAAGCTTTCACGTTACCATAACTTTTTTAATGAATTTCACAAGATATGTACAACGCATACCCAAAAAATTAAAAATATCAATAACATATTTCTATGCAAACAAAAAAGTCAAACATGGCATAAAAACACGTTTAGAGACATATTCACAATTTTTTTGCACATAAACTATCTTCTATAATACTTCACAAAACATATCAAAATGCGTGCCTTTGAATTTTCTTTACGAATGTATAAATATAATATGCCCACCCTTAATTGTTTTCTTGTTATTAACGCGGAAATGCGGCTGATTTCACAAAATGTGTCAAGATTGGGCGTCAATATTTCAAAAACTCCCTCTTTTATTTTTTTTAAACTCCCCTTGGCAGTTTGCAGTGACATGAACTAACCTGTGATGGCAAAACATTGAGTAACATATGACCTCCGAATGGGAAAAGCTGCGACAAACCTTCACTCGAAGCGAGCCGACGTCTCGTTATAGCGGCTTTGCCGCATAACGTCCCCTTCATGGAAGCGTCAAAAGCTGGAAAGCGGGACTCAGTCGTAGAGAGCGGAAAGTCGTGATGTTCCGAGCATTGCTTTATCGTTGTGTGACTATAACCCCCCCCCCCCTTCCCCCGCCCTGCCCTCTTCTTCCCGCCCCTTACCACGAGCAAGAAACGCCTGCGAACGTCACCGCTTGCGGTAGTTAGTAATCGTAAGCACAGCACATTGCCTTAAAACCCAAAGCTGTGAAGAGTCAGTTACTGCAAAATAAGGCGACAGTAGTTGTAAGGGAAAATATGCATGTCAGTTGTTCAGGAAACATTTCAATCTAAACCCAGAGACGAGGAAAAACAAAAATAACGGACAGTGCGAAACGAACTCTCAAACGCAGCTGAACTTATTCACAAGAAGAATGACAATAAATGCATGTCCACGCGGAAAGAAATAAAATAGGGAAGATCAAGACATGCGACCGCAAAGGCTTGACCGAACCTAACCAGACAAACTAAATCATCCAAGGTTAAGGACAGCAACGGGAACGGGCACCTCTCCCAAGGACCTGAACAGATAGTTTGCACCACGCTATGCGAACCGACCGAGACCGAACCCCTAACCCCCTCTTCTATTTTACTGCCGTAACCCCCTTCCCCAACACACACACACACACACACACACACACACACACACACACACACACACACACACACACACACACACACACACACACACACACACACACACACACACACACACACACACACACACACACACACACACACACACACACACACACACACACACACACACACACACACACACACAAACTACACTCCATCACCGAAAACCCCAAAAACATTAGAATATAAAAAACTTTTAGAAGGTAAAAAAAAAGAAAAAAAGACGGCCGACTATCGCTATGCTTAGAGGAGACTCGGTGTCTTTGGTGCTCAATAAGTGGTACTACAAACAAACAACACCAGCTTAACCATGCGCGACGCACCGATTATATCTACAATGGAAGACAGAAGTTGATAACCACAAGGACATTTTCTTTTCGAACTCTGACCGGACATTTGGAGCCAGGAGAGAGGAATTCAGAACCTCTCAAATAGGCGTTTGCGAGGACGTTTGAAGTTCTGTCATTTACGAAGCGAGTAAGAGTCTAGTGTCAAATCGATGAGCCATGGCCCAACGATTCAGCACCGTGCGATTGTTCTGTGTGGACTATCTACGGAGACACAAGAAGAAAGTGTATAGCGATAAGCACCTCGTATCGGTAGGGAGACTCAACAAAGTACGGTTGGAAAAGCTACTGGCTCCGCGGACAGTGAACAAATCTGACCTTTTATGCCAACATTGCTACAAATACCTCCAGAATGAGATTGCTTCTCCTCACAACGTGAGTACATCAGACTCTTCTTTCCGGGACTCTGGTGAAGTTCAGGCTGAAGTGAGTCAAGAATTGTGTGCTGCTAGTCCGTCGGTAACTCCATTTAAACCACGTAAAACCATTAAAAAAAAAAAAAGGCGCGAAGCATATTTGAGGAAAAAACAAGCTCAAGTGAGTTCTTCGATTAGAAGAAAGCTGTCAGGCGTTTATGGCATGAAAACCGGCGAAGACAGTTGTGAGCACTGCGCGGAGTGGTTTGACGCGTTCCGCGAAGCACTGAAGGCATGCAGTTCCCACCAGGAACGCAAGCGATTGTACACGCTTCTGCGACCAAGCATCTCGAAAAAAGAAATATTGCGTCTGGTGCCAGAAGCGACTGCCTACATGATTGATCAAACAAAAAAACTGAAGCGTAAAGGTTGTGTATGGGCAACCCCTGATACCTACATGGGGAAAAAGGCAAATGCCGAAGACGTGAGAGTTGCACTTGAGTACTACACACGCGACGACCTCGCATGCTCTATTCAAAGCCCCAACAAAAAGGACGTCGTCAAAGCCATGATCAACGACAACAAGACCAAAGTCGTAAAAAGGTTTATCACCCGCTCTATTAAGGAAGCTTACCAGCAGTTTAGGAAGGACCATCCCCATCGAGAACTAGGCATCTCTAAGTTCTATTCCCTACGACCAAAATGGGTAAAAAAGAGTCCCGAGCATGAGGTGTGCGCTTGCATATATTGCGTCAATTTTCAGTTGCTTTTAACGGCAATAACAAATGCCTCACAGGAGACATTTACTGAAGACGACTTCAAGCGCATCTACCTCTGCAGCGCTCCTCAAAACGATTGCTTCCTCCGCCGTTGCGAAAAGTGCCCAAAAATGCAGAGCATCTCGCTGCAGTCGTCCATCTCGACGAAGACGAAGAGATCTGTTACGCGTTATGGGACGCCGGCGAACTCGTCAAAAATGTTATGGACACTTCCGCTTTCCTAAAGGAACTGAAGTCATGGAGCGAAAAGTATATGAGGCATTCTTACATCCGTGACCTTCAACGAAGCCTGATACGTGGCACAAGAACCGCCTCACCACGCAAGGCAGTGATGTTCCACTTCGATTTTGCGGAAAATTGGACAGTCATCTTCCCAACCGAAGTGCAGAGTTTTTATTGAAAAAAAACTCAAGTGTCTCTCTTCACATGTGTGGTTACGTCCACGCAAGGCACGGAAAGCTTTGCCGTTGTCAGCGATGACACGACACATGACACAGCTCACGCTCTTCTAGCCACAAAAGCCATAGAAGAGTATGTTGATGAACATTACCCGCTCCGTTCTGAAATAATTTTTGTATCAGACGGAGCGGCGGCGCATTTCAAGAATCGCTTCCAATTGCGCGAATTATCTCGGAAGCCGTACTCTTTGGCAAGATGGATATTTTCAGCCACTGGACACGGAAAAAGCGCTTGTGATGGAGTAGGTGGTGTTCTTAAACACCACGCAACGCTCACCAACTTGAGATCTTCGTTCAACTTAACGATTGTCACCGCTAAAGACTTTGTGGAAGTGCTGCGTGAAAAAGTAACAAATGTCTGCATGTTCCACCTGTCTGCGGAACGGGTTCGAGAGTTTCGTGCGGTGAAGCAAGTAGAATAGGCCACCGTAAAACCTGTGAGAGGAATCCAGGCATCTCATCTGTGGAAGTCATCATATGCCGAGAGGCCGGATGTATACATGGCCATTTGCGCAACTGAGAGTTTTAAGCTTAGGTATGCATAGTTAGTGAATTTGCAGAGTGGGGCCGTTTTGTTTTTGTGAATTGTAAGCTAAGTAATGGTATTCCAGCCTAAAGTACATTTGCGTGCCAGTTATACTAACCCCTTCTGAAAAAAAAGAATTTGAAAAATATAAAATGCATGCCATAACTAACGCTCAAAATATTTGGTGCTGTGCGGCAAAGCCGCTATGACGAAGACGTCGGTTCGCTCCGAGTGAAGGTGTGTCGTAGCTTTTCCCGTTTGGACGTCATATGTTACTCAATGTTTCGCCATCACAAGTTAGTTCAAGTCACTGCAAAGTGCCAAGCAAAGTTTAAAAAAAAAGAATAAAAGATGGAGTTTTTTAAATATTGACGCCCAATCTTGCCACATTTCGAGAAATCAGCTGCATTTCCGCGTTAATAACAAGAAGACAATGAAGGGTAGGCATATTATTTCTATACATTCGTAAAGAAAATTTATAGGCGCGCATTTTGATATGTTTTGTGAAGTATTATGAAAAATGGTTTATTTGCAAAAAAAATTGTGAATATGTCTCTGAAACGCGTTTTTATGCCATGCTTGATAGTTTTGTTTGCATAGAAATAATTTATTGATATTTTTACTTTTTTGTGTATGTGTTCTATATATCTTTTGTAAAACGCATTAAAAAGTTATGGTGACGTGAAAGCTTTGATGAGAAAATGACGACTGCGCAAAGTAGCATAGTGAAATCTTCTCGATTTCCACGCCACAACCTTCTCTATTTTATATCTCAGCGAAAAAATTTGTTACGGCGTTCATATATAGCTTAATGTTCATCCCAAGAACATGGCTTTCATATATATTTTAACAAAACTATCAAACTTATGACCCGGACCATCATTGCATGAACTGACGTGGAATCCCCCCTTATTTGAATTTTAGTAAATATGTTTTACGGCTGCGGTCGTGACAAATTTCTAAGATTAGTTCAGTGACGTTTTTGTCTGTCTTATATCTTTTTTTACCAACCGTTGCTACTATTCGTGCCAGCCGAGACAAGTTTGTTTTTGCTGGTGGAGTAAATGTGCAGGCCGAGTTTGCATGCATAGTCGCGAACGGAGTGTGTATTTAGCCTACTATTTTGATTGTGTCTTTTGCGTACGCCGTTGACTCGACTTATCACTAAGAGAACTATAGTTTTGTTTTAGAGCGCAGCTCTTAGGGGCCCGTTCCCGGCTTGAGCGGCGTCGGCGTCACCGTCGGCGTCGGCGTAACCAAAGCCACCCCAAGGTCACGTGGCCCCAAAGGTCATCCCAAGGTCACGTGACCCACAAGGTCACGTGACCCCTCCCCCGAAGTCACGTGACCTCGGGTTTTGGGTCACGCGACCTCGGGGGGTCACGTAACTTTGGGTGTCACGTGACCTTGGGGTCACGTGACCCCCCAAAGCCATGTGACACCCCCGATGTGACGTGACCACCCCCAGGGTCACGTGACCTCCCCGATGACGTCATCGTCACTGATGACGTCACCGGCATCCGCATCGCCATCGTCATCATCACTGATGACGTAGTCAGTGACATCACTGATGACCTCACCGGCATCCGCATCGTCATCGTCATCATCACTGATGACGTCATCAGTGACGTCACTGATGACGTCACCGGCATCCGCATCGTCATCGTCATCATCACGGATGACGTCATCAGTGACGTCACTGATGACGTCACCGACATCTGCATCGTCATCATCGCTGATGACGTCATCGGAGTCCGCATCGTCATCGTCACTGATGACGTCATCAGTGACGTCACTGATGACATCATCGGCATCGTCACGTGAACCCCCAAGGTCACGTGACCCCCCTAGGTCACTTCACCCCCCCCCCCCCAGTACCCTTACCTCCTCCTCCTCAAGAGCTGCGCTCTAATTCGGTGTTACAGGGAGTAGTAAACGGCTTTCACTTTTTTTTTCACTCGTACGAGCGTCGCCTTTGTTACTACTAATTACACTTGAGTTGGCCTAGGCATCTTTCCACCGGATGAACCTAGTTTTTATGTCCTTCTAGGTAATTTTCGGTTTTCTGACGTGGTTTTGATAATTTTTTTAATGCCCAAATTTCTTCGTGTTTTACATATACGAAACATACGAAACTTTTACTCCGTGTTTTACATATACGAAACATACTTACAAGACCTTCGGAAGTGAATCATTTAAATAATCGGCGAAGTAGCTAGCGGTCTCCACTCTGCGCGTGCCCGTCCGCGTGCGCTGGTTTGCCGAATTTTTAAAAGAGATCATTCTGAAGATCCTTAACGTTCCCCTAAACAAAGGGTCTAATGCATTACTCCTAAAAAAAGTATTCGTTCAAAGCAGAGGGAAGCTGTCGACGCGCGGTGACCTTTCTGCTCACAACAGTGTTTAATTTAAACAAACTGTATTTCTTAGGCCTTAGATCGCGCATGAAATAACTAGATTATTCGCAAAAAAATAAAAAAAGAGAGAACACAGTCAAAAACGATCTGAATTAAAAAAAAAACAAAAAAACATGCATATGTATGTTACGAATTTCACGAACTCATAGTACACAATGAAGTAATTCTGTAAAAGTTAAATTGTTGTCTAAGTTCTAACCCTCGGCCTTTCGCTGTTAAATAATAATGAAACTCAAAGTAACACAAAAGTAACCTTCGCTATATTTGAACGTAACTGTGACGGTACTTCGTTTTATTTACAGGGAGGTTACGAATATTAGTACCGCATTAAGTTGTGACGAATGAAGGAGAAACACTACTTGTTACTGATTTTCGGTAACGGGCAGTGTGCTCGCGCTGTTAGATCAGGTTGTACTACGGGTGCATGTTGTACTGTTCCGAGGAACAATACGACATGCTCACGTACCACCTGATGAACCTTATTTGAAAGGCATACGCTCGGATCTTTAAGGACCTTTCACACATTTGCAACCGAGTGGTACCAACTTAGACAAGATCGGTTTTTAAGCCTCTTGCGACAGCTTAGGACCCGATGCGCTGCTGCGGAGCTGGTCCTGCGCCGTCGCAACATGCTTAAATACCTGTCTTCGCTCAGTCGGTCTTACTCAGTTGAAAGTGTGAGAGCGGGCCTTAAAAAACCACTGAAATAAAAAAAAAGATTTTTTTATTTTAGCAGCCTGGTTGGAAAACACGTGTCGTGAAATTAATTTTACGCGAAAACAAAGCGTTTTAGAGCAGTATTGACGGCGCGAGATTTATTTTAAATCCTGCGCGCAAACTCCACGACGTCACAGAATGGTCACACACACTTTCCGCCCTAACGAGATGGTCATACACTTTCTCCACCACAACGTGATGGCGAAGCCAATAGGCCTCCTGCTTTGCCCAGGAAGCGCTGCGTAGAAACCAGAGCCGTACATTAGGACAGTTTGGACAATGGGCGGAGCAAAGGCCACCGCCAGCGCCGAAAACTCCTCCCGCGGTTAGAGCGTAAACTAAAGATACGATACAGCGTCGACCAATCCGGAGACCGCAACGTCATAATATTGCAAACGACATATAAAGCAGTAAAGACAAAGGCACAGGCGCGTGAGCCTAGCTCAGCGAAATGCTTTTGTTTGTACGAGCACTCGTGCATAGAAGGCACTTTCCAAAGCAACGCGCTCGTGCCCATGCCTTTGTCTGCATGCGCTGCTGATGTTTTTGAGATAAGTATCGATGACAGTTTGCTATGGGCCGGCTTGCTAGAACAGCGTCTCAGCTGAGACTGGTTGAAAGAAAGCGGTGCAAAGGCTGGGGCGCGTGAGCGTTTGAGACGCGGAATCCCGCTCGGCTCGTGCACTGGCTTTGGCAGTGCTTTCTTTCCCCGTCGCAGCTGAGACGCTGTTTCTATACTCCGTTTCACCATATGTTGTACCGCAGGCTAGAAGCGGGAGCTCATAGCGTTGACAGCAGCCCTTAGTGCACGAGAGCTTGTGACACCGAGACGTGCCCTAGAGCAAGGAGCTCGCGCTTGTAGCCTTCCTTACGGTACATCATAAGGTGAAATAGAGTATAGGGAGTATTCACTGGCGGCCATAGCTGTGTGCGCGAATGCTGAGCGCGTGCTGATGGCAAGCTTCCACCGTTCTTTTGCAACGTGCATTCCGCACCATCAAGACTGCCGGTCTATTGATGTAAGCTCGTTCTGAGCATGCGCTCTAAACAGCACCACAAATATGGAATCTAGTGAATGCTCCCTAGAGCAAGTCCAAGTCGGCCCTGGTTTGGAGCGCACGTTCGTTTATTCTACACTTGAATATTGGCGTGACGAAAGCCTCACATGCCCAAAGATTTCAGTCACTTAGAGCTAAACCTTATCACTCTAGCGACGCTAAAACGGCTTAAATTAGTCGTGTCACATATTTAGAGCTCACGACCACCCGTAGGGGCTGTTTCGAGACCTGTGGTTGGCCCCGAGGTGCTCGCCTATTCAAACCAATGTATGGCCAAACTCTTCCCATTAACGGCTCTGGTAAAAACGGGCTTGTAGCGCCCCCTACGATTTGTTTATCGGTATTGGATAGTACAAACTTGCGCATTTGAATTTATCCCGCGCGAAAGCGTTAGCTGGTGTATGAATTGACTTCTTGCGATTTTTTTTTTTTTTTTTAAGGCACGGAATTGAGTCAATTTCTAACGTGTAAAGTTTCTTTCGCTCCTCAACACCTCGCAAAGGGAAGAAACTCAGCGATGCATGCTACTACAAGCTCCGTCCACGCCGTACAAGAAGCCGCCATTTTGGTGTACGTTAGCTGTCAGTCGCAAAACAGCAAACTTTCTGTAATGTCGAGCTTGAGGTGAGCATCGCGAGATACGTTAACGCGCCTTGTAAGCAAAAACTTCCAAACTGCAGTGCTTCGTAAAGCCAACGCGATCAGCTGATGACCAACCTCATAAATGCACGAAAGCAGACGCAAGGGATCGAGAGACGACGGGCCGTCTGTCGGCCGAGCAGATCATTCCTACTGCAAGCGGCTTCTCGACCTCTTGGAGCTTTTATTGCGCATTTTCGCTGTAAGCCTGAAGCCTAGTTCACATGCAGCGGTTTTGGCCCAAGAGCGGCGCGATTTCTGCCGTCGCGGCGCTCTGGCCAGCACCAGCAATTCAGTGGCACGAGCGCCGCGACGGCAGAAATCGCGCCGCTTTAGGGCCAAAATCGCTGCATGTGAAACACGCTTAACGCAACAGAAGATCAGAAATAGGAGCTCCGCCTTCAGCACATGCTTCTTGCCCTCTATAGTGCGGTGGTGCGCGTGCACGCTCATCTTTTCAAAAGAGAGCTCTCGCTGGATGCAGTGCTTTTACTGCTGATCCCATGTTCCAAAAGAAGTAGTTTAATCTGATGGCTCCACTGGTCGAACAGTGTAGCCTGTTCATGTTCGTAAAATTCGCATGATATACGCTTTGATGGTAGACACGGCCGCTTGATCGTTGTGTCATGCTTAGCAGAGCAACCTGGAGAGCGAGAAAAACAATTGTCTCGCTTACTCAGTGCCCTAGACGGCTAGTATAGACTCGATGCGGTTTCGATGGGATTCTGTAGAAGCTAACTCCGGGGTTCTTGCATTTCTTGATAGTTGACTACGCGAACGCATCGAGGGCGCTTACTACCAGTTTTGACATGCTTGGACGAAGGAAAAATTACTAGCTTGCGGCGATCTCGGGTCCCCGGGGTAACGTTGTGCGGTGGAAACTACGTGTGATACGTTTTGAGTTCTGACCACGCGAACGCGCAAATAACAGCTGCGTGCAGAGGTAAACAGCCGCCCCAACAGGTTTGTTAGAGTGCCTGGCCGCGGGACTTGTGCTACTCAGACACTCTATCGCCCGTCACCGGAGAGCGCCATGATACGTGCAAAGCTTCAGCGCAGAAGGCCTATCCGCCTCTTTTCACGCGCCCGAAAATGCCGAAAGAGAAAACCAGTGGAAAGGTACTGACTGCCGACTAAATCGCGCCTCGCGCCGTCAATATCGCTCTAAAAAATGTTTTTTTTTTTTTTTCGCGTAGAATTAATTTGTTGACACGCATGTCCCAACCAGTCTGTTAAAAAAGAAAAACAAAAACACATTTTTTTGTGGTTCTTTAATATCTACAACGACGCCCTTGTCCGGGACCAATTCATTGCTGAAATCGACGACAACTTCGGGTGCCATGTGCTCATTGCTGCTCCACCATCTTCGGCAGCTGCAGTAACCGCGGCCACCCTCATCGGCTGACTTAGCAGGGCACCGAGAGAGACGTCCTTTACTGCTTCTTTGCGTGAGGACACAACAGGCATTGCTACGATAGCGAATATCGCGTCCGTCGCCTCTCCGGTCCCTTCACACGCTTTCAACTCAATAGAGCCGACTGAGAAAAGACCGGTTTTCAAGCCTCTTGCGACAGCTTAGGAGTGGTTGCGCTGCTGCGGGGCTGGTTCTAAGCCTTCGGAAGATGCTAAAAACCGGGCTTGTCTCAGCCAGTTCTACTCGGTTGCAAGTGTGTGAACGGGCCTTACAACCGGATGCACCGCGGCGAGCCGGTCTTCAGCCGTCTTAAGAGGCTTAAAAACCGTTCTCGTCTCACTCGGTCGAAGTCAAATGCAAGTGTGTAAACGGGCCTTTAGAGTTCCTCGGTCCCTACAGGAACAAGAGTGGCGCGTCTGTTTTCCATGTGCCACCGCACCGCTATTCGCCGAGATCGGTCACGTGAGGAGCAAGAAATCTTCACAGTGCAGGAAAGGCACCGTGCACGCGTCCCAGCATATGTTCCCCTGTTTTTGCCTCCTTCTCCTCCTTTCCTGTCTTGCATGCGCGGCGTTACGCTCGGGGCACTATTCGCCGAATTCAGTCAAATGACGAGCAAAGAAAAACCGGCGCTACGGCCACGAACGCGCAACTCTGGCTCCCGTATGGAGCCTATACAGGAACTCTACACTCTAAGAAAAAAAGGAGGAGAAAGGTAGCAACAGCGACTGTTCCTCCTTGTTCCGGACAAGTTGCCCAGAGAAGGGAGGAACGGCAGTTCAGATGAATAGAGGAGGACGAGTTCCTCCTTGTTCAGTTGGCGCGATTCCAATTTCGAACACCAGCGCGTGCGGACGTGGAATCATGAGCTCCAGCGGAGCGGTTTTTGCGGCCCGGCCGGGCCGCGGTGCCAGGGAAGACGCAGCGTCTACTGACTACCCGACTATTCTGCCACCCCTGCCGACTGGTTCTGCGGTGTTAAACACCGTATTTTTGCATGCTGACGTTCGTGGCCGCCCGTACCGAGTCGAGGACTTCCGAGACACCCCGCAGCGTCTGGAAATGCTCCCCGAAGTCGCCGCTTTGGGAGCATACCAGATGAACCACGTCTGGGCTGTGACTTTCAAGTCACCCGAGGGAAAGCGGAAGGCCCTTGCCGCCGGCGACCTCGTCGTCAAGGGGCGGCGGTGCCTCGTCATCGACCCGGGAGACCGAGACATTCGCCTCAAGCTTCACTGGATGCTGTACCATGTTCCTGATGACGAGGTGAAGGCGGCGTTGGCACCGTACGGCACTATAATCGAGGTGGGCACCGAGAAGTGGCGAGTGCAAGGCATTCTGGGCTGCACGTCGATGACGCGAACGGCTGTCATTCGGCTCAAGCCTGGGCTTACACTGGATGACCTGCCGCATCAATTGCGCATCGCCGGAGGGCTGGCGCTCGTCGTAGCGCCGGGCAGGGCGCCACTCTGCCTGCGCTGCCAGCGGACCGGCCACATCCGCCGTGACTGCCGCGTGCACAAGTGTGAGTCGTGCCACCGTTTCGGCCATGACGCTGACCAATGTGTGAGGACTTATGCAGCGGCCGCAGGTGCCCGAAGCCGCGAGACAAACGCCGAGCACGTCATGCACGAGACAGACGCGGAGGAAGTCGCCGCGAGTGCCGCTACAGCTGCCAAAGACAATGAGGACAGAGCTAAGGATGGCACCTACCCACTAGCGTCTGCAGAGTTGCCGAAGATGACGGAGGCCACGCCAGTTGCCGTGGCCGAAACGAGCCTCGACCAGACAACACCATGCAACGCTGCGCCGGGTGAAGGAGGAGGAAGAGGCGAGAGCCGTCGAGCCAACGACGTCTTCTGAGGCGCAGCTAAGCGTCGACGTGGATATGGCCGACACCGGGGCTTTGGCCACGAATCGACCACAGGAACTCGATTCGGATTCAGACTCGGACGCGGTTAAGGTTGGCTATGACTCGAACCCGGAGGAGCTGCCTGTGAAGACGGTGACCACGAGGCGGAGAAAGCCTCGACCCGCACCGATTTGTGTTTCCGAACCCAGAAAACCAGACAAGCCGACCGGCTGACGCGGTTATGAGCCGGTACTTGATGCGGTTCTCTAGACGAGGTGAGCCCCTGACATGCGAGAGCGTCTATTTATGTCGGAAACCTGAAATTGTCGACACTTAACGTTCGAGACTTTGCCTCGCGTTGCAAGCAATATCAGGTAAAGAGGCTCCTAATCGACAGAGGTATAGATGTCCTCGCAATTCAGGAAACCAAAGTTGGAAGTGACGAAGAGACCGCATGCTTACTGGCTTCTTTGTTGCACTCTTTCGGAGTGTGCGTGTCGCGGGCAAATGGTATGTCCGGGGGTTGTATGTTGTTTTTACGAAAATCTTTGAACGCAGAAGTCCAATCAGTAATAGTCGACAATGTTGGTCGACTCGTCATTTGCGACTGTAGTATTTCCAATGTTGAATATCGTATCATAAATGTATACGCCCCAAACGACATTAACGAAAGGAAAGTGTTCTTTCAGAGCAATGACCAATATTTAGATTCTCAACGTAAAGTTGTCTTGTTAGGTGATTTTAACTGCGTTTGTGGCACACGGGACCGATCCAAAATTACAAGACAGAGCGACAGTAGTGCAATTATTTTAAACGAGATGATTACGGAATACAGTTTGCAGGATGTCGCGACGTACCAAAGAACCAACGATTGTTTATGGTACACACATTATCAGTCCTCGAGTCATGCCCGTCTTGATAGAGCTTACGTGTCAATTGAACTTTTAACCGGATACGAAGACTATAATGTACTGCCGGTATTTTTTTCTGATCATGCGCTCGTTTCTTTTATTGTTGGTGGTTTCAAAGAAAAAACTCAGTTTCGTTGGGACCAGTGGAAAATGAATAATAACCTTCTTAAGGATGAAGTTTTTACTGAGACAGTAGATAAATTATTAAGTAAAATGCACCACATAGGGACGAGCGCCTGTGAAAAGTGGGAATGGTTTAAGCGCGAAGTTAAATTTAGTGCAATAGAACGGTCTAGCACGCTTGCTTACTGGAAAAAGACCGAAGAAAAGTTGCTGCTTGATGACCTTCACCGACTATGCAGACTCGAAAATGAAAACCCAGGCATGCTTTCAGAACAGATTAAGACAGTAAAAAGTAAAATTGCTGACTTAGAGGTGGAGAAGTATAAAGGAGCCATCGTGCGGACCCGAGCCGCTAAATACATTCTAGGGGAGCAGCCCACCAAACGCGCATTAAGCGCCGAAGCTAAGCATGTAAAGGAAAAAAACATAGCCGAAATAGAATACGAAGGCTTACCAAGTAGTAAACCAGAAATTATAGAAAAATCATTTAGTGAATACTATAGTAATCTCTTCCAGCGACAGGAGCACGGCAGCGATGCGCAATTTGAAAAATACCTAGTAGTAATGCCCCGTCTCGAAGAAGAGATAACAGAAAAATTAAAAGAACCGATAAGCGTCACAGAGATCGAGAAGGCGATTGAAGACCTGGCAACAAAAAAAGCTCCAGGTCCTGACGGATTAACTGCGGCATTTTACAAAACATTTAAACACGATATTGCTGCGCGTCTGCACGATGTGATAACCGAGTCGAATGAGACAGAAAAGTTACCGCCTTCCTTTTTATATACCCATACTGTCCTTATTCCTAAAGTAGATGATGCACACAAATTAAGAAATGTGTTGAACTACAGACCCATTGCGTTAGGTAACGTCGACTATAAAGTATTAATGAAAGTTCTCGCCCGACGACTACAGAATGTTATTTGCGGCATAGTAGGGGATCACCAGACCTGTAGTATCCGAGGTAGATCTATTTCAACGAACGTGCACACTGCGAGAAGCGTATTAGAGTTGTGCGATGCTCAACTTGACCAGGTTGCCATCCTCCAGATTGATCTGGAGAAAGCGTTTGACCGAGTGCAACATACCGTCCTATATAAAGTTTTAGATCATGTACGAGTGGGCAAAGTCATAAGAAGATTTGTACAAATGGCATATACAGGATGTACAACACAGACTATAATTAACGGGAAAGCAACATCGAGAATTTCTGTGGATTCGTCAGTTAAACAGGGTTGCCCGCTATCACCTTTGTTGTTTAGTATTTATTTAGAGCCCTTTTGTCGAACTATAATAAATAACACCAGTATTAATGGGTTTTCGTTACAAAATATAGAGGTCAAACTCCAGTCCTATGCCGATGATGTCGCTATTTTTTGTAAAGATAAGGATAGCATCACCGCAGCAATCTGTGAAGTGAAGGCCTACTGCGAGCTTACGGGTTCAGCTGTCGATTGGCAAAAGTGCAGCAGCTTATGGCATAGAACATGGGCCACCAAACCCGACGTTTTTGAAAACATAAATTTCACGTCGACACCTCCAAAGTACTTAGGCGTTCCTCTACAACATTATAAGAGATCGTACATATACTGGTCATGAGTAGTGCAGAAAACGCGCGAGGAAGCTGGCAAATGGAGAGGATGGGATATGTCCATTTCTACGCGAGCTACCGTTTGTAATATTTTTCTAATCGCTAAATTTTGGTATGTGCATCAAGTGCTGGCGTGTGCTAGAGTGAATATTCAGAAGTTACGTCGTGTTTTTGCCGTTTTCATCTGGAGATCGGGATGGGAGAGAATGCGTCGCGACAATTTGTTTCGTCGCGTCAGTAAGGGAGGGCTATCGTTATCTCACGTGTTCGTTAGGCAGACTGTATCCCGTTTTATGTTTCTTAGAGAACAAACCAACCTTTTTCTTCGGACAATAATTCAAATGACACTTGCAGATGAAATCCCTTTCTTTGTTGTATCTTCATGTAGACCCGAGCAGGGGAAACTCAGCAGTTTTCTTCGAGAAGTGGTCGAAGCGTGTCGTTTTTTTGTCTGTGCGTTTTCTCTTCAATACTTGTCGATTGTGACACGCAAGCGCTTAACTCGTGACCTTATTGAAAGTGTTTTTCCTGAACCGTTGTATCGTTCCATGTTTCATGCAGGCCCAGATCGTAACGTGTTATCTAGAGTTAAAAAGATGACCATTGCGCCTTCTATTAAAACATTTTTTTTTCCAGTTACATACCAATACACTCCCTGTCAAAACTTGGCTTGAGGGGAAAAAAGTTTACGTACCGTGGGGCGTTGATTGTTTTTTGTGCAAAAAACCTGAAACTATCGAAAATGTTTTTCTCGACTGCTGGGACGCTTTCCTTTTCTGGGACGTCCTCCAGCGAACTATCAAAAAAGACTTGCCTTTAACCCCATACGGCATTAGGTTTCTTCCTGTGAAGAAACAAGTTGAAATCCCTGTCGATCTAGTCATGCTCCTGGGCATGCATGCCATATGGAGAAGTAGAATGGCAGTGAGGCATGCCGACGTTGATGCCCGACCCGTACGCATGTATTTCATAGAATCCATTAGCAGACTAAAATCTGTATACGCCACTTTGGTTCGTCCGCCTGATTCGGTGTCAATCCTAGACGTACTGGAGACCTTGAAAGAATTTTAAATTTTACGACCGCGCATAAGTGATCTTCATGAAGTGAATGTAAATATGTGATCCTTTTTTATTGTACATGTCCGAACCGGCAATAAGGAAAAGAAATGTTCAGTTGGCGCAGGGGTACAACATCGCGCTACTGACCAAGTGGTCGAAGGTTCAATCCTCAGAGGAGCGGGTTTTCTTTTTCGTCAAGTTTTTTTTTTTTTTTTTTAATTTTTATTTACCAAAACACACATAAACAAACCTAGACCGATGAAAGGAAAATTAAAGTCCTGATTATTCACCGAGACGTTTTCCTCCTTCTCCAGGCAGACGGGAGAAAGCTTTCGCCCTCCCGACTCATCTTCTTTCGGTTTCGTTTTTCGAGCACATCGCGCACGTTATTTAATAAATTAATGTTGAGTTGATTGAGCTTCAGCGGCAGGGAAGGCCGCCTGTAATTCCGTCTTCTAGTCCAAACGTGCAGAACATTTCGGTTGCATTGACGTTTTTACCACTAATTTTATCAAACGAGCTAACGAAGCCGCTAGAAACAGCGAAGCTCCGGAGCAGTGCCAGCAGCGCTACATACACTGGGTAAGACGCTCGTCTCCGATTTGCGGGACACACGCGGAACTACAGCAGCGAAACCACGAGGAGCTGTGTCGACGTTTTCGACGTTATGGAAATCGCGGGAACTGCGTCCAAGGCAGGCAGGTTTTCCTGCCGGCTGCCTGGGTGCCTTCCGTGCTGAGTTCGGTTCTGTTGTCCCGTGCCAAGTGCCAACCGGCATTCAACGTGATTCTGTAATTCTGCGTGTCAGCAACATCGTCAACGTGATTCTGTATTTCTGCGTGTCAGCGACATCGTGATGGCAGTGTTGTGGGTTGTGAACAGAAGACTGGAATTATCGCCGATGTGACCGTGCGTTCGCGTATCAGTGGTGTAACAACAAGATGAGATAACGTAAGCTGTCGGACATTGATGCCGCTGGTCGGGCCGTGATCGGAGGGGGCGGGGTGTCGCAGGATGACATTCGGCTTTACATTAAAGAGTTTAAAACCACTTGAGGGATTAGGTGCAGTCGATCGACGAGCGGATAGTCATGTTGGAACGCTGGTCTGAACGGTAAGCTCCTATCGTACAGTGGCCAATGTGACTGTCGGTCCCCGAGAGCGATTGCGCTCTGGAGAAAAGACTGAACAGTACGAAAGTACCGTATTTTCCGGGCTATAGTCCGCGGACTATACATGTTTAAAAGTTGAAATTTCTGGCTGTGCGGACTATCTACGCATGCGGATTATACAGGAATTATGTTTTTCAATATCGTTGATTATGACGAGACGGGACGGAATTTGTGAATAAAAGAGTATGTTATTGATAATTTATGTATATTATAGACTTTTTTTGTGAGCTAAGAAAACATACGTATGTCCAGGTGTGCCGCGTATGAGAAGAATTTCGTGTCGACTTAGCACCAGGTGCGGACTATGCACTGGGAAATGCACTGGGTGCGGACTATGCAGCGGGTGCGGACTATCTGAGCAAAAACTTTCATTTTTCACCCCAAATTTGCCTCTGCGGACTATACCCCGGGTGCGGACTATAGTCCGGAAAATACGGTATGACGGAAAGTACGTATATTTACAATGGAAGTTTAGCATAAAAAAAAGGTAAAATCGAAAACCAAAAACAAAAAACGCTATCCTTTATTTTACTGTTTAAATATATTACGGTTCCTGTAGAAACTGCCCTCCAAGTGGCGCGCTGGGATGAGCGCTAGACGCTTTCGAGCTCGCAACGGCGTAGCTCGGTACACTTAACAGTTGCCGCAAGTCGCGGCTTTGACTGCATTCAAGTTGATCGAAAAGCGATTTCTCTGCCCGTGAAGCATCACTTCCAGCTGAGTGAATATCCGCTCTACAAAGATTAATTCAAGACGGCAATTGCAGCCGTGCGCGAACAGCACAAATAGAAAAACAAACACTACAATATAAATACTGGCTACGAAGGGCCGTGCGGGAAAACAAACTCATGGCTTCGAACCACATTGGAGCGGCTCGATTTATTGGCTTTCAAATAATTACGGCATGATCAAGCGTTTTCGTTTTAATAAGAGATTCATCCCCTGAGTCATTAAAAGTAGTCTCAGATGTATGACATTGCTGGAAAAAAATGAACATGTTCGGAATATTTTTTATTGCTTAGGGAGTCACCGAAAAATTCCGTACGTTCAAAACGACCAGTATAAAAGAAGGAAACGCAGGGCTCGGGAGTAGTGATTGGGGTAGTGTGCTGTAGTGTTGATGTCTGTATGTGCGATGCCTTCATATGCGCTCAATATATGTTCACCTGATGCTTGTAGTGTCCGTAACGTGTCTATATGTGTTAGAGATTCCCGAAGAAAAGAAAGCGCAATTGTGGCGTAAGAAAATAAAAGCTTTTTTTGTAAAACATGAATTGGGTGGTACCTAGCGCCACCTAGCCTAGCTACTCGCGATTACTCTGCTTGACCCTGCCATCTGGTGGCAAGCGATTTAACATCCTTTTACGCTACGCGGCTACGCCATAATTTCGTGTTACCGTGCTGAGATAAGCCAAGAGGTTGCTTCGGATTTGCTTTTTTTTTAGAGCGGCTTTTGGTCTTGCGGGCCAATGGTTTTCACTCCTCCGTGATGTGCGGTTGACGCAACGGTTGACGAAGGAATTGTGGCTCGAGGAATAGCGAAGGTAAGACATAAAGTGCGCGAACTGGGTGCCGGTTGTCTCCGTTGAACATCGCAGTGCAGACGATGAGAAGACCGAGTGACTGCATGCATTCGAAACGTAACTTTCTTTAACTGCAGGGGTAAAGAAACTTCGGAAATAAATACAGCTCGCGGAAAGCTCTTGTTACGTTTTTATTTGGTGCTCCTCTCGCTTCGTACAATAGACTTAATGTTCTCGTTAAGCCTTATCGAGCTCGATTTGCTCGATTCGTGGCCGCCATGAGATGCAGTCGACGGAGGAACTTTTGCTCCCCTGCTTAAGGGACGAAAGTTTCTCCCTTTCTGAAAGAACATATGTTTCAAGAGCGTTCCTCCCTTTAGGGAGGACTATACTGACCCTTTTTTCTAAGAGTGTACCGTGACTGTTCCTGCAACCCGAGCGATATCCCCAAGAGGTGACAACCGACGCCACTGCTGGCCTCATGTAAACAACACTGTTTCCATGGTGGTACAGAGGGCCATTTGGCACGCAGCTGTTATGCCAGGCCTGACAACAACAATGAATGAAACATCCTTATACGTGTGCTTTAATCGATGACGTTTGGGGAACTGGTTGTTAACTCTGAACCCTGCGAAAGCACGTATCAACTAAATAGAGGTTGAGCAAGCAACGCCACTTATCACGCTCAGAAAACAAAATCGCAGGATGTACATTTTTTAAATGGTTTAGATTCGTAGTCGTTTGTGGTTATCATCAGCTTTTATAAGTAAGCGGAATTACCTAATACATAGAAATCTGCAATCACACTACAGCAGCGCAGTGCACATGCCTTAAATGACGGGGTTTTAAGTATCAAAGGCATCTGTCATTCGCAAATTGAGGTTGCAGGCGCCAAGACTGTACTCCCGGTATTAGTCATTTGTGGTATAACATAGTAGGGCATTCATAGAATTGACTATCTAATTAAATAAGGATTCCACTCTCACTTGCCCAGACAATGGCGCTGCTCTGTGACGCGTCATTTTTCTCGAACTTTAATGCAAATGTACGTCCCCCCCCCCCCAAAAAAAAAAAAGAAACAAACTTTGAAGCATGCCAAGGGCTACCTACACTTATCATGATGTGTGGCAAGTAACATTTTATAAGGCTATTCCTTTCAATAGCATTGGCTTCCAAATCACTGAAGAAGCGGACGTGGAAAATTCGAAAATAGCTGTAGGTCTCGATAATTTACAGAAAAATATTTTTTTGACAGGGAAATTCCAACTAATTGCAAAGCAACATTACAAAATGTTTTCGAGGAGCTGACTTTGCCCACCTTATGAAAAAATAAGAACATTCAGGGCGTTTGCTTTCAACTCGGTCAAAATTGTTTTCAGAACCGAGGTGAGGGTTAGACGCGTGCCACCTCCACCGTGTATTTATCAGGCTCAACAGACATTCGGTAAAGGGATAATCTTCTTGTTAAGTTGGCTAACTGAGAAATAATTGTTCAACAGCCGTTTAAATATTGTTTTAGGCCTGACGCTAGAATTACAATAATGACAACAATTACTATTTAATTTTGAACCAATTTAATAATAGGTAAAAAGATAATCGGTTATAAGATACGAATTCGCAATTTTTGCCCAATTTGTATTGTGCTCTCGAAAACAGCGACACAAGCCACAACGATGCTCGAAAGAACGATGTACTCGTTTCAATCATGTTGTCACTAGAAAGTTTTAGCATTGTGTATAAAAACACGAGCGCTGTGTGTTTGCGTTAGCGTCAGCGTTGCGTGCTGGACGCAGCCGATGCTCGTCTTCGCCGTGCGCCAATCCCAGACAGCAGCTTGGGCTCCGCGCACGAACTTACAACACAGAACGCTAACGCAAACGTAACGTGCTTACATCCAGCCGTATACGCGACACTAAAACTCACAACTGTATCAGCAGCGTTCATTTGGTGAGTGCGCCGACAACACAGCTGATGAAAACAAATGAGCCCTTTTGCTTCAAAATGTGTTGCCTTTTTTTTAGTTCTTAATTTATTTTTACATGACTGTGTGCACCCCAGATTGTTAACTTTTGAATTTTTTATTGCATTTCTTGTAATGACAGCCTCGAATAAAACGAGTGCAGAGTTTCTCCCACTAAAACGTCCTTGATACTTCGGTCTTGACATATTTTTGTGACAAACGCTAAAAAATCGTCTGAACGTTTCCTTCTAAATATTTCTTTTAAAATTCTCCTCAGCCTCCTGTTTATTTTGAAAATTAACATCAACATGAACTTGTATTTATTTCACCACTTTTTTACCAAGGACACCAGACAAAAAGACATAAATAGAAAGCTTTTCTTCTGGTGTCCTCGGCGCAACCTTCGTTGTCCTCTGCACCGGACAAAAAGCTTTCAATCCAAGGTTTTTACCCAGGTGCTTCGACAGAATCATAATATTAAAAGAAATGTCGCAGGCAGTGCTCACTTTTTGCCCATTAACTTCAGATTCCTCAAGTTGCACGAGGTCTACGAATCACTGGGTTCAACGTAAAAATCTCTTGCACATCTCTGCGACAAATTGTTGGTGCAAAAAAAAAGTGTGTACTATAACAAACAAGAATTTACAACATTATGTCTTTTAAATTGACGTTATAGAAGGCCATCCCCAGCTCCACGCGCTCCATATGAAGATATATGAAACTTTACTTGAGGGCTTCATAATAGTCACCTCCCCTGAAGAAATTGTAAGGCTGGGGAAATAATGTAGAGTTGATTGGAGCATGCACAGAACAGTGCAGCCTATCATATTGCCTTCTGTCTCACTGGTGTCAATATAAGTTAAAATGAACACACAAACTCCCAATAGACTTTAATAGACCAATATTACTAAGCGTTTCATGCATTTGTGACGCCGCCGTGAATGTGGTTCACGGGGGACAGGCGCGCGTGCAAGAGATTGCTCGTGCCGTCTCGTGCTCGGCTCGCGCAGAGCTCCAGAGGGGTTGTCGCGCGTGCAGAAAGACTACCGTTCTCATGACCCATGCGGGCAGCGGCGGCGCAACAAAACTAAATGGTGAGATTGGTCTATTCGAGGCATGCAATTTTTTTGCTGGCAGGGCACATTTTGCAATAAGAAAACGCTTATGTCACGTAAGACACTTACCACATAGTTCAATATCTTCATCCATCTCGTCACTTGCATCACAGTCAGGATATCCATCGCAGACGACGTTACTTGGCCAGAATAGGTTGTCATCATGTGGACAATGGTAGATATTTTCGTCATATTGAAATTGTTCTGAAAGCGGGACAATGTTAGCTGTTACATAATTTTAAAACAGAACGTAAAAGCGCACGTGAGCTAGTGTATACTGAAAATTTTGAGGCAACCTTAGACTGAGGATTTCGAAAGGTTTCACCAAGAGATGAGGAGGAGAACGTCTCAATACATTCTCTCTCTCTTCTCTTGGGGTCACCTTCGGAATTCCTCAGTCTCAAAATCTTCAAAATGCATTTTAATTGATTTTGTTTTTTTGCCTCATCTTCAAACACATCTTTTACTCCAGAATTCAAAAATAAACTCAGAGGCAAGTAAAGTAATATCAAGTAGATTTTTATAAATTATATTATACAGAAACGGAGAGCCAGCGAAGTCCATACTGAGTTGGCTAAATTTACTATCTACCCCATGAAGCCTAAACCATGAATCGCGTCATCATGTCTGATATGTAGAGCTACTTCACGCAGTCTAAACGCTTGAGTTGAATTTGATTTTCATTCCACAAATAAGCACAGCGTACTGTTCAACATCTACTCACTAGCACTGCATAACAAAAGTATTAGGCCGGTACCAATGTCAACTTCTCCTGCAGCATTGCCGAGCACCTGATTGTATACACCGTCAGTTGCCCACATCTCAACTAACATCTTGTCAAACCAAAATGCAGATAACGGCGGCTACAACCGTTAGGGATTTTCGTTTTGTTATTGCTACTAAAAATCTAGATATTGTTTTTTTTCAATTTATAAAAATCAATACGCAAGAATGCACACTAGGGAGTGCAATCGCACACTACACTACGTCTTCAAGCTGGACCAGGAACCCTGGTTCAGCTTCGTGAATATAGGCACTGGAAACCGATCATCAGGCGCTCTTGAATTTTGTGCTCAGGAAACATTATATTGATTTTGTTTTGCTGCAGGGCGACCAGATTAGCGGTTGTAACGTTCCGTTCAATTTAAGCGACATCAAGGAGTTTTGGGTGATACTAGAATGTTTCCAGCAGGAATGGGCAGTATCGCGATACAAATGTATCGCGATAGTATTTTAGAAATACATTTCGTATCTGTATTTCTGTATCGCGATACATTTTTTAACCAGTATCTGTATTCCTGTATCGAAATACATTTGGAATGTTCCTTTGTATCGCGATACAATCACGATGAAATGTATTTCGTTACATTTCTTGAGAAATACTCCCCCCCCTCCGCTCCGAAAAAAAAAAAGCAAGTCCGAACGCATTTTTTTTTTATTATTACTTCTGAGGGCATCAGAGTCAAGGAGATTGTTACTATGCTGACCAAGGTTCCTTTTGATTCTGCAAACTATTTTTCTATGCGTCCTCTTCTCTCCTCTGAGAAGTGTCGCATAGTCGGGGACTCGAACCAGGTGGCGCGCCAAGAGTGGAGTCAGAGCATCTTCTGCCGCAGGCCCTTAGGTAGGGATTTATTGAGTCATTGTTTGCTGGCATCCAATGCCCGCTGCTAACCGTCTCCCTCTCCTTAGCATACAGAGTACACCCAGCCGGCAAAGCTCAGTCACATTCCGTTGCAGCACGAGCCTGGTGGTGGTTAACTTGAAATAGTAGGAAGGCTCACGCTGTGAAGTTCACACATATTCGAACTCATCTGCGGCTGCGCCCGTAACATTGCACGATCCAAGGGTACGTCATTAGCGAACGTGCACGTGACCCGCTGCTCTGGTGATCCGAAACCCAGAACGAGGCCAGAAGTGGCCTCGCTGTGCCATCCCAGACTACGTACTCCCGCGACTCGTCTCGAGACCGCTGTTTCTCGGACAGCTCGCACCTGTGCCGGCAATATCAGCTCGCAATCCACGAGGTATCTGTTTGGATAATGCTAGGCAAAACTTGAGAACTGCAATCCGTGCGTCAGTGGCGGAGGGTCGGTAGTAAGGACCTTCAGAACAGGGATGCTACCGTATCGTTTTTTCAACCTTAAAGGGGGACCAGCAGAAATATTCTTCCGCCTGGCGGAAAGTCCTCCTCGCCCTCTTTCTTTCTTGTATTGTAGCACGGTGAGGCGAGGGGAAAGGTCCCCTTTTGCGCCGGCTTCTTCTCAGAGGATAAGCCGAGAAAATCCCCATTCTGAGCGACGGGTGATGGGTGCGGCAGCAGCGACCTCGTGACTTACAGATAGCTTCAGCTCCTATCGCCTAATCTGCCCCATTTTTCGGCGCTCACCAAGCCTAGCCCCTCGGGTGTAGGTTTTACGGAGCTGCAAGGCTGCGCCCTCGCAGTCACCGAATATCAGCTGTCGATGGTCTTTGGTTTAGCCCGTGGCAAAGTAAACGCATACTTGAGAGCTGCGATCCATCCCCGCACCCATTGAAGGAACGTTTCATAGATATTTTCGGTTGATCAAGGAGCTCGAAACATATGCGCGAGAAGTGGTGACTTGAATATCTAAGGATGACTTACATCTTCACAAAACATTCCATCTTCAAAAAGAAAACGGCTTATCACGCTCAAACCTGCCTCAAATTGGGATCGATGGAAAAGAAAACGATGTACCAGGCGCGCGCATCTTCTAGAAGGTATCTGTTTTCTAGCAGCGAGCACAAATATTGTGTGCGTAACTCACACTATATGATGGCCGACGAATGTAGGCGACATTTATATTTACGCATCCCAGCAACCACATGAGGTGAGAAGGCAGCAATGGTGTGTGTCCATACTAAAACGTTTTAGTGGATCGTCTTTAGCTCTTGGATAACCGCACCCTACAACAATATATAAGCTATAACCTTTCTGTGAGCCTTCTTGATCGAGTGCGGCTATCGAAGCGTCTGGTGTTGTAGTTCAACGTTGCTTAAATCGGTGCTATAGCACGTGCAGCCACTTTAAAGTATTTTTGAGGCATTCAAAATTAAAAAAAAAAAATCAAATGTAGCCGATTTTTTTAACATAATACGCGTTTGTAATTTGTCTTTGCAAACAGATATTAGGTATACTACCACACAGTTAGCACGGACAAACTATTGCCGGTCTTTCTGATTTTGTTTTTTTAGAAATAAATGATATTTAGAAGACTGTCAATGCAACTATCCAACCTAAGTGGCAGAGCTCAGTGCTAGACAATACATGTTGCTGGGCAGAAATAGTAAAAAGCGCCGATGTCGCGTTCGGGCTAAAAGTGCCACGTAATGCACGCGTACCGCTACAAGTGCGTCCGGACATTTCATCGAACGCCGTTTCATCGAATGCCGTTTCATCGAACACCGTTTCATCGAACGCCGTTTCCTCGAACGCCGTTTCATAGAAGCCGTTTCATAGAAGCCGTTTCATAGAAGCCGTTTCATCGAACGCCGTCTCATTGAACAACGTTACAGTCTGTAATATTTTGGAATTTACTTTAATTTTTATACACAACTTCATCTAATTCTCTCTTTTTTTTGTCTGTTTTTATATCACTGGGTGCAGTGGCGAGATAAGTTCCATCGTGAACATATCCTGCTTCGAAAAGGAAGCCTCTATGAAACAATGACCCCTCTCCAAGTCACATGAAACAATTAAAAATGAGGCAAAAACAGAAAGCACAGACGCTTAAAAGTGTTTTAAGTCTCTGTCCTTTATTTGCAGCGTCCTGGTTTCAGTCGTGTATGTACATGAGTAAAGCTTTTCAGTAAGTCGCATACCGAATTATTTTTATTTCTTTTTATGCCAATTGCTTTTATTTTTAGTAATTTGACACCACCTTCAAAACAATTTCACAAGTGACTACCTTAGTCTTAACAAATGAGAGGTGGAACAACTATAAAGCACTGTTATGCCCCAAAACTCTGTACAGTGCCATAACAGAGAAATTCGATGAAACGGCCCTTGGCGATTCGATGAAACGGCGCTCGATGAAACGGCGTTCGATGAAGTGTCTGTTCATTCGATGAAACGGCTTTCGATGGAATGGCGAAAAAGTGAGGTTCAGGCTTGGTCGGTGATCGCTACTGTTACACTCGTACGCTTTTTCAGTTCTATCTCGCATAAATAAGCTTCTTGCTCAAATAAACAGGGGCATCTGACTTTTCGCTCATCTTGGCCTTTAGCGCGACTTTTAACAAGTTCTAAAACAGACAAAGCAAAAGTGATTTAATTAGCTCAGGATTATAGGTTGAGCCAAATATTTACAAAGTTCGAGGTTCCCTGAGTCGTCTTTTGTATTCAATTCCCCCTTCCCTCACCACCACTTCCTTCCTCTAAATAAACAACGTAGATTATTTTATGAACCACCAGTAATAGAGCGTACTCGCAAAACGTCTATTTAGCGTAAGAAAGCGTAAGAAAGGCCTTGTTTAAATGTTCGAGCAATGAACTGGTTTTCTTACTGTGCGTGACACAGCTAGCACGAAACACAATATTGACATTTTTAAGCAAGGGCCATGCAGAATTTAGTATATAAGAACAAATTGATGCCTCGTAAGCTGGTGCCCAACGGAAGCACTCTTTACCGAATTGCTTGTTTAAAAATAACAACTTTTCAAACATAAAAATAAAACAAAATAACGCCACTTTTTTGGGGGCCACTAAATATACTGATTTACTATGTTAGCGTTGATTGTGCAGCGGTATGCGTACATTACGCGACACTGTTAGCGCAAACACGACATCGGCGCTTTTTGCTATTTTCCCCAGCAATGTATCAACTCAAACTAAAATCTACTGCTTAGGTTGGATACTCGCATTAACAGTCTCCTCAACATCATTCACTTCTAACAAGAAAAAAAAGTTGTAAACACCGGCGATAGTTTGTTTGTGCTAACTGCGTGGCGTAGGGTACCTAAAAAGTGTTTTACAATGTTAAATACAATTTTGTGTCACGTTAAAAAAAGTTGTCTGCTTTTGCTTTAGTTTCTTTGAGACAACACAAATACTTCGAAGTGGTGGCCCGTGCTATGGTACCGATACAAGCAACGTTGAACCATAAAGGCCTGTTCACACATGTAGCGCAGCGCTACAAGCGGAGCGCTGACCTCGCGCTAAGCGCGTGCTGACGGGAGCGTTCACCAGCTTCGTGTCGCACCGTCAATACCGTTGTTCATGGCAGACAATAGACCGTTCCATTAGGGTCATAGCAGAGAGGGTAAAAGAGAAAAAAAATGCACTCCCCCTCTCACCCCGATTTCGTCTCCTCCGCCGAGTGGGCTGTAGCTAGCGTCCGGCTGGCGTGCAAACTCTGTTTAAAATCGCGTCATTTTGGAACTTTCAAGCGCAGATGCGCAGATTTTGGTATGCCAGCGTCGCGTAATGCTATGATAGATAAAAAGACTCACAGGGTTCAATTGCGCTGTTACCTGCTTGCAAATAAAAAACAAAAAAAAATGGAGAAAACTGTGTCAGATTGGCCGGTCTCTTTGGCGAAAAGTAAATCCGGTTGCTGTACCTTTTTTACTATAGAAAGTTCGTACTGGTGTAGGCCTCTAGCGACCATGAGTTGAAGTCTGAAATAATAAATAAAACGTGCTCCCCTGCCGCAATACGCGCAGTAGTTGAGGGAATAGTACTGCCGGCTGACTCAACTGCTATTTAAGTAACGGAAAAAAAGATATGCTAGTTGATCATTTAGCGAAATAGAACAACAGAGAGCTATAGGCTGATTTTGGAGTAGCCACAACTATTCTAAGAACGCGAACCACTTCAGAACGGCAGCCACGAGCGAGAGTTCGGTGTTTCGTACTGCCCTCCGATACAGCCCAAAGATGGAGAACGGCAACCCCGGTTTGTCGTCTGCTAGCGGAGTCGGGCGCGTGCCCTCTCTCTCGTTTTACCCCGCCGAACTCGCTGAACTTCCCGGATGTGTGGAGAGGGCGCTGCGGTCGAACAAAATGGTGCCGCCCAGAGAGCGCTAAATGGAATGGTCTATAAGTAGCAGACGACACGTGAGAAGCGCTACATTAGCGCTTCGCTGCATGTGTGAACCGGCCTTAACACGACACGCTAGACTCGCCAAAAAGGGTTTTGATATTGTCTTTTCCGCTCCATAGCCGCACTCGATAAAGAATGTAAACAGCGAGTCTAGCTTACATTTCGTTGTGGGGTACGGACCGTACGGTTATCTAAGTGGCTAAAAGCGACACACTAAAACTTTCTCAAATTGACATCCACCCTTGATGCCCTCTCACCTCAGGTGGTTGTTGGGAATGTGTAAATATGAATTTTATACATTTTGCTGGCCATCATGTTCTGCGAGCTAGGCACACAACAGGGCATTTTAGTAAATCGTTTTCAAAGGCCTGCTGCCACTTCAGGCGCGCGCTTCAGAGAATGCATCGAAGTGGCAGCGCGAGCTCCCGCTAAATATAGCGTGGCCTCAAAACATAGTCTGCTAAAGTCCTTTAATAATTTGTGCTCGCTGCTAGAAAACAAAGACCTTCTAGAACATGCCCGCGCCTGGTACATCATTTTCTTTTCCATCGAGCGTAATAAGCCGGGTTTTTTTTTTTTTTTTGAAGATGGAATGTTTTGTGAAGATGTAAGTCATCCTTACATATTCAAGTCACCACTTCTCGCGCATGTGTTTTGAGCTCCTTGATAAACCGAAAATATCTATGAAACGTTCCTTCAGTGGGTGCGAGGATGCATCGCAGCTCTCAAGTATGCGTTTACTTTGCCACGGGCTAAACCAAAGACCTTCGACAGCTGAAATTCGGTGACTGCGCAGGCGCAGCCTTGCAGCTCCGTAAAACCTACACCCGAGGGGCTAGGCTTGGTGAGCGCCAAAAAATGGGGCAGATTACGCGATAGGAGCTGAAGCTACCTGTAGGTCACGAGGTCGCTGCTGCCGCACAAATCGCCCTTCGCTCAGAATGGGGATTTTCTCGGCTTATCCTCTCAGAAGAAGCCGGCGCAAAAGGGGACCTTTCCCCTCGCCTCGCCGTGCTACAATACAAGAAAGAAAGAGGGCGAGGAGGACTTTCCGCCAGGCGGAAGAATATTTCTGCTAATCCCCCTTTAACAGAAGATAAAACATGTCTTCCAAGATGCTTCAGGTGGTCCACTATTCTCAAAAATTCCAAATGACACTGTATGCACGAACTTTAACTAGGTAACCTACAACGAAAGTACGTATTGTCCTTTCATACAGCTGCGTGGTAAAGTTTATGCTCAAGGCCACACCTACAGATAAAGAATATTAATTCATTCCACCGTGACATCATGTGATCAATGTTGACAGGATTCCCTCGTAAGACAGACAGGATGTCATGGAAGGGACTGCGGTCAGCCCTTCATTGGACGTTTCTTTGGGCCCATTGAAAACTCCTTGTAGTCCGAAACCACTATCTTTAAGGCAAAGTGCCAAGCTTACAGGAAAGTAATTTCGGGATCAAAAACATCCACTTAAACTTCAAGCTTCATCTCAGTTGGCGTCTCAAAAAATTTGGAAAATGTATTCCAGTATCAGTATTTCTGTATTTGTATTTCTGCCCTCCCTAAGATGTATTCCTGTATTTGTATTTTCAAATGCTTTTTGCCTCTTTTTAAGATGTATTTCCGATACGTATCGCGATACATTTTTACAAATGTATCTTAGTATCAGTATTTTAGATACTATTTTAATGTATCCCAGTATTTGTATTTCCAAATACATTTTTGAGTATTTCTGCCCAACCCTGGTTTCCAGCTATTGGAACGATTAACATTTGAATTAAATTTACGCAGAACCATTTAACAGCATTTTTTACTTCTTGAGAGTACGCTTGTCCGCGGTTACTTGTCGTAGTAACTCTCACTCTCATCCCTACGAGGACCTTCCGCAATGTAGTCGAATGTAGGAGAACTCTGCTGGGTGAAGGACCTTGAGAGCTGACCCCTAGCCTTAATCAAATGTTCTTGCCGGTAGGGTTGTGTAAGTTATGCTGAATGACCAACATCACAGACGGCGAGGACGAGAAAGTTTTCTATCAAACTCTGAATACAAAAGAAAAAAAAAAAAAGAATACGACGCTCAGAATTATTTGCCATTAAAAGTCCTCATCATATAGAGATGGCCGTCATCAATTTTCTCGTAAACCAGTGTCTGGAGAAAACAGTTAAGAGAAATTCTGGTGCCGAAACTCGGTAGCTTCAAATTCAAGAACAACCGAGAGCACGGATCGGCTCAGAACCAAGTGGACGTCCCGGCGTTCATTAAATAAAAGAATCATAAATAAGATTAGCGCTGCGGTCTCATCGCCTAACCCGGATACGTCGTCACTATTAAGATTGTACGAGAGGCTCTAAAAGAACAACGCCGAGTTGAAACATTCGAATAGAAAAATATAAAAAAAATTATCCCAGATGCGGAATTCGAAGCCGAGTATGAAACGGTCAAGCAGTAGAAAGAGGATGTTACTCAGACACTACCTGTCCTGAAACACCACATCGAGAGGTTGACGACCGCTTCTACGACAGCTGACTCCAGTAAAAGTGGACAAGTGCCTCTTGCTCAAGGAGAGGAGCTAATGTTGCCTAATACTAGACCAAGTAAAACCAGACTACCAAAGTTACACATGACAACATTCGACTGGTCACTGACCAATCGGCAAGATTTTTGGACCAATATTCAGCGACAGAACAGAACAACAGAGGCCTCACTAAAATCGAAAGATTTCACTACATTTGGTCGTTTCTGACAGCATCAACTGCGTGTGCACTGTCTGGACTAATAGCCACCGAAAACGGTTACCTAGAGGCAATGGATATTCTAAAGCGACGTTTCGGTGACACCTATGTCATTTAATTGGAGCATATGAATAAGTTATGGAAAGTCTAGAAAAAAGCTTCTACAGACGATGTAAAAGAAATGAGAAAGAAGATTAGACGATTACATTCAGGTACATATCCGGTGATTAAGGATCCCAGATGCCAGTCCTCCGTCCTACGATTTAATGATTTGTGAAATAATGATCAAGACACTGCCGCGGGACCTAGTCCTGGAATATCACCGCAGAAGAAATTCTGTCGAGATAGCGTAACAGGTTACGACAGGAAATAAGCTTAAACGGATTCTAAGTTTCCTTTTAGTTGAACTGGACAGTCGGGAAAGAATTGGTTAGAACCATAATGCATCAACTACAACGATCCACTTAACAAGAGACTACCCATGAAACGAAAATATACCGTCTGCATCAGTGCTACAGAGCAACGTTGCAGCTCGAGACTGTTTTTTCTGAAACTTTCAAAAACACAGAACAGAGGAATGTCCGACGGATATTACAATAACACAAAAGAAGGAAAGACTGTCGACTGATTCGCGATGTTTCCAATGTACTATGAAGGGTCATCGTGCAAGAAATCACAGCAAAAGATTATAATGTGGTTCATGGAATAAAAGGCATGCTACCGTCATGTGCGACCCGGCCAGGCAGCGAAGAAATAACGGAAGCGATCAGTCGAAAACAAATGCTCCGCATACAAGATCAAGAAACCTGCACAAGGTCGCAGGACCAGAGATTCTTTTACAAACATTCCGTTCAGTCATTGCAGGGGATAACACCTTTGTTTACACACGAGGTGCAATGGTCTTTGGCAACCAGCGGTCATTTATCAAGGAAAATGTCTCCAGACGTTGTAATCTCAAAATTAAAAAAGAACAGTCATATAGAAATAAATAGTTTTGGGGCAAACAAGCCATGTAAACAGAGAAGAAGACTGATGGACATTGTGGGAGACGAGGGTGGAATACGACGGGGTTGAGGGCACATGGCTAGCGGTTGGCCAAAGAGACACGAGGTGGCGATGGACAGAGCGTGCTGCGCGAGGCTAGGGCCGGGCAGGAATGGCGGAGCCGGCCTTGACCATGGCGATCCCCGGAGTGGTCCACCAGCGAGGTTTGGAACAGGATCGGTGGGAACGGCGAGCCCTGGCCATACCGGCCTGGGCTATGACGATCATAGAGTGGTTCCGCAGCAAGACTCGTGCTGAGATAGCTCGGGACAGCTAGCGTATACGCAGCGCTGGCGAGGGAAAGACGATCCGCAAGCCTGGACACGGACTCCAACTGCGAGCTCTGAATGACAGTTGATAACCAGGGTTGGCGGGCCCGGAGTGTCGGCTCTCGAGGGCGAGCATCCGGGAAGCACGGTAAATCCATTTGCTGCCTTTTCATTGTGTTCTGTCACTTTTTGAGAGATGAGCGAAGTGCGGACCGATCGGGTGGCGATTATTGTATAAAGCGACCCCATACATAAAAATGGTGCACCCAAGGTGGGGCCCCGTCGGTATGCCTCTGCTTCTGTTCGTTTTCAGGGGGTCCCACGGTTTCGTTTAGTGGGTTATTCAATAACGCTGACGATGCCCGTTGAGACAAAGTTTTTTTTTTGAATTTTGAATTTTGGCGACTTGTCTCACAGCAGAGCTCATCGGGTGTCACCTTGAGTCGAGTGCCGAAAGAACTCGACCGATGAGGTTAGGACGCGCTCTCTCGAGCACCCTAGAATAGCGGTTGGGAAAAGGTGATGAAACTGGGGGAGTTACGAGGAGTGAGGGAAATATGTAAGTAAGTCGTCTTCGGAGGCAGAGAAGAGGCGCTGTATGTCCGCTGCAAGGCAAGATAGCGACTGCCAGGAGGTGAAACAGTCAGGACTTGTTGCAGATTTAGGACGCTGGAGGAGTGGACCAAAGATCGTGGCTTGGGGTGATGTAGTGAACAAGTAAGCGCTTGTCGAGACCCGGGGCGCAGATGAGTTTTCGTCAGCGGGTGTCAGAAAGATTGCGGGAATAGCAGCTGACACCAAGAACGCTGGTGGGCGAGTTTGTCAACGGGTGTCGGAAAGATTGCGGGAATAGCAGTTCACACCGGGAACGCTGGCGGATAAGTTTGTCAGTGGGTGTCGGAAAAAGTGCGGGGATGGCACTTGACAACGGGAACGCAAGCAGGCGAGTTAATTAGCACTACGATTCGTATCATTTGGGCCAAGACGGCTGGTAGCTTCGAATCATCCCAACAATCGACGACGAGCGGAGACACGACTCTCCCTTCAGGGTGGTTGTTCCAAAAGGAGGTGATTTATATGATGCTTTTTCGGCGTCACTCTGGCCGGTCATGACAGTGGCAGCACGACTTTTCATAGGTTATGTCGCGTCACGACATGGCGGGGATAAGGCGGGAGACATTTAGGTGGGCTTGTAGCTGTACAGTTTTCCTTGAGGCGTGAATGGTTCAAGCGGGTTGGCTCGATGAGCTGCCGACACCTCCGAGGGCTGGAGAGTGGCTAGACCCCATATGCACGTGGAAGGAACGGGACGCCGACGCTTACATCGAGTCGCAAAAGGTGTACGCAGCCATTGCGGAACGTGGGTATGGTAGGGCCATCCCACCGCGGGCCTTGGATTTGTTCGCTTGCGCAATAAATAGACTAGGTTTACACCATCGTTAAGTATTCCTCAAGGAAGCTCGCGCTTTGGGCAATGCAGCTAGAGGTTTTGCCGCATCGCTTGCTGCGAGGTGAGAAGGGCCCCCGAGGCAAAGACGCGAGAGTCGTGTCTTACTTCTAGGCTTACTCGGCGAGATACAAACGAGGACTCTGGCCCGGTTCACATCGCTGATTTGAAGGGATACTACCGTCGCAATGGGAAAAACGATTAACATGAGGTCGCGGTAGGACACAGGAAATCCTTTGTTTCTGGCGACCCAGAAGCGAGCTCCGAAATGCGGACTCTTCGAGTTAACCGCACGGTTTACGATCCCGTTAGCAAACAATTTTGCAGTAGATGCTATGACCACTGCCATAATCTGAGGCAGATTGTTTGCTCGTGGTGTGTTGTTTTAACACTTTGTTCTGCGCAGTATGGCTTCTTGGAAAGACGGCCCTAGACGGCGCGACCCAGGAAGTCCACCGGGAGGAAACACGGGCTTATCCATATTCCTAAGTGCTCAAGGTGGCTGACACTTGTTCGGCCTGACGAACGGTTCAAGCGGGCAGTTCTACACCCGCAGCGACCTCCAAGCGGAACGGGGCAAGTCCGTCCGCGTCGGAGCGACCAGCTTAGAGCAGTCCCCCAGCTGCATTGTTGTGAATGGGACAGTGAGCGACGGACAGGTCGACATTGTTTGCCGGCTTCGCTAGGAGTTAGCTGAGGCCGGCACCAAGAACTTACTGACGCAGAGGGTCCCACCACCACCTAAGCCGCTTTCGGACTCTACAACGTGGCCATTCCTTCGGGACTGTCGAAGTGAAGAGCGACCTGCAGCAGAACAGGCGTCTGCTACATCCACCACTGCTGCTGGGACACT
This sequence comes from Ixodes scapularis, assembly GCF_016920785.2. Classification (NCBI taxonomy): domain Eukaryota; kingdom Metazoa; phylum Arthropoda; class Arachnida; order Ixodida; family Ixodidae; genus Ixodes; species Ixodes scapularis. The sequence goes on along the minus strand of NW_024609868.1, from coordinate 118,243,605 downwards.
GTCAGGGTCGCGACCGGCGGCAGCATGACGCTTCTATGACGTCATCAGGCGGAAATTAAGGGACCACTTTTTTTTTGAACGCGGTAAACACACAAGTCGGAGACGCGTTCCAGGCACCAGACCTTCAACACCAACAGCAGCCGCCTCTCCCGACGCCTTACACGGCCTCGACGAGAGCGTTCACCTGCCTCCCCAGTCCATCTCCGAAGTTCGGACCTTGAGGGGGGAGAGTGTGGGAGACGATAAAAGGGGGAGGAGAGTGTGGGAAGCGAGGGTGAAACACGACGGGGTCGAGGGCACGTGACAGGCGGTCGGCCGAAGAGACACGAGCTGGCGCCGGACAGATCGTGCTGCGCGAGGCCATGGCCGGGCAGGAACGCGGAGCCGGTCTGTGCCATGGCGATCCCCGAGCGGTTCAATAGCGAGGTTTGAAGCAGGACCGGTGGAAACGGCGAGCACAAGCCATACCGACCTGGGCTATGACAATCCCGGAGTGGTTCCTCAGCAAGACTCGGGCTGTGATAGCCCGGGACTGCTTGCCTTCGCAGCGTTGGTGTGAGAAGGACGAACCGCAGGCAAGGACTCGGACTCCTACTGAGAGCTCTCAATGACGGGCGACAACCAGGGTCGGCGGACCCGGAGTGCCTGCTCTCGAGGGTGTGCAACCAGGAAGTACAGTAAACCCATTCGCTGTCTTCTCGTTGTGTTGTGTCAGTCCTTGGGATTTGAGCGAAGTACAAACCGATCGGGCGGCGATTATTATAGAGCGACCCCACAAGCTGAAGTTTAGAAGCCAGTTTCATTAAGTCCAATACACTTTTGAAGCGGTTGAACGTCCTCACATCTGCAATAACATGTCAGAAATACCTTTTACATATCAATTTTTGAAACGGCTTCTAGAGGGGTGAAGAAAAACTTGCGGACTTGTATCTCTTTCCCGGAAAAAGTGAAACACCAGTTGTCTGGTTATGACTCGGAAATAAAAGCGATCGGTGACCGAGTGGCCTAGCGCACGTCAGCTCGGAGCACGTGGAGCGAAAGCTCGCGCTGCACAACCCAGGGGTCCTGGGTTCGATCTACACCCCTGTCCGTTTCTATCTGGATGAGCATCGCGCCGGCGTGCGGTCGTGAATCACTACTGCGTGGTGGGCGTTAAAGACCCCAGGCTAGTGATTGTACTGCAGTGACTAAACTGCGCTTCTACAGCTGGGATACAAGTCGCCGTTGAGGGAGACTAAGTTATAGGCTCCATGAACATACTCAGAACCCGAATTTTAAAATACTCGGAGCTGATCAACTATGGAAAGTTCTCAAGAAAGAGTTTGTCGAAACCCAAGATAAGGCACTATTTTCATCAACACTCGTCTGGGTTGAACATTTCAAGGACCGACAGACGCATCTTGCTCCATGATAAAAATGAGCAACGCCATGGTATGCGTCTTGGGTGCCGAAGTGTGCTCGGAAATAGGTCCAATCTAGGTTTTCTGGGACCTGGATCGCATTGGCATCTATCAATGAGAGGAGATAAACGCAACTACGTTAGACGAGTTTCGAGTAAATATTAGAAGACACGACGCAATGTATGAAGTGGACTTTTCTTGGAAACATGACAAAGGGCGCGTGCACAATAATCGAGATTTAGCGTGTGCAAGACTTAATAGATTGCTTAAAAATCTGCGTAGACACCCCTATTTGCTACAAACTTAAGACAACGGTATTGGAAGGTACACAACGGATGAACACGCAAAAGTTGCGATGACGAACGAGAGTCCAGAGACAGCTCACCGCTTTCATTACCTGCCACATCACGCAGTGATACAAGAACACTCACTCACAACTAATGTGCGTATTTTTTTTCAACGCAAGGTCAAGGTAGTCTCAATTCACATCTCGAAACTGGTCCGAACTTGACGAACGAGAGGCTTCAAGGATTGTTGCATTGCAGAATATACAAGGTAGCAATGACAACTGACATCCAGAAAGCCTTTCTGCAGATATCCATTAAAACTCAAGATCGAGATGTTGTTCGATTTTTTTGGTTTCACGAGACGCCGCGGACTGTAGGTGATCTACCTCCCATCGAAGGGTGGAGAATGACAAGGGTCCCAGTCAGTTGACTTCATGCCCTTTTCTACTTAACGCAACTTCACAACATCGCCTCAGGACCTCCAGTAAGTACAAAGAGACAGCGGCTCTCCTCGTAAAGTCGTTTTAGTGGATGGCCTGCTAACAAAAGCGCCGACTATCGAAGAGGCTGCGCGGATATTTACTGAAGGCTGTTGCATAATGCAAGGTGCGGGAATGAAGCTGAAAGATGGACATCTAATTGCAAGATTCTACAGTACATAATCCAACAAGAAACGGAAGAGCCTGACGCGAGACTGTCATGTCCCAAAGTTCTCAGAATAATCTGGGACGTCACTGAAGACGTTTTCCGATTTTAACTTGATCCACTTCTAAACTGTTTGAAAATCAGAGCGAACACGAAACGCTATCTCCTGCAGAGATCGACTCCATTTTTTGAATATATGGGGCGTCTTGCACCTTTCATCATACGTGTCAAAATATTGTTCCAGAATTTGTGGGAAGAAAAAAGTTGTTGGGATGAGACACTACCAACTTAAATTGGAGGTGAATGACACATTTGGTGCAATGAGGTGCAAGAGATAAGTACGGTAGCTGTACTACGCTTTATATTCAACTTGGTTAGTAGCGCGAAGTCAAACTATGAGGTTCATGTATTCACAGATGCCATCCACAAGCTTACGGCGCCGCTGTTTATCTGCACACATTGGACACTAATGCAAAGGCAGACTCCGGTGCTTGCTAGCAGAGAAACACTGATAGCAAGCACCGGAGTAGCACTGATCAGACGATTAACACTCCCTCGTTTATAACTAATAGGAGATCTTATCGGTAGCCGACTGATCCAGCATGTCAAAAAAAAAAAAAGCTTTCAAGACAAGGAGTCTACTTATTATTCGTGGACGAACTCTACGATAACATTGAAGTGGATCCAAGTATCAGACAGGCGATGGAACAGATTTGCGACCAACGGAGTGATGGAAATTTAAAAGAACACTGACTTGTCACGGTGGAACTTTTGCCCTGGCAAAAAGTGTCCAGCCGACCTACTTCACTCGAGTCATTTCAGCTACAAACCTTCACACAAATAAACTATGGTGAGATGGCCCTTCCTGACTCAGAAAATATTATTCAGAACGGCCCCATCATAAATCAAAATAGGATGTTAGCAAAAGCGCTGACGTAAAAGAGAGTATTGGTACACTTTTGTTACCACCCATTGCGCCGATAGAAGAACATGCTCTGAACTTAACCCACTGCAGTAGCCTTTAAATAATCTTACGGATTACAGCATGGATATTCCGCTTCACCAATAACTGCAAGAAATCCAGCATGAAGCAGCCAAAATTTTGTTAATAGCGGAAGACATCCTTCAAGTAGAAAGAAACTGGATAAAAATCGTACAACAACAGCAGCTTCTAGCTGAAATCCAAGCAATAAAAGAAATTCGAACTGTCAACAGAGGATCAAAGATCGAGGATCTACGACCGTTCCTCGATGAAGTTAGGATATTGACAGTTGGAAGTCGGTTACAACAGCATAACTCAACTGAGGATGTTTATCCTGTTATTTTGCCCAACGACCATAGGTTTACTGAATTAGTCGTGTCCAACACGCATAAACGGGTACTTCACGCTGTAGTTGGCAATAGATTGGCTTCAGTTAGAGAAAGAGTTTCGATAATACGTGGCCGACAACTAGTTGAGAAGGCACTACGTAAATACGCAACACGCAAACCATTTATATTGAAAGCAGCGTCTGCACCCTCAGCTCCTTTTCCAAAAGACCGTATCGAAAAAGCTGCAACCTTCGAGGTCACTGGACTAGACTTTGCCGAGTCATTGCACACTAAGAACCAGAGAAAAGGCAAGGTGCAAATAAATATATTTACAAGCGCTGCAACTCGCGCCATTAATATGGAGTTGGTGTCAACCATGTCCACCCAAGAATTTATAATGGCATTCCGACGATTTGTTTCTCGCCGAGGGCTACCGAGAGTCATATATTCAGAAAATGCTCTAACGTTCAAAGCAGTAGCGCGAGATCACGCGAACATCTGGAAAGTGTTGAAACTCCAATACGTAATGAATTACACCGCACACAACCACATATCCTGGAAATCCAATGCGGAGTATGAAGTGTGGTAATGAGGTTTTTGGGAGAGGGTGTGCAGAACCGTGAAATCTCATCTTAAAAATATTTTCGACCGAAGCTCACTCGGATTTCAAGAACTATCCACCCGTGGAAAAATGTGGAAAATGCGAAGAACTGTGCCAATTCATTAAAGCCGTTACAAGCACGCCATATCTTGTCAAATACGTCTACCGAATATCCAGGTGGCACGCAGAGTGATACAAGCACTTTATCCATCAGAGCGTACATTCCAAACTTGCGTGGTGGTACATCTTGAATGATAAACGTCACAGACGACGACGACGAGGAAGTGTGCTTCCAAATTCTGAATATAAAGGAAAAATAAGAAGACGACGCTGAGAATTCATTGCCGGTAAAACTCGCCACATAAAGCAGTTCGCTGTCATCGATTCTCTTGTGAATCAGTATCAGGGGAAATAGGTAGCAAATGAAAATCGGGTATTCATGGGACCCCATATCGTTGATTGTTGTGTGCAGACCATGCTCAGAACTAGCTTTCATCTCTCATCAGCCAAGTACAACGACCTGAATCGGCTGGAATGAAGGTTCTTGCACGTTTGACGTGCATTCCACGCAATCATCATTGTTGTTTCAGGCATACAATAAATATGAGCTTGTTCAGAGCACACCCTGGGAACATCGCGAGCCGATAGGAAAACAACTCTACCTTTGACAGCGACTTACCAGGAGGAGCACATTTTACGGTATTCCTGTGCAGGAAGCCTGGGGCAATCCGAGTGACATACCGGAAGTTTCATCTTCATTTTAATATATATTCTTATGAAAAAGCTTGAAAGGTACGCTAATGCGCGGCTTGGGCAGGTGTTATTCTTTCTTTCTTTCTTTTTTTTGTGTCCAGGAACAGCAACAGCCTGAATGCTGGTACACACAAATACACCTTTTGTACAGAAAGGAAACGCAAAAACATTGACCCTAATAAATCTGCATGCTTAGGGAATTTTTAAACGAGCGCTCACTGTCGAATATATCAACCTCCGCGCTGAGTGTATTCAAACTATTTTGAATACGCAACTTGGCCAAAGTGAAGAAAGGTTTTGCATATAGAACCTTTTGGGCTTGCGATTGCTCACGCATGGAACGGATAAAGGGAGCAGAGACACAAGTTCAGAACAACTTAATGTTCCATGCACAGCTTTGCGCAAAAATGCATAATCTCGAAAATTTCTCCCAGCAACTAATGTCTGCAGATCCATCCTGTGTAACGTTGACTCGTGACTAAAACGAAATCCGGCGACCGTAATAATGGTCGTACACACTGCGTGCCAGCTTCCTCTGAACATTTTCTAACCTCTCAGAGCCTGCCACACTCAAACAGTTCCAGATCACGGAGCCGAACTCAAGCTTTGAACGCACAATAGTGGTGCAAAGCCTGACAAGACACGAGGGCTCCTGGAAATCGCGGGTCATTCTCGAAAACAAACCTAAAAGGCGGAAGCATGAACACACCAAATTTGACAAATGTGCATCAAAACTGAGGGTGGAATTTTATAAACGCCCAAATCCTGCACACGATCCTCTCGAAGTAATGGTTCATTATTTAGCTTATGCAAAAAATTGAGAACACAATTTTTGTCCCATAAACATATGACAAGCATTTTTTCCTATTTAAACGCAAGTTTTGCATCTCACACCATAACGAGATTGCAGATACGGCCAGGAGGACATAATATACAGGGTGAAACAAGGAGACGTCAGGTTCTTTAGGTCGACCAGAAAATTCGGTTTCTTAACCTATCGCGCTACGGAAAAAGTAAAGAAAGAAAAAGGCTTAGCTCCTATGGAAATGCAGCGACGCCACCGGTCTGCAAACAACACGGCGCCGTTTCGCACGGGAGACAAGAGATGGCGCAGCAAACGCCGCCAACGAACGAGCATACGGCGCCGAGAGCAGGCCTTTTTAGCAGACGTTCCTTTCGACTCAAAAGCGGCGCGCGTTCCGCAGGCGGCGACAGTCGCAGAAACAAAAAAGACAGGCGCGGTAACAGCAAGGAAATGCAGTTCCTTGTCTGCTAAAGGGCCGGCTCTCGGCGTCGTCTGCTCGTTCGTTGGCGGCAGTTGGCGTCGCGACCGCTTGCGCCATCTCTTGTGTCGCGTGAGAAACGGCGCCGTGTTGTTTGCAGACCGGTGGCGCCGCTGCGTTTTCATAGGAGCTAAGCCTTTTTCTTTCTTTACTTCTTCCTCAGGTAAGTTGGCTCTTCGCAAATTTTACAAAAAAAAAAATGCACCATCTGTGGGCAACGCTGCACAAAGTTGTAGCGCGATAGGTTAAGAAACCGAATTTCCCTGTTGATTTAAAGAGCCTGGCGTCTCCTTGTTTCACCCTGTACCTGGCTAATCTTGACAAGTCGAATAATTACATAAAATATGATCTTTCACTTTGCAAATATTAAAGGTAAACACATAGTTCCAAGCGTCGTCGAAAATCACTGCCAGTCAATTTTAGAGCAATTTAGATACGTGGAATACGTTTGTGCATGAGGCACAACTCGGGCAGTGCTAAAAGGGGCATGATAATTTGGTTAGCATTTTTTAACAGCTAGTCTTTGTGCCTGCTGAACGAGCGCTAATTTTAGGGCAGCCCCGCGCTCCCTGCGCGTTCTTATTCCTTCTCAAACCGACTGCTTTATGAGTTATTGACAGACTTGTACGAAACACGTTACAAGTAATGGATTACTTGTAATCGATTGCATTTTACTGTAATTTTGTAACGCTTCAAATTACTTTCTTTAATGAGTGACAAGCCTTGTAATTGAATAACTTTTTTGCTGTAATCGATTACAAAATCACCGATTGCAATTTTTCCTTTTTTTTGGGGGGGGGGGGGGGGGGGAGGGTTAAATGTGCTGGAGGCACTCAGCTCTGGGCAAAGTTAATTTTTTTTTTTGTTTTGTTTTGTTTTTTCAAAACCACTAAGCACGGAACCTCGAGGATTAGTAAGCCACTTCACTATGCTTCCTTTGCTGGGTACATTTTTTTTTTGTAGACCGGAGATTACATTGGTGTCTGAAAAATGACCTTATCCATCCTCTTGTGAGTAATAAACTTAAAGAGCGCTCTTTTTATTTCATTTTTTCACGAGAGAAATCGGGTGTGTTGGCGTCACTCAGCTCTAAACAAAAATGGTCAAGGCTTTTTCTTTTGGGACAACTGAGCGCGAGACCCCAAGGATTACTGTAATAAAAAAAAAGTTTAATGAAAAGTAACGCGAAAAGTAATCGAGTACTTTAGAGTAATTTTTCAATTTCTTCTTTGAGGCTGCAATTGCAATTGTAATCGGTTACTTTTGTCAGTAACGTGTGCAAGTCTGGTTATTGATGATACTCAGATAGCTCTAATTAAAATGATAATAAAACATTAAAATATATCAGCTAGCCTAACTTTGCTTCGTAATAATTAGCCACGTTAAGCTATTGAAGCGTAACATTGCTAAATTTAAACGCATCCGTGTTTCCCGTCCTTCTTAAAACACAGATCGTGCCATTTACATCCTTAATGATATACCATTATCTTCAGCTGCGTCATAGAATCATCTTTGTATTCCATAACTCATAGCCTTTCCTGGAACATGCACGTCGGCTACGTATTTAACAATGCCAATCGTATGTCTGGGTTTTCGCGCCGCCACTTCCGCTCCCCTAATTTTCTGGTCAAACTGCAATTACAAAAAAGCTTAGTCAAGCCAAAACTTAAACATGCGTGTTCCATTTGGGATACGGCAGCCCGGTCAATCAATGACGCCACATATTTCAAGAAGCGTGACAACGATTTCCTCTGCACCATCCAATCCTCTCTGTAAAGCTACCGGGCCTCGAGAGTTTGAAAATAAATAAATGAAAAGTAATTAACAAATTTTTGTTTTTGATTCGACTTAACGTGACGATTAGCCTTCACAGTATGCCCTCTGGCCGTATAATTTATTTACATAGACCAGATTAGTGTATCTTTTATGGGTTTCCAAAATAAATATGTTCGTATTAAAATCGAACACACTGTATATTCACAGAAGAACTTGGAACCCCGCAGTGTTTCACAATTTGTTCAAAAGTTGGCGGTCATTGTGATGCGCGCGTTCTTTAATAGGTGCTGCTAAAAGCTCTCCCGGACTTTAAAGCTATATTTTTGATAATCCTCACCAAAAAAGCTTCGTATTCATTTAACGTAATCAGGTTTAATGCAAAACGCCTCATTTTTGTTGTATGTTACAGTACAGCGGCTCTTCACTGAAAGCCATAGCTGGACTAAAATAAATACTAAAAAGAAATAAGAAAATAAACAAAGTCCCACAAGACGTGGTTTAAGAGAGTATGCTGCTTATTGAACAATTCGTAATCGAAAATAAAACGTCACGGTAATATTGCCACGCTGGTCAGCGAGCGACCGCGCGCGTGGCCGAGTAAGCTGTAATAACAATAATTGTAGGCCCCCATCAAACATGTGGCATCAAGGGAAGAACGATAGCCACCAACATTCACGTGGCCAGAAGCATTCTAGAATGTTGCGACGCACTTGAAGGCCGCGTTGCTATGCTACAGCTGGACTTAGAAAAGGCTTTTGACCGTGTCTCGCATGAGGTTCTTTTTTGCATCTTAGAACATGCCAATGTTGGTTCAGTGCTTTTAGAAGGTGTTAAAATGGCTTACGCGGAGTGTTCTACTAGTGTCATTGTTAACAAAAATGTAACCGAAAGTTTTAAAGTCCGGTCCTCGGTCAGGCAAGGGTGTCCGTTGTCACCCTTGTTGTTCGCAATGTACCTAGAACCGTTTTGCTTAAAGCTTATTCAGAACGAGAAAATACGCGGCTTTCGCTTGACCTCATGTGAGGTCAAGGTTCTCTCTTACGCGGATGACATCGCCGTTTTTTGTGATGACACCGATAGTATACGTGAGGTTGTCAAAGAAGCTGCTTGTTTTTGTAAGCTGTCGGGAAGCACCATTAACTGGAGCAAGTGCCTGGGATTTTGGCACGGTAGCTGGGAAAGCAAGCCAGCAGTCTTTGAGAATGTTCAGTGGGTTCGTGCACCTGTTAAGTATCTCGGGGTGCCACTCGAGCATTACCAAGACACAAGACAGTATTGGAGAGACGAAGCGGAACAGGCTCGAACGAAGACACTTAAGTGGGGGGGACACGGTTTTTCGATGTTTGCTCGCGCAACGGTCTGTAACTTGTTTATTGTGGCTAAAATATGGTATGTGCTGCAGGTGTTGTGCATGTCGAGAGCCGGTGTTCAGAAAATCCATAGAGTGTTTGCGGTCTTTGTTTGGGGTTCGGTGTGGGAACGCACCAGTCGTACAAACCTGTTTCGTTCAGTTAAAAGTGGCGGTCTAGGCCTGGTTCATTTGTTCTTACGGCAGGTGGTATCTAGATTTATTTTTTTGCGTGACATGAGAAATCCATTTCTACGCAATGTTGTGCAAGTAAGGTTGAGTAGTGCATTGCCTGAATTTGTTGTGTCTTCTGACAATGTGAAATGCGGGAGGATCCAAGGTTTTCTGCGTGAAGTAGTTTTGGCTTTTAGATTTCTGAAGGTGCGCTTTTCATTAGAATATTTGAGTTTGGTGCCGCGAAAGCGTTTGTACAAAGACCTGGTGGATACGGTTTTGCCTGTTCCTCTGTACCGTTCATTGTACTGTGAGGACATTGGTAGCGATGTGCTGAAAAGGGTCAAAAGAATGCCGATTCGACCGTCCGCAAAGAGTTTTTTTTTCCAGCTACATAGCGGCACGCTACCCGTTAAAACCTGGCTTCAGGAAAGGGGTCTTTTTGTTCCCTGGACGACCAATTGCCTGTTATGCCGTAAACCTGAAACCGTAGAACATATATTCCTCGACTGCTGGGATGCCATATTCCATTGGGACATCCTTCAGCGCACTTTAAAAAAGGATCTTCCTGTTTCACCCCGCGGCATTCGTTTCCTTCCGGTCGACAAGAGCGGCAGCGTGCCCTATGATATGTTCATGGTTTTGAGCCTCCATAGTATTTGGCGAACGCGGATGGCTGTGCGTCACGCGGACGTGGATGCGCGTCCAGTCCGAGAGTACTTCGTGGAGAGTGTTGTGCATATAAGGGCGATGTACAAAGCGCAGAGGGAGCAGCCTGAATGGCTCCCTGTTTTGGACGAGCTGGTTGCTTTAAAACCTTTTTAATCCACCCGCGCCAGCCAAGGAGTGGCCGGCGATTTTAGCAATGCTCTGAGTGTATGTGTTGGTGTTTCATGCTCTGTTTAAACCAGGCAATAAAGAAAAAAAAAAAAAAAAAAAAAGCGCGCGTGGCCGAGTGGCTACCGTGCTTGACTGTCGTGCAGAAAGTCTGGGTTCGATTCCAGTCAGTGGAATGCTCTTTTATTTGTTCTTTCATTGCGTTCTCGTGAGTTCGAGAACATTCTCGTCAGATCGAGTTCTGAATGTTCCAGTCGCCGAACAATCTAGGCCGATTGTTCCAGAACCCAACGCGCGTACATAAGGGACTCCGCGTGCTGATCTGCAGTCAGTTTTCGCCCAGCGTTCGACTCTGCTGCTACGCCGACTTAGACGCCCGCGACGCTCCGTTATTACCTTTTGTACCCTTTTATTTTTGGCACAAGTTCGCCACATTAAACGTTTATTTCTTTCTGTTTATTTATTGTTTATTGTTTATTGGTCACCACACGTGACAATATTTACAAGTGAAATCCCATACTGTAGGTTGTATTCGGAAAAGAACGAACGCTTGTGCGTGTAGACTTCCGCAATCAAGGGAACACGGAGGTTTGATAATCATGTACTCATCAAACGAAAAGAAATACAAATCGCTTATGTATTACGTTGTTTAATGAATTCTCGCTTACTTTAAATAAGGTGACCGCATGTTGTTATCAACTAAATTTCGAGGCACACCACATGCATCTAAAAGAGTAACATAAAAACATAAATAAAAAAGAACCACGAACAATTAGAGAACAAACACTAAACAACCAGTGAGTGTTGCCTTTCTATCTGGGAACTGAAGAACGCTGAGCGATTCTTGCTGCGAACCCATTCGTTGAAGTGAATGGCGTTTAAAATGCCCTATACCTACGCATATACATATACTAGGGGTGTCCTCAACTAACATTACTCACTTGAACTTGAAAGAACTACACATTATTAATTAAAGACCAGATTGGTAAATGTGAGCTCTCGAACAGTACTAACCTCGAGGTGTTGGCGAGACTTTAATTGACCACCGGAAGCCAGCAGCTTCTGAAAAAAAGGAGTTGAAAATATACTTTTCGTTTTATATTACAACGAGTTTCCATAAATATCTCTTGTTTCGCAGCACACTCCAAGTAATATTAAATCAAGCAAAACGGCTTGGATGTGCACAAAGTGGCCGACAAAAAACAGTATCAGATGATACTGTTTGGCAGCCGTTAATGTGACCGCAAGAGTGTTTCATGTTGCCTTAATCTCGAATATTATACCTTGCAATGTGAAAGTGAAAAGTTACTTCCTGGCATCTTCAAAAAAATATTTTTGTTTTACTTAAGTTTTTAAATAAAAGTATAGATAAAAATGTTATTATCCTGTGTTTAAGATTAGTAAATTGTAGAATTACCTATTATGTTAATATTTTGTTCTGTTCTTTTTTTTATTTTATGCTGTGCCCGTAGCCCCTTTCGCATTCCAAGATATATTTTGTTATTGGATCCCAAACTAATCTTTGGCTATGGGTCCAAGCACCATTTGTATATTTTGTGGCAAATTATGATATAATATAAAATGATTGCTTGAATATGGATTAATAAGTATCGCACGTAAATGCACGCGCCTTGAGTGTCGACAATTTTTAGTGACGTAGTCACTGACTGTTGAAGAAAGGCAGGACGTGTCTTATTATGCTGAGTCCTTGCATCGCGATTCACTCTTTTTTTATGGGTTAATAGCGCAATATTATGAGCTGCGGAGCTATGATAGGGTGCTCGGAATTCGCCACACCCTGCGTTTGTTGAGTTGTGAATGACTAGACTGGCGTTTGCTGCTAAGTCTCTGCGCTACAATGCGACGTTCTTGAAACGGCCTGTACGTCGTTTGGGGCCCTCTCATGCCGCTGTCACTTACTCACTCTGCTAGATATATTACTCGTGTCTGAGGGCTTGGAGTGACGTGGTGTCGGTGAACAGCGCAGGTCGGAGAACAAGGCAGTCTTTTGTATGCTGCCCCACATGAGTGCAGAGTCCAAGGATTTTACAAGGGTGAGAGCTGAGCTTCTCCGTTGGATGTCCATCAAACTATGGCGGGCTCTCCAACGTAACTTCTGCTGCACGTGATACACAATGCACGTGTGCTGCACGTGAACAAGTATCGTTCGGCCTTGACGTGTTGACGCTCTACACGCAATACCAGGGAAAGATGCCATCTCCTCCTTGAGCAACGAGTTACATGGAGGCGAGAGGAAGGTTTTCGCAACGCTGAGTAGTACTGTGTCAATTCTAAGGAATAAATGAGATGGCATAACATTCAATGCTGCACCATGAAGGCGCGTTCACACTCTTGCAACCGAGTACGACCGAGAAAGACTTCTTGGGACCGGATGCACTGAGCGGAGCTGGTCCTAAGAGATCGCAAGAGGCTTAAAAACCGGTTTGGTCTCTCTCGGTCGCACTCGGTTGCAAGAGTGTGAACGGGCCTTGATTCACACAGAACACCAGAATCCTAATGCTAAGAATGGGCATATTTCGATTATTTTATATATTACTTTCTGTCGACGCTAATGACGACAAGCTATCATTGACATTTGCGTAATCAGCTCAGAGTGGTGAAACCACTAAATACCCCATTGTTGCGACTGAAACAGCACCAATATTGGAGCTTGGTACCACTCTCACTTCTAGCTGGATAAGCTGATTAAATTAATAGTAATTTTGTTCATTTACTCTACTGATATGACAGGTTTCCCAAAGTCAGCTATTAAAGCATATTATGGGTGTGACACCCTAAACCCACTCCAATACGTAACACTGGAGGACAACCAGTTTATTTGTAATTGATTCACTGCAACTTACTTATCAATAAATTCCTGCGTAATGCAAAGTACGATATCGCTATAATAAAAGGTTGAAATTCTGTGAACGCAGCCGATAATCCTGATCTTACTACTTGAGGTATAGTATCTCTTACTTTAATTTCGGATCGTTCATGCACTCTAAATAATCCCCGCACTTCAGCTTTTTAAAAGACCCCTGAAAGTTAATAAAAACAATCTAAGGCAGTTGTTCGACAAAAAGCACCGGCGTAAATAGTTTTTTTTTTAACGAGAATTTGTAAAGGTCTGGAACGTTTACACAAAAATGCCTTTATTTTGGGGAGAGTATATATGTATTTCATAGCCGTTAAATTCCACATTTATTAAAATTTAAAAACTAAATTTTACCTTTTTGCAAGCACACTGTGTTGGATATCCTTCACTGTGTTTATTTATACCAATCTCACCCAAACTTTATGATTACCACAAAGGCGTCGGAACTATTGAAGAGAGGGAGGGGGGGGGAAGGGTGACGGTGGTCGTGGTGGGGAGGCGACGGCGATTTTGCACCCCCTCCCACGTATTGTTTGCACTAAATTTCTTGCCTGTCTAAAATGGCCACCCCCCCCCCCCCCTGTTCCGACGCCACTGATTAAGCCTATTGTTGCAAATATTCAGGTTTAATACCTGCACCAGCTGCAATTTCTCACATGAAGCCTAAGTGATAAAGCGGAAGCCAATCAGTATTTAGACAATTTGTCTTCCTGAGATAAGGCTCGAAATGTCCACACAATGTGCCATCAATCGAGTTACTACAGGTTTCTTTTTCTTTTGTACGGAAGACTTTGTTTGGTTTTTGGAAAAATAAAAGCATTTTATTCTTAAACCAACAGTTTTATATACTCCAACCAACCTCAGGAGCCGCGTAAGCACAAATTGTGTTTGTAAGTCAGCCCCTAACCGCCAAATAATATTTAAAAAAAAAAAAAAAGCGGCCGGCGTTGGGGATTGACTTTCGGACACTGGCGGGGAAGAAGAGTGCACTGCTGACTGAGCTACGGACACAGTAGGCAAGAACGGGAGGATCAGGAGCGGGTAGTGGGAGAATGCAGCCGACAGAGAGTGCTGGAAAGTGCAAGAAAGAGAGGAGGGGAAATAGGTGGTGCAGAAAGAGCACGCTGAACCAGTTGGAGTGAAAATGCCAGAAAAGCGCACTTTTCTTTTAGCTACCCAGAAAATGCAGCGTATAGACTTTGTATACGGGTGGCGCTGAAGTGAAGCGCGCGTAAGTCACAAAAAGACAGTTGTGTGACGTAATCGGTTTCCTTACAAAACCCTGCCCTAGGCACAACCTGAACTTATACCCGCCCCAGGCACTCAAAGACTCTTATTCATCTATGCACTTTATTCACCCTTAAGACGAGACTGCGATGGCAGCTACTCTCACGCCGCACCAATCAGCCACCTCGCTTTCATCACTTGACCCACCACTCCATGCGAGGATCTGGTCGACAGTGTGATCACAATACGAATGAACGACGTACACTCTAAAGAAAGCCCGTGCGTCTGCTTTTCCGCACAACACTCGGAGAGCCAATCACCGCAACTTACGGAGGCAGCTCAGCGAATAACAATGCCAAAACATATGTTTACACCAAAAAACGCAGTCTGAGTTGTGATATTAAGCAATGCAAGAGTGACATTTTGCGTTGCTTAATGTCACAACTCAGACTGCGTTTCTTGGTCTAAACATGTGTTTCGGCATTGTCATTGGCTGAGCTGCCTTCGTAAGTTGCGGTGATTGGCTCTCCGAGTGTTGAGCGTGAAAGTAGACGCACAAATTTTTTTTAGAGTGGGGAACACGTCGCCGGCTCTGCAAAATTATGGCGTTCTTTTTATCTTTTTATGCAGAAAAATTAGTTAGAAACACGTCTAGTGCTTTGGGGGCTGCCCCAACTGGGCTAACATTATTCTAGACAGCCAAATAAAAGCGCCCAGAGTAAAGCACTCATTGGAAATTTGCTGCGCAGTTTTAATCCGAGACTTCGTGGAGAATGTACACTTTGCAGCAACACACATTTGAACAACTGTTCTCATAAGTAATTCTTAGAGGACAGGATTGATTCCTGGTGACTTTTAAACTGGTCACGGAGAATATAGTTGTAGTGCAATAACAACTGTTATCATACCTAATAGTGACCACTCGAGTAGAACGAGATGTAAAATTACTTACGTTCAAATGCAAGTAGAGTGAGCAGTAGAACCCTCATGTTCCCTCCTTAACAAACAAGTGCAATGCACAAATTTAGAATTCGTTTTTTAAGCCAGCCTGGCCTTCCTCGAGTTATCGCTAACAATTTCGGTCGCATCTCATTGGCGGTCTTTCCTGGTTATCGCTCACCAATGGGACCACCGGAAGCTAAAAGCAGATTGTCGCGTTGAAATGGGATCCACCGTATACGCCGTTTCTCCTCACGATGGACCGCAGAGGACGCTACGAGCAATCCCAGTCAGTCCGGCGATCTGAACGTATCACGTGATTAGGCACTACGCGCGTCGCTGCTCTCCTCCTCCTGAAGATCACATGACACTCACGCGGCACTGGATTGGTGTCGACATCTCGTACCGTCTCTTGCAGTATATCGCAAGGTTAACCGGAGTATAACTGAGGGAGTCGACTGCCCGCTCTCTCGTTCGCCAGCGCCGTGTCAGCACAAAGCAGTCCGACGCACGCCCTCAAAAAAGAACTGGCCGTATACTGCGTCGGGACGCACTCGGAACCACGTTCGTCAGCTCAACCACGGGGGAGTATTAGCAAATCATTTTTTGAGGCTTCATACCATTGCGAGCTCGCGGTTCAAAGCACGTCTCGGAGCGGCAGAGCGGCAGGTTGATAAATAAAACACAGCCTGGTAAAATTTCTCAATTAAAAAGTAAAGTGCATTATAAAACATAATGATGACATAATGTAATGTGAAAAGAAGCCAACAAACTACTGACGCTAGGACAGCGATTCGGAAGTGATATATTATTCAACTATAATTCATTTAGGAATTTCATTGTAAAGCGAAATTGAGAGAACAATATATTTGCATTACAAGTTTGCGAAAGTCAGCTGTAAGCAAAAAAAAATGTAATAATTAAAACAATTCTGTGTTTCTGTAAAAAAAAAAGAAGAAACCACCAAGGGCTGGGTGCATAATAAGGACTAAACATGGCAGCACGGCAGTTCATAAAAATTAAAACCTTTATGACTATAATTTTTTGGGCCGAGCGCAACAAGTGAGTTTTTTATGGGGAGAATAACCACCAATGTGGATAAGATAATTAATCGTACCCTTATTCGCCAATCACGACTCTTAAAGACATATTCACTACATACCCCTTATGTAATTAACCTACTTCATGGGACTAATCGACTGAAAACTGAACTCAATTGGCTTGACCCTAGTTTCAATAACAGATTAGGGCTCTTCTAGGGACTGAGCGTAATGCTCCCACCGATTCGATCGCATTCTTCACCCTATACAGTCCACGTTTCCCCTAAGTCTATAGACGCAGCCGGTACTGCGGGATCATGGGACCATTCAAGCAGCGCCAAAATCGCAAGCCACTGAACCTTCCATGTACGTGATTGGTTCAGCGATAACAGAACACGTGAACAAACATGACGAATACCATGTTTGTGGGCTTTTGTTGTTGTTTGATTAGACCCATTAGCTCGTAGCGTCGGCTGCATGCCGACTTAAGTTGAAACGATGAATATTTGTTTCTACTCTTATCTTACATAATAACAGCTTGGAAGCTGCTCTCTTCTATTGCCATGCTTTTGCGTTTGGCAGTGCGCGTCAGCGAGTGCGGTATCATGCTTCGCACATTCAAAACGTCGGAAGCCCCTCCCCACACACACATATTTGGAGAGCACCTTTGACTAAACCCTCGCTCTTGGCGAACTTCGCTGTCGTGTTGAAAATTATCCGTACCTCTCTCTTCGGTGCTTTCTATAGTTTCGGAATCCCAGCCCTCGGTTGTCATAAAAGAAACTAACTCAAGCCAGCGGCTTGCGACAAATGCTTTAAGAGATATTCCAAACAAAATATCGATACTTCGTTACACTTTGAACACTTCGTAACTCAGTTACGTAAGGAACACTTCGTAACGTAACTTCGAACACTTCGACTCGGTAACACTTACAGAAAAATGAAAGTGTTGAGGCATTAGAGGAAGCAAAAAAGAGGAAAAGAGCATCTTCCCCTCAAGCGCGGCTCGTGGTAGAAGAGGAAGAAAAAGAAAATCAGTTGTCAGTCCAGCGGTGTGAATGATCTTTTTTTGATGTCTATGTTTTTTTCTAGTTGAGCTTGCATTACCTGAAGTATGAACCAACTAGCTCAGCTGAAGCCTGTTACACATTTGAGGACGTACAGCAGAACTAGCTTAAACCACAACGCGCAATACGGATTTTGTTCATATGGACGTAAAAAGGAAAACTTCATAGACACCTAGTCAGGATAGGTTGATATTGTGGTATGAATAAAAACTGAAGAACGAATTAAACGTATAGGACAGAACACGGTCAGCAAGAAAGTTGTTCTGTCCGTGATTTGTCTTTGCTAGTATATTATTTGTTAAGATTTTACAGTACACCGATGCTTTCTTTTTTAACAATACTGCAGGCCCCCCTAGGGCCCCGGCAGGGATGGACGTGTAATACATAGTACAGGACATAATAAAAAGGGAAAACTTCAATACAATGAAACAACACTCTACACCAAAAAATAGCAACAAAAAAAAATCAAATCAAACTGTCAGTCTTACATCAGAAAGTGTAGTATAAGTTCAATGTACGTTAATTTCAATGAATTATTTCTAGAATTATTTTCAAAAATCAATCAGTCTATTAAAGTAGTGAAAACATGCCATAATTTATGCTCCTTCTTCAACTGTGATTCTCGGAAATGAATCAAAATTTAAGGATATTTAGGTAACTTTGGTGGCAGGAATATATAACATCCTGAGCACGAGGTCTTACACCCACGTATAACAAACAAAAAAAATATTTTTAACAAAGCTACATTTATCCTAACGTATAAATTGCCTTCAGCACAAGAGGTTTTTATTATTTGAATTGTGCTATGCATACTGCTAACCAATTTAGATAGCGTATTTTATACACATTATTTCATTGATCATTAATTTAATGAGGCCAAAGTCTGAAACGTCTTCCAATACTTAGAGAACGAAGCAACTTTTGACCTGGCCCATTCTATTCAAGTTAAACAGCTGCCCGACTTACGACGACCATATATATATGATTTAAATTGGAATTAGAGAGCTGCCCTAAATTTCTAGTTCTGGATTACTATCTCGTGCTCAATTAGTGCTAATACATTTCAGCTAGTTACCAAGAAGTAAAATGTGTAGAAAACTAGGTTTTTCTCTGGACGTGCACCAGAAATTATGACCATAATTCATAATAATAAATTACACTATGACCAGTATACAACTATATTAAATGCTTGTTTTAATTTCCAAAACGATAAAAGAAAAATACGCGCAAAATTTTGGTTTCGGTAGGCTTTACTAGATAGAAAACTTCAGGATCAAATGAGCAAAAAGCGACGGCTGTCGCAAACTGCATAGTTTCGGAATGGCGTGCGCGTGGCTCTCTTGATAACAACCGACTTGAGATACCAGTTGCGAGATCCGGCTTCAGACTACCAAAATAACCTCCTCCTTCTAGTTACCTAAAACAAACAAATTAAAAAAATCGCTACGACTGGATCACTTAGGTATAAAGTTTTAAATTAGAATTTTATATAAATTTGGCAACTGCTCAGCTTATGCATAAAAAACACCGAACGCGCCGTTTAGTGTTTATAATCAATATTAGCCACATCAGTAATAAAAAAACTCAATGTTTCTTTATTGCACTTTATGGTGCGCGTTTCCCCTGGGGTGTGCCAGCACTGTGCACTCTACGAGGAGCTCAGTGGCTCGGTGAAATGCCTTTCAGGCAGGATCGTTCCGCTTAAGTTCTGTCGTTGGATTGCGCTTTTCTCCCAACAAGTCGGTGAGTGGCTGAAGTTTCTTGGCGCAGTTAGATAAGAAGCGGCAATGTAAACGAATAATTACCTGAAACAAGCGTTGTTTTTTTGTTGTTGTTGTTTTTGTTTTTTTTCGACGGGCTGGGGGAATTTCTGGATTGGCTGCACTTTGGTGTAAGGGGGGCGAATACCTGATGCGCCGACTTTGTGTCCGAGGAACTCAAGTTCATTCTTGTCGAACACACACTTGCTGACATTCACGGCGATGCCATGGTCCGCCAGGCAAGTGAAGAGCGTACGCAGATGTGCGCGATCTTTGGCCGAGCTGTGTGCAACGCGGATGTCGTTGGTGTAGGCGTAGCGAAATGGCAGACCGCACATTACCCGGTCGACGAGACGCTAAAACATTAGTGCAGCCTTTTTGAGTCCGAATGGCATTCTGACGTATTCAAATAGACCGAATGGTGTTGTGACCACGATCTTCTCGGTGTCGGCCAGTACAACTGGAATATGGTAGTACGCCTGGACCAGATCAATTTTTGAAAATATCGTGGTGCCGTCGAGCGAGGTTGTGAAATCATGAGTCTGAGGCACTGGATAGCAGTCGGCTGTCGTGATCTGGTTGAGAGCCCGGTAGTCCCTATATGTTCGCCAGTCTCCAGAGCCCGTTTGCTCGAAGCTGATTAACTCTAACCGCGGTTAGAAGTTAAGCGCATTTCCCTACGAGGGGAAATTTTAGGTTACGTGACCGGCAGAGTGAGGACGACGGGAAAACATGGCGGCGCCCCCGTGAGTGAGCGCCGCTCGCTTTGGAACTAATATGTCGTTGTAGCTGTAATATCTTGCGCGTTAGTCAGCAGTACAAGGTGCAGGAGGCTTTCGCTTAGCCTTTTCACTCTTAAATCGCAAAGTATGAGCAATGACCTCGTTGCATTTTTTAGATAATCTTTCGATTCTGGCCATTGCTAAGCCTAAATGAACGCGATAATTGTCGGTATGGCAACGTCTTTGGAAGTGGATTGCCTTGACTCAATTGGCCGGGTATTGATAGCATAGAAAAGCAGACAGCGTCCCAATAAACCTTTTGCTAAATTTTCCAAGCATCGAGGTGCATGCTACGAGTGCAGTTACACGCGCTGCACGTGCTGGCGTCTGCAGTAGTAACTGCTCTAAAGCAAAAAGCCTAAAACAAATTTTACCTTGCACGCGCGTTCGCCGAAGCCTTATTATGATTGTTTACTTCGAATCTTTTATAAAGGGAAGGTCAGAGCGCGTGGATCGTAGAATTACACTTTCATCGTTCTCCTCGATGCTTGGGTAATTTATTAATAGGTCTATTTTCACTGAACCAAATTACAAATTTTTCAATTCATGATGGTGTTATATAGAGTTCTTACATGCTGGCCAACCATGCTGCCGGTATACCGCCCGCCTTTCACTGCTCACTTCTTCCTAATCGTTTCTAGGACTGAACTTCGTCGTCCCCTTTCGAACTTGGAAGGAAATTTCAACGAGGCTTGTCTTCCCTTCAGACAGCCAAATATTAAGACATTTTCCAAACAAGGGTTAATTTTGTTTTACCTTACCCAATATCTGTACCGCGAGCAACAAAAGTTGTTTGTTAAGCTCAAATATAGGATGCGCTGCATCGCGAAAATCCGGTAGCACGCGTTTTGGTTCCCCCCCTTTTCGGTAACTTGTCCACAGAAGTCACTTATATTCGCTACAACCAGTAGGTGAAACCAGCTATGACCCTATAATAAAACACAGAGCTATCGCTCATCCAGCTCTCGTCAAACTTGGCTAGGTACTTGTAGGTACCTAGTAGGAAAGGGCGGTCAAGTTTTGACCGCGGTTAAAGTTGACCAGCTTCGAGCAAACGGGCCCAGGTGTCACTTTTAGGACCATATGCAACGGCAATGACCGTGGACTCTTGGACAGGTGGATGATTCTGAGGTCAAGCATATGCTCGAAATGTTAATGAGCGATCAGCAGTTTGTCAGGTGAAGCCGCTGTGGTCTTGCCTGCACGGAAGGTCCGGGTGTTTCGATATGGTGCGTAACGTGGTTTCGAACGAGAACCTCGGTGCTGAAGTAACGATTGAGGTGGAGGAACTCTTTGAGAATGTTTGGCGAACTTTAAATACCGTTCTCCAAAATCTGGGCTAGCCAGAGCGATGGCGTTCTGAACGCCATTCCTTAAACAGAGAGATGCGTTGTTGCGTCTAGGAGGCGCCTGCGGCGAACGTCCACTCTTAATCAAAGTTCTGGAGGAAATTAGAACTGAGGATGACGTGATCAGGTCCCGGAGACAAAGAAAATTCTGCGAAAGGTACTTCGGACTCCAAGGTCGAAGTCAGGGATCGTTCTCTAAAAACAAGGATGGATGTGCCGTTTACTTTTTGCAAGAGAGCGCAAGCAGCTTGGCCATGTTCGATGGGAGTTGCAGGAAGGATACTGACCTCCGCTCTGGTGTCGACCAGTTGTTGGAAGCCATTTGGCTGGTCACTGACGAAGAAAACACGGCAACCCGTTTCTTCCGCACTGTTCGCCGACTTCAGTTCTGGGAACCCTTTTCCCGATGCCGTTGTGCAGGGCGGTTTGCACCTTTTTGCTTGGTCTCCGAATGTGTAAGGCTAACAGCAGATGTTGGTGGTAGATGACCGGAAAACGAGATATGCTGCGGGGGCCCGAACGGCGTTGTGGAGATCTACCGCGTTTAGTTTGGAACGCAGCAACAGCTTTTGTCAGGTTCTGGATATCCGACTGGCGATTGCAGAATTTGACGCTGCACGGGGAAGCAGAGGCTGCACTTACAGTCGCCTGTTGTGTTCAGGGAGGAGCCTGGGTGCTGGAAACTGTAAGACATGCCACCTCGAGCACCTTGTCCGCGAGGGCCGTGAGCTCGTGTAGTGGGATGTCGCCCGCCGCCGCGGTGGGTGCGCTGCTATACAGCAGGTGGTTGACGGGTACCCTCCGCCGTTGTCGTTTTTCTCACTAACGAGCAAAATTAGAGTGTCTTCGGTTGTGAGCGCTTGGCAGTGTACATGGCGGTAAGGCGTTTTTGCCATTTTGTGGAAGATCGCGACTTCGCCATAATGCCCGACCACAAACCGTTTGTGCACGCCTCCCGCAACTTGCGGTCGGACGGTGGAGCGCATCCCCAACGGGAGCTGCATCAGGTGTTCCGCATTGCAGAATTAACTTCTGACATTTGCCACATTTCAGGTCGCGACAACGTCGTTGCTGGCGCTCTCTCCAGAGCGAAAATTGGCGAACTCGCATTCTCAACAGTGGTCGAATTCATGGAAATGGCAAGTGCTCTGGAGACAGACAGCGAGCTGCAGGACATGCGTGACGCGCCAGGTTGACTCGAGCTCGAAATTATCGCTCTACCGATATGCGACACGCAGTTTCGGTGGGTCATCTCCACCTGAACACTTGGACCTTTACGTGGCCGAATCTTATCGACGCAAGGTGTTCGACACCCTTCACAGGCTCTCCAATCTAGAAAGCACGGCAACCCAGCGCCTGCAGACCACGAGATTCGTCTGGCCCTCCATCAACCGGGATATGCGTCAGTAGGCAAGGGCGTGCCTTCAATGCCAACGCTCCGAGGTTCACCGCCACACAGTCACGCCCCTAGTTAACTTCCCACTGCCGGACAACAGATGCGAGCATCTGCACCTAGATATCGTAGGACCCCTTCTACCATCCAACAGTTACACGCAGCTTCTCACCATTGTGGATTGATTTGCTCGATGGCCAGAAGCCGTCCAAATGACGGATGCTACCGCGCCAACCGCAGCTCGCTGTTTTATATGGAAATAGATATTTCGCTTAGGTGTGCCGTCCAGGGACAAAACTGACCGGGCTCGGCAGTTTGACTCAAATCTGTTCAGGGAACTGATGCAACTCCTCGGCACGACGCATCTACACACCGCGGCCCACCAGACTTCAGCCAACGGTCTCGTCGATCGACACCATCGCCGCTAGAAGTCCGCCCTCACTGCCCACGGCGATCGCACCCACTGGACAGAGAAATTATACCGCTAGTTTCCTCGGCAACCGCTCGGCGTATAAGTCCGACCTCGAGTGCACATACGCGGAGCTGGTGTACTCACATGCTGGAGGGGGAGTTTTTCGATTAAGTGCAGGATCGACTACCATGGCTCACAAAGTAAGTCAACCGACTGCCTGCAATGCTAGACAGCCTTGGACCAACGGCCACCAAAACATCAAACAGCCGCCACGCCCGCGTCAGCCAGAAGTTGACAGATTGCACGGATGTTTTTGTCAGGCACGCTTTCATCAAGCGTCCACTTCAGGCTCCCTATACGACGGTCCTTTCCGCGTGCGCAGATGGCGTGACGAAACACTTCACACTGCGGATTAGAGGCAGAGAGAAGGTGATTTGTTTGGACTGTATCAACCCTGCCCACATCGAAACGTCAGCCCCCAGGTCGACGACAACGGAATGTGCCAATAATGTCAAAGGAGGCAACCACAAGAAAACACCCGCGCCTTCGCCGTTCCTCTCTCCCAGGTCTGAAGCTTCTCCTGACCCCCTTGGCAAGCGGGGCTCTCCAACGGCCGGACGCAATGCCCTTCGGGGATGAACAACGCGAAGCGCAACATTCGCCTTCTCTAGTGTTGTAGATGCGGGACATTTCATAAATCACGGGGCGACACGACTCCGTCAAAAATCATGAAAGTTGAAGGGTCCGGCAGCCCGGCACTCCGACGTCTATTTGAATACCACCAAGCAAACATCACGATTTTCCTCCTCGCTTCTTCCTCTTTTCGGCGACCTCGGTGCTCGTCAGACTTGGCGTCACATGCCACCTGTCAATGCTGTCCATCTGTTCTGCCGGGCCCTCATATCCTTGGACCTGTTCCAAAATTTACTCGATCTTACTCCAGAGTAAGGATTTTGTACCTTTGCGTTCGAAAACCTACCCTCGTCCAGCGTCGCTCTATCTGTGTTACACTGTTATCACGTGACACGACCCGCCTAGGTAGCTTGGATATATTTTGGTAACACTTTAAACACCAGCCTTTCCCTCTCCCGTTTTCGGGGCCTAAAGAGCAGCGGAGGCCATGAGCGATTGGCCGACAGACAATAGAGCTTGTGAGTGTCTGTCCGGACCCACGTGATGAGCATGCTCAAGGGGGCCTTGAGCATGCTCATCACGTGGGTCCCCCATGGAGAAAACTGGCGACATATATATATATATATATATATATAAAAAAAACTCTCCCCACAATAAAAAAAAATGGACGGAAGCGGACCGCTGAACGACTTATGTCGGAGTCCTGTCGCCTCACGGTTCCTGCTTGGACAAGCCTTCAATGGAGCGGGAGTTCTTCGACGGCCGGAGTAAACAAGCTCCAAACGCAGACTGTTTTGCGCTGTAAACCACGCAAGCGGACTGCGGACGCAGAGGTCAAATCCGGCATTGCGCATTCCTCAGTGGGAGAACTTGGTGCCCGAGCATCTGGGGACTGTCGGCTCAAGAGGCAGACGTTTTAATAGATTCTTTATCGCACAAATTCAGCCAACTCGCCGAATTGTCTTCACGTGGACATAGTAACGTGAGCACGTGTACATAGATATTATGCAAGGGACTGTCGGCTCAAGAGGCAGACGTTTTAATAGATTCTTTATCGCACAAATTCAGCCAACTCGCCGAATTGTCTTCACGTGGACATAGTAACGTGAGCACGTGTACATAGATATTATGCAAGGGACTGTCGGCTCAAGAGGCAGACGTTTTAATAGATTCTTTATCGCACAAATTCAGCCAACTCGCCGAATTGTCTTCACGTGGACATAGTAACGTGAGCACGTGTACATACACTGTAAAAAATTACCGTGAAATAAACAGTCACCTGACCGTGAACGTCACGGGGCGCCCACCGTAAAAAAAAATACGGTATGTTGACAATGTTTTTCGAGTGAAAAGGGTACGGCGACGGGAGGAAAGAAGTGGAACGAGAGAAGGCACGGCGACCAGGGTTGCCAGGTTGGGCTATAAATAGCCAAATTGGGCTAGTTTTACTTGCAGTTGGCGGGAAAAAATGGTAGTTAGCTATTTGGCTAGTATTGGGCTATTTCTGACCTGTGCATTGGGCTATTTCTGACCTGTGCATTGGGCAATTTCTGACCTGTGCTGGAACCAAAATGCCTGAAAGCACTTGGGTTTATAGGTTCGAATGTATTTTTAAAGTAAGTTACGTGAACATTTGGTGCTTCAGTCCCTTAACCCCGATAAGTTTGCGTCAGCAAACAAATTCGTCTTCTTTTTGCGTGCCTTGTGCAATTGTTTACCTCCGAATGCAAGCATGTGGTGTTATTCCTCCATCTCAGCAAGTGACGGCGCGATTCCTTGCGGCCTTAACAGCACCTGTTCTGCGCATTCTTTAGGTTGTCTGAATTCTGCATAGTTCTCCCGTGACGTCATTCTGGTCACCAAGCGTCCCAATATAGACGCATTACACACGCGCCAAATTACAGCCGCCATTGCTGACCTTCTCTTGTCTTACCGAGATGCCGAGCAACTGAAACGGTCATTGACGAGCCTCTACAAAGGCCGATGCTTTAGAAAAGGACACAGTTGAGTCTAATATGGCAATAACCTGGCCTGCTATGGTAATGATGAAGTGAAATAAACGAAATAAGAGGAAACAAAAACTGAAGGTCAGTTATGGCGGCGTCCATGCACAGCTGCTGCAAAGCGTAGGTATGTTGTCATGCGCTTGTACGAGCGTTTGGGGAAGTTCGCCGAAAGTGCAAGGGACGCCATTTCTGGGGCATCTGATGGATAAAAACGTATTATGTGTCTCTTCTGCTCAAAATCCTCAAAATAAACGTTTCAAATGATAAGTTTTTTTTGGCTATTTTTGGGCTATTTTTCTGGATCGACATTTGGCTATTTTTGGGCTAGATCTCGTAGACGTTTGGCGGGTTGGAGTTCAAACACCTGGCAACCCTGACGGCGACGGAAGGAAAGAAGCGGAACGCCCCAAGCGAGGCGCGCTACACACTCCGCACCACGCTCCAGACACACGCACGGCACGCACGTGATGTGTTGGGGGCCTTCTGCGCCTGCGTCGTCGGGCTGCTCTCCAGTTCGCGGCTCGCGCCTTGACCCTCGCACAGCCCTCTCCATCGCGCTGCCTTGCTTTCGCACCTTCGCCTCCTTCGCCGCCTTGTCAGCTTTCGCGCCGTTAGCCGTTAGCGCCGTTCCCCCCGTCGGGTCGCCATATTTTGTTTCCCGAAGGAAGAAAACAAGGCGAGGAAAGTTTGCGGTAGGGAGCACGACCGTGGCTACTAAGACGGCTGACGGCGCAGTACCCGAGGCGTTTGGCGGGCCCGATAGTAAACGAACATAACGTGAGTATCATTTTGAATATGAATGTGGCAAGCACGATCTGATTCTGAGAAAATTAATGCCCGTTGCCGGCAAGATCGAGAAAGAGCCGACACCGACAAACCGGCAGCACGTGCGTTGACGGAGTGCATCGCTGGCCGGCTGTCGATCGTCGTTCGCGCTCCTTTTCGGGAAGGGAGCACAGGCGATTGAGAGCCAGCCAAAGATAGCTTCAGATTAATACTGCGCATTTTCGCGATTTGTCGGTCTTAGCTCTTTTCTCGCTTTAGTGAGGCGACGGCTTGAACAACCATGTTTGTTTGCCGTGTTTGTTCAAAGGGGTCAACCACGTTGGTCGAATATGTGCGTCATTATGACAGCCACGAGTTCGGAGCGCGGCAGATTCCATGTATGCACGCAACTTGTTGTTTGCAGTTCACTACTTATGTAGGGCTCAGATGTCACATCTTACGGTTTCATAGAGGTCAACTGCGCGCGAGTGGACCTCGGCTCGATTTAACGGGTGACGTAAACTTAACATTCGCGCTCCAAAAGAACAAGCAATACTAAAGCAATTGCACCCTACCAGTACAGAAATGATGTATTTAAATACTCTTTCTTTTGTCGGACTATTATTTAGTGGAACGCCCTGCCTGAGCAAGTTGTCAATTGTTGTAGTCCTCAATTATTTGAAGCACAGCTGAATGAATTGTTTGGTTAAATTTTGCATGTGGAAATGTTTATTTTTTGAGCATGCGTGGGTTGCTGCAACCTACCTGCGCTCGCCTCACACGGTGAGTGCATGATTGAGTTATTTCTGTGTGTTGTTTTTTCCCCTCCTGTGTAGAACGACAGGGCCAGAGTATTTCAAACGAATAAATAAATAAATTTCCAAATAAAAGCCAAAAGAAGTATGTCAAATCCTAGAACAATAAAAACCTAAAAACACTGATATCTAAATATAAAGCAGGTCTCAGAGTTTAAATCAAATACAAATCATTTGAAGTGTTTCACATGTCTGTCAGACAATTCATGAAATCTACAATGGCTACCTATAGCCCATAGCGACAACACACATTTCCGAAGTTGCTAGAAGTGACAAATCATTTGATTTCTTTGCAGCCAATAGAAGTATGTGCTAGATGTAACGATACAGCGTGTATCCATGCGAATGCGGTGGTCCTGTGCAACTGGGGAGAGAGAGGGTCTTCGAGGTTCCTGTTCAGTTTTGGTGGCACATGTCTCCCCTCCACTAACCAGGGAACATTTGCCTAGGTGCCTTCACGGCCCATCCTCTCCCTTTCTGGAGTAGAATTCTGACTGGCCTACACTCAAACAAGCTCACTCATAGTGGAGGGAAGGCAAATCGAGCCAAGGATCTCATCTCCTGTCGGCAACAAGTAATGTTAGAAGTGTTTGAAATGTGGGGGGGAGACTGGCAGTGAGGGTGGGAGGGACGAAGCTGGGCCCCTTCCCTTTTCCCTTTTTGTTTTTACAATTAATTGAAATGTCCACGATCTGGAGGTGCAGCCCAGCCCCATTGTTTCAATGCCTTGTCAGCAACTCTACTTATCTGAATGTTTACTATTTTCTCACTTTTTAAACTTTTGTAGGGGATGATCTGTGGACTGCCCACGAGTACGCACTCAGCATTGATGGCAGGCTCATGGTTCAGAAGATACCAGACGTCCCTACGGCATAGGCTGCGCACTCTTTGCGAGTCACTATTGCTTTAACATCTGCTACGCTGAAGGCCTGTCATCGACCCTTGAGTTCCTTCAGAGGTAATTTCCTGTTCTGTGATTTTGGTATATGTATGTGGATGCCTAGTAGGACTCCATACTTTTATCTATATCATTTCCAGGCTTATTGTTCCTATTGAAATAAAGCAAACACCTTGCACATTTAATGTCATAAAAGACATGGACCCACCGTTGGTACCAGGGCCGTACCCAGAAAGAAATTTCGGGGGGGGGGGGGGGGGGGGGGTTTCGGGGACAACGGTGGCCATTTTGAAAATGTCTATTGTCCTATTTTCGCCTATGAATCATGTACATCGGTGGCATATAATGGAGAGTTATAGCAAACCGGAGAACCGGTCCCGGTTTGGTACCGAGTAGCCGACCGGCGCCACTGCGCGTGCGCAGAGGTGGAGATTAAAATCGGATGGCTGCAAGTGCACCGACCATGTACCAGCACTGTACCGGGGCTGGTCCTCCGCTTTGCTAAAAAGGTAATAAAAGGATACTTTCAAATCGCTTGTAACCTAAAGAAAAAAAACTGTCGGGAATTTAATTCCTGGTAATGGAAAGGAATAGAAGTTGGTGCATAACTTTTGCCGATTCACCTGGACGACCCTGTGTTTTATGAGAAGTCGCTAGTTGCCTTCGCCATGCCGCTACCACCAAGCCTAGAGGACCTCCGACCTACCACCGACTGCCAGCGAAATAATTTTTCACGTTCAGAGCAAT
This sequence comes from Ixodes scapularis, assembly GCF_016920785.2. Classification (NCBI taxonomy): domain Eukaryota; kingdom Metazoa; phylum Arthropoda; class Arachnida; order Ixodida; family Ixodidae; genus Ixodes; species Ixodes scapularis. Next base: position 118,214,479 of record NW_024609868.1, on the reverse strand, counting down.
CGCTCTCGTGAAGTTTTAAACCCCAGTTGCAATTCGTATCCATTCTATTCGTACTTAGGTTGAGGGCACAAACACGAAATCTGCGCATATCTTGAGTGCTTTGCGGGGTTTGGTACATCAGGGCCATACCCAGAAAAAAAATGTCGGGGGGGGGGGGGTCAGAACACCCTAACCCCCCCCCCCCTTAGTTACGGCCCTGGTTGGTACCTTCCTTCTCATTTGTTAAATAGAAGAGCACATATCTCGCTGATTGGAGAGCTGTCCCAATTGTTTCCGCCAGCTCGAAACAACTATAGCTCCCACATCCTGCACCAATGCTGTACTTTTTATTGAAATTGCACCCGAGCAGAGTCCACAGATCGAGTGCATGCGTTTCGCCGCAAGGCACTGCACATGCAAGATGGAGGCAGGTGAATAAAAACCCTTATCTGCTCTCACAGTCAATCAAACAGCTTCAATTGCATGTATGCATAGGCCAGTGGTCTTGGTGTTTCATCAGGCAGCTGGACTGGATTGTAATAACAAAGCTCAGAAATCAATTTTAGGGAAACATTTAAGCACAAAGCTAACACTGCCTCAACCTGGCTTGTAAAGGTGAAATAAACAAGAAAATAAAAAAAAAATAGAGCTTATCTTTCAAACTGATTTGCCCCTTCTGACCATTACATGTCATTTTATTGTGCCCATATACAACGAAACAACTCCAGCAATATTGCATATTTTGATATGCTCCCGCTTCTCACTGTAACGTTTTTGTATACAAGCTTAGTGTTTGGTCGCACCTGTCATAACTTGTGGGTCCTCAGGTTAGGAGAGCTGTAATAGGGAGGCATGAAGAGACGCATGCGGCTCTCGAGCCGCAGTTTGGACCCACCTGATATTCTCTTTACTAAATATTTGACTTTCTTCTAGTCTCTCCCTTCGGTCATGTATACATATGTGACACATATGACTAAATTGACTAGCTTTTCAGGTTACCAACTTGGATGAAATGTTTCTTTTATGGCACTGATGCTTATTGCAGAGGTTTCCTGAGCATAAACCCTGACCGTGGCACCAGAGCCAAGCGCTCCAAGTCAGAACTGAGCAAGAAAGTACTTAACCTGGTCAAGAAAATAGCAGAGCTGGAGTGGAATGTGTGAGGCTGTAAGTATGATTCACTACAGTGTTCACTTAATAAATGGGAAGTGGACATGAGACTCATTTTGAAGAGAAGCAGAAGAAGGTGAAACAATTCAATGAGCGTAAGAGTCCACTGTCACTAGAGAGGAAGAATAATTCTCAGAGATAGATAGATGCAGGGATACATTTACCACTAACGAAGGGTATCTGAAGGTTTTGTAACAGACCACTGTCTTAGCAAACTACAAGCCTTACTCACTGGTATAGTGTGTTTGTCTGCCAGTGATGGATTTACAAAAAAAAATGTTTTCACTTTGTTTTTTGCAAAAAAAGAAAAATTGAATTCGGCGCTTGATTAGTACTTCTCGTGAGTCGGCACCTTTATCAAATTATCTCTGCTGGATAGCAAAACAATGATATCACACAGCTTATTTTAGAGCAAAATTTCCGGCTGTAGACAGGTACCTTGAAAGGTTAGTTCGTGAAATATTGAAAGCAATTTTGCAACTGTTACCCGTCTGGGAGGGGATGTGATGAGGTAGTTTACAATAATGGTTCTTCATTGATTCTGGCGAATGAGTGTATAATTTATGAAACGTTTGGGTAAAGTTGCATGAATTCTTTAATGCTGTGAAAAGGGGATGTCAGGTTTCAACAAATAATGTGTTTTGCCAGTCGAGTTTGATGGCAAAGGCCAGTGACTAACACTCTGGACAGACTGACATGTCACACTGACAGATGCAAATAGTGAATAAATGGTGGTCACTTAGCCATGATCCATGGCATCTAGTCGCCATTGTTCCAAAATAATTTGATGGCCTAGTTAATAAACATAAAACACCAAACTAGTGCAAAAGACTCCTTAATTTTTAATTTTATTTTTATTAGTTTATCACTTAAGACTTTTCCTTATTATTTTTTATTATCTTTTTGTGATATATTTTTTTGTGATTTTACTTTTTTCTTTATTGTATTTTTTTTCTCTTCCTGTTATATTAGCGTCAATGTTGTCTTTGTCTTCCTCTTTCCTCTCATAAAATATCAGTTGTAAGTAGTGCTCTGTCCTGTCTCATTCTTTCTGTGTTCGTCTTTTGCGCTGATATTGTGCATAATTGTTCGCAGAGTCCCACCCAGCTTGTCACCATTCTGGGAATAATGGGATCACATAACCATCATCTGTGTGTGGTCACCTGTCCATACTGCAAATCGTGAATCGTTCATAGTCAGACGGTCACATAACCACACACAGCATGCATCTGAATGAGCCCAACACATTCTGACCTTTCATAGCTTTTGTGAGCATAATCAAGCTTGCCTAAATTTTTTCTTACATTGTTGTGATACTGGTCATGCCTACATTTCACCACACATTACTTCAGCCCATTATTATAGAAAGCAGTGAATAAGACCCTGCTTCATGGCTGGACCATCAGAGTGGGCTTGAGCAAATAATCAAAATTTATTGCTGCTCTGGGCAATATACTATTCAATTTTACTTTTGTAAAATTGATACTGTGCTTTCAAGTTTGGGAATTTTCGGCAATATGTGTGGTCTGTCCAATCTAGTTAGCCACCACCGTTGGGCGCACTCTTAACCATACACTTGTGCACCACAAAGAGGTGGTACCCACAGGTTTCACACTGATTCTGCATATCTCATCTCGCTGTAGCAGAGGCTCATGCTTGGGAAGGAAAGTTGTCATTTAAACATATGGTCCACATGTCTTTGAATAGAGAGGGAAGTTGAGAAATGATAATCTGAAAATTCTAAGTTCGTGTAAGATTTCAAAAACCAAGTTGTTTGCTAGTACAGGGTCTCCTAAAAAGTTCACGCACTAACATGGCCCACAAATTTGAACATGTATATTATTTAGTGCATGGATTAAATGATGGAGATGTTAGTATTGTTGATCACAGTGTGGACATATGAAGTAGTAATATTTCTTGAACGGATATATTACTAGTTAAATTTACATGTTAGAATAAACATAAAAATCTTTGTTAAATGCAATTGTTGTGAATAACTATATTACAGAATTTTTGTCCCTAAACTTGACACTAGTGGTAACACAGGGGTGGGAAAGGAAAGCAGGCATTGTCTTCTAGTTTTGACAGGCAAACAGATGTATCTTAATGTAGTATTCACAACAGAATGAATAGGAAGTGTGCTTTCGAAATCCAAAACTTCCTTTTGTTGCTTGAAAATATATTTTTGGCTGGCCCAGAAGGTGCTCCGAAATTACTCTGACCGTTTACATCACATCAGCACTAGCTTGGAGTTACTTTCCTTGATTTTTTCAGTCTGTGGTTTTCTACTCATTCTGTTCTGTTTGAATATGTCTGTTGAAGGTCGGTCATCCTATGTGGGAACGAGGCATGCAACATGGAGCTCGAGCTCATTCAACACAAGATCTTGGCACCAGGAAGATTTCAGCTGCCATAAGCAATGGCACTTGGGTCTAAATTTGGTGAGTATGATAATGATCGAGCACCCAGCTGCTTGTGTGAAAACAAAATGGGGGGACACTTATGCTCGGCCTTAATGTATGACACGATAGCGGGAGGGCAGGGGGTGGAGGAGGAGAGGGGAGGTGGGGGGGGGGGGGGGAATCCTATGATCCCTTGCATGCACAAGGGATCGTGGCGCAAAACATCGAGGGGTTTTCTCGACATGCCGACGCTGGACGCCGGTTCTTTTGCTGCATTAACACTATTGGGTTGAAACATAACTTACCTAGCCTCACTTAACTCAAGCATAGCTTTACTACGCTGCCTATAATTACATGAAAAAATGTCTATGTGATGCTAGAAATGAGACATGATTAGCATGCAGTCATATATTTTAAGAGAAATGATGCCATTGCTGTGCATCATTTCATGCATCTTATTGTGCATCTTATACATGGCAAATATAGGTCGATAAAATGAGAAGCATGTAAGTGGCAGCTGCATCACAAGCTGTCCATGTTTATTTTGGATATCATCTCAAATTGAAGTTCTGAGCACACTGCTTTAACCATTTGTTTATCTGAAGTGACACTAGGTACAGTGCACAGAGATTCTACTGCCAGCTAAGCCTGACGTTCGCAGCTCGCCCTGATGCAACCGGCCACGACTATTCATATCTCTTATGGTGTGAACATGTCGGAGAAAGATTAATGGTGCCTTTTCATTAGTGCACGGTGGCAAGAGAATTGCAGTCTCTGGGGGTGGGGAAAGACTAGTTCTACGTTAGTGCCAACAACAGTCAACCAGCTTAACTAGATGAAGAGGAGGAGTAAATTTCTATGTGTGCTGCTTAATTAATGTCAACCCCTGATTTTGAAAACAAACTCACTCAGCTCCTAAGTTGACAAATGTCTGTCTAGTAAGTGAATAGTAGGCTTTCCCATAAAATAGCTGTATTTTTGTGCAGCATTCTCTGCCAAACTTTGTGCATATCCTCTCATTCATTTGCCCAGGTATATAGGGGCTGTGCTGGGATACTGATATGGTATTCGAGAAAACCAGAATACATGTACTACATGGCTAATATATAGCTACTGAGATATAATGAAGTTTGACTTGATTAGGAGAAGCTAAGCTAGAGGGGGGGGGGGGTCCAGTTGTCACATAAAGCTTCTTTCAAACATTGTAAGCAATATCAGCATCATTAGTTTCTTTGCACAGTGAATAAAGCGTGGCTAACATTATACAACATATCTGTTAAATTGCTTCTATTTTGGCACATTTATATATGTTATATTGATGACTGGTTTCTTTCTTTTCCAGATCAGAGGGTATATGGACCTGGGTCCTCATCATCCAAGTAAATAAATGTTCTGTTTTTATTTCTATCCTACACATAATTTATGCTGTGTTCCGGCTTAATTGCATTTGCATGTACATACACAACGATCGCATTGCAGACATGAAGACCACGCTACAATTACAATAAACAGCATGCCACATATATTACAGGCACAAAATGGCTAACCTAAGGAGACTTCATGACCCATTGTTTGATTCATTGTCTGTTGACCAGTAGTAGGAAGTAAATCGAAGCAGCAAAACATGTGCGGTGAAATGCTAAGTATGTCGCACAATGCGGTGGGAAGATGATAGAATTCGACAATGCTTACTTATGTCGAATATTGCATACTTTCTGACGTGTTGTACGAAGTGCTAGCGCTTCATTGTGCCAGCATTTTGCACCTTCAATTTACTTCTTACGATGGCCAATTGGCAGTGAATTAAACGGTCAACATTTTTACGGTGACCATTAAATTAGCAGTCAGTTGACCGGCAAATAAACTGCCACCATGCCGTGATCTTAGCGGCAGTCAGTAAATTTCGTTTACGGTCTGTTAGCATCGCCCCGTAAAATTAACGGTATCTTTTTTTACTGCGACCGTTTAATTTACTGGGAGATTACGGTCAGGCAGTAAATTTGAATTTACGGTCTGCCGTATAAATTACGAGAAGTTGCTGGCAGCCAGAATGCCAGTCAACGTACCGTAATTTTGACGGCCCATTTTTTACAGTGTAGATATTATGCAAGGGACTGTCGGCTCAAGAGGCAGACGTTTTAATAGATTCTTTATCGCACAAATTCAGCCAACTCGCCGAATTGTCTTCACGTGGACATAGTAACGTGAGCACGTGTACATAGATATTATGCAAGGGACTGTCGGCCCAAGAGGCAGACGTTTTAATAGATTCTTTATCGCACAAATTCAGCCAACTCGCCGAATTGTCTTCACGTGGACATAGTAACGTGAGCACGTGTACATAGATATTATGCAAGGGACTGTCGGCTCAAGAGGCAGACGTTTTAATAGATTCTTTATCGCACAAATTCAGCCAACTCGCCGAATTGTCTTCACGTGGACATAGTAACGTGAGCACGTGTACATAGATATTATGCAAGGGACTGTCGGCTAAAGAGGCAGACGTTTTAATAGATTCTTTATCGCACAAATTCTGCCAACTCGCCGAATTGTCTTCACGTGGACATAGTAACGTGAGCACGTGTACATAGATATTATGCAAGGGACTGTCGGCTCAAGAGGCAGACGTTTTAATAGATTCTTTATCGCACAAATTCAGCCAACTCGCCGAATTGTCTTCACGTGGACATAGTAACGTGAGCACGTGTACATAGATATTATGCAAGGGACTGTCGGCTCAAGAGGCAGACGTTTTAATAGATTCTTTATCGCACAAATTCAGCCAACTCGCCGAATTGTCTTCACGTGGACATAGTAACGTGAGCACGTGTACATAGATATTATGCAAGGGACTGTCGGCTAAAGAGGCAGACGTTTTAATAGATTCTTTATCGCACAAATTCAGCCAACTCGCCGAATTGTCTTCACGTGGACATAGTAACGTGAGCACGTGTACATAGATATTATGCAAGGGACTGTCGGCTCAAGAGGCAGACGTTTTAATAGATTCTTTATCGCACAAATTCAGCCAACTCGCCGAATTGTCTTCACGTGGACATAGTAACGTGAGCACGTGTACATAGATATTATGCAAGGGACTGTCGGCTAAAGAGGCAGACGTTTTAATAGATTCTTTATCGCACAAATTCAGCCAACTCGCCGAATTGTCTTCACGTGGACATAGTAACGTGAGCACGTGTACATAGATATTATGCAAGGGACTGTCGGCTAAAGAGGCAGACGTTTTAATAGATTCTTTATCGCACAAATTCAGCCAACTCGCCGAATTGTCTTCACGTGGACATAGTAACGTGAGCACGTGTACATAGATATTATGCAAGGGACTGTCGGCTCAAGAGGCAGACGTTTTAATAGATTCTTTATCGCACAAATTCAGCCAACTCGCCGAATTGTCTTCACGTGGACATAGTAACGTGAGCACGTGTACATAGATATTATGCAAGGGACTGTCGGCTAAAGAGGCAGACGTTTTAATAGATTCTTTATCGCACAAATTCAGCCAACTCGCCGAATTGTCTTCACGTGGACATAGTAACGTGAGCACGTGTACATAGATATTATGCAAGGGACTGTCGGCTCAAGAGGCAGACGTTTTAATAGATTCTTTATCGCACAAATTCAGCCAACTCGCCGAATTGTCTTCACGTGGACATAGTAACGTGAGCACGTGTACATAGATATTATGCAAGGGACTGTCGGCTAAAGAGGCAGACGTTTTAATAGATTCTTTATCGCACAAATTCTGCCAACTCGCCGAATTGTCTTCACGTGGACATAGTAACGTGAGCACGTGTACATAGATATTATGCAAGGGACTGTCGGCTCAAGAGGCAGACGTTTTAATAGATTCTTTATCGCACAAATTCAGCCAACTCGCCGAATTGTCTTCACGTGGACATAGTAACGTGAGCACGTGTACATAGATATTATGCAAGGGACTGTCGGCTCAAGAGGCAGACGTTTTAATAGATTCTTTATCGCACAAATTCAGCCAACTCGCCGAATTGTCTTCACGTGGACATAGTAACGTGAGCACGTGTACATAGATATTATGCAAGGGACTGTCGGCTAAAGAGGCAGACGTTTTAATAGATTCTTTATCGCACAAATTCAGCCAACTCGCCGAATTGTCTTCACGTGGACATAGTAACGTGAGCACGTGTACATAGATATTATGCAAGGGACTGTCGGCTCAAGAGGCAGACGTTTTAATAGATTCTTTATCGCACAAATTCAGCCAACTCGCCGAATTGTCTTCACGTGGACATAGTAACGTGAGCACGTGTACATAGATATTATGCAAGGGACTGTCGGCTAAAGAGGCAGACGTTTTAATAGATTCTTTATCGCACAAATTCAGCCAACTCGCCGAATTGTCTTCACGTGGACATAGTAACGTGAGCACGTGTACATAGATATTATGCAAGGGACTGTCGGCTAAAGAGGCAGACGTTTTAATAGATTCTTTATCGCACAAATTCAGCCAACTCGCCGAATTGTCTTCACGTGGACATAGTAACGTGAGCACGTGTACATAGATATTATGCAAGGGACTGTCGGCTAAAGAGGCAGACGTTTTAATAGATTCTTTATCGCACAAATTCAGCCAACTCGCCGAATTGTCTTCACGTGGACATAGTAACGTGAGCACGTGTACATAGATATTATGCAAGGGACTGTCGGCTAAAGAGGCAGACGTTTTAATAGATTCTTTATCGCACAAATTCAGCCAACTCGCCGAATTGTCTTCACGTGGACATAGTAACGTGAGCACGTGTACATAGATATTATGCAAGGGACTGTCGGCTCAAGAGGCAGACGTTTTAATAGATTCTTTATCGCACAAATTCAGCCAACTCGCCGAATTGTCTTCACGTGGACATAGTAACGTGAGCACGTGTACATAGATATTATGCAAGGGACTGTCGGCTAAAGAGGCAGACGTTTTAATAGATTCTTTATCGCACAAATTCAGCCAACTCGCCGAATTGTCTTCACGTGGACATAGTAACGTGAGCACGTGTACATAGATATTATGCAATGGACTGTCGGCTCAAGAGGCAGACGTTTTAATAGATTCTTTATCGCACAAATTCAGCCAACTCGCCGAATTGTCTTCACGTGGACATAGTAACGTGAGCACGTGTACATAGATATTATGCAAGGGACTGTCGGCTCAAGAGGCAGACGTTTTAATAGATTCTTTATCGCACAAATTCAGCCAACTCGCCGAATTGTCTTCACGTGGACATAGTAACGTGAGCACGTGTACATAGATATTATGCAAGGGACTGTCGGCTCAAGAGGCAGACGTTTTAATAGATTCTTTATCGCACAAATTCAGCCAACTCGCCGAATTGTCTTCACGTGGACATAGTAACGTGAGCACGTGTACATAGATATTATGCAAGGGACTGTCGGCTCAAGAGGCAGACGTTTTAATAGATTCTTTATCGCTCAAATTCAGCCAACTCGCCGAATTGTCTTCACGTGGACATAGTAACGTGAGCACGTGTACATAGATATTATGCAAGGAACAAGAAAGCTAAAAATCACAGCGGGGAGAAAAAAGGTCGCCAGTAGTTTGAAGGCATCCGTGGGTGAGTCACGTTCTGTAACAGTTTGTTGCTGCAGTTCAGTTTTTTGTTTTCCGGCGGCGCTCCAGCCCCAGGAATCTCCACTAGAGAAAGCTGCCAAGTACGTCTCAGTCTTAATGAGCGATAAAGTCAGCCCCCACGCCCGGACCTGGGAGCGCTAAGGCCTTGGAATCAACGCCAACTTGGCATTTCTCTGAGACAAGCGACGACAGAAGCGAAACAGATCCCCGTGCCTTATCGCACCACGAGCAACCGGCTACTATTAAAACAAGAATACTGATTTGTGATCGCAACTATGTTGCATATGGTTTGTGATCGTCTTTGTTGGCATTTATTTATTTTAACATGTTTAGGAAGTATGTTTTTATTTAGTTTGTTTTTCAATTTATTTGTTAGTACCTTGAAGGCCCTGGGACAGGGCATTATACAAGGGATAAGCAGCTCATATTTGTAGGTAAAAAAAAAGTGTAAACGCTCATGAACAACAAAACAAAAATATTTCAACAAACCATAAAAAAAAATAGAAAAATTTCAAACACTTACATTCAAAAATACTAGTCCGTTCGGAATTCCAAAAATTAGCCTAGTATTTTTTTTTAATAAGTCTATATTGTTGGGTAGTTTCAGGGATGGGCAAAATACATGCAGATATGTATCGAAATACAAATACAAAATACTTCGTCAAAAATGTATTTAATTACAAATCTAATTACATTTCCAAAAAAGCAGTTAAATACAAGATACAAATACAACCAAATGTATTTGGTCTCCTCCCAAATACTTTTCCGAATACGTTCCTCAAAATTTGCGTCAGCGACTTCAGGGCACCGGCAACGGGTTTCTGGGTATCTCATTTTAATTTTGCATCGCACACTCGGGAGTTAGTGTGCGAGGCTCTAGTAACGTAATTGAAATATAATCACAACAAAAAATGTAATCAGCTTGGACGTAATCGGCGAAAAAAGTACAGAGCCTCAATCAGCTTTTTTTGTCAATTACATTTTGGTATAGACCAACAAAGAACCGAGACGACCAAGACGCGCAGCACTAGCTAGAGAATTTTTTTTATTGTTGCAACTCACACCAGTTACGAAAATCTCGACATGCCGCGCATTTAGAATGTTCCAGGCAAAAAATATGGCTGGAAATCAAGCTGTAAAGCATCACAAGTTGTCACAGGCACTTAATTATTTAGGCAGTCTGCCTGTGAACGTCCATTTCGTCACTATGTTTGCTTTGGAATAGCACCGTAATCACAAAGTTACTGAACGCTTGTGCTTGATTGAGAGACACTGCATTCAGTGCAGAACATAATTTTCTTCCTGCTCTGGACAGTGACAATAAATTTGAGGGATGTATTTTCGCCCACAAAATTGTATTTAGTTACAATTGTATTTGAAATACCCACATCTTAGTATTTAAGTACACACGTCAAATACATTACCTAATTTGTAATTAAATACAAATGCAAAATACACAAAGTATTTAAAATACGTATTTTAAGTACTTGTATTTGAAATACTGCCCGTCCCTGGGTAGTTTCATTTGAAATCGAACACGCTTGTGGGGATGGGTCGTTCGATTTCTATTTAAAAAAATATGTGATTGCCCTATTTATGGAAAGAACAAAACCGCTTTTCACAATTAAAAAAAAAACAAAGATATTTCGTTCCACAGCAAAATAGTGAGTGGAGCAGGGTGAAAATCTGTTTTTTACGCCGTGATTTTTCTACCCAGTTCTGTACGCTGGCATGAATGCGGAAAGTATACAAAACTCACAGTAATTTTTTTTGGTCTTGTATGTTATTTCCACTATTTTTTTGTTCAAAGAAAAGTATTTTTGAATTTCTGTTTATTGAGCTAAAAAATACCAAACATCGTCTCTTTGACAATCCGGTGACATATTCAGAGCCTTGTAACTCATGCGTCATTATATTTGTCTAATACAAAATGCTATGCGGGTTTATTCCTATACATGGGCTATCGACGGGCATAAATTTAGTTTATTTTATTTTCACGGTATTTTCTCATATAAAATTTGAAATATCGTCGAAAATGAGATTAACCGATATTTTAAACCCACTTAATCGAAAAAGCCATTTTTTATTTCGTTCAATTTTTTTTTTATTCTTGCTGCCGATCATATGAACTTTCAAATGGCTCGATGCGATTTCCCCTCCCCCCTTTTTTTTGTATCTTCTTTAGAAGTGATCGAAATCGCTCCCAATTTCTCGGAAGGGCCAAACGCAGTTTCCGCAGGTCGGCTTCACTGCAAAGACTATACTGCTTATTTTTGTGTTCAAATGCAGCGGGAAAATTCATTTTGATTGAGAACACTCGTGCTTGGCTACATATTGTATTTTCTTAATTTTGTAATGGTGGCAACTAACATTCCTTAGTCCGATCGTTAGCGGTGCAGCGGATGTCCCATTGTCCGATATCTAAAGCCTGGGCACAAAGAGCGGAGAAAACGGAACGAGCTCTTCATGTAGCCAGACCGGGGTCAGGGATGGGCAGTATTTCAAATACAAGTACTCAAAATACGTATTTTAAATACTTTGTGTATTTTGCATTTGTATTTAATTACAAATTAGGTAATGTATTTGACGTGTGTATTTAAATACTAAAATGTGGGTATTTCAAATACAATTGTATCTAAATACAATTTTGTGGGCGAAAATACATCCCTCAAATTTATTGTCACTGTCCAGAGCAGGAAGAAAACTATGTTCTGCACTGAATGCAGTGTCTCTCAATCAAGCACAAGCGTTCAGTAACTTTGTGATTACGGTGCTATTCCAAAGCAAAAATAGTGACGAAATGGACGTTCACAGGCAGACTGCCTAAATAATTAAGTGCCTGTGACAACTTGTGATGCTTTACAGCTTGATTTCCATCCATATTTTTGGCCTGGAACATTCTAAATGCGCGGCATGTCGGGATTTTCGTAACTGGTGTGAGTTGCAACAATAAAATATTCTCTAGCTAGTGCTGCGCGTCTTGGTCGTCTCGGTTCTTTGTTGGTCTATACCAAAATGTAATTGACAAAAAAAAAGCTGATTGAGGCTCTGTACTTTCTTCGCCGATTACGTCCAAGCTGATTACATTTTTTTTTGTGATTATATTTCAATTACGTTACTAGAGCCTCGCACACTAACTCCCGAGTGTGCGATGCAAAATTAAAATGAGATACCCAGAAACCCGTTGCCGGTGCCCTGAAGTCGCTGACGCAAATTTCGAGGAATGTATTTGGAAAAGTATTTGGGAGGAGACCAAATACATTTGGTTGTATTTGTATCTTGTATTTAAATGCTTTTCTGGAAATGTAATTAGATTTGTAATTAAATACATTTTTTGACGAAGTATTTTGTATTTGTATTTCGATACATACCTGCATGTATTTTGCCCATCCCTGACCGGGGTCATATATCTGTTTGTGCACAGGTTGTAAGGTTTGAAGCACCTCGCCGCAGCACACGATTTTCGTTCGCAAAGACGGCTCCTCGATACAAACGTCAAAGGACATCGTTGAAAAAAATAAAAATAAAACAATGACAAGAAGCGTTGTGCTTTTCGACTTACCGGAGAAAGAAATCGATATATTCGGGAATCACAAAAAATAAGAATGGGCCTCAGTAGGCGCTCGTACAGGATTACGCTTCTCACATGTGTGTTGCAAAGTTTGCCAGCCAGGCCAGGAACCTAAGGTGACATCAGCACGAGATGTACAGTCTCGGGCATTATGAAAGACACATTCGCCGATGCTGTTTATGCAGCGGTGCGAAGTCCGCCTTTGCCGGACGCGTTTTAATTTGAAGGAGAAAATAGAACAAACCTTTATTTATTCCCGAACCAAAGCAATGTGTGCCTAGCCACAGCAAATCTACCGGAGCCACCTAAAATAAAATCGTCAAATCGCTTTTCCACATTCCCGAAGGCTGTACAATCTTTGCATCAAGCACGGTGCGACAAAGTGGAAAAACTAAAAGTCTACAGAGACATCAAGTGACTGCTTTCGCTGCCTTCTGTGCATGTGGGAATCGTTGATTCTTGGCACCAGAGATATCGATCCCCCCCCCCCCTCCCCCTCCCCCCCCCCCCCCCCCCCCAGTCTTAAACAAGACCCACCACTTTTATTTTTAACTGTTTAACTGCACACACTCGTTCAAACAGAAGGACCACGGTCTCGGGTTCACCGCTCGCTTGCTTTGGCTCCAGCTTTCGTTCTGTCCGTCTCGATCGCTGTCTGTTGAACTTCTCGGCTGCATCCGACCCGCTGCGGTACAAAGTTCAGCTCACCCCCGCGCTCGATCTTCTCCGCAGAGGCAAGCCGATGCCGTTGTCAAAAAAGTTCCAATATTCCGTCGTGAACTGGACTATTTAAAGCACAGAAACATATCGTGTTACAAGTGCATCCTAAGTATATTAGCATTAATTAATAAAAGTGACTATTTATCGCCAAATGGTGTTTGTGTTCTTTAAAAAATGTCTTCGCTTCATGTAAACTCAGTCCATTTTCCCCCACCTTTTTTTCTGTAAACCGCTTTACCTTCCCAAAGAAGGGCATGCGATACTACATACTTTTGATATTCAGACTCACAATAAAGAGCAGGCAATTACATGGTTATTTGATCGCACGCGAAAAGTTGTCGGCCGGTGCCGGATACGTCCTGGGTGAAACGGAGATGAGCCTATAGCGCGAAGGGCTGGGCGTGCTGTGCGTGCCTTACAAGCTGTGTATAGCACGAACAGATATATGACCCCGGTCTGGCTACATGAAGCGCTCGTTCCGTTTTCTCCTACCTTGGTGACCCGGCTTTACGCACCGGATGATGGAACATCCTCTGCACCACTAACGATCGGACTAAGGAACGTCAGTTGCCATCATTCCAAAATTAAGAAAAGACAATATGTAGCCAAGCGCGAGTGTTCTCAGTGAAAATAAATTTACCCGCTGCAATTTAACACAAAAATGAGCAGTACAGTCTTTGCAGTGAAGCCGACCTGCGGAAACTGTTTGGCGGTTACGAGAAAGTGGGAGCGATTTCGATCACTTCTAGAGAAGATACAACAAAAAAGGGGGAAATCGCATGAAGCCAATTGAAATTTCATATGATTGGAAGCAATAATAAAAAAATTGAACGAAATAAAAAATGGTCTTTTTTTGATAAAGTGGGTTCAAAATATCGGTTAATCTCATTTTCGACGATATTTCAAATTTTATATAAAACATTCCGTGAAAATAGAATAAACTAAACTTATGCCCGATGATAGCCCATGTATAGGACTACACCTGCATGGTGTTTGGTAAGCGACAGATAAAACCACTCGTGAGTTACAAGGCTCTGAAGATGCCATCGGATCGTCAAAGAGACGATGTATTGCATTTTTTACCTCAATAAACAAAAATGCAAAAATGCTTTTCTTTGAACTTAAAAATAGTCCAAATAACATACAAGACCTCAAAAAATTACTGTGACTTTTGTATTCTTTCCGTATTCATACCAGCGTACAGAAATGGGTAGAAAAATCATGGAGTAAAAAACTGATTTTCAGCCTGCTCCTCTCAGTACTTTTTTGTGAAACGAAATATTAAAAAAAAAAAAAAAAAAACTTCTGAAAAGCTGTTTTGTTCTTTCCATAAATTGGCCAATCATACATATATTTTTAATAACAATCGAAAGACCCACCCCGACAAGCGTGTTCGATTTCAAATAAAACCACCCTGTTAGGTTTGAGAATGTTTCCGGGTAAAGCTGTTCATTCAATTATTTTGAAAGGTATGTAAGAGTTAGCGTAAGAAGTGGTGAAATCATTATGGATTGTATTTTACAACGTTTATGTGATCTCGGCAAAAAACGAAGTTAAAGTGAACTCAGGGGTGTTCGCTCGTTTACGCAATTAAGAGAGGTTGGTGTAAAAAGAATAATTAGAATAGACAAATATCACGCTCTTTTTGGACACTTTCTAGATCGTTTCTAATACCCCTGTCAAAGGTGCACCTTGAATGTTATTTACGCTAAAGGCCTTTAGGATTTTCAAATAACATTTAAGTCGTCTCGCGTCAGACGGGTAACTTAAATGCAATTTGGGTGATGTCTATCACGATAGCGGTTTGCTGTTAACCTAGCAATGTAGTGTTTGTATTATTGTTAACCCGGCAGTCTAGTCTTTATTTTATTGTTTACTAAGTAAATAAAATGTAATGAGCTTTCAGAACACAGAATTCATACATGGTGATGAATTCTAAATACACGTTTTGATGGAGACAAGGTGTTTTGTGGCAACTGTGACACGACGTCAGGAATCCCAATTAATCCGTAGCCGTATCCGTTCCGCCACTTGGCTCGTCTGCTTTCGGAAATCCGTGCATCTTGCTCGACGTTGTTTCTGCGCTGTTTCGTTCTTCGCCGGATTCGTATACCCCGTTCACGTTTACGTCTGCGATCGATTGAAGCGAAGACCATGAAGTTGCAGCGATTGAGCCTGCTGACGGCAACGGTCTTAGTGCGATGGATCCGGAACGTCGGATTGCGTTCGTGTCTAAAGCACAGCAGCACAGTGGCTTGACGCTGCTGAGGGTCGACATACGATTTGCCAGTGCAGAAAGTGTCCGCCTTCAAGAAAGGCTCCTTACCAACGGCCTCATGTTCGCTGCTGTTGAAGCTTCAACTGTGATTCCACGAAGCATCCACCAAGCGTTGCGGAGGAACGAACGCATGTTTGAGGACACTCTTCCACACTTGCGAGAGCACTTTTTCAAGCAGTCCTTTCCCGTCCAGCCGGTTACGTTTACGTACCTAGTAGACGTGCGTCAGCCCCACATGGAGCGCGAAGTTACCTCCATGCGTTCCACCATTCCGGTGGAGAAGAGAGTTGGTGCTGCGTTGTGCAAGTTGTGCTCGCGCGCAGAAGACCGCACCATCGCCAACTTGTTCGGCCTGGGACGGTCCACAGTAACCGTAAACTACAGGGAGTTCTGTAGGGCAGTTGTCTCCGTCCTCGAGCAAGACGGTGAGCGCCGCCGAGCTTCCGGACCATACCCGGGAGTTACAAGCTGCTCTGGAGTTTCCCCAGGGAATAGGGGCGCTGGACGGCTGCCACTTCCCCATCTCATCACCGAAGGTCAACGCGAGCGACTGCCACAACTACACGGGCTGGTAGGTAACCTTTACTTCAAGGACAATGTGTATGATCATGTTTAGACTGCTAGAACCGATACCATGTACGCTGAACTTCCTGGCCCTTTAAAAAATCGGGCATCTTTTTTCAAACTGATAATTGCAACAAAAAAGAAAAAAACAATTTCTATATAAATATTGAGTGTGAATTCCTATCAGTAAACAAATTCAATGAAGCTGGCCAAACTGAATGATGCAAACTCGTTACTGCTAGCAAGTGTTCTCAAATGCGTATTTGAGGAATCAAAACATAAAGAGGGGCACACCAATCAAAGGGCAACGGAGAGAACGCATAAACAATTTTCGGTGATGAGGTGTCCAACTCTTGCCGTCATTGATTGAGGGGAAACAAACCCACGTGGGCACATTTGGGGGGCAGACAAACGCACCAGGCGCGCAAAGAGCAGACAAACGTTCACGGCAAATTGTTTCAAAGGTTTCGATTTCAATAAAATGTACTTGGACCAAACATTTTTTCTAGCAATTTTAATATGGTGACATAAGCTGCACATGTTTGATGACATGGACGTTTTGAAATAGCTATTCCTCGATGCGAGATGTCAGTGACTGATAGCCAGCTTCTTACACTTTTAATGTTATATTTAAAACCTACGTACATCTC
The DNA here is from genome assembly GCF_016920785.2 of Ixodes scapularis. Taxonomy (NCBI): domain Eukaryota; kingdom Metazoa; phylum Arthropoda; class Arachnida; order Ixodida; family Ixodidae; genus Ixodes; species Ixodes scapularis. The sequence continues at coordinate 118,197,507 of NW_024609868.1, read as the reverse complement.
TGTTCTGCGGAGTTTTAACAAATTGTGCTGTGCTGTCTACTTCCCTTTTGAATCTCCAGTTTTGAGGACTGTATAACGACAGCATGATATATTCAACACCCATGAAGCTGACACATGCCTTGTAATGTTTGTATATGGGTATAGCATCATCCTCCTGGCCCTCGCAGACCACCGTTACCGGTTCCGGTATGTGAACGTCGGGGCACCAGGGCGTGCCACGACGCACATGTGCAACGGAGGTCGGCTATGGTGGCTGTTCTGCAAGGACCAACGCTGCAGATGCCCATGGTCACCGTCAACGGGACTACCGTGCTGCCCTTGATCCTGTGTGACCAGCCATTCTCTTTAACGTCCAACATGCTCAAGCCGTACCCTCGCAAGGACGTTAAGAAAGGCTCTCTACAAGAAGGCTTCAAACGACAGCTGTCGTCTGCTAGCCGAGTCGCGGAGAACGCCTTCGGAAGGGTCAAGGCACGATTACGCTTCATTATGAAGAGGACGGAGTATGAGGTGGACAATGCCCGGCTTCTTGTGCGAGCCTGCTGCAATTTAAACAACGTCTGCGAACATTTCAACGATGGTGTCAAGCCCAAGTGGCTCAGCGACTTGGCGACGGAGGACAAGATCTATCTGCAACCGGTGTGCACCACAGATGCCGAGGCAGAAAAGGGGCAGAGCGTCAGGGACGCCATTGCGGGGTATCTACACCAACGCTCGAGGCAGATTGTCTAGATAAAGAGCTCAAGTGGCTGCTCTTGTTTGCAGCGAGAGAAAGCCAAGACCACAGACCCTGACAGCTACGAGGGCCCTTTCCAGTGCCTAAAGAACAAAAGGCACTTTTAAGGGCCAAACAAATCTGGCTTTGGAGCGCAAGACTTGATGCCAACTCCCGTGTCCCAAGTGAAGTTTCATGTTTCGGTCACTATTATTAGCCTTCAGTATGCTTTAATGTGGCTTTTATACACTATTTTAATAAATTTTAGGGAATTGACTGCCCAAATATAAGTTCAAGCACCGCTCAAAGCTATTGTGTGCCATGAAACGAAGCTTATAAAGCAAAGAATCATCTGAACGGGTCACTGCTGGAGTACAAGAAATACCAGCGCCTATTCGGGGGATTCCTTGAACTGTTGCTTTCGATGAGAGTTGCAAGAAAAAAAAGTATGCGTGTGCGAATAGTAGAATTTGGGCTTGAATCAAATCGAATATTCCCACATAGTTGGCAAAAAGTCAAATGTATAATAAAATATTTAATACCAAGAATTCTATTTGGGGGTCCACATGCCAAACCAGTGAAGGGCATCTGGCGCAACTTAATGAAAAACTGGGGATTAGTGTAGGTCACCTAGGGACCTTGAGGTACAACCGAAGTCTCGGTTGCACAGCGATCTCTCCGCAATAAACCTCCGTCAGATTGCAGGCACCTCGGACACGATTGGATCCCGCCAACTGGAGATCCGTAGGCAAACGTTCTGCTCTGGAGCCACCGAGGCAGCTACTCTTGAATGCAACATAAATGCACACCGGGACAGCTTACATGGCAGTTTATGTGGCATTTTTATTCATGAAGGCCATCAACGCAGTCCCAAGCTCCTGCTGCACCTTGATGACGGTTTCCTGCAGGACTATTTCCCGCTCGCGTAGGGCGAACTCTCTCTTTCTGGAAGCCTAAAAACTCTGCCTGAGCAGTCTCTGTTCATTGATCACCGTTTTGATGTACGCGGGTTCGGAGCTTGCGGCCACTTCCTTTTTGGTGCCCTCGGCAGCATGTTGCTTGTGCCATTGATGCTGCTGAGTCCCGTTTCCTGACACTTGCAGTGGCGGGGGTGCTGGCAACTTGGCTTTCCTCGCCATGCTGCTCCTCTCCTGGTTCTTCCATGTGCTCTTCGAAGTAGTCCGTGTCGTGTCGACCATGTTTTTCTCTTGCATGTCTGAGTGCAACTGAGGGGCAAACCACACAAGTATTTTTTTCCTTTTAAGCGACAAGAGACTGCAGCAATCTGTTACGTGCCACCCAAAGTCATTATACAATGAATGTTCAAAAGTAACGGAACTCCAACCTTTGTAGCTGAGAATCAAGATGCAAGGTTTTACTAGCGTAGTTTTATGCATCAGGGTGCAAACCTGCTATAGCTCTTTACTCCGTTTCAGAGACAGTATTCAACGCTCCTAAGGATACTGGTACAAGTACGGGACTTCTATTAGCGATTCATTTGGGCATGCTTTTGTACAAATTACATAATCCATATAGCCAAGCTCTCGTGCCAGCACCTTTGACAGCATTGTACACTATGAATGAAAAGGAGTGTAGCATAAAATATTGAGCAAAACAGTTGAAGATATTTGCAAAAACATCAAAAAGGACGATTGTCACGTCCGAGAGCAGAAAAACAGGAAGTGCCCAAGGTAGGGTAGGCGCCTTATCTATAGTATGCACCTTTTATACAGTATAGCCGTAGTCTGGCAGAACCTCGAATTTTTAAAACAGCCACAATGTACTACTGGAGCTGAAGCTTTACCGCATCGCACCGTGGCACGCGTGCAAAGTTTCGTCGCTTTGCACCGGCTTGTCGAAAAAGCAGCCAAAGCATAGGAGCACCTCCAGTAGCTCGGTGGACTCTGCTCGGTGTGAAATTTAATGCATTTGCCACTGGCTACCACTTTCACATTGAAATGATTTGTTTTCCACAAATGCCCAAACTTTTCTATGAGAGAAACCACCAAACCTACCTCCACTAGTGACGGTGTGCAATGGTTGGTTGCCAAGCTCTCATCCATCAGGGCCGTGTCATTCAGGGTAAGGGACCCCAACAGTCGGTTAAGGTCCCAGAAGAACGGTCACTTCAACGCGCCGGACCCCGTGGTGGTCCCCTCCCTCAGATGTTTTCTGAAAAATGGAATTGCATGAGTGGCAACTTTATTGCAAAGGTATTGATGTATGTGCAACCCTCTGTGTAACAAACAATTTTCTGGAACATTCTCAGAATAAAGGGGTAAACCCATTATTACTGGCTATATTGTGCTTACGGTGTGGGGATTCCTGTGATCTCCCTTCCGTGATGGTTGCGATAACGGCCGCGGGTCGGAACACTCGGCCTCCTTCGCCGTGAGCTCCGACCTGTCCGTGAAGCATAGGAGGGCCGCCTGGCTTGGGGGGCTCTCCTCCTCACTCTCTCCCGAGGGGACCTTTTCCGTTCCCCCCGCTCGGATGCGGATCACTGCTGACAGGCGAGGAGGTTTCGCTTCTTGTTTTCCCGCTTTCGGGAAAGGAACTCGTCCTGGTGACCGCGAAAATATGGTTATGTTTTTTTTCGTTGGGGGGGGGGGGGGCGGGGGGGGGGGGGAGGGGGGGTAAGGTCTTAGCAAGCTGCATTTTGGTGGCTGTTTGCTTGTCTACTTTTACCATTATAATAACAATAAAGAAAGTGAAGCACAGAATTTTCTTTATTTTACAGAACAAACAGGAGGATCCTTAAAACTAGAAAGGACAAGACATGGTCCAGTTCCGAGGGCAAAGTCTTGCAACTGGAGCAAAGACTGCAAACTATACAGAACTCACTAAAAATACATTCAACAGTTCGACAAAAACCCCGAGACTGGGACAAAAAGGGACGGACAAACACAAAGTCTCTTTTGTTTGTGAAGGTTTCTCCCTCTCTTTCCTTCGTCTCTTTTGATTTGTGTAGGATTTGACGCCTATATAAGCACCCTCCGTTGTCAAATAAAATTCAGCTGTGTTTGAGACTTTGTGTTTGTCCGTCCCTTTTTGTCCCAGTCTCGGGGTTTTTGTCGAAATGTTTAACCACCACCAGCTCGTTTGCGCCCTTACCTTTTGTTCACACATTCAACAGCTTTAATAATACCTGGAAATGCAGCTAACAAAAGTAAGAAATGTTACAGGTGCAAAAATAAATTGACTTTAAGAGGCAAAAAAAAGTTTAATATAGGTTTCGTTTCACAATGCTGAGCACACCAAAATCGTCAATCTCTAGCTAAAACAGTTGTAAAACAAGATTTGCGTCGATGCTTGCACAGTGGAATCTGCCTGGTGTCAACTATACTGGACAACTTGGGCAAAGTAGTACAACAAAAGAAATTGGTGCAGGTTTAATGAGTCACTCCAGTTAGGACTTCGAAAGAGTTCCAGTGATGGAAGTGCTGCGCCCTTTTGCGCCATAATCGAAAGTCTGCTACATCTTGCGCTGCAGTGACATTTTTGCTAAGAATTTCGCCACACCTGCACAAAAATAAGCAAAGCAAAAAAGAAAAAGTTTATTGCTTAGTTATTAATTACTAAAGTAGGAGGCAAGGAAAAAAGTCTGCTACAGAACCTGCTACAAAAGGTTGAATGCCACTTTCATCACTGGAGCTCTTAACGATTCTTTCACCAAATCTGGAACATGGCTTTACTTCATCATTGCACCTTTCTTCACGAGACCTCTTTGGATTTTTTCTTTGTCTACACCAGGCAACTTCCACTGCCACTTAACCTCCCCTGGTTGACTAGAGAAGTAGTGGGTGTATACTTCTCTAGCTGCCCCAGCCTCATCTGAGAAATTGCGAGAAAATTTCGGCTGCATCGAGAAGAGTAGCTTCTTCGAAGCCTCCGACGTTTCCGCTCTCCAGGACCCTTCTGTGGTGTTCCCGAAACAATCGTCCTTATCTGCATAGCCTTCGGGATGCTCGCGGTGTTCCAACAGGTAGTTATGCAACACGCACGTGGCCTTGACGACGTAATCCACATTTTGTAGAATCAGGTTGATTGTCCGCAAGAGGATCCTCCACCAAGCCGCCATTATGCCGAAGGCATTTTCAGTGCACCTTCTGTGGGGTGGAACAATGAATGTGGACAGATTTTGTAATTCATGTCGTCACAGTTGTTGCTACATGTAATGTAAGCTAGCGAACTAGTTATCTGGGCATACCTTCCTCGGCTGAGCCTGTAGTTGAACACCCGCTTCTCCCCGGTCAGGTCCTTGGCGGGATATGGCCGCAGAAAATCGGGCCTCAGCTAAAACGCTTCGTCCCCGACGAAGACGTGAGGGGCCAGTCGAGGATCCTGGCACCGGGGGAGCTTGCCCAGGTCGGGGAGGTTGAGGGTGCCGTTCTCGAGGGCTTGCCCAAAATCGGATGACTTGAAGACTCCCCCATCGCTCTGCCGTCCCTCGGCCCCAACGTCGATTAAAACGAAGCGGTAGCCACTATCGACGACCGCCATCAGCACTATGGAGAAGGTGTGCTAAAAAGAGAGGTGTTGTGGTTAACAAAACTGCTCATGATAACATTACACAAAGTATCACATGTTTGCCTAACTTCAGCTTGGAGATGGTCAACTGAATAATGTTTATACATTCATCATTATTTGCAGCTGCAGTGCCACAATCATTTTCAGATATCATCAAGTTAACCATTCCTTTAGTATTTCTTATTCCAATGCCAACTCGTGCACCAATTAACTCTAAAGCGTGGTTTCAAACCTTTAACAGAAGCTACAAGTGCGAGCTCCATGCTTTCAGCGTCGCTGCCAAGCACGCGCGCTCGTGCGGTACAAGCACTGTTGAGGGCCACATGCTCGCGCTTGTAGCATCTGCTGCGTCTGGACTTCAGCTGAAGCAAAGTATAGGACAAATTATACTAAATTTCAGCCCTTAAGTACATCCTGCATTTGTGCCCATTTTGTTATATTCATAAAAAGCAAAACATGGAAGAAAGCACTGTTGTATTCATGCCGTCTATGCTAAATGCTATTCTTCTGAAAACTTTTCCGGCAGTTGCAATTTTCTTAATAGACTGCTATATCGCAACCTCACTAAGAATGTGAGTAGACAATGCATGCTTCAAATTTATTTATATATTTGTTCTATAAAACAAAAACAGATACACATGCAAAACGTCTTAGGCCCCAACTACACGGACTGTTTTTTATGTGCTTCACCAGTGTCAATGTCTCAGCATTAGCATGCACCTGATGTGAGATAAGGCAGTGTACTGGTGCTGGACAAGAAAGGTTCTTTAGTACTTACAAGCTTTTAGGTTTAATGTTGCAGTACAGAAGCTGTACCCTCAATCTCAAAACATTCATAGCTTGCTGCATAGGCCACACAGAGACTGACTCGGAAGTTCCAGCAGTTGTACTTAGCCTTACTTCTGCCATGCACCAATCTCCAATTAGTCTCTGCACAGCAAGCCACTTCCGGTGCCGACACCGAAATCTGGCCGGGACAGACATCGGCACATTGCATGAAGAATGCCATGTGGTTGTGGCTTTAGGCATTCCTCAGCAAATTTCCTGTTACTTTTACACAAACTACACAAAATTTGGGCCGTTAGAATTGCTACAGGTTTGTGGTCACCTTCAGTTTCATGTTGATTCTTTGTTATCTTACATTAATTTTGCGAAGCATTATTCACTATAATCCGTTTCACGATAAGATGGATTGCAGTAAAACTATAACCACTTTAGCCAATCAAGTGGTCTGTGTATGTGAGGTGCCTTAATTCACTAGGCGTGTATCCCTTTAGCCAGTTAGAAGGTCACATGGCAAGCTTGAACTCTGTATTGACTTCGGTGACTTGCAGCACCGGCTGTAATCCATTCTAAGCTGAACAGGCTATAACAGTGGTCCCAGGGGTCAAAAAGCATGTACCCACGTGGTATAATCTGCATAAGGATTTCATAAAAGCTATAGAAAATTCACAGCACAACTGTCAAGCCTGGATTCTGATCATTTACAAACCACCAAGCTATATCTAAGACATGGTGACAAGGACTAGAGACATACCTTGTAGTTGTTATAGGTGCTGCCAGAGTCCTTGGGGCAGGTTATCGCAACGTGCTTCCCGTCCACTGCTCCAAGGCAGTTGGGGAACTGCCACCTCCGCGAGAAGCCGTTTCCCACTTCGACCCATTCAGCCTCCGTGGGGGGCTGTATAATAGACAACATTTATTTATAAATTTACAAATCAGGCTATGGCTTACCAACAAAACAAATTTTCTTCACTATTATTGGGGGTGGAAGAGGAATTGGCAGTGGAAGTGTGTTACAATACTTGTATGGCAGGCTCTGACGTTATGAATTCAATCCTACTGTTACCAGTCCACTATCACTACCGGTTACAACTGTCACATCACCTTGTATTAATGTTTACAACACCGAGCAGATTTACCCCATACACCCTTTTAGTTTACAAGATTTTAGATGGCTATAATTTTTTTGAAGCCTAATTACTATGTCGACGACATGGATAGCCTTGACAAGGTCTGGAGGCAATAGTCGGTCAAATGTGACGACTGCTGTTTAACACGCAGACAGCTGTTTGAATGTGAAGATGCACTGAACGTGAACCGGGTGGGTCGGACCACATGGTGGTGCTCCCGAGTTAATGTTGGAACAATACAATCAAATGTTATGACAAGAAGACTCCTTTAATTCACTTTAAGTGCATGCTGCGCAGGCGATGATGGTCTGATGGCGACTTGTTTTCTTTTTTCACGGCATCTATCAACATTCTCGGTAAGATCGGGTAGGCAGGAGACATGAAAACTGATCATGACGCCTTTCCCAGATCTTTCAGTGCAGCCCAGACTTGTACCGTACGCATTGCAAGTAATCAAATTACTTGTAATCGATTACTTTTTGGAGTAATTTTGTAATCAGTTGATTACTTTTATTAGGCAGTAATCACAAGAGTAATATGATTACTTTTTGAAGTAATAAAATTACTTGTAACCGTTACAATTTGTCCACGGGACCCCCCCCCCCCCCCCCCCCCCCCCCCGAAACGCGCCATTTTTTTATGGAATGACAAAAATAAAATTTGCTTTTTTTTTTTTTTCGAACGGAATAAAGAAAGATTTTTGCGGAGATGTAGGAAACGAGGTCAATCTCTTTCTATGTACAGTTTCTGTGAAATCTCCGTTTTTTTTTTTTTTTTTTTTTTCGAGCTTGGACTGGGAGTGGGAAGCCTCAGGAAAGCCACAGTGCGTGACAAAGGCCATTCAGGGCGAAGTTTGAAGAAGCAGATTGTAGCTTTGTGAGTCCTTCGTTCAAACTAGCCCCCTCAGGCACACACACGCAGAAATAAAAAATAAAAAAATCCTGCTTAGAATACCTACTCACAGCCCGTAGGGGAACCAGAACCGAAGAATGCCTAAAGCGGATGCAAAAATATAACAAAGGCAGTTGAAATATTTCCCCATTTCCCCTACGTGGTCTTTGTGACAAGCAATGTTTCGAGTTGAGAAGTGGTCGGGGCGATCTCTTCTGCTAATGGGTACTACACATGATCCGTTCCAAAACCTGGAGCAGCTGAGCTCATTCACATGTGAATAATAAATGAGTGACGCAAACTTTGAGCGACAAACCTTGCTCAAGCTTAAGAAGATCTAGAACCCCCTCCGCTTCCCCCCCCCTCCCCCCCCCCCCCCCCCCCCCCACACACACACACACTGGCGAACGCCCAAATCATTAAACTTCAAACGAATTCTATGCTTGTGTCCGCATTGTGAAGGTGCAACGACCACGAAGAGGGAGCCAGTTTTTCTTCTTCAATACTTGTGCAAATGTGAATTATAAGTTGGAAGTAGTTCATTGTTATGAGCGCTACAGATGTGTCTTCACACAATAAAGTAATCGGAAAAGTAACGATTACTTCTTTAAGTAATGTCCAATTACTTTTGCCGTCGAGTAATCAAGTAATCTAATCGAATACTTTTTAGCCAAGAGTAATAGTAATTGTAATCAATTACTTTTTTTTAGTAACGTGTACAAGACTGGCACTGCAGCCCCAGTCTACACAATACCGCAAAACCTTGGGAAGGAAAGTTTCTAACAAGAAAACATAGCAATGCCCGGCCCGCATGCAATTTTCTGCTCACACCTTGAACTGGAAGTGCGCCCCAAGCACGACTGCTGCGGCATGACGTAAGATAGTTGAGTTGGTGTGTAGAGTAGACACAAAGGGAGAGCTTTGTCTTCCTGAAGCCACAAACCTTCAGGCTCCGCCTTGATTAAAGAGGATAGGTACCTTTTCACTACATGCCTTTGTCACCACTCTCACCACACTCTGTCCCAGAGCTTCAACCTACCAAGGTGCATAAGGGCGCACTGCACATGATCGCTTTTTTGACCGTTCCATAGCCATTAAGTGGCTAGTTGTATGCAGGCTTAAGGTTTCTGTACTGACACGTCGCCAGGGATTACGAAAACAAAACCAACTGATGGCCGGATGACAAGACTTTGTGCACCAATTTTCCAAACGTTCTGATGTGCTAGATTCGGTGTTCCAGATGAACTGTTATAGTTGTGTGAATTTTGGGGGTGTATGCAGAGCAACAAAACATGTGGAGAAACTGTCTCACAGTGAGATATGGAGCCAGAAACCAAAAAACCACCCCTCAATTCCCGTTTTCCACTTGATAAACAAAAACACTTTCCTGCTTTTTGCGAGGACTAGCGAATGGTAAATTCCGCTCGCAGGTCTCGAGTGCTCCAAAAGCGCTCCCATTTGGAGCGCGCATATTCTGCTCGCAGATCTGGCTCGAGTTGGTCATCTTCCGCTCGTAGATCTCTGGCAGCGCCCGCTCCACGGAGCGCATCAAACCCCACCGAACTTGCTCTGCGGGATTTCACAGATCTCTGCAGAAGTTGACAGAGTGGCCCACGTGATTTCCGTCTAAATCGGCAGTGCGCATGCGCGGCGAGGTTGGAGAGGTCGGCGGCACCGGCGGGCCGGACCGGTCAGGTCATAGAGTTGGATTTGTGTGGGTGCGTCGGTTGTTTACGCGGGATTGTGACAGCTCGAACGCTTCTACCTCGCGTAGATCAGGGATACAAAGCCGGGACTGTGGAGCGTGGTAAATCGTAAGGGCTGACATCTGTGATCGTGAAAGGAAGATCGCCAAAAAAGCCGGAAGGAGACGCAAGGTTAAGCCCGTTCATTCTACAGCCAATAATTGTTTACCTTTTTAGACTGGATTCCGCCGGCGTTTTCCAGTAAAATAAAGCAAGAAGTGATTAGGCAACAACCGTGCAAGTGATGGTTTGTTACCTCTGTGTTTATTAAAGTCGTACCAGAAATCTTAATTCCACCGCTGGCAATCGCTGTCCGTGCCCCGCCGCTCCGAGGCAGCCGAAAGGTTTGTGACGGCGCCGAACGCGGACGCCTTTGTTATTTGTGACGTGGGCGCCGTGTACGTATATTTTCGCCCGGTCTATGTCGCGTGTTATTTCTGCAACTAAGCAGTCACAGTCGTCACTGGTCGTTGTAAAGATCAGTCGGCTGAAGCGTTGGTGGGCTTGTCAAGTTTGAGCAGCGGCCATTTTGAACGGCGGAGGGGGAAGCGGTGGGGAGGGGGGTGGGGGAGGTCGCTCCAAAAATGCAAGTTTATCTTCCCCTTGTCGATTCGTAGCGGGTTTCACGGAGCGAAATTTTGCCTCCCTTGCGGATTTCGGAAAGCGCTCCGGATCTACGAGTGGAATTCACCATAAGAAACACGATCCTACCGGGAGAAGAGAGAGAAGTGTGAAAGGGAATCAAGAGAAGCCTACAGGAAAAGGGTTTTCCTCGTGGCAGATAATTCTGTAGGTCTGCCTTGAAAGCAGCATTGCAAGGCAAGATGAGGGGCAACAGTGCAGTAGTGCACCGAGGTGCTTGCCAGGACTCACGGGAGGCAATGTGTGGATGGCATGTGAACTACAATTTGCCTATTCGCGACTCCAGCAAAACGGACGCCACCAAGCGGGAAAACCGGGAACCAGCCGGTCCAGGTCGCTCCGCGCCCCTCCGCGTCTCTTGTGCCTTTCGCGGGCAAGTGTTGTCGGCGCGATGGCGAAAAGTGTAATTTCACAAAGGTCCGAAAATGTCTTAAGTTTGCCTGAGTGTTCATTAGTGTGGTGAAGCCTCAGTAGATTGTTTCCTTCCATCACGTGTTTGAAAGCCCGTTTACTCCGCAACACACGGTCGCGTGCTTTCGATTTCTTGGATGGGGAGGAATCGCGGAAAAACGTTTTGATTTCTTGTCTTTCTCGAATCACATTCAAAGTGACGACTACTTGGCAACTGATAAGGGGCTTCTTTGTAAGGATGTAGAACAGTGGGAGGACGACAGGCGAGGCATTACACTGAAGGGAACACCAATGCTGCAGTCAAGTGAATGGGAAGGTTCGATAGCTGCTTTTCTTCAGTTCGGTTGTGTTCGATTAGCTTCAAGTTTGAGCCACCCACGCCGGTCGGTGCGTTGGCTATTCATCTTGACTGCTTTTCGTCGAAAAAGCCTCTGGACCACTCTGAAAGAGTTGGGCTGATTTCGCAATTACTTGATTCAGAAAAACTTGCTCGCTGCAAATGAAAAATGACGGAAATTTTCTGTTTTCAAAAGGTGGGGGACGCGTCTCGCAGCGTTAGAAGCTGTTACGGCATTTTGATCTATCGCGCCTCCAATATTTATATTATACCTCCGTCGAAGTCAGCAGCAATATATGTCTACATTGCTCAGGTTGACCCGCCACAAGAAATACTTATTTTCTCCGTTCAGGATCCAAAGCAAAGTTCAATGCGGAGAGGTTCTGCGTGAACTCCAGTGAAGACTCTCTTCAGTTTGTCTCCGTGCTGCCGGTTAGAACTATTTGGCTAAGTTTAAGTAGTATCTCTCTGTCTGTCAAATATACTTTTATTCAGCAGTTCACCTAATAGCTAGTCAACTAAGCTCATATTTCAACCCGAAGAATATACTAATACCGCTTTAGTGGGACCCCCATAGTACGTAATATAATACATACCCGCTCGTCTAAATGATTCCTCGATTACTACTAAAACCTGAATTGAAATACGAGTATCAGCTATTTAGTGGGGTGCCGGAGGGTTAACATGATCCTTGGCTCAAGAAGCGCTGCTTAATTTTCGTAATTTTCCTGCAGCCTGTGCTGTTGACCGAGCAGACGACTGGAGCTGTTTCTTAAACGCGGATACGCACGAAAGCTCGATTTCGCGGACAGATTAGTCGGATGGTCGAGGCATGCTAGTTGGCTGAAAATTACTGTCGGCGGAAAAATTCTGCGGTCATTGCCGCTTTTCTTAGATGATCAAAACTGATTAGTATATTACCGACTCTCCAGAGCCCATATGGTTTCGGTTTTGAAGGAAATCTCCGAAACGACAGTTTGACATGAAAATAACAAAAAACACCGGGAAAACAAAACTATGCTCTGCGAGTTTATGTGCACCGGCTACACTTCACCGTCTCAGTTCAAATAGCTATAAAATTGGGCATTAAACAAAAAAAAAATCTGTTAAATTGAACGCGCCACCTGTTCAGGCGGCCCGGCCGAGCCGACGCGACCTGGACTCAGCCGCCATGTTTGTTCGGTGGTGGCGCCCCCTATAGGTCGCTGGAGTCGCGAATAGCCTACAGATCAGAGTCTGTAGGTTATGGACACCTCCAGCGGCGTAGACTTTCCATTTTCCCGGGAGGGGCAGGCTGAGTTCTCCTTGGGGGGGGAGGGGGGGGGGGGGGAGGGGTGTTGCGCGTTCCCTTCTCGCCAGAACTGGAAGCTGACGAAAGCACGCTGGAATTCCATTTCCCATGTATTTTGTCAATAAAGGCAACGTGGGTGTTATTTTGTTCACATGCTGCTACTAGAAGCTCGTTACATGGCACGTAAACAGCGTCTTGGTAAGGATCACGGCCCGGGCCCCTTGAGGGGCTCTGTCCCCCCGATTTCACCAAGGGGGGCACGAGCCCCAATGCCCCCCCCCCCCCCCCCCCGTAGTCTACACCTATGGACATCTCCTAACAAATTAAATTTGTCACATCATACAACCAGTATTAAAAATAAAGTGCTCACCTTCATGTAAATGGGGCACAGTCTGGCCCAGAGGGCGCGGCAGGTCTCGTGAACAGCCAGCCGAGCTGTTTCCAGCCCGACCCTGTACGCCAAGGCCACGTCCTTCACATCTTGACCGGATGCGAGGTAGCTGAAGTAAAGAACATATTCAATTACAGGATGCAGTTAATGCACATAATTTTTAGGTCTTCTTTGTAATTCATATCATTAATATTCAAAGCAAATCGCAATGCTACTGCTATAGCACACTTCTGTGGTTAGAAAAAAGCAAATTCATAATCCCGACATGGGGGAAAAGTAGTTTTCTACTTGCATTGAGTATGTTTATGCTCCGACGTCTACAAACCTAACGTCCGACGACGTGAAACGACGTTCGTCGTCCACTTCGCCACGCCGCGTTGGGAAAGGAATTGTCAACCGTGTTTATAGTCTGGCGTCGTTCAAAGCGCTCCAACGAATTGCTTCACATTGCGCATGCGCGTCTCCATGGCAATTGCGTGGTTTGGTCTCGCTGGTGGCGAATTTCCGCTTCCGTTCGCAAGATACAGCTCTGCCCGGCTGTCCTTCGACGGTGATGATGAAAGCAGTTAAATGTGTCAAAAGCTGCGATTCGCGGCAGTTGATATTTCTGCACTGTGGTATGCTTGAAAACGAGGAAATAACGAAGATAACTTGCATAGAAACACATTTATTTCCTAACGAAAGTCATACGTGGTCAGCGAAAGAAGAACAATATTAGCCGGTCATGGTGTCGACCAACATCAACAAAAGAGAAGTAGTTGGTGGTTCGGAGCGACCAGCTTCTAACATATGTCCTGCGCACAAACCTCATGACTAGCCTTTTGCGTCGAAAACTCACGGATATGACGCCAAAATGGGAAGCCGATGTTCGTCGAAAAGCTTCAAGCGCGTCCGCGGTGTCGTTACGCCTACATATTTAACGGCTCCGAGACAGGTGTACGTCGACGCGCCGGCTCACTCCATCGAGCAAATGGAATCGACAGAATGACATCGGCAAACTGTGCACAAACACAAGCACATCCAACTCACCAGCGGCTACACTCCATGACACAAGCACGAACGGCAGGCACACGAATACACAACTCCGCCCGACCGATGCCCGACTGGAGAAACGACGGGAGCACGGCAATCACAGGAGCTGGCGTGAAGGCTTCTGGGAAACGACCGTCACCAGCCGCCGCCGAAATTCGAGCAGAGCCTACCTTGTCGAAAGCTTCGTCGACGGTTGCCGAGGCGCGCTACGTTACGTTGCGTTGCGTTCGACTGTTGTCGAAGTATAGAAGCTCCTTTCATAGCAACGTAACGCGACGAGGTCGGGCGCACGCGCCCGTCATTGTTACATTGGAGTATAAACAAGAGCTCAAACGACACCGCAGGCTAGGTCAAGAGAACAGGCTGTCTGCCTCTGAAGAACCATTGCCATTCACGCCTCAGTAGGAAACTACACATACCTCAGAGTGATGGCGAGTCGCTCTTCCGATGCCAGGGGCTCACGTATGCAGTGCATGCGCTGCAAATCTGCCGGCACCAGCTCGTGCAGCTTGTCAAAGGTAGCTGGGCTCATCCGATAAAACTTCTTGAAGAACTGGTGGTCTCCTTGTCTCATCAGCTTCATTTGAGCATGAAGGAAAACCTTGTAATTAGCTTGCCTGGTCAATATACAGCTTGTTTTGGGAGAAAAGAGAACCATGTTTTTCTGACAGTAAATTTAGACTACATCACTGAACAGTGTCTGTGTCCAAATGTGGCGCAAACGTTTTCAACCAGATGCCCGATTTTCATTATTTTTAATTATGGACATGAATGGCGTCTTTTACTGGGAACCTTGTCTATTTTCTCAATGAAGGCTTACAAAAATCGCAAACTTGTTTTAAATCAGAGAACGGAAAGATCTGAAACTTCGGCATCTGGTCCCAACTGTTACAATTCTCTACTTTAGTTGGCCAAAATAAGCGCCTAAGCGACACAAAATATTATTTAACTGTACATGTAAAGTACAGGAAAAACAGTTTTTGATTTTTCTTGATTTACTCAGGTGAGCAAATCTTTCCACAATTTTAGTGAAAGCTTCCACCACCTTCAGGAACCTCCGTAGTAAATCCTAGAGCATACGATTTAAGAACCCGATTTGTGCGGACAGTCTAAAGTGGGATCGAAGCGATCTCCGCCACCGCCTTTGGCATGCATCGTATCGTTTGCAGTATCGTTTTCGGGGGTGTCGGAAGTCTACTAAAGGTCTATATTTATAAGCTCTTCTACTTACGGCAGTGTGGTAGAGCCCTTCCTCCTTCCTCTTGAGAAAAATCGGGCGAACCCAACAGGTCCGCTCGCTCCGGTTCCTCTTTCCTCGCATTAATCGTAGCAACGCTACCTTCTTTCGTAGCAGAAGCACTTGTAGCTCGAGCTACATCCTTGCGGAGTCCGGTAAAAAAACACAATGCAGAACGGACAGAAAAAGGAAAATACTGGAAATAACTAAAAACAAAAGTACGAGGAACAAAGCTGAGTACCAGGAGACAAGCAGCAGACCGTCAAAACTAGCAGAACGGCGCGCCACTGCGCAGGCGCGTGGTGTATTTAATGATGATGATAACAAATTCGGCATGTCAATACTGAGAGAGACAAAATATGTTGACACGTAATAGCATTGAAGTATATTTATGCGTTAGATAACAAGTTAATACAAAAGGATAACTGAGTTTAAATGAAGTTTCGGGTTTGATGTTCTCTTATTTTCAAGCTACAGGTTGGCAACACCGTGCTATACGACGAGGAGACGCCGACGGAAAGCGCCGTATGTGGGTCGGCGACCTTCCCCTCTTCCTTCGTACGAAAAAAACGTCCACTAGACGCCACGATTACGCCCGCTAAAACGCGCGTTAACTCGTTGAGAATACGCCCTATGTGGTTCGGGCCGAAGTGGAAAATAGAAATCGAGCTCAAAGCTCCGATTTTTGCACTAGAGCACTGTAATCATGTTCAGCCTGATATAAATCGTTCTTGCTTGATGTCTTGATTTAAATACAATTGCATATAGAAAAAACCACATCATAGACAGTAAATAAAAATATTTTGGGACATATTTCTTGTCGGAAAAGGGTTCATTTAAATCATCATAGTAAAATCCGTCTAATTTCAGTTGAAAATTCCCATTAAATTCCAATTGGAATTTTCTTATTTTCACCAATCGGTTTTTTGGACAACCAATTGGTCACTGCCAATGGGAACCATTTGGAACCCATTCAGGTTCCAACTGGAAAAATAATTCCAATTGGTGAAACCCATTGGCCAGTGTGCTTAAAGTTAGAACCCACTAAAACCAATCGGTTCCAGTTAATACCAATTGGAATTCCAATTGCATTTAATGGGAATATGTAACTGGGATATTTAAATCACGATTTAAATCATGATTTAAACCACGATTTAAGTCATCTTAATTTTTATTTTCCGCCCTGGCTCATACTACTCTCAGGTTGCATCCAACCTTAAAATTATCTTACCGGTACGTGTTGGTTAAATTTTCTATCTTGTGGTGGACCTGGTCCTTGACCATCACGATACCGCAACGGTGCAGCTCCTCCGAAATCCCCTCGTAACCGCCTCCGTTACGCTTGGCGCGTCGAGGGTCTTCTATCCAGCCCTCCCAGAGCCGGATCAACGTCCAGGTCTTCTGGGAGCTCCTCGCGACGCGCGGTTCGACAGGGTGTACTTCACGCGCGCTCTTAAAACAGCTTAAAACACAGTAAAATATATACGTACAACAAAAAGATTACATATATATACAACAAAAAATAAAAGACTATAAAACGATGATAAAATATAAACAAAAGAAATAGAAGATGAGAATGATAAATGACAAAAGGAATGGGAAAGCAAAAGAAACCAAGGAAAACGAGCGAGCAGAGGAGCGAGCAGAGAACGGACAGTTCAGGGATCCTACTGGGCAACTGAGATCGCAAAAGGTGTGCGAGATATGCACGTCATAAGCATTTTTTTCTCAGAATAATTGCTACGAGCACTGTTTTCAATTGTATTTATATTAGTTATTAAGTTTTATTTCAATTCACGAAACTTGTGCTGGCCGCTGCTGGCGACACTACACATTTACGAGCCGTAAGTGAGTTTGGGAGAACTCAGTTGAGCTCGAATGTCATTTAAGTCAAATGTCTTTGAGTTGCCGTGTGACACTGCCGAAATGGCATTTACACTGAGTGTCATTTGGGGTAAATGTCACTTGAGGCGTCCGTCTGACAGGGGAATAAGATCACTTTGCCACGGAGAACATATGGATGTCACATACTCTAGTTTTGGACGTACTAAGGATAGATATGCAATTCGCTTTATATTGTGTGTGTGCGGGGGGGGGGGGGGGGGGGGCAAGTCTTAAGTTCCGTCGCAAAAAACCAAGTCCGCTGGCTGCCTTAGCAACAATGTGATTGACATGCGTGATCCATGTGTAATATCGCTGGTTATGCGAAGGCCAAGATATTTATAAGATGAGGATTAATCTAGTGAAATATCGTTAATGCTGTGGTTATAAGAAGACGGTGACGAAAGACGTGAAAAGGTGAGTACAATGCATTTATCTAGGTTCAGTAATATCTACCAATTATTAAACCAATGTGCAACGGATGACAAGTCAGTTTGAAGGAATGAGTGGTCCTTGGCGCACGAAATGGTGCAGTAGATTACGCAGTCATCTGCAAAAAGGTGGATTGTGAAAGAAACACAAAGAGGGAGATCATTACTGTAGATTAAAAAAGAAGTCCGAGCACGCTTCCCTCGGGAACGCCGTATGTTACGCTAGAGTTAGATTACACTGGGTTTTTAACAACGGTATATTGACATTGATATGAAAGAAATAAAAAAAGATCCCAGCAATTATAAGTCGTTAATTTTTAATTGGTGAAGTTTCATTATAAGGCGGTTATGAAGTACTCTTCATAGCCTTCGAAAAATCAGGGAAGATGGCGTCGGTTTATTGTTTATATTCCAAATTAAAATGAACGTTATGTACAAATTCGAGGAGTTGGGCTTTCGGATAATAATTTTTTTTTAAATCCGTGTTGATTTACGGTTAGAAGGTTATTAGATTCGATATATTTAATGACATTAGAAAATATAATATGCTCAAAGATTTTTGAACAAATGCTTGTCAGTCATATAGGACGGTAATTTAAAGGTAAATTTCGGTTTCCGGACTGATGTATGGTGATGACAGGACTAATCTGCCAGTCAAGAGTGACGTTACCAGACGAAAATGATTCACGAAAAATCTCAGTTAAAAACAGAGATGACGCATGCTTTGCATTTTTTTGTATTTTTGAGTTGAGGAGCTCGTCGGCCAGAGCTTGAGGAAATGTTTTGATTGTCAATGGCGTTGATAACCCCAGAATAGTCGATGTTAATGGTGCCCGCAAGGATACTACAAACCCAGCCCTGCAAAGCTCGAAAGCCTTAGCTTCAGCATGACTGAAGTAAACCGGTACCGCTGTGATCGTCCAATCATCCCTTATTAAGATCCCAATTCCACCTTCCTTGCCCGAGGAGCGATTAAAAAAAATCTCATTGTAAACACTAATTCTGTACGGGTCCAAACTTATGTCAGGTATATCCGTT
The DNA here is from genome assembly GCF_016920785.2 of Ixodes scapularis. Lineage (NCBI taxonomy): Eukaryota > Metazoa > Arthropoda > Arachnida > Ixodida > Ixodidae > Ixodes > Ixodes scapularis. The sequence goes on along the minus strand of NW_024609868.1, from coordinate 118,179,022 downwards.
TCTATTAAAACAAAGGCATCCAGATGATCGCCAAGATCTTCAACAGTAATCAGGAATTGTTCCCAGTATTTCCTGAGGCTTCCTATATTTACATGAAAAGCTGTGAAGACATTACCCAGGGTTAAATCTAGTACACTTTTGATGAAGTCAGTCGGGACTCTCGATTAACTGTACAGTCATTGCAGTTACTTCATCCTTTCAAGATCAGATTCACAACTTATTTTCAGGGGGTAGCTCCTTCTAACCGCTTAGCCAAGATCTTTCTGCTTCCGACCCAAATAAATTTGAAGTTCCTTTGTTTTCCGAAAGTTCGAGCTTTCCAAAAGAGATTTTTGTTGTGTTGCGTTAGGTTTTCATTAAAGTTCAGCTTAGGCAGTACATTTCTTTCCGCGGGTGCGCGAAGCCTGCCACGGGCGATAGTTCATTTCTCACGAACTGATGCGGTTGTGAACCTGATTAAGACAGGGGGAACATTGTCCGGCTTTACATGTAGTCTGTGAATGAAAAGGATGTCGGAAAGTTGAAAAGGGCTAAAAGCCAGCTTATCAGCAAGATCTTCTACGATCCCTTTGAGATCTTCGTTTGGTGTCACTTTCAAACCGTGAATTTCAAGGTTAGGCGAACGGGTATGCTGCTTAGCCTCATTTAAGGCAACCTGCGTCTGAGTAATGCGACCAGTATTCTGAGATGCCGTGCTTCTAAGTTGGATCACCTCAATCTTCAGTGGCTTGGATTCATGTTTTAATGTTACGGAGTCGGTCAGTAATTCGTCGTAGTGTGCTGAGTTAACGGATTATTTAAACTCATTAACAAACGCCTTGAGCTCTTGAAACGTCGTTTTCAAGGTTAACAGATCATCAATTTTAGCATGTACCTATAGGAGGGAGTCGACTTTCTCTTTCAAAATGAGTAGGTGATCTAGTGTCGCGTATACTTTAGAGAACTAGATCTAGAACTAGATCCTGCTGAGAACAGTCCCCGTTCGAAACTAATACCGAGCCTGTCCTCCTTTCCTTCGCCCTGCAAGCATTTTTCCGCTTATTTTGTCCCATAACCAAAAAAATGAAAGCCGTTTACAACTCCCTGTAACACCGAATTGGAGCGCAGCCCTTGAGGAGGAGGAGGGAAGGGTACTGAGGGTCACCTGCTCTCGGGGCGGGGTGTCGCGTGACCTCGGGGGGGGGGGGGGGGGGTCATGTGACCTTAAGGGGTCACGTGACCCCCCCAGAAAAATTTTTCCGCTAGATTAAGCGGGGAATTTTTTCCGCTAGGTTTAACAGGAAAATTTTTTCGCTAGACTTAGCGGGGAATTTTTTCCGCTAGAATTAGCGGGAAAATTTTTCCGCTAGATTTAGCGGGGAGATTTTTCCACTAGATTTAGCGGGGAAATTTTTCTGCTAGATTTAGCGGGGAATTTTTCCCGCTAGATTTAGCGGGGATGTTTTCCGCTTGATTTAGCGGAGAAATTTTTCCGCTAGATCTAGTAGGGAAATGTGTCCGCTAGATTTAGCGGGGAAATGTTTCCGCTAGATTTAGCAGGGAAATTTACCCATAATGCACCGCGCGGTTACGCCGACGGCGACGCCGACGCCGACGGCGACGTCGACGGCGACGCCGCTCAAGCCGGAAACGGGCCCCTAAGAGCTGCGCTCTAAAACGTGCTCAACGCCACCCCTGAGCATGGGTGGCCTATATGGTAAGGGAAGGAGTATCCTGAGAACGTAAGAAAGTGACCGTCGCCAGGCACTGAGTTGGAGTATACAATACAATCACCTGTGGCCATGGTGAACAGAACGTAGGACTAAAAGAAGAACAGCAGGGAGGGACATTTTTGCAGTCAGCGGCAGTACATCATAGGCACAGTGTACAGATAAAAACTACGCTCATCTGCCGTAAAAAGTTGCAGATTATGGCAGCGCCGAGGAAAGGCTGCCGACTGCTTCGATGCAAGGAGATGCTGCGGCTTTTCCACCAGGCGAGGAACCGACGTAGTTGACATTGACAGTGATGAACCAATCGTTTAACGGCGGGTCAGTCCATTCACAACAGGAACTGAAGGCCGTCTTCCGTTGGGAAACCAACCTCGGCTGACTCAGCACCTAGATCCCAGTGTAACGGTCGCGGGCGATTCATGCAGAGACTGCGACCTGCCGTAGTAGAGTGTTGTAGACTATAGCAGCGCCAAGGAAAGGCTGCCGACTATAAGAAGGGAATATTTAGGTCAACAACTTTAAGGGCGTGGTGAAAACAGACCAGCTTAGTTTTCAAAATATTTATATTGATGATATTATTTGCAAACCAGTTTATTGCTCTTGAGCATGCGATATGGCTAGCCAGCAGAAGAGTATCATCCGCGTATTCATAAATTCCCTATTGAAAAAGGCCAATATGAAGTCGGCTTATTGGAAATATTGTATTCCAATGAAGATGATGGAAACCAATAAAAACGTATTGTTATCGGATTAACCCAATAAGCACGATGGGAATTCATATCGGAGCACAATATCCCGATATAGTATGCGGTTATTGGTATACAACAGGATATTGGAGCACAATATCCCGATATAACTTGCAATTATTGGTATACAACACGATATCGGAGCACAATACCCCGATATAATACACGGTTATTGGAATAGAATACGACATCGCGTGCATATTGGTGACCGACATGGACATACTGTACGGCCACACGATATACAAATATCGGTCGTCGATCATGGGACCAAAGGAGAATACAATATGATATCGCGCGCATAAATCTCAGAACGCGGATACCAAGTTACCAACATGAATTATGTTGGCATATCCACACGGCAATACGCGAGATACACACATAGTATAAATACGTGGATACGTGGATACACACATGGTGGATACACACATAGTATAAACGTTCTGCGTTGCGAACACATTAACATTGATCGACAGTGCAAGTATGTACAGCTGTTAGTACGGCACACAGTACACACAGCCTCGCGCGTTTGAAACTAGACAACCACCAAACCATTCAGAATAACTATAGCCGGAACACCCGCCGCGACCTACCTCTTAATGACAAAGCCCAATAACGGCGTGCTCATTGGAGTGATTGTTTTCCAACAAATGTTTATTGCAGTTGTAATGCAACAAAAGTTGATCGCCAAACGATACACCCAACGTACCGGGATACAATTCGATGTTGCAACAAAGAAACCATCGGTGTTGAGACACAACCACCAGACCGAATACGATATCAATACGAAGTTACCGACGGCGAGAAACACAACATCAAACACGATATGTTCGAAGTTACCGGTGTTGGGACCGAAATAGAACACGATACGTGGCAATGTCGGTTCGCACGATAAAATAATGAGGGTGAATAGGTTAGACAGGTCACGTGCATGTAGTTGCTTCTTACGCGCACATTTATCGATATTGACCCACCTTTCTGGGTAATCCTACGTGGTACACAAAATCCACGACGACATGCGAGCACATTTCACCCACCACTTTTCGTCGCCTGTTTCGCGAGATTCACACACTACAAAAAACGACGTGAAAAATACGTGCATTTGCGCCATCAAACGATACGTTACAGCCTCGTTTTTCGAGAAGATAGTTTCCATCGCCAACCCGCGCGCGCGCGCGCAAGCTCGCGCTTTGGAAGCAGTTTGAACTTCGAACTGTTCGAACTTCGAAGGGAGCGAGCCCGGCGAGCCCGCGATGCGCGCGAGTCGGCGTGCTGCCTAGAGCACTATATAGCTCCTACGGAGCAGAGTAGCGCAATCCTTTATACCCAGTGTTTTGCCGACAACATGGCCGACGGAGCGGCTCGGCGCGAGTCACGTGGTACTCAGGGTTCCAGGAGGCGGCCCGCCCTATGGGAGAATACATGGAGATCGACACAACACGGCTGATAAAAAAATGAGTGGCGAGTTCACACTTTTCAAAACTAGTCTGTCGTGAAGTTAGTAAAGCACTAAACACTTTATCAAAGTTTTAATGATATCGGATGCGTGTGTAAATTTTGAGAAGGCAATTTCCAAGGCAATGGCGTTTGAAGCAGACGATTTTTGCTCGCAGCGGAGATAGGCTTTTCGGATTGGCCGGAGCGGGTCACGTGAATGGTGTGACGTCGCCGTGTCGTCTGCTGCATGATGCCGTTCAGGCAATTTTTTTTAAAAAGTTACGTCCTTGCGTGGCACAAAACTTAGCGCAAAGTATTCTAAAATGTTCCATTATTATGTCAAAAACAATTTCCATTGCGTAAATCCCCACAGTACTGAAGAAACAACGATTTTCTCACGTTCTCCATGCATTTCTGACGCAGTTGGAACCTCCGGGCGTTCGCCGCTAGTCGCCGAGAGGCGGCGTTCTAGATTGCGCTACTCTGCTCCGAAGGAGCTATATAGTGCTCTAGTGCTGCCGAGAGAGCTGAGAGAGCCGAGAAGCCGAGCATGCGCAGTGCGCAGCGGGCCGGCGTCGGTTGCGCGACCCGGCCGACCCGGCGCCGTCGCGCTGCCGGCGGGATTGGCGTTTGTCGCACTCTGTGCTCGTGGGCATCGAGCGCAACCTACACACTTTCAATTGCTTCGAAAGGTACGTATACACGACTTTATTACTTGCAGCATTGGGCGCGTTAAGTTAGTGAGCTCCAGACTCCGGACATCTGCGCTCGAGCGCGCGGGTTCGGAGCGTAGCTTAACGGCACACTTTGGTACCGAGGCGCCATCTGACGCCTATTTTTTTAACGCTTCCGGTTCCGGCTTTCCGGCGCGCGCTTAAACATGGCTCCAGTCTCGTCGAAACGTCGAAGAAGTGTTTGTTCGACGACGACTTCGATGAAATAACTGCGCAGAGACGGCAGCAACAGCAAGAGCTTGTATTTGTGCTGCACGCTGTTGGTGAGGCGATTAAAGGTACGCCGAACGCCTTCTAAATACCCAAAAGCCTTAAAGAATGACGGCTGAATGGCCGAATTTATTGGCTCGCCTGATCCTGAAATTGCGGAAAGGTACATGAAGAACTTTGACAAGCATTTGAAGGATGTATGCATACCTTTCTGCACCAGCACCATGCTTTTTTTATTTTCCACGATGACAGAACGATTGCACGAGTTGCCAAGCGATCGCCGTCGAAGTATCTACGCATCCAAGCAGCGCGACTTGCGCGTCCGAGGAGTCCTTAAAGGCTTCGGCGGAAGCACGAACGACGCCGAGAGCTCCGAGCACTGCATGTCAGCGCAGAACGAGCAGCTCCTACCCATGACCGGCCTACCTCGGTGCCGTTCCTGGCTATGCCGGAGCCTTTCGGCCGCGGGGTTCGGTTGGTGCGGTCGCGGTCGGCGAGGTTTGGCGAAGCGAGCACGGTGGCATCCTCGGGGCGTTCGGAAGCGAACTCGCTCGCCGGGGATTGCGCACACCCGACGCCTCTGGTCCAGAGTGGCCCGGCGGCCCGGCCCGGAGCCCAAAACGCTTGGGTTTTGATGATTCTTCCGTCTCGTGCGAGACCACCGCAACCACCGTAAGAAACCACCGCCACCACCGCGTCTAACCGCGAGACTGGCCGCGAGAGCGGAAACGCCGTCATCTCACCGGAAACCAACCTGTTCGAGCTCTCGCGCACCATCTCCGACGACGGAGCGCGCGGAGCGCGCTCCGCCACCGTGCACCGGAAGTGAGACGGTGTCGTTTAGTTTAGCTCGAGTGCACTCTGACCGCTGGAGCGCGCTCGAGCGCGTTAACTTAACGCGCCCATTGAGTGCTTTGGTGTACGCGGATCGAAGTAAACACCGAAGGACAGAAAGGAGACGTGAAGTTTTTAAATCGCGGCCTTTTTGAACGCATGTGTCCCCTGCTGAAAACCTCTAGCTGTGCTCTGTTGCAGGCGTCATTTCGACTGCGTGTGCTCCAATGTAACGTCAGTCACTGTTCACACTCGGCTAGCTTTGCCAGTTTGTTATCTCATGTGCGAAATAGACGTAGAAACCAGCGCCGCGTCTCTTTCGGATACTCAGCCTCCAGCCCCCTTCCTTCCGGCGTGCTTTCTGCCGCGACCGTTCGGCGCATTGGATTCGCGGGCGCGTCAGGCTCGTTCGAAGCTGGTTTGAAGAGGCGTTGTTTGAAGCTGACGAGTCGCCGAAGTGTTACCGGAGCTTCTCTTTAGGAAAGTCGCAATCGACGCTCGGCGGCTCGGCTCTGAGCTCGTACTTTTCTCCTCCCGGGTAGACCATGAGTGTCGATGAACGAATTTGAAAAACGCTAGCGAGTGACTTTGTGACGCCGCCCAACTGTGCTTTTATCAACGGCGCAAAGCAAATAATGTACAGAAAAAAAAACAAAAAAAAAACGCGTTTTTTTATATTTTGTTGGCCATGTTTCACCTCAACGCAAAGTGAATCGCGGCTGAACGTCGGTTGACTCATTACTGTGCCTAGATTGTAACGGAACCTTTTTGGTGTGATCTTATTCTGATATCGTTATATCTCGCCTTTTCATCTTGGCTGCACATTTCTAGACGACATTCTACACATTGCACTCCTTGTCGACATGTCGCTGGTGCTTGAGACTAATTGGAAGTCACTGTTTGCTCACTCCTTGGTGCACATATTTTATGTTCAACATCAGTTATCTGAAGGAGGCTCCATGAAACCCTGGAATTTGTTTAGAGGTACCTCTACATACTGTATTAGAGTGCTGTTTTGTGTGTTGTAGGTTCGTACAAAACCAAATTGCACTTTGTAATACACCTTATGACTGTTTACTACAATTAAAGTTGCAATGAAGCATTGGCCACGAGGGGTAACTCGGCCAACGTGGCCGACAAATTCCTCGCATAATTTTCTCCGTGCGTCATTTTGGATGTTAACAAATTTTCTTGTGAATAATGAGTGTCATGCACATATGTTTCTTCTACTTTTCAGACAGGTACATCAGTTAGATAAACCCCAGCAAAGGCAGCAAGAGAGTCTCATAGGGTCACACCAAGGATAACGGCATTCTTGTGCGAGTCCTGGGTCTTCTCACCGAACTTCACTGAACATAATGGTACATTTCCTTTCCTTAACTTTCTGGGAGCCAAGGGTGAAAGACTAGGCAGAGGGCATGACAGGCGGTCGGCGGAGAAGTCACGAGCTGGCGCGAGACAGTGCGTGCTGAGCGAGGCTGGAGCTGGGCAGGAACATCGGAGCCGGGCTGCCTGGCCTGGCCCATGCCGAACCCCGGAGCGGTCCACCAGCGAGGTTTGAAGTCCGGACCGGTAGAAACGGCGAGTCCTGGCCATCTAGCCTAGGCCATGACGATCCCGGGGTGATTCCACAGCGAGACTCGGGCAGTGATAGCCCGGGACAGCCAGTCTACGCAGCGCTGGCGTGGCAAGGACGATCCGCAGGCCTGTACACTGACTCCGACTTTGAGCTCTGATCGACGGGCGACAACAAGGGTCGGCGTGCCTGGACTGCCGGCTCTGAACGACGGGCAACCGTGAGGTACAGTCAACTTATTCGCTGTCTTCTCGTTGCTGTATGTCACTCCCTGGGTGACAGGCGGAGCGCATACCAATTGGGCGGTGATTATTAGTAGCTAAGCAAACTCCATAAAGAAACCAACATTAAAATGGAAAATCCAACGTGGGGCTCGTTCGGTATGCCTCTGCTTCTAGTCGTCCCCAGGGAGTCTCACGGATTTGTTAAGCGGGTTGTTCACTAACGCTAACGATGCCCGTTGAGACAAATATGTTGGAATTTTGGCGATTTGTCTCACGGCAGAGCTCAGCAGGTGTCTCCTCGAATCGAGTACCTAAAGGGCTCGAAGAACGAGGTTGCAGACACGCTTTCTCGGGTACCCCAGATTAGTGGTTGGCAAGAGACGGGGAGCGCGTTTAAGATGTAAGAAAGTTGTCTTCAGAGGCAGAGGAGAGTCACGGCATGTTCGCTGGAAGGCAGGATAACGAGTGGCAGGAGGGGAAACAGCCAGGACTCATTGCAGATTTAGGATTTAGGCTTGGGGTGATGCGGTAGGCAAGTAAGCGCTTGTCGAGGCCTGGAGTACAGATGGGTTTTTGTCAGTAAGTGTTGGAAAGATTGCAGAAATGGCAGTTGACACCGGGAACACTGGCAGACAAGATTGTCAGCGGGTGTCGGGTAAACTGGCGGAAATTGCGGTTGGCACCTGGAATGCTGGCAGGCGAGTTAATGAGCACTATTATTTGTAACTGCTGGGCTAAGACGGCTAGTTGCTTTGCGTCAGTCCAACAATCGACGAAGGGCGGAGGGACGACTCTCCCTTGAGGGGGGTCGTTCCAAGAAAGCTACGAAATGATTTATATGATTCTTTCTTGACTTCACTCTGGCCGGTCGTGGCAGTGACAGCAAGACTTTTAATAAGTTATGTCGCGTCACGACCTGGCCGGGGATGCGGCGGTAGACATTTAGGTGGCTTGTAGCTGTCCAGCTTGCCTTGAGGTGTGAACGGTTGAAGCAGGCTTGCTCGCTGAGCGTGAACGGTGGAAGCGAGCCTAAGGCCCACTTCTGACGGGGCAATTTCCCCCAGCAACTTAACGTTGCAACACCAGCAACACGGGCCGCCTGCGTTCACACGCTGCAACCGAATTGCTATGACTTGCCATCATCATGAATTTGGATTTTTCTTGCACTATATAGACGCACAACTACGTGCTAAAAACGTGTTTTTATATCTTTGAGTGGCGTTGAGAATACTCACTCATGTTTCTGAAAAAGTTTATTTCCAAAATGATCCATTTCAAACCAGGACCAAGTCTTCAGCTGTCATCCTCACCACCACAGGGGCGTCACGTGAAAATATTGCGTCCCTGATTGGCGGCTGCCGCTTCAAACTTCTCCAGTTTGTTAGAGTTGCTTGTCTGTTTTGAGCCGAACCTGATCTCAGAAATTCGTGCTGATCTGGGAAAACCTAGGGAACAACCTGCCAGCAACCTCAAAATTGCTAGAAACGTTGCCCCGTCTGAAGTGGTCCTTAGGCCCGCTTCAGACGGAGCAATTTCACCCAGCAACTTGACGTCGCAACACCAGCAACACCGGCCGCCTGCGTTCACACGCAGCAACCGAATTGCTCCGACTTGCCATCATCATCATTAAATTTGATTTTTCTTACACTATTTAGACGCCCAGCTACGCGCTAAAAACATGTTTTTTATATTTTTGAATGGTGTTGGGAATACTAACTATCTTTCTGAAAAGGTTTATTTCCAAAAACGATCTATTTCAAACCAGAACCAAGTATATAGCTGTCATCATCACCACCACAGGGGTGTCACGTGAAAATATTGCGTCCCTGATTGGCTGCAGCCGTTTCAAACGTCTTCGAATTGCTCCGAGTTGCTCGCTCGTTCGAGCCGGACGCGATCTCAGCAATTCGTGTCGATCTAGGGAAAGCTAGGGAACAACCCGCCAGCAACCTCAAAATTGCTGGAAAAGTTGCCCCGTCTGAAGCGGGCCTTAGGGAACCGAAATCAAGGGCAGTGGAGCTCTGGGTTCAAACCCACCTGGAGACGTTTCTTTTCTTTTTGCCTTTTTTTAGTATACTGTTAACGACTTCATTTTCGCGGGCTCAAATTTTTGCGAATCGGGCCAAAGCTGAAAATTTGAAATTATTCGCGCGTTCTAATTTTCGCGAACCGAGCTTAGCTTCCAAAGTGTTCACATATTGCCCGAGTTCTTCGCGGGACGTATTTTTCGCGTTTGTAGGCGATTCGCGAAATTCGCGAAAATTAGTTCCTCGCGAAAATTTAGTCGTTTACAGTATATATATATATATATATATATATATATATATATATTTATAAATAATACTTTTTTTTAAGTGTTAACGTATAGACGCATAATTTACACACTAATTCACATTCAGAAGTGCTTTTATTCACACACTGGCTTTCTAGTGCTTGCAATAGCTTCTTGCTGAGCTATTGCACGCTCTGCAAGGGGAGGGGCATCTTCCCACCCTTTGCAGGCTGTAAAGCTGTGGCTTGCACAGCTCAAGCAGGTCGCACCTCGCACACTGGCTCCATCATCAAGCATAGGGGCTGCATGAGTTGCGCCACACTGTAAGGCTATATACGGTCGGGTCACAGCACCTGGGACCATTCGTCGCTGCACTCAGCTATGGTATGGTGGCATGGTCAGGGCATGAAGCAGGGGTACAACTTGGAAATGCTCATCTTCATCACATTTGAAGCACATTTTTTTATTACTTTTGTGTCAAGTTGTCAGCATTTTAAGGGTGAGGAAGCAAGCAGCAGCGAGAGCAAGAAAAAAATTGAAAGCCGCTCTTCATGAGAATTTATTACGAGCACTATTAAGCCGTGGAGTATTCTTAAAACGCTTCTAAAGTTGAATTAGCATATAAATTATGTGCTAGTGCCTCAAAAAAAAATTTAAATAAAATTAATAAGGATAAAAATATACACCAGGAGGACTTAAACAAGAACTACACAGTCTGTAAATTTGAAATTTGACACCATAAACCACTTGGCCACCACCCAATTTTATTGTTAGGTCGTTTATCGAGGTATATGAATTTCGTTTGCAGCTGTCGGCTGCAAGAGAGATAGCCTTATTTTCATTTACTTTACTATTCCCGTCGAATATGATAAGTGACCAAGAATAGAAACTCATTTGTCGGCCGAGGCACTGTACTTGCATCAAGGCAAACTAGTCTGGCTTGGTAGGCTTATATTTTGTTTCATCACCCGTTTAGGATTCTGTTGTCGCTCATCAAAAGAAAAAAAAACTAAGTCTGACTTATTCTGGTTTGCAGGTATCCTTGGCAGTAAACTCTGCTAAGTGGGGCAAAATATATATTATACATTTTTTAGCAAATATGCATTGTTTTAGCAAAATGAGCTACACTTTTTGACTAAGGTGAAACAGAACGAGCCTCTCCACCTCGGTCTGTTTTCATCTCTCGCAGACACTATTTCCTGCTTTTTGTGGTTTTTATCAGACTTTTGTGTCTCTGTCCGGCCAAAGCATCTGTATTAGACTGAGACTGGTTTCTTTAGGATATGTGCAGGTAATCTTCGCAGCAAATGGCTGCCAATCAGGAACACGAGTTTGTTCTCGGCCACCAAGAGCAAGTATTTTCAAGGTGAGCTATTACCCGCCTGTATGAGTTTTGTGTTTCATTCCTCTTGGATGCCATTTCCTATGTGTTCTGGTCTTGCATTAGTATTTTGTTGTGTCTCTTCTGCAAAAACACCCAAGTTTGACTAAGACCGGGTCTTTCTTATACATGCAGGTCTTGGTGGCGAGCACCAGCCAATCAAGGCCAGAAGTTTGCTCTTTGCCGCTCATGGCAAATGCTTTCAAGGTGAGTGATTGATGCCTATCTGAGTTGTGTGTTTTATTCCTCACAGACACTCTATTTCCTGTCTTTATAGTGGTCTTGTGTCAGGCTTTTGCGTCTCTGTCTGGCCAAAGCATCTGTGTTAGACTAAGACTGGGTTCTTTAGGATATGTGCAGGTATTCTTCGCAGCAAATGGCTGCCAATCAGGAACACGAGTTTGTTCTCGGCCACCAAGAGCAAGTATTTTCAAGGCGAGCTATTGCCCGCCTATATCAGTGATGTGATGGCTGCGCCAATTGCGCCAAACTGCGCCAAGGGGCTAGCCCTGCTACATCCTGCTACATTTTGCCAAAATATGGGTAATCTGCGCCAAAGGGCCAATTTTGGTCGCCTTTCAAAACTGAAACTAAACTAAGTACCGTAACTGAGCATGCATGAGCTAGGCGGCGCAAACGGCCGCCCGACACAAAATACCCTGCATCAATCGTCCATGGTTTTTTGCATGGTTTTTTCCGCCATGCCGTCTCTCTCGCTTTTTTTTTTTTTTTTAACGATAGTTGCCGGCGTGTGTGTGTGTGCTGCGACGCTAGCGTGCTGGGTACCAGCCATGACGTGACGCTGTGAAACGAAACTATGTTTCGGCGCGGCGAGAGTTACTTTTTGAGCTGAAGCTCTCGCTCCTGAAATCAACGGCCGCAAGACGTTGGAGATATGGAGCTTCCTAAACTGAAACATAAGGACCGCCGCATGTTCATCAACATTCATGTTCTTGTTTAAAACATACGCTGCTACAAAATCCCTCTCTAGCTCAAAGACTGCTGTGTCGAAGTATTGATTACCTAGGTTTCTCTTGGTGGGCTTTCTTTCGAGAGGGACCCCGGTACGTGAAAAATGTGTCGCGAAGAAAAGTTGAAGTGAGCTGAAGCAAAGAAGGGAATGTCTGCACGCTGAACCCACAGAGCGCGCTTGTTTGTCTCGAGTTCAGTCGTTGCACAAAGCGACCCTGGCTCGCGATGTCTTGCATCAATGCGCTCAGGTTCTTTTTTTCTGTGTTTATCTCATACCTGACCTGCCGGCCTTGCAAGCACGCGGCGCTGGACTCTTTTTTGTCGCATGCTGTGCAGTTACATTTTGCATAGACTTTTGGCAACCAGTTGGTGGCAGAGCGGAGAGGCATGGTTTCGGTTTCGATCGAACAGCCGTTTCGCTCGCGCGACGAAGCACGTGACCTGCAAGCCTGCAGGAGTTGCCCTCACGTGCATGTGAACCAACGATGCGAACATAATTGCACAACAGAGGCACCAGCCGGGACGCTTGCAATTCATTGTTTTACATTTAATTAGTTTTGACGAAAATCTGGGACGTCGGCAACCAGTAAAACGGTGGCAAGCAGTTTTTCGGAATTGCTTGGCAATGCCTACAGCACTCTACACTTGTGGGATGTCGCAATATTTCTTTGGAGACATTTAAATTGGACATTCATTACTACCCTAAGCTAAAGCAAAGCTTGCTCCAGCCTTGAAGAATGTTTCGAAAAGCAAAAAGAAATGTGTCATGTCATTGGCATTTCAGTTACATCTTGAAAGACTCCCAGGTGGCCGAACTTCACCATAATTGGGTTTATTTCGGCGAGCATGATTTTCTTCGCGTGTCCAGCATTTAAACCAAATATCTTTATTTTTATTAGAATATCTGCTTTAAAAGCTACTTTTGCTGCTCCAAAACACTGTTTTGGCTGCTCCAAAGGCCACTTTTTCTGCTCCAAAATGGCTTAGGCCAATCACATCACTGCTATATGAGTTTCTGCATTTGTCAAGGAGCGCAAAAATCACAGCCCGGGAGTTGGCCATTGCAAAAATGTTGACTCAGAAGCGCATAGGGAGGAAGCTTTACAAAAGTATCCACCTGCCTCTACAAGTGAAACCAAAACTAAGAATCTGGGTTCCATTTGAAAAAAAAATTGTCAGCCCGAATTAACTCAAGGCGGCACGGAGCAAACAAGCCATAATGCGAGTAGGCTTGGTTCAGGCTTTTTTGTAGGGGTGGTCGATGACTTGGTGTTTTCTAAAAAGTTATCTTTTTCTAAAAGTGTGGTGGTCGAATATTCGGGGATGGGCATTGAGTCAGGATCTTAAGGTAAAAATTTCATCCACATGCCGGGTTTCATGTGCCTTGTCCCCCTAGCTAGGGGGACAAGGCCTTCAAAATTTTAGGTTCGCAAAAGGGGTGCGTCAGTATTGACGTCTGATTTTACGTCAGGCCTTTCATTTTAAAACTCCCTATGAATGACATGGCTAAAATTCGTTTGGGTGTACTTCCTCCCAGCAAGTATATGGTTCTGTCTTAAAAGGTCTAATCTGATGTTGACTGCACCTCAGGTCTCCACCGACGATTCATCAGGACGAGACCCAACCGGGACACTAGGGAGGAGCGGCTTAAGCAAGGGAGGCTACATATACGACAGCTTCTTGCGGACAAGAAACGAAAATAGATAGATGGTGAGGGTTTCAATTACTAAGCCTTTTGGCATGCACATTCTGTTTGTTATGATTGAAGATTCCTTCAGAGTTCAATTTCAACTATTGTTAAATACCGAGCATCCGCTCAGATCGCAGAAGCGCCTACCCTCTGATTCGAAACGATCCGCAACTAATCAAAGGGCATACCAGACACCCATCCACCTGTTTTCAGCAATGCTCAAAATATTAAAAGAGCACATCAAGCGCCAGGTGCTTTGGCGTCTTTGCCACAATGGCGCCAGTTGCAGAGCTGACAGACCTGTGACTGGCACAAGCCATGGCATGGCCTTTGGGAGCCAGGGAATCGAGATTAAAGAAGTAGCGCAGAAATTGGAGGCGGGTGGTGAAGGTGAGCAGAGTTAATGGAAAACAAGGATGAAGGGGATCCGTCGCATGAGGCATCTATGTCCCGTGCATGTAATTTGAATGTGCTGTAGGCAGCTACTCGAAAAAAATTGTTACTTGTACGTAACTAATCAAAAATCTCTCTTGCAGTTTCCACGGCCCACAAGCCAGCAGGTGCCAGTTCGCTCTCGTTCAAAGGTGAGGATTCCAGATTTTCTAGTTTGCTCTGAAGCAGCAATACTGAAGCCAAACAAGCGGTACGGCATATTTAATTGACGGAACTTAGAACGACTGGGGACGCTTTCACTGAAGCTTGTTTTGCTGCAATACACGCGTGTATTGTAGCAAAACAAGCTTCAGTGAAAGCGTCCCCAGTCGTTCTGAGCTCCGTCAATTAAATATGCCGTATCGCTTGTCTGTCTGGCTTCAGTGTTGCTGTAGGCGACAAAACATGTGCCCAGTTTTGTCTTAAGAGGCATATTATGTCACGCACATGTAATTTTGATTTTATCTGGCTTAGTGTGCTGTAGGTGGCTGGTCAAAGAAATTGGTACTTGGACGCAGCTAATCGCAAATCTTTTTGACAGTTTCCAAGGCTTAAGAGCCAGCAGGTCCCAGTTTGCTTCTCCTCAGAGGTGAGAATTCCAGATTCCCGAAGCAGGAATACTGAAGCCAGACGACCGGTACAGCATTTTTAATTGACAGAGCTCGGAAGGACCGGGGGCTCATGCATTGAAGCTTATTTTTCTGTAATACACGCAAGCGACATTGACGTATGCCCAGTTACGTTGCAAGAGGTTATCTATGTCCTGCGCATGTAATTGTTTTAATCTTTTCGACTTAGTGTACTTGGCTTATTGCGGAGAAGGCGCCGTGTAACCGAGCTTTCGGTTGCACGTCAAGAGATCCCCAGGTGGTCGAAATTAATCCTCAGTCCTTCGCTGGGGCGTGCCAGATGCCCGTCGTAGGTTTGGCACGTAAAACCCCCAAATTTGACTTTTTAGTGTACTTTACGGGGCTACTCAATGATATTGCTACTTGAACGCAACTAATCGCAAATCTCTCTTCCATTTTCCATGGCCTACAAGCAAGCAAGCACCAGTTTGTTTTTCCTCAAAGGTGAGCATTCCAGATACTTTAGTTAGGTGCAAAGCAGGAACTGTGAAGCCAGACGAGCCGATAGGTTTATTTAATTGACGGAGCTCAGAATGATCCGTGGCAGTGGAATGGAAGCTTATTTTTCCACAATCAAACGCAGACATAATTTTGAATCTATCCGGCTTAGTGAAGGATTGCTACTTGTTGCGAACTAATCACAAATTTTTATTTTGCAGTTTCTATGTGGCCACAGCTAGCAGGTGCTGCTTTCATTAAAAGGTGAGGATTTCACATTCTGTTTTCAAACAGCAAGTTTTTGAATGAGGGTCCTAAACAATTAACTTTCTTTTGCAGTAAATGCCAGATCCTCCAGTTCAGGAATATGTTAAATATATTTGGCATGGATAAGCCCAGTGTTTTGCTTCTTTATTCATAATTTGACAACAACAACACTTTTTATTTTATCACTCAGAAATACACACAAGAAGAGACTGCGTTGCAAAGAAATGTCGTGCTGAACGTGATATTCCAACTCGCATATAGTTTTATTGGTAGCCGATATAATATATTGGATTCCAATATCCATAATACGCTGAGTATATTGGAATTGTAAACCCTTATTGGATCCCCATACGACACATGGGGATCCAATAAGGGTTTATATGGTATTGGATTCCAATATTTTCAGCGTATTATGGATATTGGAATCCCATAACAAATCCTTATTGTAATACAATACAATAAATGTAATGTTTTCCAATACACTGTCTATATTGTATTGCAATACAATAAAAAGATATTGTTTACCAATATCCATAATACGCTGTTTATATTGGGGTTTTCCAATAGGGTTGTACAGTTTTTGAAGAGATAATCTGATGTCATTGACATAAATATTGAAAAGTAATGGTGAAAAAACTGAACCCGGTGGAACCTCCGCGTGTAGGAAACGTTGATGCACTGCATGCCATTGATGGAAACAAGCTTCGATCGACCTTGGAGGAAATTGGTTAACAGAGATAAGAATGGTCCCCGGAAACCGATAGAGGAAAGTTTTTGAAGCAAAATAGAATAGAACACCGTGTCAAATGCCTTACTGACATCTAAAAAGCAAGCGCACATAAATACGTTGTGCTCTAAAAAAATACTTAAGTCACCTGATTGAGCTTCAAGAAGAGGTTGTGTCCCACGCCTTGGCATAAAATCATTATGAGATTACGATATTATGGTTTTTTTTTTCGTTATACGAAGACATAATTAAATAAATCTACTTCTCCAAGATTTGAGCAAGACACGGGGAAATAGATATTGATCGGTATTTCTAAGCCTGAACATGTCTGCCTCCCTTGAAAAGGGATTTAATAATGGCGGTTTTTAATACTGACGGGATGATACCCGACTCTATTATTACGTTGAACGGGAGAAGTGTGTCTTGCGTGTGTCTAAAATTTCTTAGGAGGTGGAAGCGGTGAATTCTATCATACCCTGGTGATTTTCTAGGTTTGATGATATTATAGAGTCCAGCTCGATCAATGTATGAGTGGAAGAAATGCAGATGTCAATTTGGAGCGGGGTAAAAGGCTGGGAGGTGTTGTACTTCGTCTGGCTTTGTTTAAAAATATGTCACAAAAGTTGTTGAAGTTATTCGCCGTAGGGAGGGAATCGGGTCAAAAAAAACTCGCTAAAAGTGCCAGCTTGTAAGCCAGGAGATGCGACACCGCGTAGTTCATTAATAAATGACCAAGATCTGGCAAAATTGGACTTTGATGCGTAGAACTGTTTTTGAAAATAATGACGCTTAGCCTAGCGAATAAGTGCTCTTACTCTGTTTCGAAGAATTCTGAATTCAACATGAAGGCTTGAGTTACGAGGTGGGCGCCGGCTTCACCTCCTAGCAGATAATATATCCATATTTAACCAACGTAGATTTAAATCCTGTTGTTTGCGAAAAAATAACTCTATTTGAGGATTCCTAAAACTCCTTATATAGCTTTACAAAACGGGAGTAAATATCGGAAGGTTTAACAAATTGCTGAAAAGCATTCCAGCCGTAATTAGAGACAAAGTTGGGCCTGTTCACACTAGGGTGCCGTTCACACATGCCGCGGAGCGCTACAAGCATAGCGCTGACCTCGCGCTAAGCGCGTGCTGATGGGAGCGTTCACCAGCTTTGTATCGCACCGTCAATACTGTTGCTCATGGCAGACGATAAGTAGCTGACGGCACGTGAGGAGCGCTCCATCAGCGCTTCGCTGCATGTGAGAACCGGCCTTAACAATTTCAACCCGATGAATCTTGTTAAAAACTGTAGGCGGCGTATCATTAGGGAATTCTAGGTAACATGCAAGATATTGGTGGTCTGGTAACTTGTGAGTAAGGACTGCTGATTTTGTTTTGTAATAATCACAATTAATCAATCAATCAGTTTTCATTATATCGTCCAGGAACAACCAATCAGTCATAGTGCAGGCACACTTAAAGAAAAAGAGCAAAAACAGATACATACAAACAAACATACTCACGAGTGCAGAAGGGGTGCGTAGTTCCCCAGTCTTAGAATAAAAATATTAACAAGTACGAAAGACACTCAAATCAACAGAGCAAATCAAGAGCACAGAACAGAGACATCACCAGGCGTGAGAGCAGAAAGCAAATACTTGGATATCGTACTGACAAAGAGCAACCCTTCAACTGATCAGCCCTTTTCTTGCAAGAGGAAATTTCGAACAGCATTTCCAAAGTTGCTCCCGCATGAGTTAAAAATATCAATTGTAGCAGAATAGCGGTTATAACACTCAGCCGATCTTTGGATCGGGTTTAAGCGGCTAAAATGTCGAGCTATATAAAAAGATGATTGAAGCCATGTGGGCACACGTGGAACTCTAAGGCTCACTTCGGACAGAAAGCTGGGAGAGTTCATCGAGCCATGACCAAATTCAGCTGGAGGAGGAGAGAAGGAGGAAAGGAGGAGGGGGAGGACAATGAGGAGGAAAGGAGGGGAGGAAGAGGAGGGAGGAGGAAGAGGAGAGGAGGAAGAGGAGGAGATGGTACGGACTTTCATTTTTTTTTTCACAAATGTATGCAGAAGACTTGAAAGGGCGTGCATCCCTCCGCATGCGTAGCCTATGTGCGTAGCCTGAATTCCCTTAAAAAATTTCGTGTTATTTCAGCGCAAAAATGAACTACGCATCGCCGAACGCTCATTCTCTGCCCAAAGTCAGCGCTAGAGGTCCGAAGGAGGTGCCAAAGTGTCAGCACGAACCGATCTCTTATTCAAAAGTTATGTGATTTTCTGAAAATTTCAATCGGAACATTGGGCTCATATTTGTTCAATTTTGTTTTTTTGCGCCACAGAGTTCCATGTATTTAAGTTCTCCGTCGGCTACAATTTTCCCATTGAAAGTTTCAGAAAATCACTAACAACTTTCGAATAAGATGTCAGTTTCTGCTGAAACTCTGGCATCTGGTTCGAACCTCTAGCGCTCTTTTGGGCGGAGAATGAGCGTTCCACGATGGTTTCATTTTGAGGTGAAGAAACCCCTCAAAATATCTTCTTTTTTCTTCTTTTCTTTTTTTTTGGGGGGGGGGGGGAAGGGGGGGGGGTGGGGTGGATACATCTTGTATATATACTGTATATGTAGTTCTATCTTTTTTTTCAATTACAGCTACAAGTAGCGCCCGCGTTTGTCTTCTCTCTTGTCTTCGTCTTTTAAGCGCGTCTAACCATAGTCCAAAATGTACAGGTTGTCCCGCAAAGGAAAAAAAATATATATATATATATTTACACGTTAAAATGACTCACAAAAGTCAGGACCTTGACGGATCTTGTAGCAGATTTTCTCGAAAATGTCTTTGACTGGTCACATTGTTGTTCTCAAATTTCAATTTGGTACTCAGAGTACAAAGAAAATAAGAAAATGGAAACTGATTTATTCTAAAGTTCCTTCTGTTTCAAAAGTAGTGTAAGGTGCGTCGATGCACAAGGCACGTGCAACGCGCAGCCCTGGGGAAGATGATGGCGGCACATCGCAGCACTGAGCTCAATTTCAGACGCCACGTTCTTAAAAAGAAGTGGCGCGCGTCAGGTGTCTCGAGCATTTCTACAACCAATGAACGGCGCCACTTTTCCAATGATAGAGGGGCTTTAAATTATTCAACGGTGGAGCGGCAGCTGTCGAGGAGACACCGAACAACGGCCATGTTTCTTTGCCTTATCCAAAGATGGCGCTACAGATTCACTTGACGCTGACTGGACGCGCCGAGCGAAAAAGCGCGCTTTTATCCGAGCTTTTGTTTGCGCGGAATATTCGACGAAAATGGTGCTGTTTGGCTTTTCAGTTAAGTTTCACAATGCAGAAAGTGCCACGCCATAAAGATTAATATATGAAACCGCCAAATGCTGCTTCAGAAATAGCGTACATTCGTCCGCGGCGGCCCTTGTTTCGTGCTTGCATCGTCTGCTTTCGTGGTTTGACGTTCGCGCCTTTGCCTCAGTGCGTTAACTTGATTTCTTATCGCCGTTTCTTTTTCTATTCTTTGGTTCAACGCGTCACCATGCGACAACAGCTCTACGAAGGGGTTCCAGGTGGTTCTCTGGTATGCACAGACAGGAAGCTCATTGAAGGAAGTGCGAACGATGATAGGACGCCTTCAGCAGAAGAGCACCCTATCGGCCCACTATTAGCAAGGTTTGACAAGGTTTGTTCAAGACGCAAGCGTGAAAAACAAACCTCCGAACCGTGTAGAGACGTCGCCGAAACAAAGACAGCCGCAAGCCGCTTTCGACGCTTTCGAAGCGGAGCGCCACCTCTCGATCAGGCGTGGTGCTCGTCAGCTCAGCGCAGTGATTCCCCTACACACCCCTTAGGGAGGGTGTACATCCCCCCTTGTTTTTTTGAAGGCACCCCCTTAATTCGCAACGACTCCTGTAATTTCAATGTCTCCCCCCCCCCCCCCTAACCCCATTCCCCCTAAAAATTTAGACTGCCTACTCCCTACTCCCCCCCCACCCCTCCCCTAATTTCAATTCCTGGGGAATCCCTTGGCTCCGCGTAAGCCGGTGCTTCGTGTGGCGGGTGCTTCGCTGGCAAATGTACCCGTTCAAAGCGCAGCTCCAGCACGAACTGACACCGAAGACTACGCATGACAAGTGCAGTTTTGTGAGGACGAGCTGGTGCTGATTCAGGCAAACCCCAGCCGTCTGCGTTTCCGCTTGTTCAAGAAGGAGTCTGTTTTCCATCTCGACGTCCTGGTCAACAAGCAGAACTGCAGGTTGTGGTCTGGCACGAACCCGCACTGGTCGACCAAACAGGCTGTTCAGTCGCCGAAAGTCGTCGTGTAATGCGGTATATGCGAGATGGTGTCGTCGGCCCGTTCTTTTTCGGCTCAGTGGTGACGAGAGACTCGTACCTCAAGATGCCAGAGGAAGAGATCTTAGTTACAAAGAAGAAAAGAGCGCCAAAAGTACGGAGGACAAAGAACGAGGAACGCACAGACCGAGCACTGACTGAATTCTGGTCTATTTCTGGAAACCACCTACTGGCATAAAAACATATACAAACATACGTCGGACCATCGCCCAAGGGCACGTGTCACAGCTCTTCAAGAACATGATTTACTTATCCAAGAGCGCCATCGAGGGAGCACTGATGCACTCATCCTGATACCTAGAAATGTAATAGGCCTCAGATATTCACGAGTCACCTACTGACTGTGCCGAGCGACGATCGTCATATTTACCAAAGGAGGGGAGCACCGACATCTATCACAAGGAATGGCCTAATTACCCGAAGGTGAAGATTTTATCGTAAGCGCGTGTTCTCTGAGCCTATCATTGATGCACCTCCCTGATTGGCCAAAGTACACTCTCCCACAGGACAACTCAATTTTGTACATAACGCCGACCGCGCACGACACAAACGCCTTCTTGTGCTTCTGACCACAGCCGAGTTTTTACGGACGACCCCTCTCAACCTTAGCACATAGACGCCCCAGTTTTGAAGGCGCAGAAAACACCGCGGGGACTCCTTGTCGCTATGCTACCCTTTTAAGACTGTGCGTACCCTACTGAAAAAAAAAAAAAAAACATTTGGCGCCTATATGAAAATAAACGGGTCCATACCGGTTACAGTTTAGCCATACCGGTCACCAGTTTGCCAAAGGGGTCACCCGTATGGCTCAAAGGGTCCCTCGTATGAGAAATAACGGTCACCTATTTCGGCAAACAGGTCGTCACTCCTTTGGCAAACGAATCACTCGTCTGGGCAAATGGGCCACTCGTTTGGGCAAAGTTGTAACGCGTTTGCTTAAACCGGTGACCATGTTGCACAGACGGGTGACTGGTGACCGGCGAACTGTACCGGTTTAATCAAACGACACTCCGGAGCCCGTTTAATACTGAACGGACAGATCGGCGGTATGCGCGCGCCTATTTCAGCCGTGGCAGGCTGTCTCCGGAAAGCCGGGAGTGTCACTTCATCGATTTATAATCGTTCGCGTAATGCAAGTAATTATATCATTATATTTAAATTTTGATTGCCCTTATGTTCGCTTCAACTGAAACTGCAATAAGCAATTTTTTTTTTTTTTTTTGTGACGTAAGCGTGAGATTTTGCGAACCGATATTTTTTAAAGAGCTTTAAAACTTTGGTATTCTTTGTTGCCTCAATTTGCTTTTTCAGCTCGAATCTCTCTCGCAAAAGACGCGACCGCGTGAAAAAAAAAATGCTTCTAGATTTTGTTTTACCTCAATTCAAGACTCAGCGAAGGTAGCGCGCGAACGCGTGGCTGCAAGAATATCGAGCATTGCGAGAGCACGCCCGCCGTTGCAGCAGTCAAATTACGAGCTCGCGCTCGGTGATTTTTTCGCTCGGGAGCAAGCCGAGCTTCTGGCCGGCGCCATTTCCAGCGTTCGAGCGTGCTGAAATTGGCGCGATTACTCTCCACGACGCAAACGTGTCGTGGAGGAATGCCTGAGGAGAGGGTGAGGCGGTGTCCAGGTGTCCTGCCCCTTGACCTCGCCCCCTTCCTCCTCTCTGATCAGCTCTGTCACGTGAGCCGAGGGAGAGGAGGGCAGGCTACACGCTGATAAGGATAGCCTCCGAGATTTGGAAGCGCCCGCGCTAACACGCGCTTTTTTCCTTTGTCTGCTTGTTGTCCATTGCAGTTCGAACTTCGTTCGTCCTACTTGCTTCGATCTGTCGCCTTTCCCTGCAGTCTTAATAGGATGTCTCTCGACAACGTACTGGAAGTGCACCAAAGCTATAAGTGTTCGAAAAGCCCTACGCGTATATCGGCAACAAGCGGTTCTTCAGGAAGTCATGAATTCTTGCGGTTTGGTTGGGTTCGGCAACTGACAGCTTGAGTGCCGCATCGTGCTGAAACTTCAAAGAGCCTTCTCGTTTTTCTGTTTGTGTGGTTGTACTGCTTTGACCGTGTCGACATATATCTTAAATTACATCTTTCAAGTGCGCTATTATTATGGTAAGTGCACTGCAACCTACTTGTTGTCAACGATTGGCGGTTCTACACGTACTCTTCCAGATTACCTATAGAATTATGCAGCGTCTATTCTCGCGGCAGCCGGGAGAATAATTTCCCTGAAAGTCTGCCATTATAGTCTATAAGTACCTCGGTTCTTGTTTGCTTTGCAATCCTCTTAGTTGTATAAAAGCTTAGAGTGCCTCTTCACATTTCACAAATCGCTTGCACGTTTGTACTTGTCTACGAAATAAGTTGTAATAAACTCCTAGGTGAATTGAAAACAATCTTTTGCGCCTGTTTGCGTGCCCATTTGCAAGCACCTGCGCGTGAACATTTTTAGATGCGGAGCATGTTTTGCTCGGGTCTATGTCCCGCGGCGTCGGCGTCGTAGTCCGCACTCACACTACGCATGCGCAACTCTCCTCCTTCCCTTTCTCCAACAGCTGCGCGTTACTCTCTCCGCTCTCTCTCTCTCTACCAGCTGCGTGCACTTCGCGTGCGTTCGCTTCTACTCACACCGCGCGCGCATGCGCAACTCTCCTCCTCTAGTCCCCTCTCCTTCAAGTGTGAATATAAGCAGCGGTAGCGCGCTGCGTGCGTTCAGTTCACCCGCTGTTGACTCCACTTCACTCCGTTCTTCCGATGAAGTGTGATGGAAGCAACAGTCCCGTCAGTTAGTGGGTTGGCGCAAGCAAGCGTCAGCACCACCCCACAAACTAACAGCAACGCTACGTCCATTGAAGACAAAGCTGCGCAGCGAAGGGCACGCGACGCTGAGCGCAAACGCTTGAAGCGAGCGGCTGACCCTGAACTACGGCAACGAGAAGCGGCGTCCATTCGTCAACGTCGAGCGGCGGCGTTACTAACACCGTTAATAACACCGTTAATATTTCTACTGGTTTCCTCCTTGTTATAAATAGGCTTATGAGTTTCGGGACGTCTTAAGTAAGTTTAAGATAACCACTTTTCAGACGAGACCCATTTAGGGCTAGCGAATATTTTGCCTATCCGAATGGCTCGTTCAAATGTGGGGTCACGTGCCAGGTCGAACGGGCACTTGTATCCAACGGGCACCCGTATCCAACGGGCACCCATATCAAACGGGCATTCGTATCCAACGGGCACCCGTATCCGACGGGTAGCGTTGCAAACCGGGGCCTGTATACCATAATCACGTTTGATCCAAAATGGATCAACAAGTTTGACACCCCTTTGATTCAAACAAGTCAACCAGCTTGCCGCCCGTTTGCCACAATGGCCCTAAATGGAATCGACTCTTTGTGTGACATCACCGTAAAAAACAAACTCAGGTGGAGACCCTTTTCCCTCTGGACTGAGACCCTAAGTCTGTTAAGACCTTCACAGAACTGGATAGCCCTCTGTTTAACCTTATTCCAACTCACTTTCTCAACCACTTTAAAGTTCTTACGAGAGAATTAAAGTGGTTGAGAAAGTGGCGGCAGAACCCGCTCGTGCAAACTCCGGAGAGGTTGTACGGCCGATCTCTGCGCGGCGCGACCACTTCACGAGAGCGCGCACTCGGCCGTCGGCCGCTACTTCGGCAGTACCGAAACGTGGCCGTGCACGCCACTTCGCCGCAGACGAACTAAGGGAGCGGAAGAAGGGCATTCATGCTTTCGCATTCACAACCCATAAAAAGTGCTTAGGCGTCCTCGGACTTTTTGGTTGCGCGGGATATTAGCCAAAATAAATTTGTGTTGGTTTTTCAGTCATGTTTCACAATGAGAAAAGTGTCACGCCATAAATATTAATAAAGAAAACCGTTAGATACTGTTCCTAAACTAGCGTACCTTCGACTCCGACAGTTCTCGTTTTGTGCACTGTCTGCTTTCGCAGTTTGACATCTGAATGCGACACGAAAGGCAGGCAGGAGTGTGCCCGAAAAAGACGCGATTTGGTGGCTTTGAAAACAGCCGTTGAAATCTTAACTACGGTCTTCGTAGTTGCGGTCAAATGCCTCATTTATCCACACATACATTCGCAGGAATAAAAACAAACCGTTAGTCTCCCAGTTCGACGTCCCCGCCGCTGACTTTGATACATCTTACCACCTCCTCTCGTAGTCCTGGAAGACCAGCTCCCGCATTTCGTCAATGATGGTCTGGAACGCTTCGATGATATGTTCTTTTAGCTACGGGACGGTCCGCGATCGCCGGGCGTGCACGCAACCTTCACGTACACCCAGACAAAAAAAATCGCAAGGGGTACCGTCTGGAGACCGAGGAGGCCAAGCCATGTTCGGAGAGCCGCGGCCCTTTTGATTTTGAGAGAAACTTGCGGTTGAGCCAGGCTCTCACATAGGTTGCATAGTGGGGAGGGGCCCCATCCTATTGGAATATGCAAAACTGCCCGTTACCGGCGGCCGGGACGCTGCGTGCGCTGCGCCGCCATGGAGAGGGCTTCTCTGGTGACGGTTTTCGGAACTACGCCTCACGAGAGCCAATGGAAGCCTCGTTCCTTGATAAACCGCGCCAGCCAATGGGAGCCTATCCATCAGAAATCGGCTTCACTTCGGGGGAATTTAGGTGCCGTATGGGGCGGGGCTTTAAGGCTGATGACGTCGGTTTCCTCAATGGACAGTTCATGCTTTCGCATTTGAACTCGGATAGAAGCGCACTTTTTTGCTCGGTGCGTTTAGTCAGCGTCCAGTGAATCTTTAACGCCTTCTTTGGATAAAGCAAAGAAACATTGCCGTCATTCGGTGTCTCCCCAACAGCTGCCGCTCCGCCCTTGAATAAATTAGTTCCTTGATAAAACTCACGCTTTCAAGTACCGCCTACCATTGTTGTGGAAACGCGCGAGGCAGGTGCCACGAGCGGGTGCTCCGCCACCATTTGCTTCCAAGGGACACTCATTTCAGTGCTGCGCCGCCACTTGCTCGTAAAAGCTGCTCGAAGCATGGGACTCCTGCACTGGCGCATTTGGCGCTACTTGCAAGATAATCGCAAACATATCGAGGGGCTTTAGAATAAAAGTCCCTTTTTGTTTTCGTATTTTCTTTGTACTCGAAGTTCCGACTTCAAATTTTGCCAGAACAATGTCACTAGGTATAGACATTTCCGAGATAAGTTGCTGCAATTTCCATCGAATTTCTTTTTCTGCAAGTTATTTTATACCCCTGTCAGACGGAAAAGTAAATGTCATTTTGATTGAATGTCATTCACCGCTCGGCGAATCAACTCGTGATGCTGGTTCTGCACGTGGCGTGTGCACGCGCAGCGTGGTGTATTAAGCACGCGGATTGGCTGAATTGTAATGTCATTTTGCTTAAATGACATTTAACGCGCCCGTCTAACAGGGGTATTAGTTTGTAGGTGTTTTGGGGGACGTTCCGGAGATGTGCAATTTAGCCAGTGTGGTACAACCGCAATCCTGGGGTCTTTAACGTGCACCACGCAGTAGTGATACACGACCACACTCCGGTACGATGCTCATTTAGATCGAAACCGGCAGGGGTGGAAATAGACCTCTCCGGAAAATCCCAGGAGATCTTTCAACGAGGTGACTTGTGGGGCTGTTTGGATGAACAATCATACCAGCTGGAACATTTCGTATATCCAGGCAGCTGCACCATTCATCCTTTTTTATCCTTAGCAGCTCAGAACACGCAAAAGAATAGAACTAACATAAAAGGAGGTTATCACATACTCTGTTTTGCTGTCCCTCCGCCTTCTCTGCGTTCCGAAATCACGAACTTTTGAACCAATGTAAGCTTCGTCTTCGCTTCTTGGGCAATTTCACGTGCTGTACATCTGAACATCACATTCCGTAAAGCAGACGCTGGGGGCACCGCACATCTTCGGAAGGTATGAACCCAAGATCCCTGGCTTCTGCAGCGCGAGCTTTCGCTCTACGTGGCTCGAGCTGGTGTGCCCTAGTCAACGCATCCACTGGTCCCACCTCTTTAATACATGCAGCTGTATGGCGTCCCTTACCGAAAACGGGCGAAGAGGGGCCTCGTTTTTCTATTGAGATTTTCAGAAAATCACCTGTAACTTTGCTTGAGATAATGGATAATTCTGGAACATTGACATCTGGTTCGGTCCGCTAGGGCTACACAAGGGCGGGGCATGAGCGTTCGGTGGCTGTTGGTTCTGGTTTTTTTTTTTTTTCTTCTTTGTGATACTTTTTTTTTACCTTGCGTGTAGTGGAGGATGGCGTCGCTATCGACTTATTGATAGCTGTTCGCCCTCTTTAATCCCTTACAGCTCCTCATGCTGACTCACTGACTCACTTTCGCAAGCCCGATCGTCACACCTCCCCTTCAAGCACACCATATGCAAGATTACTGGCCGCAGCCATGTCTCTGCTCGTGCGGGAAAGCCAGTGCGATTCCAAGCTTGGCAAAGCTATCTTCACGCGCACGTTGCACGTGCTTGCACGCCTGGGGCACCAGTGGACACAACAAGAAAGTAACAACACATACTGGCTTCATCGCGGGATGGCATCTCTATATAAATCGCGTTGGGTGCCGAGCTCGACTTCCGTACCTGTGCCATCAAGTCCGCCGAAAAATTCCAGACGAACCAGGAAATGTAATCTAATAACGAAAACAACGGAATCACAAGATTGCTCACACCCGGCGGACGTCGGGTCGGGAAACGTAACTACGCCTCTCCGTTGAAAGTAGAACTTTCTGACTCCACGAGCCCCAACTACGAGGACGGAGCTCCGGAGTAGGACTCGAGTCACGAGCCCCGGAAGTGCGCGTGGCGCGTTAGTGGAAGGAGTGATTCGAGTCATGACTCCGAGTCTCTACTTAACGTATCCAACGCCGCTTAAATTTATGAACGTAGGGGTTTCAATCATTAACCATGTTGAATTAACCTGAGACTAGGGTAGACAAGAAACATCAGAACGAAGAAGGGACAGAAAATAGACAGGACGACGTCTACGTTTTTGATGTTTCTTGTTTATCCCAGTCTCAGGTTAATTCAACATGGTTAATATTGACCAGCTCGCCTGCACCCTTACGATTTTTTCGATGTTTCAATCATTTCATAACTATCTCGGCAGCGTTTCCTTGGTGGATGCGCCGACGGCAGAAGTGATGGCGTCACTTAAAGAACTACGTCATTCTTCTAGGCGTCAATTTGGTCAGGACTCGCGACTCTCTTTTTGCGCGCAATATTTAAATCGGGTTAGGGAAACGTAATAATTGATCAGTGAATATACAGCAAACGATTACGTTTTTCAAATTCTTTTGATCGGTCTGGCCTCTAATTGTAATTGCCGCTAATGCTGCAATTGCAACATGACCCCTAAAACTAATAAATACAAGTTAATTAACGGGTGCTAGCTAATTAGTCATCTTACCATGACGAGTATCACCTTAGCTAATGTCCACCGAGCCCTTTAAGAAAAAAAAAAAAAAGGTGAAGAGGCCTTTGGAAAAAAAACGATTGAGAGGTGAGTTCTAGAGTATTTTTATCCCTCTGAGTGTGAATACCATGTTCGTTTTTCCCGAAGAACTAACTAAGCGCGAGAAAACACGAAGAACCGCCGACCAATCGCTACGTCATAAAAGGATATTTCGGCCGCCGAGTGCGCGTCGCTCGTGTGGGCACCGCGTGCAACTGCAGGCTTGCCATGCATGTTCCCCCGCACTGACACCAGTTGGGACTTCTTTCAGTGCGAACGCATTAACTGTCCTATGGAGCGAGCCGACATCATCAGATTTGAAGCCGCTCCAAACGGCAGCTAAATTCCCCTGTTCCAATAGAGCGGATTGAAGTCGCGATCGGAAGCATCCCAGCTTTGAAGCCACGCAGAAAGCCACGCCAAACGGCAGCTAAATTCACCTCCCCAAAAGGTGTGTGTGTAAGCGTTGTGAATAATATAGGGGGGGGGGGGGGGGGGAAGAGAGGGCCAATAGTGGATGCGCACCTTCTCCAAAACGAGCGAAGGAAAACCAATATCTGATGGATTATGCTCCTATTGGCTGGCACGCGTCATCAAGGAACGAGGCTCCCGTTGGCTTTCGTGCGGCGAAGTAACAAAAAAAGCCACCCAAAAAGCCCTCTCCATGGCGGCGCAGCGCACACAGCGGCCTGGCGAGGTGCGGCGGTGCGGGCCTGGCCCCGGAGCTCACCCGGGCTAACTCCACAGAGGTTGTGCGGCCGAGCTCAGCGCGGCGCGGCATCTCACGAGAGCCCGCGTTCGACCGTCGGCCGCTGCCTCGGCAGTGCCGAAACGTTGCCGTGCTCACCAGTACGCCGCAGACGAACTAGCGGAGCGGAAGAACGACATTCATGCTTTCGCATTCACAACCCATAAGAAGTGCTTAGGTGTCCTCGGAACTTTTTTCTGACCTTTCTGAAAATAGCAAGAGTGCGCGTGCATAGTTTTGATAGGCGCTGAAGATGCGCAGCGGAAATTCAAGAAACTCATTTTATAACGTTACAGTCCGGGAAAGAGGGGCTTCAGCGATACTTGGATACTTTGAAAATAATTTTCCGGAGCCTCGATGAAAAAAAAAAATTAAAAAATAATCTTGATGTTTGTGATCCAGGGGCCAAATAAAGAGCATTTAGGTGTATTTATTCAAATACAGAACCGCTTCAGCTTCCCTTTAAAGACATGGTCGATACAGCATCTAAGTAAAACTCTTTAAAGAATAACGAAGAAAATGTATGCTCCATTTAAAATTCAAGTCCCTGTATATGTCTGCAAAACAAAGGTCGTCGCTCACGTTTTTTTTTTTTATTTTTTTATTCTCTGGACAGCAAGCTGCAGCATTTTGCTTAACCCGGTATCTTTCTTGATTAAGGAGTTTTTAAGCATTGATTCATTGAGTGATTGTTTGGCATTCTTCGCGGCAAGGTCCGGCTTTTTTTTTTTTTTATAATTTTGACCCGGCGGGGGGAAGAAGTTGATCAGGAAATGTTCTAAACTCATAAAGGCCATCTCTAGAGATACACAGAGGGGTGGCAAAAGAAGAAATCTTTATTATGATGGTTGTTTGGAAATATTAGAATTGCTCTTTCATTGGAAATGCTGGTGCGCCTATTGCATCACTGACCAAAAGGCATTGACTCTAATGTACCTTTTTTCGCAAAAGACGACACTAAGCAGAGAAAGCTGACTGCGCGATCAGCTTTAGAAAGGGAGTACCCCTACCGCTTCAGGTTTTCCGCGACCCATCGGAGTCACGGAGGGGGCAGAGTTGCGAAGAGGTGGCGCAGCTCCCCTAGCTGTATTAAGGTGGCGATGCAAGCGAGTTGGTTCATGACTTAGGAAATTGGAAACAGCGCGCAAAAAGACGAAGACAACGAGAGTAGACCACAAGACAAGCGCTGTTCTGTGGTGTTCTCTCGTTGTCTTCGTCTTTTTGCGCGCCGTTTCCAATTCCCCTAGCTGCCGCCAACTGTAGTTCGAGCTTTCGCACGCTGCTTAAGAAGGGCCTGCTTTTGCATGCAATTGTTCTTGAAAAAGGTTCATTAACATAAATCAATGCATCGAAAGAATATTTCGCCGAAATCTTCAATCTACTCCGAAACACGATCTACATAAAAGGTCACGCTCGGTGTCCGAACAGGATATAAATGTCGGTGATCGTTCCGCTGCCACGGCCTCTCCGTGTGAGCCGTGAGCTCTGTTCGCGTAAATATTTTGATTGGAAACTCATTGTCTTTCCTGGCCTAGTGCCATCATTCCAGTATGTCGAAGTCGTTAGACTTATTTTCTTTCTTTTTGTTATTTAGCTCGTTAAAAAAGGCGAGGAATTGCGCAATAGTAAACTGGTTCTGTCGTCATACAAAGTGAGACCTTGAGCGTTGCCAGCCGTTTTTGTCACCGACGACGTGTCGCTCGCCGGGCCCACGCCATCGAAAGTACTTCTCGCGGGAGTCCACAGCTCAAGATCTTTCGAGTGCAGACAACGCTGTCGTCTCAGCGAAGCGAGGGCCTCTAGTGTTACTCACCCTTGACTAAATTTAGACCTCACAATTGTTGTCGCGTCTCTAGCTTTGCTGCGAACGCAGTCCCCGACAATACGCAAAACAGCCTTCATGTCTCCTGCCGCAACGCAGAACAGGTAGTGCCTAGCCACGGAGCAGTCCCTAGAGGAGTAATCAGCCGTCAATGGTGAGTGTTTTACTTTGGCTCAATAATTATTTTGTTCGTAGCGGACGGGCGATTCTCTGCGCTCGCCCTAACGCAAAAATTTTGAATCAAGCGAATGCTTCATTTATATGCATTATAATTAAAGTATGGAGGACGTACAGCGTACCCCAAACTTAATATCACCACTAAATAGTCCTTTTTGGCTCTTTATATGATCTTTCTGAGGCTACCTGTTGAACAACGTACTTACCGTTATGACTCCCCGATCACAACGCAGCCCGGAGAAGACGTTACAGTTGCTGAAGTGACCAATTTAGCTTTGAGTGGTCGGCAATGCGTTGTTATTTGGGTAACCGAGTAGCTGCGTTAACTTTGAGATGCACTGTGCTAAAAAAAAGAATTCGCTGTAAGAGAGCAAATTCCACACAATGAGAACTTATCGCTTTAGCTTGCTCTCTTACTTGATCTAAAAAGTCTTGCAAAGAACTAAAATGATAACCTATACTTTTACGAATGTTAGAACAAATCAAGGGGAATATATTGTAACTCATCTCTGTATTTTCCCTTTGCAGCGCGCTAAGTACAACTACGCTGTCATAGCGTAGGTTGCTGAGTTGCACGCGTGCTGTATCCTGATAGTATTTTTTTTGTTTTTACGTCATTGCTTGTTTAAAATGTAACGAAACCAGTGTTACGGAATGGGCACTCCCATTCCATTCGAATTTCCTCTCGTAGAATTAGACTTTCCGAAAATTTTATTCATTTTAACGCCTCGGAATAGATATAGTGGGCCCACTCCCCCTCCAGGAATGGCTAAACTCCACCATTCCATTCCTCTAATTTCTAAACCTGAAAAGAAAAATATTGACAGTCACACTGTGTAACTGTAAAAAAACACATGAAGCTTCTGACCAGGGACGGGCAGTAATTCAAATACAAGTATTTGAGATACGTATTTCAAATACTTTGTGTATTTTGCATTTGTATTTAAATACAAATTGGGTAATGCATTTGACGTGCGTATTTAAATACTAAAACTTGGGTATTTCAAATACAATTGTAATTAAATACAATTTTGTGGGCGAAAATACATCTTGTTTTAAGCATGTGGTTGTAAGATATAGTATCCATTCTTTATTCAGCAATGGGGCTTTTTTCTTTTTCTCCTCCGGCTTTATTTTAATGGCACTGTCCAGAGCAGGAAGAAAACTACGTTCTGCACCAAATGCAGTGTCTCTCAATTAAGCACAAGCGTTCAGTGACTTTGTGATTACGGTGCTAGTCCAGGGCAAGAATAGTGACGAAATCGACGTTCACAGGCAGACTGGCTAAATAAGTGCCTGTGACAACTTGTGATGCTTTCCAGTATGATTTCCATCCATATTTTTGCCTGAAACATTGTAAATGCGCGGGTCGTCCAGATTTTCGGAACTGGTGCGAGTTGCAACAATAAAAAATTCTCTAGTGCTGCGCGTCTTGGTCGTCTCGGTTCTTTGTTTGTCTATACCAAAATGTAATGGACAAAAAAAGCTGCTTGAAGCTTTGTACTTTTTCACCTATTATGTCCAAGCTGACTAAATTTTTTTGTGATTATATTCCTATTACGTTACAAAGCCTCGCACACTAACTCTCGAGTGTACGATGCAAAATTGAAATGAGGTACCCAGAAACCCGTTGCAGGTGCCCGGAAGTCGCTGACATAAATTTTGAGGAATGTATTTCGAAAAGTATTTGGAGGAGACCAAATACATTTGGTTGTATGTGTACCTTGTATTTAAATGCTTTTTTGGAAATGTAATTAGATTTGTAATTAAATACGTTTTTGACGAAGTATTTTCTATTTGTATTTTGATGCATATTTGCATGTATTTTGCCCATCCCTGCTTCTGACGTTACAAGCGGGAAGACGACTGCAAAAGTATGCAAATGCTTCGTTATAGCACTCATTCTGCTAAGTCAAACGATGGTGGTCGCACAAACCGCTTTTTGGCACATGGTGTCACTACAGACATCGATCGCGCGATTAAGCGTAAATTGTTTGCGAGTCGCAACAGACGCCAAATCTTAAAACCACCGATCTTAATCGCAATAGGACCGTATTCCATCCGCAGGTCCATGCTTACCGTGTTGGTAGTTGGTAAGGCCTTACACATGTCATGTTCGTGCGCGACGCAAGAAACAGCTTTCTTGCTCTCTGCTTCGAATACTTAGGCAGTACCACCCTTAGTGTGCGTTTAGAAGAGGCGCCGCAAACAGCTGCTTCAAATCCAATGCGGCAATAACAAAACACCGCTGGAAAAGTGCTATTGGTATACGGCTCCAGCACAAGTGATTGTAGTCAAATATTATAGATCCGGCTTTAAAACGTAAACTTTTGCGTTTGCTGCATGTTTTTTTTTCTTTCAATTTCTTAACATATTCAATCCAATGTTTTATTTGTGTCTTACGAAAACGCTACAAAACAGGCTGGGTTAAATGTATGGAATCGAACCGGTCAATATTTCGGTTCGATTCGGGTTCGGGTTTCTTTGCACTTTGCTCCGGTTCGGTTCTGGTTCAGTGATGCTTTTGAAATAACGGTTCGGTTACCGGTTCCATTAAGCGAGAAGCAGTTCAAACTGGTTCTTGTACAAAAGTTCACTTATTATATATAGTTTATATACTATAGTTCATATTTTTAAAGTTCTGTTTTTATTGTTATTGTACTTAGAGATTACGGGTATTCTCGTTAATAATTCTATTCGTGAATGATCAGTTACGCAGACATCTAGAACGCCATAGCCCATGCAGTTTCAGTTTATCATCTAGTTGGACTATTTATTAGGTTTGTAAAGCTCAATGACGGTAGCAAAAGTAGATACTGTGCCCAATGCGTATTGACCTTGACACACCTCCCCGTCACTATCAGTCTTGACCCTCGTGGTTTCTTTTTCTGACTCTTGTCTCTACGTCCAGTTGTATTTTCGCTGTTCTGCCCTCCTCGTTTTGTTTTGCTCGTTCATTATCATAGCGTGATGTTACGACAGCCCTCACGTTCTTTTACTAGTTTTACTTAATGTTCTTTTCAAGTCTTATCCAGTGGCGTCGGAACAGGGGGGGCAGGGGGGGCGACCGCCCCCCCCAGAGAGTTTTTAGTGATGGCGGCTCGCGAGCTCGATATTTCCAAAATTTCTCAGAGTGCGATTTTTAAGATATTTCGCGGGCATGAATTTCTCGCATTACGAGTGGCATGATGATATTCATCATCATGGGATTAGTTATTCGAGGGCTCAATTATTTGCGGCCCTCCAAGAAGGTTCGCACAGAGCAGCGAGCCCTGTCAACCAGCGTTTCTAGTCGCGGAGACAGGCCTTCGGAAGCAGTTCTACGAAGCATTAGTTTGTGTTCGCGCCGAGCTTGCAAGACGATTCAAGCAACCGGGCATGCAGAGTCTCGCACAACTAGAGCAAAAAATTTTGTGCGCTATTCAAGAGAAGCCACAAACTGCAGAAGAACTTGAAAGGAAGTTAGGATCCCACGCTACTGATTTTCACCCGGAAAGCCGTTAAAGGCAGCTGAACATGGTTCACTCGGTCAGATCGGCTCCGTACCCGAGTTGTGCCGTGCTCTGGGCGGACAAGTCCCAGAGGTCAAGAGGATGATGACTGAGGTGATGCGCCTTGCGGCCAGAGGTCGGCATTTTAGGTCGCCGTCACTCACCCTCACCCTCACAGCCACACTCACCTAAGCCCCTCACTCACCCTCACCCTCACAGCTACACTCACTTTCGGCCCCTCACTCACCCTCACCCTCACAGTCACACTCACCTTTAGCCCTTCACTCACCCTCACTGAACCTCACGGCCCTCACGCACTCACCGCCCTCACGGCCCTCACTCACTCATGGCCCTCACGCCACTCACCGCCCTCACGGCCCTCACCGCCCTCACGGCCCTCACCGCCCTCACGGCCCTCACGCACTCATAGCCCTCACGCCACTCACCGCCCTCACCGCCCTCACGGCCCTCACCGCCCTCACGGCCCTCACGCCACTCACCGCCCTCACGCCACTCACCGCCCTCACGCCACTCACCGCCCTTGCGGCCCTCACACCCCTCACGCCCCTCACGCAGTGATGGCCCTCACGCCACTCAGGCCAGCTTCAGATGGGGCAATTTCGCCCAGAAACTTTACGTCGCAACACCAGCAACACGGGCCGCCCGCGATCACACGCAGCAACGAATTGCTGCAATTTGCTATCGTCATCATAAAATTTTATTTTTCTTGCACTATTTAGACACAATTACGCGTTATAAACGTGTTTTTATGCATTTAAATCTCGTTAAGAATACTAATGCACCTTTCTGAAACAGTTTATTTCCAAAAAAAACAATCGATTTCAAACCAGAACCAAGTCTTTCGGTGTCATCGTCACCGGCACGAGGTATCACGTGAAAATTTTGCGTCCCTGATTGGATGCAGCCGCTTCAAACGCATTCGAATTGCTCCGAGTTGCATGGCCCTCACGGCCCTCACCACCCTCACGGCCCTCACGGCCCTCACCGCCCTCACGGCCCTCACCCCCCTCACGGCCCTCACGGCCCTCACCGCCCTCACGGCCCTCACGGCGCTCACCGCCCTCACGGCCCTCACGGCCCTCACCGCCCTCACGGCCCTCACGGCCCTCACTCACCCTCACACTCATGAATTTTCCTGGTTCAGAAACTCACTCACCCTCACCTCACCTGTGAAGATGAGGGTGAGTGAGGGTGAGTGAGGGCCCTCATGAGTGAGGTTTGCCGAGGTATGCTTGCGGCACTTAAAATGACTGTGCCAGCGTCAGCGGCATCAGCTGAACGAAGTTTCAGCGCACTTCGGCGTATCAAGAATTACCTCAGAGCTACCATGTCACAAAAGCGACTGACTCAGGTGATGCTGCTGCACGTAAATAGTGAGCGAGCAGCAAAACTTGATCTGAACTCTATCATCAGAGAGTTCGTGTCAAGGACGGCTGAACGACGAACCGTTTTCGGGCGCCAGTGAGCTCTTTCTTATTTCACGCTGTTCGAAGACGTCAACATGGGAGAAAAACAAGATCACCACATTCCAAAAGAGGAAGGACATATATTCGTTCTAAATAAACGTTTTTTGAGCGTTTCGATTTTATATATCTATACTGTTCTAGATGCTTCATCCCTCCCCCCCCCCCCCCTCCACCCCCCCACCCCACCCCAATTCCGTTGCCCCCCCACCTCAGAAATACTTCCGACGCCACTGGTCTTATCCCACTTTCGTTCGTAGCAGTTTTGACCCTCTTCCCAACCTTCGTCTCCCCACCTGGGGCCGTAATCTGGACACTTGGCGAAAAAGTCGACGAGAAATCCCGCGGCTCTGATTGGCCGGCGCCAAGGTCAAGTGCGGCGTTGGCCAATCACGCCCGCCAGATTTCTCGCCGAGTTTCTCGCCAAGTGTCCAGGTTAGGGCCCCTGGTTGTCGTTCGCTGCTGTGCCCTTTTCGTCTTGTTCTGTTTTTTTCTTCGTTTTGTTTTTATTTATCGTGCGATGTCATGTTGCAACTGTGCTCGTTTTTTTTTTTTTTTTTTTGCTTGGTCTTTTTTAGTTTTTGCGTAGCATGACGAAGTGTTTGCGACCGAAATGCCGCTTGTTTCCTTTTCCCTTCTTTTTGCACGCCTTATTTTTCGCGCTCCTAATTTTGTACCGCATGAGAACGCTGGCCATTTCGGCGAAACGCGAAAGAGGGAAAGGCGGGAGCATGTATGAGCAGAAGTGAGTCCAGGGAAACGGTATTTGGTTCGGTCCCGTCAGAGAAATACGAACCATTCTCTAACGGGCGGCCAAGTCCGTGGCTGGAGTTGTCGAGGTTTTCCCGTCAATTTTCATTGACTCGTACGTATATGTGTACCATGAAATTTATGAAGCTTTAGACTAGAAGCTGTCCCACTCTGGGATCTGGGAATTTTGCGTAGGACGTTTGGGTGTAGGGCATCTCGGTGCACACTTCTCGGTGACGAACTTTTGGGTTTCGATTTGTTTTAAAAGATTTTACGAACCGCGACGTGAAATAGTATAGATAGCGCCGGGCTGCATTAGGGGAGTGAGACGAGAAGTTCGAAATCTGTTGGCTTGTGATGCAGTCAACGCTTATCATACTTCTCATATCGTGATATGCCTGCCGTGTATTATTCCGTCACTCTACAGGATGCAGTGATTTTCCTCCAAAAAAAAAAAAATCACGACTGAAAACATAGTTACGTTTCCCTTCTCGCGCCACGCACACGTAGATCTACGTGAATGCCGGTTATTATTATAATGCAATTAAATGCAAAGGTGCAAGCGAGCTGGACAATTCGTCAGTAGTGAATGCCGGGTATCCCAAAGAACGCGCTCTAATTGTTCTTTTTTAATTGATCGTTTTATGTCAATAACACAAAATGTATGTTGTTAGCAAGCATCTTGAAGGAGTTGAAGTATTTTGTAATGAAGACTAATAATTAAAATGTTAGGAATAATTACTTAATTTTTATATGTTGTATTAAGAACCGAATTGTCGATCGAAAAGCTGTAGAGCTCCTTCAGAAACACCCGAATTGGACGTTTGCAACGTGATACAGGTCGTGTGAATTTTCTTTTGTGACGTTTTATAAACCGGGTCCTTCGGCCAAAGCTTTAAAAAATTGTAACAATAGGGATTTTAAAAAACAAGAAAGCCAGCTTTTTTTTTTTTTTGAAAACTAACTCTCAGCCGCGGGAGACACCAGGAATTGAAAAAGATACACAAATTCTCTATTTAATTAACTAAAAATTTCTAATTACTTTTCTAGTTAGCGACATCTAGATCCACGTTGTAAATAGAATTTTGAGGGCTACCACCAGGGATGGCTAAAAGTATTTACGGAAAGTAAAAATAAGCAACCAGCTTGAAGATATTCGTCGACAAAGTTTGCGCCGTAATGGTATATGATAAGACTGTTGCGCGCAGTGATAGCGAATGGCGAAAATCATGCCCATATACAGCGCAAAGTTCGTCAGCGAATATCTCCAAGCCTGTTGCTCCTTTTTATTTTCCGTATATTGCTTTAGCTTTCCATAGTGGTTGGAAATAAAATTCTATATGCAACATGAAAGTATAAGTAGCTATTTATAAAGTTAACTAGCACATTTAAATTAAATAAATAGCGCTTTTTCGCAATTTTTGGCGCATTTTGCGGTTTAAAGTCGGTTTTCAAAAATATTTTTTTGTCCTTCGAGGGACACAGCTCCTTGAAACATAAAAAAGTGACAAAAAAGTCACATTTTTGAAATTAAGTTTTTTAATCTTTAGAGGTATTTTCGTATCTTTTCTCAAAGTATTATCGCAAAATACGCCCTATATATTTTGGGGTATTGATTTCAAGCATCTAAAGGGAAATGCTTCCTCTGAAAAAAGCAAAAAAAAAAAAAAAAAGGACAATTTGACCGCCGGTAGCTCGAGAACAACGCGATAGAAGGGGGGCATCTTGGTCTCATTTGAAAGCTCCGCTCCCGCTCTTTCTTCTCCCGCCATTCACGATGCTAGATGGCGATTGGCCGCCGAGAACGAAGCACAAATAAAAACTAAATCTTGCCACGCGGTTGGCTGATTCAGATCACGTGTGCAAATGGCGCTTTCTGATTGGCCGTTAGGGTCACGAAGCGTCTGCTCGTTGTTTCCGATCCGCCATCTTGTTTCATTCTCGTGCGCGCCTCTGACCATGCCGATCACAACAACTCCACGGAGAAAGTTTCACGCAGCCCCACAAGTTCGGCAAAAAACGAAAAAAGGGCCCGAGGAAGCTAATCCACGGCGCAGTTCAAATTTCCGCGAGCCTGAACGTCGACGACGAGGTGCGGGAGCCCGAACACGAAGATGTCGCATTACGGCGCCATCGACATCCTGACTTCAAGCGAGCGAGTGCAGCTCGACGCGCTGATGCTCAACGCTTCCGAGATCGGCGAGAAAGAAAAAAAAAAGCCGAAGAAAAACTCAAAGAACTTTCGTCGACGTCCGCTACGACGCGGAAAGCTGCCCTGATGGCCGGCGTCTCGAGCGCCGATCAAGAAGCTCCCGAGAGTACAGAGAGTTTCATCGTCGTAAGCCCCGACGTCGTGAACTCGCTTCTTCAACTCGCGAAGTGTAAAGCTTGTTGCGGCGATGTCGAACTCATAAAATGCGATCGCGAGTATGGACTTGCAGTAAAACTCAAGCTATGTTGCAAGATCTGCGGGGATGTCGCATCCGAGTGGAGTTCGCCGCGGGTAGCAGTTAAAATGTGTCCGTGAATGGTTTTTGCTGTTTTATCGAAATTAACTTTTTGAGCAGTTTGCTATTTTTGCGGAAGCCGTTATCTCGGCCTGTACACAACCGATCTTCCTAATTCTTTCTTTCTTTGGTAGGTGTATAAGTGGGGTATCCAATAAGGGGTCTAATTGCATCAACGTAGGCATCAGTATTTTTTGTTAGCACCCCCAATATAGATTGTAAAAATTAATTTAAAGGGGTAGTGAAACGAAATTTTAGCGCCGATCTTGTTGCATAAATATGGGCTAGGGACAGGCACCACCTCGGAAATATAAATATTGCGCTGTAAAACACAGGAGAACTAATTTTAAACATAATTAAACGATTTCAAATTCTCATCTGGTGGATGGGGGGAAGTTCTCGCGACATCACTTGTGCCAAAATAGCAGCGCCGTTCTGCGGCAATACGGCGTGCCGGCAGAATTCGCCTAGGCCTGAACGCGTTTGCAAAGCCTTGGCGGAGAAAGCCAAAGCGTAGTTGGCCACAGTGAGCTCGTTCTCGTTGCGGCTCTTTGCACGACACGGCCCGAGCATGCTTCTGGCACGGCCGGTATTAGTTGCTGCGAGTCGCGAGCTGCAAGCCGACGTTAAAAAGGATATGTTTGAACTACGAGGGTGTCAGCAAGAGCCACGCAAATGCCAAATACCTGTTCACACTCGGAGCGGACACGCGCGTTTGATCGAAGTGCTGGATTCGCTCTGTTAGACCGCGTTTCGGTAAG
Source organism: Ixodes scapularis (assembly GCF_016920785.2). Taxonomy (NCBI): domain Eukaryota; kingdom Metazoa; phylum Arthropoda; class Arachnida; order Ixodida; family Ixodidae; genus Ixodes; species Ixodes scapularis. The sequence continues at coordinate 118,139,149 of NW_024609868.1, read as the reverse complement.
CGCTTCTGGACCGATCTTTTACGATTGCAACTCGATACTGACATGACACTCGGCAAAGAAAGGTTAGACCGACATCGCGTAGCTCCCACGAACTGCTATAGCTTGACAGTGACGTAGCGTCGAGTCAGAATAAAAATGGCATACTAATAACAGAGTGTACATACCGAGTTGCCAAGGTAATCCGTATGGCGTTTATTTGAGCTCTATATCACACAAAACAAGGAGATAGAATCAATGAGAGTCCCTTTTCGACGACAGCGTTCGTCACCGCTGTCTCGGAAAATAAGGAGATGGAGATGACAAGGGGAAAATATTGACCTCTGAAATTTAGTTCAGGGATCAAACTACTCATCCGGTAAGGGTCCACAAGGGTCGCGCGGGCATATTCCATTCAGCAGGCCAGCCGGTCTTGGCCAAGGACCGCCGGAGCAACGGTGCGCCGAGTCGATGTTGCTGCTAGGCCTACTATATTCTGCCGAGCTCGCTCGGTCGGCAGAATCGTGGCTGTTGTAGCTCTTCTCCTGTGTTTGTGGATCCTGCGTTCTTGATCGTCGTGGTCTGTTTTAAGTACTCCTTCCTTTTTTCTTGCTGGTTGAAGTCGGGACGCACGAGAAGAGCACGAAGAAAAATAAATGTCCGTTGGTGGCCGATACCAAGTAACTGAGCGACGCTGTCGGCCTTGTTGATTTGATCGTAAAAAGTGCGTAAGACAGCTTCGGAGCTGTCGTAGGATTCTGTCGTAACCTGCGCAAAGGTTACGACAATTTCGTTTCGAGAGCACGGGTTTTCTCTCAAATTTGTCGTACGCACTTTTTTCGTCGTGAATTCGCTTTGAGAATCCGGCCTCAGAGCTGGTTTTGTCAGTGCTGCCGTGGTTGCCGACTTGCCGTGGTCCCGTGGTGCAGCGTGCGTGCAGCCCTTGCACATCTCAAACGGCCACGTTGTCACAGGTCGTAAATCGTCGACGCGCCACCAAGTGGCAACGCTCGTAACCACAACATTCACGCCGTAGCCTTTCCCGACCGGCACAAGTGACGTCACGAATGCGCCCAATATCCCAAGACGCATCGCGCTCTCCGATGGCCGATTTTTGAGCGCGCGCCCAATCGGGCCCATCAGGGTGAAAAATATAGCCATCCGTTCAAAATACAAACGCGCGATTATGATTTATTAATATCATTGATCATATTGAACCTATATCTGACCATAATAGGTGTATTTCAAGTTTCGCTTCTGTATCCCTTTAAAAACTCAAAATGTCGAAATGCCGTAAAAATGTTATAAATAATCATGGAGCCTTCATTTATACCTTATTGGATTCTGTAGACCTTCTAGTTTACAGAGATATATTATTTTTGTGTTTTGTCTTCATAATGTTTTGGAATCTCGCCCATAAAATTTTCAAATGAAATAGTTAATTTTATCAAAACTAACCAAGCTATTTTAAAACAAAGTACATATTTGTCATCAGAATGGTACGATGATTATGCTCTCTAAATTTCGTTTGGATTGGACAATAAATAAAAAAAAAGCTCAAGAAGCAGTGTTTTCCCTTAACTACCTTTTGTTAGGCATTTCTTAAAGCTTTCGCTAAAGCACGCGTATAAGTGTCGTTGTAAAGCAGTCCTTTTACGGCCAGCAAATCGTTATAACCCGAATAAAGAATTTAAACCGAAATCACGAAACCGCTGTTATTTTCGCACGAGAATGAGCAAACATTTGAAATCATGTAAAATAAATTTAGTATTCAATCTATTTGGCTTGTTTCCTTCATTCAAATCGATACTTAATTCGATGACAATTATTCGGTACTCGCACACCCCTACATTATTCTGTAATGAACTACAAATGATCGATTACTTTTTTTGTTGTCGTGCGAGGCGCCAGCCTGCTTATGAGTTGGCGAAAATGACTTGTGTATAAAATTGTGGTTGTAGTTTATTTTCTTCTATATAACCCCCAATTAGGTAGAGAGCTGCCAAAGGTTTGCCCTCAGAAATAACTGTTAGTGTGTGGTTGTTAGTTTTTAATCTGGCTTGATTAGCACTTTAGGAGGGTAATATTTTCGAAGTGCTAGAAGAAACGGCAGAATGACGGCACTGACATCATCCGGCTATTCTTTGTAGACCATTTATGCCAGGAGTGGCCAGGCTGCGGCTCGCGAGCCGCATACGGCTCTTTGCGTGTTAAATGCGGCTCGCGGCTGCCTCCTAGTAAACCTAACACCCTTTCCCCGTTCCCCGACTCCGTCCCGGTCACATGAGGACTTCCACAAGAATTGAAAAGGAACGTGTTTACAATTGAAAGGCAGGTTGCGGTTTGTACAGTATTGTGCTACTGCTACCATACGTAAAGTTGGATTGCTTTTGACACGGATAGACCTATTGTACTTCAAGTTTCATATACTGCACCAGAAAAAGTTTGGACCCCCCCATTTCCCCCTTTTCTGAATTTTCTCTTCCAGGCGGCTCTTGGAAATTTAGTGGTTTTGTTTTGCGGCTTTTAGGTCGAATCACCTAGCTACCCCTGGTCCAGACATGTACAAGTTACTAAAAAAAAGTAACTTAGATAGGTTACTAAGTATTAGCCTCAAAAGTAATTTGAGTAGAGTAGAAATTATCAAAAAGGAAAGTAATGTAGTAATATTACTAACTACCGAAAAGAGTAGCGAATTATTTTTTAAGTTGCTTTTTTTTTGTGGTAACAATAAAGTACATCGTTTTCTATCCGTTAGCAAAATTATGCCAGCCAAATATGAAGCAGCCTGAGCTTTCACAAAAATGCTTTAATAGCTGGTTCTGCATCTGCGTGACTGTTTTGTACTTTTTTATGTTTTTTTGGTCAATGATGTACTGCGGGTGTATCATTTCAACTTTGAGGTTTATCAATGAGTGAGCTTGGCTTTTCAGGCAGTGCTTGCTTGTTTAGTGTTGCGTAAATACATATGAAAAGTACTTGAAGTAAAGTACAAAGTAAATCAGAGGTTATGTACTTCAAGTAAAGTAGTAAGCACACCGGGTGCTATATGCTTAAAGTAGAGTACTATAAACACAATGGACTTCCGAAGTAAAGTAAAAGTGCTTTTAACACAATCTTTAATGATGCCCCTTACTGCTCTATACAGTGTTCTTTTTTTTTAAACTCGTATGTATTGCTCTAGTGGGGGGGGGGGGGGGGGTAACCGGAGGGGCATCCCTTTTTTGGGAACTGGCAACAAATATAAGATAAAGTCAAGTCGCCACGGAGTAGTTCTTTTATTCTCGCTGAGGAACACTTTTACACAATACACTTATAAGGCACATAGTTGGATCGGTCTTATAGCCGCCATTACTTCACCCAGAGAAATGATCAGATGACGTCTCGAAAGACAATAGCGCGTTTTCACATGACAATGCGATTCCTTTTTTTTTTTTTCAGATTTGTGGAATATACTTTGAAGTCGGTAGCTGTACTTTCCTCGGAAAGTACCAGAAACAAATACTTAAGTAAAGTACAAGTACATTCAATATACTTCAAGTAAGGTATAAGTTTTCTGAACCTTTTTAAAGTAGCACTTTAAGTATTATGTACAGTCGGCCGTAAAAAGAGATTGACACAAGTGATTCGTGGCCCGGAGAAACCACCACGCGCGGCGCTATATTTCGCTATAACACGGGAAACGAGAGTGGCCGGAACGTTCCCACTTTTGAATCGCAGGGGTGCTTCGAGAGAGATAAAGTTATCGTTTGTAGCAATTTCTTTTTTTTTTTTTTTTCTTTTTAAGTGCGGCCTGCTTTTAAGGGTGACGAGTCACGCGTGAGGCGACGCTTTTTTCGCTGTAATAAACAAAGTCTTCGCAGTGATATTTATTTTATTTACTGTTTCAAATTTGTGCCTGGAAGGCGGGAGTATTTTCCTTATAAAAACGCGAATCTGTCAAATCGCGACACAATCAATAAGAGAAAGTATAGACAGCTGTAAAAAAAGTCTGAACTTGATCACAGTGTGATGTGATGTGATGAAAAAAAGGATAGCGCTGTTCTCACCGAGCGAGCAAAAAACAGAGCACATGTGCGCAGTCACGCTCTGTTGCTTCGAAAGCGCGCTTCGGGAACGGCTCCGGTGTGTCGACGTCCCCCGTGCACCCAAGAGTAGACTAATCCGGCAATCCCGACCCCAGCGTGCTTACGCTATCGAAGCGCCCCGTGTTGCCTTATCGCCGGCCAGGCCATCGCTCCCTTGTGTCAATCTTTTTTACGGCCGACTGTACTTAAAGTACTTCCCAACACAGCTTGTTTCTTTTCTTCTGGGAAAACGTTGGAGGAATTACTAAGGTTTCTCGAACGATATTCGAAACTTGGAAGACGTGCATATTATGAGTTTTGGTAGGAGGGGGCAACACAAAGGAGGTCATCTGTGCGTTGCCCTTTAGCACGCGATTCTTCAAATACAGCACAAATTATGAAAGCACCCGATGAGCTTCAGAGCGAGTGCTGCATTTTGTTGCCTTCTTTGGGTGAGGCTGCATTGTGTACACCTCCCGTTGTGGACGAGAGTTCCTATGATTAAGGAGAAGTGGGGACCAGCCCTTTCTTGAAATGTGTCAAGTCTCTTTGCGCTTTGGGGAATAACAGAACGCCAGTCTTCGGCGCTAATCCTGCACTTACTGGGCCTCACTTGCGACGTGTCTGTCTACTCCCCGCACCTCACAGTAGGGTTGTTGCGGCGAGGGGCTCGTGAAACGTTTAGAGGGCTTCGAAACCTCCAAACCTCTCCCCTCCCCCTGCCTACGTTACACGCTTTCCCCTCTTCTCATATATCAGCTGATCTTCCAACATCTTATCTCTTTTTGTACAGGAATGTTTGGTGATAAGCAAACCTACCACTAAAATTCGAAAGTAATTTGTAATTTGAGTTGAACTTAGGCGAAAAAGTAATTAAAGTAAACTACTAAGCATCGAAATGAAAAATCTAATTAAAGGTTACTAAACTACTCCTAAAAGTAGTCAAGCTACAGTAGCTTGAATACAATGGACAGCGGACGTTCCCCTCACATGGTCTGTAAGATAGCTTGTTTCCTGTGCTTGATAGGACCGGAAACGACAATCTCGACGAACGCGTGCACGACGAGCGCCAGAGGTTTTTTCGCGAATTTGAAAAGGATGTTCAAATCATTGTTGTGATTGTGAAAGGCTTCCCAATGCCCTGGAAACAAAGTGGTTGGGTGTTTGGAACAACCACGCCGATCCAGAAATAACATATTTGTTATTTTGAAGACGGTGTGGGGTCGTCATTAGACCTACGCCTTGCAACCCCCTTGATGTCAATGCCCTTGTTTGTAAGAACGGTTGTTTCCTTATCTATTGTCTGTTCAACCGAGCCATTAGTTGTGATCGTTGTTGCCTGTGAGGTTTAGTAGGCCGATCTACAACTTTTTGCCCAAAATGTTTGGAGACGGGGTGGGGTCGTAAATAGAATACCGCTTGCAACCTCCGTGATGTCAATGCCCTTGTTTGTAAGCACGGTTGTTTCCTTATCTATTGTCTGTTCAACCGAGCCATCAGTTGTGATCGTTGTTGCCTGTGAGGTTTAGTAGGCCGATCTGCAACTTTTTGCCCAAAATATATGTGCTGCAGCCTTGTATCGAACAGTAGTGGTATATGAAGCCTGCGTCTTTAAGTACCGATACTGAATGCACTTCTGAGCGGCATCCACAGCAGATAACTGATGTTGCCTAAACTTTCCGGAGGGAAGATTTTTTTTACGTGTTTATTTTTTTCTTAATTCCTATAAGTAGGTTATAAGTCTGTTAGAACCATGCTTGATAATAAACGTAAACTATGTGCTTTATGACTCGATTTATATGACAAAATGTGCGACGCGTGACGGTTGAGATGAACTTCAATTTCTCCTGCAAGGTATGCTAAACAATCGATGGTGTACGATTTCGCCGTTGACGCACAATTGAAGACATTCCAACTTGTTCTGAGCTATCGTACGGAAACAACTTCTGAAGCTTAAGGAAAAAGCGGTGAGCGTGCAGGCAACCTGATGGATGTTGATTATGTTGAAAAGTACCAAGAGTGTGGTAAAAGATGGGAAACGTCGTGAAAAAAAAGGACATATATAAGAAGGGCGTCTCAAAGTTCAAACGTCTCAAACCACAGACTCCGGTAACTTTAAACATTCTCAAGATTCTTACTGTTGAGGCCTTTTCTACGCGGATTATCAGTGATAAAGCCGACACCCTTACAGGAGACGCCAAGAACGCTTCTACTGACCCAACGCGTAAACACGATGTGATGCGTCTAGTGCATCACATGATGATGCACCAGACGCATTAGGGTGCGAAGTCACTTAGATCGGATATCAGTAAGTGACCGTAAATGGATGACCAAGTTTACAATTTTATATAGTTCAGAAATGAATTTCTAGCTAAAATAGTGCTTATTACGTTTAGATAGAACTAAAAAAAAGAAAGAAAGACGCATACAATTATTTCTAACTCCGAATTAGAGCGCAGCTCTTGAGGACGAGGAGGGAGGGGTGCGGAGAGGAAGGTATGCCCCTCTTCCTTCCCCGCTGAATTTAGCGAGACAATTTTTCCGCTCAATTCAGATTGAAACTTGTACCCTAGTGACGTGACACGTGACGTCAAACGTGACGTCACGAGGGTAACATTAGCCCAAAATATTTTTTCGCCAAATTCAATGTTAGATGCGTGTGACGCCACGTGACCCTCGTGAGGTTGGCGATGGTTATTCTCACGACGGTTACAAGGGTTACGCCCCCCTTGCCCCCCCCCCCCCCCCCCGAGGGTTACCCTCACGAAGGTCACGAGGGTAACGTCACGACGTTATCCTTGTGACACCACACGCGATGTCACGTGTGACGTCATTACAAAAGACGTCCCATAATTCAATTCGCGGTTACGCTGACTGCGACGCCGCTGAACCCCAAAGCGGGGGCTTAGAGCTGCGCTCTAAAAAAACTCGCGATTTTGATTGGCCGTGCACCCAAATGTTCGTGCACCGAAACGTCCGTGCATCGAAAAGTCCGCACCGAGACGTCCTACATCAAAACGCCTTACACCGAAAAGTCCTAGACCCGTCTGGTTCCGTCCGATCCGCTAACTGCCACCAAGGACCAACGCAAGCCCCTTCCTCCGGACTACCAAGAAGGAAGAAGATCCAATCCAGCATCAAGTACATTACTGGTTCTTTTGCGGTCGAGGGTCCATTGTGTGTAACCATTATCCTTCGTCACAATTGGCCTCAGCCTGTTGAAGGTGGTTTATACTTTGCGTAACATGACCTTCGCCACTTCCTTTGCCATCAAAACTTCGCTTCGACTACTCGGGACCTTGCAGTGCCCCGCGTTCGGGCCTCGGCATTCAATCTCGAATTTATTGTTTTGCTTGAGTCATGATTCCATCCTGATGATGCAGCAGCCAGGTAGTTCTGGCCCGGGTGATTTAAATCAGACCCTCGCTGAGAAAGTTGCTTCCGCGACTCGGTGACTTCTGATTGTGGATTATTATTATTTGGTCTTGGGCACTTCATTTCGGCGGTAAGCACGTTTAACTGGACGTGTATCTTATTTAGTACATATTCCAGGTCTTACGGCATGCGTGTGGCGTTGGGTTTCCAGGTGGTTTATGAGACTGATTTGCCATCCGCGTGTGACCCAGACACATCCGTCGTTTCTTTCTGATTAGGCTTATCGTCATTGCGGTGTCGTTGGGCATTGCATTTGTACGAACTTTTTCTGGAGACATGAAAATGTTACATTCTTCAACGCCTAGTCTAATACAATCACAGTGTAATTTCACCTTTCAGCCACCCAAACACGCGAGAAATTGACGTTGCCACCAATTTTGTTTTGATCTGCAACCACACACGTCCTTCTTTTGCGCCATCTTGAATCTGACTGTAGCAGCTGAGCTACTAGCGCCTTTGTTTTTCCTTTAGTGCTCTGAGCTGCAAGTGCAGCTGGTATGGGTGTCTGGTAATATACTCAAAGAGCAGGCGATCTGGGGACAATTCATCTTGGATAAACCTGCCTCGAGGTTTTCCGAAGATGGTATAAATGTGTCAATAAATATATATATTTTTTTTCTATTGATTTTTATACTAAAGTGCTCGCGACGGTGGCAGTTTTTCGGATGACAATTTATAATGAAAATAACTACTAAAAGTAAATAAAAACAAATATCAAAGGTAAATAAAAATAAATAAATATTATAAAATAATGGGTAAATAAAGATTATAGACAGATAAAAATTTAGTACATATGCGAAAAATAATAATAATATAAACATAAACAAAATAAGATAAATAAAAAATAATAAACTAGATAAAAAAATAAGATAAATGCATGAAGATAAAAACACATAAATAAATGAAGAAATAAGTAAAACTATGTTCATAAAGTAAAAGTATATGAAGACAATAAACGAAAAAATAGACAATAAAAATAATGAACAATCTAGCACTAACGACCCACACGGCACATGTGCAACCAAGCGCGAAAGACACAGACGGCACATTCGCCGCGCAATCTGTGCCCCTGGCCTTTGTCAATGTGATCAAGCCTGTATAATTTTTCGCCCCTGTGCAATAATATGCTGCTATAACCTCTTTGACACGTCCATATTATTTGGATATACCCTCATAATCCACTGCAGTCTTGCTATCCTAATCCTGATTAGAATTAGCACGGATCCGTGCCTCTTGTTTTTTCCTAGAATTTATATAATTTTGAACCCACTTAAGCTAGTATTGCCGCATTTCTTTACCCATTTGTTTTTCCTAGAAGCCTTTTGACGTCCCGCTATGGCTGTTTGAACTTAATTCTTTATCCGACCAGCTTTTCGAATTAAGTTCTATTTTTTCCCACTTTGCTCGAATCAGAACTTCCCTAACTTTCTTTAACAATGCTTACTAAATTTTCATATTGTCATATACTTTCTCTTGTTGCTTGTGAAGATGACCTACCCCGAGTGGGCACCGGCTAGTCACGGTTTCACGTGACCATACGCAACGTCATGATAGGCTGGTGCCTGGTTGAATTGGGGCATTTTCCAGATGCGTCGTACGCCCTTCGCACGTTTTGCGGGCATGCGTACACCTTCACATGGTCCCCAGATGCTATCGCCGCTTCAGGTAAAAAAAAAAAAAAAACTGACGTCTTTTTTATAGTCACTGATGACGTGAAATCCGATCTGCAGCCGTGCGTGCGACGAATTACCAAAAAGTGGTTCCAGCAGGCCACGGGAAATCTACCACGCAGGAAGCTCATGTGCATTAGGCTCTAGAGAAAATATGCCGAGTCGGTGGACTACCTAAAAAGAAACAGTATAACTTCTCGCTAACTGGATTATGGAACAGGAAATCGGACCAAATTTCTTGCTGAAAACTAAAGAACAGTTTGCAGACTATTGTCTGCAAACTGGATTTCAGGTTTCCAGCAAGAAGTCCAGTTAGATTTATTGTTCCATAATCCAAATAGTGAAAAGCTATACTCTTTTTCTTTTTTCTCGGGGGTAGTGGACTTACCTACTGACATCTGAATGGCCGTTATCTGCACCAAAAAAAAAAGAAGAGAAAAAAAAATGGCATTTTCATCTCAGCAAGAAGATATTGCATACGGACGAGATTGCGGCGCCTACTGCTATCTGAGTCAGCCTGATCATGCATAATAACTGCGCGCTATCGATACACACCTGCTGGCGTACGCACGTAAGTTATAATCACTATTGCATGCTCGTGCATATCGTGAATGATTTAAAAGCCGCCAGGTATAGGCGCCCAGAAAATGGAAACATCTTCAACCGCAAGAAGTTGAGCAAAAAGTGTGGAAGCCAATCTCATTTAAAGGATCCCAAAACACGGATATAAGATATGCCTATTGCAAAGAGCGAAAGTATGCAGGTAAGCTGGTTAGATCCTAATCTGAACCCTGAGACAAGAAGAAATGAAATAACTGACAAGGCGGCTTGACTCAAGGTTTTAGATTAAGACAGGCCTAATCGGATACCCGGGGCCACGGCTCTTCAGTTTGTACGCCATGTATCATTGCCAGTTCAACGTCTCGCGGCGAGGAAGCACCACCTGTATCTTTCTGTCTGTGCTTGGTTGTTTCCGCTTATGTTGTCTATGACTGGACATGTTTGACGTCCCGCCGAGTATTGAGCATGTCTGGATGCGTGTGAAAGCAGTTGCCAAGTTTTCTTTGTGTTCTTCTTTCCAGTTTGGGATGGAGGCTGCATTATGGATGATATGGATATTCGCTTCCACTTTGCTCGCAACATGCGGTGTGATCTGGGTGCTGAAGCGGCGATACCGCCATGGATTCTTCAAGCGTCTAGGCATCCCTGGTCCGGAGCCCGAGCTCCTTTTTGGCAACTGGCAGCAGCTCAGGAAAGACAGAATCAATGTGAGTCCCGGACTTGCCATTATTTTCTGTCGCCTGAATTCGATCTTATGGCTGCCAGTAATCAAGTTTTAGGTAAGCGAAAAGAAAACGCGAGTGCAAACAATATGGAGGAGATTAAATACAATAAATTTACCCAACACTGACTCTTTCTAAAGGATGACAAAAATACGGAGAAGTGTCAATCACAGCTCAGTTTTATGGAACAGAGGGGCCCTGTGGCGTAGGCGTTACACAGCAAACATAGAAAGGAAAAACACGAAGCTATCATTTGCGCGATTACACAGCTGTTAAAAGTAAAATATCAAAGTCAAATTTTTGGGTTTTACGTGCCAAACCAACGACGGGCATCTGGCACGCCCCAAAAGTGAAATATACTTGTGAAAACAGTTTTTCTTTCGCTTGTTTGTCTTTGATGTGCGTTTTCTATTTAAGGGTCCCATCTGTTCATTGAATTTGTCTTGTGTTTGAGACATTTTTGTTGGTGTCGTTTCTTAGAAACTACGGATCTGGTAAAGTCAAGCCGCACAGTCATAGGATGAATCTTTTTTTTTTATTCCATTGAGAACCTAATTTTTTTTTATATTTTCTAAAACTTATCCTACAGCATCATTAAACCACCTGGATAATTTTAGAGCGTTTGTTTCTTTTTTAATTCTTTTTTTGCCAATCTTTTGACACAAAGCGCGTCAAAGTTTGTCTTTCTCAGTGTATGCGTACATTTTTCTACACACAAAAAACCGGTAACCAAGATAGCTCTTTGCCACAGTTATTTGAAGGAATTTTGTCTAAGTTTTTCACACCTGGCGTACTCCTGACTCGTATACTCTCCTCTCAAGTTACCACCTGTTTCCCTGCACTCGATCGTGCCTAGCCTATTCCTTTCCTTTTTTTTAACTATATTTCTCTCGTTTTGCCCAAACAGGTTATGGAGGATTGGATTAAAAAATACGGAAAGATTTTTGGCTACTTCAAGGGGGCGGTTCCTTTCTTCATCATCAGCGACGTAGAGATGATCAAGCAGTGCGTTGTGAAGGAAGCGCAGACTTTCTACGACCGTCCGGAGCCCAGCATCAGCATACAGCCCTACATTCAGACTCTTCTCTTCCTCAAAGGTGAGCAGTCTCAAGCGAGCGCTTAAGTACTATTTCCGCACTGCGAAACAATTACTACGTCTAATATTGTCACGTCACAGGCGCGACAGTATTAAAACATTACAAGAAACGGCTACAAAAAAAAAAAACGAAAACTCTTTAGCGATGTAAGAATAGTAGTTGGAATAGAATACCGGTGGCCTCATTCAAAGCCTTCACATTGAAAGAAACAAGTACGGTATATCGAACTTTTTTCTCGTGTTATATCTAGGGATGACGCTGCGCTACTCGATTTGAAGCACTATTTGCACACCTCTAAAAACGTTTTAACTGAACCTCTTAACACTTTTTTTTCCTCAGCGCAGCCGCATGCTGCGACAGTCAAATAACGCGCGCAATAAATATACAAAAGGATTAAAAAAAAATAAACATAGAATAGTCAGATTAATTTCTGGTTTTAGCTGTACACCTTTCCACCGCTCAATGGCAAGCAAACCTGTGTCACAGGGCTGTGACTGATCAGCGGTGCAGAGATATTTCAAAGAAGATAGCTGATGTGCATGCGTTAATTGAGGTTCATATCCCAGTGAACGAAGATGGCAGCTTGCAGAGGGCCGCAGTCTTGTGCACGTTACTAAAAAAAAAGCAATCGATTACAATTACTATTACTCTTGGCTAAAAATTATTCGATTAGATTACTTGATTACTCGACGGCAAAAGTAATTGGACATTACTTAAAGAAGTAATTGTTACTTTTCCGATTACTTTATTGTGTGAAGACACATCTTTAGCGCTCGTAACAATTAAATACTTCCAACCTATATTTCACATTTGCAGAAGTATTGAAGAAGAGAAACTAGCTCCCTCTTCGTGGTCGTTGCACCTTCACAATGCGGACACAAGCATAGAATTCGTTTGAAGACGTTTAATGATTTAGGCGTTCGCAGTGTCTGTGTGTGTGTCTGTGTGCGAGTGGGCGAGCGGAGGAGGTTCTAGATCTTGTTAAGCTTGAGCAAGGGTTGTCGCTCGAAGTTTGCGTCGCTCATTTTATTATTCAGATGTGGATGAGCGCGCAAGTTATACAAAAGAGCAGCTGCTCCAGGATTTGAAACGGATCATGTGTAGTATCCACTAGTGGAAGAGATCGCCCCGACCACTTCTCAACTCGAAACATTGCTTGTCACAAAGCCCACGTAGGGGAAATTGGGAAATATTTCAACTGCCTTTGTCATATTTTTCATCCGCTTTAGGCATTCTTCGGTTCTGGTTCTCCTACGGGCTGCGAGTAGGTACCCTAAGCAGGATTTTTTTTAATTTTTTTATTTCTGTGTGTGTGTGCGTGAGGGGGCTAGTTTGAAGGAAGGACTCACAAAGCTACATTCCGCTTCCTTAAACTTCGCCCTGAATGGCCTTTGTCACGCACTGTGGCTTCCCTGGAGCTTCCCACTCCCAATCCCAGATAAAAAACAAACAAAAAAAAACGGACATTCCACAGAAACTGTACATAGAAAGAGATTGACTTTGTTTCCTACAGCTCCGCAAAATCTTTCTTTTTTCCGTTCGAAAAAAAAAAAAAGCAAATTTTGTTTTTGTCATTTCATAAAGAAAAGGCGTGTGCCGGGGGGGAAGGGGGGGGGGGGGGGGGGGTCCCGTGGACAAATTGTAACGGTTAGAAGTAATTTTATTACTTCAAAAAGTAATCAGATTACTCTTCTGAATACTGCCTAATAAAAGTAATCAACTGATTACAAAATTACTCCAAAAAGTAATCGATTACAAGTAATTTGATTACTTGTAATGCGTACGGTACAAGTCTGGCAGAGGGTCATTCGTCTCACCCTAGGTCCGAGCAGAGCCGATGTTTCGAGTCGACGGTGCCAATCAACCGGTGCCCAAAACGCGACGTCACCACGTTCGTCGTCTTTATCTGCCTGGGCTGTCGATTGGCAAAGCAATAAAGTATACAGTGCCAGCGCCGCGACCTTTCTTCTCGCCGTTAGCTGCGCCCGAATGTATGGTGCAACACAGTAGAGTTGAATAGTTACATAGAAATCACATTATAGCTACGCAAGAAAAGAAAAGAAAATGTTCCGCACTCCATTGCAGACGTGTCGTCACAGTTCTTATCCGGGCGACTTCCACGCCTCTCTTCTCAAAGTGTTAGTGCGTCGTCGTCGCGCTAGCTTCACTCTATTATGTCGACGCAGGTGACGAATGGAAGAAAGTGAGGACGTTGATGAACCCCAGCTTCACATCTGCAAAGATGAAGCTGATGACGCGCATCATCGACGCCTGTGCGGACGAGATGCTGGACGTGTTGGGTCGCAAGGCCAAGGAGGAGGCCCCCGTTGATGTGGGCAAGGTCTCCTGCGGATTTTCGCTGGACGTCATCGCCAAGTGCGCTCTCGCCTGGCAGGTACGCGAGGCACTACCTCCGGGAAAATGCGCTCCGAAGAAAGCGCGCCTCTCTTTTCATACAGAACACGCGGGAACTCAATCACCGCGATTGACGCGGGGATAAATCCACATTTAATTATTCGCGATTTACGCAACGCTGCTACGCCAAGAGGAAATTTTCGTGCGAAAGTGGCTCGGGGGCAGATATACCAACATGCACAAATAAGTTTACATACATCGAAGAGTTATTAAACTCCGCTATCAGAGAAGACAAATCATACCTTGGACAAGAAAGCATTACTCGCAATCAAGTTCATCGAAAAATATTAAGAATATGTGAATCGAAAGCATTGATACAAAATTACTGGGTAATCGATTCGATTCTAGAACTGTTTGAGAAGCAAAGAGGGGAGTGTTTAAAAAGACAAGTCCAGACTAAAACATTAAGTGACCTAATAATCAACTCCTTTAGGTGACAGCTGACGTAACACCCAAGGTGCTCGCATTGTCCTCACCTCCGCCGCTCGTAGGCGATTCTTCATCTACTTTTCTTCCATAGATAACAGTGATTATTAGCACTCGCGCTTTCTCTGGCTACACTAATATTTGGAAAATGTATAAACGTGCCTCTCCTTTCTCGCAAAGCGTTTGTATAACCTGTCACTGAAGTTTAGGGTGTCGAGTCGGGGTTGAGGAGTACGTATACTGACTTTACCGTAAAATAAAGTGTGTAGCGTGAGGGGAAGAACGACTTATATTTATCCCGCTCGGTGTCACATCAAATACCTCTCTTTGTGGTTTGAGATGCCGCTATACTTCGCCACTCCATTTGTGTCTGTCCGCAGGCGACGCTGCAAAGCGATGAGTGCAATCAAGTCGCGTTGTCACGGCACCCATTGCCTTTGAGTGGTTACTATCACCGACAAGACAAAACAGGCGCAGTAAACCCGTTGCGATGTTGCGCACTCTTTTTCTTTTTATAAGCTTCACTCGTTTAGCCGATGATAGCAAATCCACAGAAACGACGAGGGTCGTGACGATGAACTTTTGCTCTGCTATATTGTCTCTATCGGTTCGAAGTAACGCGGCTGCGTTCCGAATTAATATCAAACGAATGTTCGAGATGCCCTACCGATCGCATGATTTCACTCATCGGCTGCCCGATTGTTTAGCAAGAAGTCACAACGCAGGGCGAAGCGGGTCCCGAGCCACGCAATTATCATCGCTCCACATAAAAAAAAAGTGCAGATATTTCTATAAGGACGCCGCAAGAGGCTTCATTGGGTGTCAAACGCATGCCCATGATAAGGTACTCGCCGCTTTTTTATAAATCTGCCATTGGCAAAAGATTCACGATCAAACATTATGCAGCCTCTGGTTATCCCGCTACCTGAACCAACCTATAGTCTCGTCAAATCTGTTTCCAGTAGTTCGTTCATTGCCCAAAATATGTGTTATTTCGTACGGGCTAGAGTCGCCGACGACGTAAGATTGGCATGAAGAAGCTTCATTTGTTCCGCCTCTAGCGAGAGATTCTTATTTTCATCAGTGCATCGGCATCTCCTTCACACCGAGCGCGCTCGTGCAGCCGAAGCACTGCCAAAGGCATCGGCGACCGCTGGATGCCGGCAGAGTCGTGTATGAGAGAGTTTGGTCAATGGGAGGCGCAGGCAGAGGCAGGGCGTGCACCAGACGCAGAACGTAAGCTTGACATGCATTCGTGGCGAACCAGGGGGCTACGTTCGACAAATGTTTCGTTTTTCCTAAGAAGAAACGGAAATGACGGAAGTGACGAAATCGCGTCCGATTGGTTAGAGACTCAAATGACGAAAGAGGGAACTTTCGTCATTTGAGCCTCTAACCAATCAGACACGATATCGCTAATTCCGTCACTTCCGTTTCTTTTTAGAGACGAAACCTTTGTCGAACACAGCCTCCCAGAAGCCAGAAAGAATCCCCTAGTGGTAGTAGCGAGAGACTGCTCTAATCAAAGGTTTATGTTGGTATATGGTTTTAATAAGCGCGTAAGAGTGAAGTGTAGTAACCCTTCATGGCGTAAAATAGGGTGCACGTGATGTTTCGATCATGATCATGCAGAAAGATAATAAGAAATGAATGTGCCGCTTAACTCTGTTTTGCTCGGACAGTGTGTGACCGCTCGGACGGCAGATTCTCGGCCCTGGTCGGTTGGCGTACGTATTAAGTTGACTGTTCCGCTAGTTGCGCTCTTCCACCATGATTTTGGATGACCGTGACTGAAACATCACGTGCACCACACTTTCAGTTACCGAGCGCTACTCCGACGCACTTTTTGAGTTTGGCTCTCGCGACCACCGCCAGGGTATTATTTCCGACTTCTGGTTGGCCATATTCGATTTTTTCAAAACGCCCTGGAACACTACCAGCCCGCTTTCGGCCAATGGCGCATCCTCATTTGTCTCCTATACTTCCCAACGAATGGCCAAACTCTCTACATATAGGGCTCTGGATGCCCGGTGTACGAAAGACAAGCCCTGCCCTTCTCACTCCGTTAGCGATTATAGTTTTGATAAATATATAATCTGACCGGTAAAATGTAGACACCACATTTTACATTGATTAGATGGTTCTTTACTAGATGGCTGTTTTGGAAACAACCGACCTACGAGCTTGTTCCCCAAAGCGTAACATCTGTCGGTATCTGTTGGAGGATTTCTAGCGGTATGATTACATACGACACTCACGTACCGATATAAGCAAGGACTTACGTAATCGCTGATAACGCCGAGTTAAACCAATAGCACCTCGATAAAAACATCTTCGGCCACTTGAGGTTGCGGTCCCAGGGGCACCATCTTAAACAAGGCTGTAGTTCAACCTCCAGGACGGCGATGCACGTCCGGTCAATACAACGTTACTCGAACAACAGTACGGAAACTGCCATAAAGCCTGCCTTGAAAACGTACTCGAGAAGTCAGTACTCGGTACTCAGATCAGTACTCGAGAACAGAACTGAAGGCCATCGCAACGCCGCCATTTCTCCCGCACCAGCCACTCCGGGAATCGCACTGGTGCACGTATTATTTCTGGTCGAATGGTGCAAAAGCCGGTGGCGCCATTTTGCAGTGCCATTTCTCAGTAGCCATAAAAATCAACTTTCATGCCTTGACTCGTCTTTAAAAAGTGGCGCTGTTATCTCATTCTGTTTGGTCTCGGAGGACGCGAATGGTCCTGGTTTCAAGGGTGAGTTTCCCAGCGGGGTGCTTTAGTAGCGTTTCTTCGCGAGCATAAATGTTAGCGCACGACTCCGGCATTCCATCTTTCACGTCTTCATTTCTCGGTGGCTGCGTGAGGTGGCTAAGCTCAACCTAGGTTCGCGCTGTCATTCTGTTCAGGATATTGGCGGCCGTGTCTTTCGCGCTATCTTAGATAAATTGCCTCTATTATGACTAAAGGACTCGATTTTTTTTTTCTTTTGATTTCTGGGGGGGGGGGGGGGGGGGGGGGGGGTACAGGAACTGCAATTTTTCTCGTATGGCGGATCGAATATTTTCGTACTTTTTTTTCTTCATACAGTAATATAATATCTAAGATGGAATGATACTTACACGAAAAAATCTAAAACGTATGTTCATAATCATGTGGGGCACCACGACAGAACAGCACACGACAAAACAGCACGCGACAAAACAGCACGGTCAGAACAGCACGCGTCAAAACAGCACAGCGTCAAAACAGCACAGCGACAAAACAGCACGCGTCAAAATAGCACGCGACAAAACGGCACGGCGTCAAAACAGCACAGTGTCAAAACAGCAAAGCGACAAAACAGCACAGCGTCGAAAGGGTAGAGTGACAGAAGAGAACTACGCCAAAACAATAGCGCGACAAAACAGTACAACGTCAAAACAGGACAGTGAAAATATAGCTAGGGTTTGGGCTTTTCGGTTTTTATTATTTTGAAATTCGGCATACTTTTTTCGTTTCTAATTTCAAACAGAAGTGTTCGGTTTATTGCGATGTGTATTTGTAGACTCATAAACATCTCGGTTCTTTTCAGTTTATTGACGAAAACCAGTATGCTGACAAAAATGCAATAGTTTTTAAAAGCGTTTGTTTAAAATGTATAGTGAGTAAACCATGTACTGGTTTTCTTATTTGTTGCAATCTGTGGCAGCCGGCGGGACCTGTTCTGCCAGACGCACTGGGGCCCTAATGTGATCTGCCATTATTGTCGTGTTCTCGTATTTTTACACATGA